>NC_089839.1:130368387-131105887 GCF_035609145.1 Eleutherodactylus coqui | reverse complement strand
GCTTTGAAAATAATCCCTGTGATACTGTGCTCCCTATAAAACCAAAACCCTGATTGGCAAAATGCATCGGCCCTTCTCCAGTATAAGCAGGCAAGACTGCTACGTAATTAGGCCAAGGTAAGGTCCCTGAATTGACATATAGCTGATACACTGAGGAATATTAAGTCATTGCAGCCCATTGTGAAGCCATCCCAGTGATTGAACTAATCACAAAACACTATTTCCTTTTAAATTACAAGTGAAAGTTAAGTTTTAATTAAAATCTATTTATTCCTCACATTGTTTTACCTTTCGATAGAGATGACAAAAGCAAGAATAACCTATCCACTGAACACATGCTGGTTTTAGTAAGCTGCTATTGGATGTTAGACCTGAAGGGAGGATTGTTCTGTAAAGGCAAAAGAGACATGCAACAGTGTGCTAATCACATTACTGGGATCAGGGGTCAAGTCAGGTCTCAGCCGCTCACTATACAAAGTATAATGCCATAGGTTACTAAATTTTTGTAGGAGTTAAAGGGAGTTTCTAGTACTGAACTACTGATGGCCAATGCTTCACATAGGTCACCAACAGTTGATAGCCAGAGTTCACTGGTCGGGAACCACACTGATCAACTGATTGCCCAGAGTGTTGCCTGGAAACACACAGCTCTGTACGCACTACAATGACCCAGGATGGTACTGCAGCCATAGTTGCCTGCAATACTAAAAAAGAGGCTCCAACACACCAAAATTTGACTGTAAAAACTTTATTTTGTTCACTCTCGAGATTCATTGTTCTTGAGCCTCTTTTCTGGATTTCATTAGGCTGATCACTCTGCATGCAGTCTCTGGCTGAGGTCTCCAGGTGAACTGGCGTCCTCCGATTCATTTTAAATTTGTGCCCGCAATACTATCCTTGTCCACTGCATTGTGTATGGCGCTGTGCATTTCCACAAACGTATTGGCTCTCTACAGTAGCCTGGCAATCAGCAGGGTTCCCATGCAGCGGACCCCTGCCAAATAAATGTTGAGGACCTATCCTGAGGATAGGCCATGAATAGTTCAGTCCTGGAAAACCCTTTTAAGTTCAAAGATATGCAATTAGATTTAGGTCACAAATGACTGGGCACATTGAGAGAACATGGGAATCAATTATAAACTTAACAGCAATCCTCTAAAGTGCTGATTATTGCACTTCTACATCTAAAGAAATCGGACTGGGTTTATTGCCTAGCTTCTAAAAAATGATGTTAAACAAGAAACATCATTCAAAAGGGAAGTCTTCCATTTGACCCCATTTTTCCCAGCATTTACTAAAAAGGAGGCACAAAATGACCCCATTTAACATTTTTCGGAGATGCAAAACCATCACACTAGCTAAACGCTCGGAAAACATATAATTTAGCAGGCAGTATTCGGCAGGGTTCGTGCTCTTTCCTGGCACGCCATTTAAGGAGCCCAAGCCTGTGACATTTCAATGCAAAGCAGGCTGCCTGGGAAGTAGACTAACGCTAATCAATAGATCTGACTCAGTGAAAAAGCCTAGGACTGATAAAAGAAGGCATCAAACATGAAGACAGATCATTACCTCGTCTTGCAGCTGTCTATCATTTAAACAGAGGTGCAAAGCGCCGTTCCTTAAGTATCACTTTTTAGTCGGCTCCCTCTGAAATACTATTTCAAAAGTGGCCTCTTTGTGCCGAGAACGGCTATTTAACTAAAAGGGGTTGGGTCCCGTTTTCATTTTTTAGTGTAAGAAAGCACAGCTATTAGTTCTCAAGTACTTTCACAATGAGATATTCAGACACTTCTTTAAAGTAAGACAGTTCAGAGGCTGCAGCAGAAGAAAAAACTGCAGCTTTACAAACTAAGTAACATTCAAAGTGTTTATAGTTCTGCCCTGGTGCTTAATGGCAGAGCGACGTGCAATCATCATCTTCATTATACAGCTCTGACTATGCATGTGGGCTTTCAAAGTGAAGCTACAATACACATCAAACAAGCAATGCGAGACCATATATTAATTGTGGAATGCCACATGATATATCTGTAAATACAAGGCAATGTGTTGTGCACTTGGTACACTGAAGACTTCGTTAAAAAACAAACTCCCGCCAACTTCCAAGATCATTATTATTTAGAGACACTGGCCATGTTGGTCTATGTACCTAAACAGGGTATTAGTGTATCTTGACGCCACCAAGAACTCCTGGTGGAGCCAAGATTGACAAGGGGGTGACGTCCCCTGTACCTGATTGGCTGCACACATGGCAGGTCTGCAGGTCTTGGCAGACCACTAAGTATGTATTAGCCATTCATACCGTGGCCCCCGCTGCTCACACACATCCCAGGTGAAAGTGCCTTCCCTGGCGGCGTCCCACAATGTGGTAAACCCCTCACTGGGGAAGCGGTGAGCGGGCTCGGCAGCAGGGAGGCCACAGCGCTGGGGCCACAGACACCTGACAGGCGGCGCTCGGAGACAGAAGGGATCGGGACACTAGATTGATTGCAGCGGCAGATAGCCACAACGCACAGCAACCACCATGTAAGTTGCACATCGCGGCCACCAGCATGGAGCCCACAGTGCTGGAGGAAAAAACTGTCACAGCCAGCGGGCATCCTACAGCGCCGCAGAACAGTGAGTATAGTGAAGCGGGTGGAGGAAAAAAAAAAAATCACTGACAGCCACCGCCCGCAGACTGTAGGGATCCCACAGCGCCGCGGAACACTCGCCACTGTCATACATAGATGGCTTTCAGCTGTGTATCCGCACCTAACACACAGGGAGGGCAGCACCTTCCAGGACCTTGCCCTATTACGCCAATCAGGAGCTAGGGGTAGGACAGGAGCATTCCTCCATGAACCCCTAGCTTCCGGTGGCGTCAAGATACACTAATACCCCTAAACAGATGGATGTTGTAAACCATGATAAACAAAAAAATAGCTTTTAACCAAATGTACTTATTTTTTTTGCTGCAATTAGGTGCAATTTTTGGCACAACTTGATCCATACCCCCTTTTATGAAGCCATGCCCTTTTTCGAGCAAGTCTGAAAAAGAGTCTGAAGATGCATTAAAACAAAACAAAAAAAAAATACAGTGCTGCAAAGCATGGTGCAATTTGCACCAAAAAATGGTCATACTATGGTGAATAGTAAATCTGACCCATAGAATTTATGGCCACTGTATTACAGATCTAGCTTCTCAGGTTTTACACTTCTTGTTTCTTCTGATGTCATTCAAGCATGTTTTTAGCAATTGGGTCGCACAAATGACAAAGGAGGCAAGGGGGATAAAAACATGGTTGTGGTTTTACAACTGAGCAGTCAGCCATATAATGTCAGATGTCCCCACTTCAGAATAAATGGGATACAGAAATTTTTCTGGTCCAAGAAAAATTTCCTGTACTGAGATTAGTGAATAGGAAATTTGCTAAATGCAGGAAAATGTCCACCCACACAACAGCCCATAACGTATATCTTCAGAGCCAACTTGTATGTAGAACTTCTTGGAAACCATCTAAAAGAGAAATTAGCAGCTCTTAGGTTGCGTTTCAACACAAACAAAACGACTAGTGGTTGAAACCTGTCCAGTTCCGGCAGCCAACTGCCGCACGATATAGCTGATCAAGCCGGCGACATTGTTCCCCTATTGGGAACCGCGGCTGGGTGGAGTTTCAGGTACAGGCTGTTTTAGCTGTGTGGGAACAACCCTTCGGACTCATTTACACAGGGGTATTGTCACTGTGTGTTTTCCGCACACGTATTTCCCATGTGTAACATGTGGTGAATCGGATGCAATGAAAGTCCATGGATTTTCATACTTCCATTCACACTGGCGTGTGGGCACTGCATATCAGCATGCTCCATTTCTCTGCGTATCATACGCAGCCCTAGAACAGACTATGTATGAAACACTGTCCATACACAGGCACTGCAAAGGGGAATTTGAAAAAAAAAACAAAAACCATTTTATATATATATTATATATATATATATCCATCCGTGTGAATGAGTCCTCAGGCTGCATTTACAAGGGCGTTTTGGTTTCCTCCGCCATAACGGGAGCAGGAAATGTAACATAGTAACTATAAAAAGTGGGCTGTGTGAAAGCAGCCTTAAGGCTGGGTTCACACAGGGCAGAATTGCTTTGGAATTTCCGTGTGGAATTTGATTAGCCTGAGACTAAGCAGCAAAGTGCAGAATTTCTGTGCGGTCCCGCTGCGGACATTCCGGGAGATTTCCACCCCGTGAAAACCCAGCATGTGATTAATGCTGCCTGTACAAGGGCGGGTCGGACCCCACATGCGGGATTCCCGCAGCAGAGTTCGACCCAATGCCCGGCCAGTGACCCCAGCGTACCTTTCCGCTGTCTTCTCTAAGCGCTGTGGAATAACTTGGCGCTATACAAATAAAGATTATTATTATTATTCTCCTCTGCTACTTATTTACCGGCCAACGCACAGTACAGAGGATGCTGCACGGTCGCTATGGTGATGACGTGGCTGCCGCGACCATACTGCGATGAGGATTACAGAATGGTCATGGGACGGACAGCTTCCTAATGACTTCAATGCCGGCCGTGTGTAGCCTGCACAAAATCACAGCATGCTGCGATTTCTCCCCCATGAGTGGAAAAATCACGATCGATTTCCGCTCGTGGGCAGGAAATCGCATATTGTTATAGCATGCTGTGGGCTGGATTTGATGCAGAATCCCGCTCTGGATTTCGCAATGCAAATCCCCCCGTGCGTAGGAGGCCTAAGGCTGCCTGTCCACAGGCGTTGCAGTTTCCTGTGGCGGATCTCCGCCGCGGGAGCCGGAGCCGGATCTCCGCGGTGAGCCTATATGACAGATAGGCTGACCGCGGAGAATCGCGAGAATTCGCAGCGTGCTGCAAATTGCCGGCCACAAGCGGAGAATCGCAATAATTCTCCGCTCATAGACAGGGGGACTGCGCTTTCCATAGCAACGCTATGGAAAGCGTGCATTGCGTTCCTCGCGGCCGAATTATCGCCGCGGGGAACACAATGCAAACCCGCCTATGGACAGGCAGCCTAAATGTTACATTGCTTAACATGTGGAAAATAGAGGTCCTGTTATTAGGGAAGTCTACTAACAAACTTGTTTGACAAATGGACCTCACTGATCCCTTCCATAGCTCCTATTTAAAGAAAATCTGTCAAAATTGTTTGCAGCCCTCTCTCAGAACAGCAAATGGTAATGACAGTAACATAACTGATCAGTGGATCTGTGCAGTAGTTTGGGAGAAACTTGCATTTTATTAGTAGCAGCGAAACACAGTGGCCTACAGGAAGTAGTCCTCGATATTCATGAGCTGCAGGCTAGCTCAACCCATCCTGCCCTCCAGCCACTGTCTGACTTCCATGCCCATTACTGTACAAAGTGAGACAGATGTCAATCAGTAGCTTGAGGGCAGGGTGGGCACGGCAATCTGCGGCTCATAAAAAAAATAAATAAAAAAAAACACGAGGACAAATTTCTGTAGTCCTCAGTATCCGACTGCTACTAATAAAATGCAAGTTTCTCCCAAGCTACTGCACAAACACATATAGCAGACATACCATTGTAATCAATATAGCGGTCACTATCTTATGTGGTACTCAGAGAGGGATGCAAAAAGATGGTGGCAGTTTTCCTTTAAACCAAAACTTAAGTGTATTGCTATGTTTATTTACTAGAAGGGTAACCGCTTCTAAATTCGTTCTAGTTCATTTGCAGGTAAGTACATTCTCTTATGTTTGAATAGGGAAAATACAATTTGTTACAGACATTAAATGACTTTATGGCCATTAGATGAGGGAATTGATTTTGCCAGACTTCTTCCTGCAGGATGATTAGTTCTCCCGTTTACAAAATTAATTTTAAAATCTATAGAAGTTTATAAGGCTGCCTTCATAAAATAAGACTATTTTAGTAAATGGGACCACGACAATAAGTTCTCAGTAGGTGTTCTTTTTACTCTACATGACGTGACAGTGAAATGGAATCCCAATGGGACTTCATATGAAGCACACAGCTCATCTACAATAGTTAAGACGAAGGAGCCTACACTCATAAGAAAAACGTACTTACAGTAATTGTCTATCATACTTCTATACTCAGAATCTTGTTTTGAAGAGAGGGGGATACCAACCCGATCAAGGCAAAAAGATGATTGTCCCCTGCTGACTTAGTAGGGCACCGGCCATAATGTATGTTGTCTGTATTCTTTGTATGCAGCAGCCAACACCAACTCTCATAACGCTTAATTTCTTTGGGCTTCCATCCTACGCACATGTATGTTTTTACCTACACTTGAAAAGCATTAATGGGGCTCAAAAGTATCACAGAAACCATCATGGCTTATATTTTAAAGTAGCTGCATTGTTCGTTAATGATTAGATAAGATGAAGCAAAGGCCTAAAAACTTTTCTAAGCTGTTCGTTTCTGAGGTTGGGGATGTTTTATTTATTTATTTTTAATGTAACTGAAGCTTCCCGTAATCATTTCTTATTCAGTCCACATGCTTGCAGGGAGAACCTCAGTGCTTTGAACTTTTCTCAACTACTTTCAAAGGATGAGCGAGGAAAAAAAAAAGGAGAGAGCAGGAAACTGGGAGGAGGGAGTATGAGCAAGAGGGAGAGAGGAGAAAAAAAGAATAAGACAGAAAAGGACACATCAAGGTGAATGGGATTTCCACATCGTTTATCCTGCAAGAAAGCACATGCTTTAATCTACTCTGAACCAGATACAGCCTTATTTAGGGCTGTTTTTTGTCTACAAAATGAAGCTGCTAAGTAGTATAACCCAACGCTTCGGCTTTATTTTCCTAGTTAAACTAGTTTCACATGGTTACTTTACCAACACTAAAGTCACTTGATGTGGGATTCTATGAGCAATAAGAGGGTATGTGAAGTCCTATCACCTGGAGTCAAGATGATGATCGTGGAGGTCATGCAACAAGGTTGTGATCACACGTGTTAATGTGATGAGAAAACTGGAAAAACAGCAGCTGCCCACAATCGTAATTCCAAGTGAGCAGGTTTGAATGATGGAATTCACACACCACTGAGCAAGAAAGTGTTCGCACAGCGCAGTTTTGGTGCAGGATCGGTGTGTATTTATTTAAAAGGGGTTACCAAACCTTTTAATATTGATGCCTATTCTCAGCATAGGCCATGAGTATCCGATTGGTGGGGGACCACCGCTCTAGATTCCCACGCATCAGATCACTGAAGAATGTGTGAGCGCTGCAGACTCTTCAATGTATACACCATAGTACAAACCCATTGTACTCAAATTGCCATACTACTTATGGCGGATGTTCCAAGTACTACCGTACAGGCTTGTCTCATTTAATTTAATAGGACAAGCATTAGTATTCAGAATTGCAGCTATAAATTACCTGCATTGAAAGGCTTTTTTGTACAGGCATAAGATAACTTGAGGACTATATTCACACTTGGGTGATGTGTTACAGAAATTTCTTCATCTATCCAAAACATCCAAGTGGTGTTTGCAGAGGTCCGTCCATTTTCTTCAAGTAAAACTAGAGTAGTTGCCAAAACTTTTCAGTACTCTTAAATAAAACCAGTATACAGTTGTAACCTGTGGAAAGAACGAGCTAGAATACTCAGACAGCAAGATATTCAACTTACGAAAAGATTTATCCAATTAGTCCACAACTGGAAAGGGAGGGGTTCTTGGGAACCTTTACACGGGCAGACACTGTTTGCATATACAGTATGTCAATAGACAAATGTGCACCATTCAGAGTCTTCAAAAGGAACAGATAAACCTAAAAGGGGCCATACACGTTTGAAGAACGTTGTCCAAGCCTACTGACTTTGGTACCAACCAACTGTGTACAGTGGTGTTCTGACTCTGCCAGCCTAACAGAAGAAGTCAGGGAGAAGAATTGGGCTTACTCCACTCTACCAATTGAAAAAAAAAAACAGAATGGATGCTTGGCTGAGCTGAGCATGCATCCGAATGAGTGTCTCGCTGACAGCCATCTAAAGTGTAGGGCCAGTTTAAAGGGGTTATTACAGGGTTTGTTTTTTTCAAATTATGCTCCTCACGTATAAAAACAATAAAATATCCACTACTCCCCTCTTTCGGCACCACACCTCTGGTCTTCCATGATTCCATGCAGAATCACAGGCTTCCATGTATGGGATGTCCCAGGCTCTGCAGCCAATCACAAACCTCAGAGTTCCAAATCTGGAGGTCTACGATTGGAAGCCGCAGCCTGTGACGTCCTGTAAATAGGCAGAGTACAGCTTGCCAAAACAGACCCAAAGCAGAACTGTGACGAGACGGAAGCATAGGGGGTTTGTTTTTATACATGAGGATCGCAAATTTGTGGAAAAAATAATAATTTTGACACCCTTTTTAAGTGTGTAAACAAAAGGTAATTCCCATTACAAAATGATCCTCAAGGTCTTATTTCTGGAGACTATGTATATAAGATATAGTCTACAAACTACACTGCTGAATTAGCTCGGCATTGAAATGACACAGTTACATTTTTCTTCCATATCACAAACAGACTCACTTCTCTTGGATGGAGATGAAAAGTACTTTGGGAATCCGCTGACCATTATGATGGACTCTATATAGAAGTTTAAACAGACAATTCAACTGAAATGCCCATTTCTCTCAGTGACCAGGCTTAGCTACGGCTCAAATTTAGGTTTTTTCCCCCTTTATACAGCGTCCATAAACTTCAAAAGCTTCCAAAGCATATGTAGAATTTTTCCACAGACCCCTCATCTACCTGACAGAGGCCAAAATAACTTCCTTTTGGAAGCGTATATGCATTGGCATACTTTTATTAGTATAGGAAAATGCAATTTGCTGCACTCATATTGGGCCACAGCAAAAACGTATATCCTCAGTATGCTTTTTTTTAAATAACATTAGAGACTATAAGCAATGCATGCGCCAGATGTAAAAGAACAAAGTGGCATTACCACTAGTGGTAGTACAGTGACTCAGTGGTTAGCAATTTGCCTTGTAACCCTGGGGTCCAAGTTGAAAAAGGACCAATGACAATTTGTGTATAGAGTTTTGTATGCTGTTCCTGTGTTCGTGTTTGGATTCTGCTTGACCAAAATAATGGACTACACTATTCTGTCCTACACAAGTGCCAGAAAGAAATTGAAACCTGTTCAGAGACCAAAGGGATAGGCGTTTGATTATTGAAAGCCTACGGTTCGGTTCAGAGTTCCATCTGAATTTTCAGTGACAAAACAATGGGACAGAAAAGCTTGACGCGCAAACGCTGTGTGAACCCAAACTTATTGGTAGAGGAAATGTTTAGTAAAAATTGATTTCCTAGACAACACATTGGTACCCATACACCTTCGACAGCTGTTGGTTAACTGCTTGTTTGGCCAACATCTATTTATCCCAACTCCCCATAAATGCTTGAACCAAGCATATATGAGTTCTCCTTGGGGACAGAGGAGAAGACTGCTGCCAGGCTCCTCTGGCAGCAATTTATATCCAGGAAGAACACAAGGATTAACCATTAGAATTTAACATGCCTGATCCTTCTTCCCACCAACATCTGTTGGGGAGAGTCAGGAGGCCCTCTATCAGCGAGTTCAGACAACTTTTCCTTAAAGGGGTTGTCCCGCAAAAGCAAGTGAAGTTAAGCACTTCTGTATGGCCATATAAATGCACTTTGTAATATACATCGTGCATTAAATATTGGCCATACAGAAGTTATATACTTACCCCCCCGGTGTTGGCATCCGTCTCCATGGCGCCGACCGAAGCCTTCCTCTGCCTCAATTAGATGCGCTTGCGCATTCTGCTCTTCTGTCCCGTAGAATGGGGCCGCTCCGCATGCGCAGACGACCTGTGCGGCGCGAGCACGCCGGAGCGGCCCCATTCAACGGGACAGAAGAGCAGACTGCGCAAGTGCGTCTAATTGAGGCAGAGGAAGGCTTCGGTCGGCGCCATGGAGACGGGAACGCCAACACCAGGGGGGGGGGGGGTAAGTATATAACTTCTGTATGGCCAATATTTAATGCACGATGTATATTACAAAGTGCATTTATATGGCCATACAGAAGTGTTTAACTTCACCTTTCTTTTGCGGGACAACTCCCTTTAAATTTATATGGGGGACTTAACACAAAATATTTGGTGCCAAGTACTAGCAAGTATATGAAATGAATCATGCTTTGAATTCACCATAGTATAAAGAAAGACTAGTGGGAATAGAGGCATCAGGGCTACAGGGAAAGATGGAGGAGACATCAGATAAGATGTAATAGTTCATTCCTGGTTCCTAGTGCTTAATAAATATGGGACCTCGAAAGTTGTATGAGAAACAGCATAGAAACTGACTCAAAGTAAATGGAACAGGCTTTGTACAAGGCTTTTTAAAAGAAAAAAAAATGGATAAGTATAAAATGTAGATATTTTTGTTCACTACCCATGGGAACCGCCAAGACCAAGTCCTATGAAGCAGGAAAAGAACGTCTAGGAACACTGCCAAAATGTACTCATCATAAAATACTCTTCCCCTGGTTTTAAAAGGTTAAAGTGTTACCGATTCTAAAGGACAAAAATACCATGTATTTATTTTCTAATTTTGTCTCTTGAGCTTGCCAATACCTGGTGTTGAAAACAGTACTTTTTATGAGGGAGCTATTCTTAGAACTAGCACGGCTATGTCTATTAGTGAAAACAAACACTACATCTAGAGGTCTACATGTCAGTCACATTTAGATGCCACAATCACTGGCTAAATCAATGGATTCCATTTTTTCACCTGTCTATATAGCCTGTATTCATTGACCCTGAATGTTATCTCCAATATGCTGAAAACCGAATTTGAAATTTTAAAACTTCACTTTTGTCAAATTTGGAGTTGTTAACAGAAGTTTAAAGTGGTATGTAACTTTTCAGAACAAGCTGCTGTGTGTATCCATGAGGAATAACACTGTTTTGGGCCATTATCTAACTTGTATCCTATATTTTTCCCCATTTCTGCAACCTGTATCTGTGAGCCTCAGTTCTCTCAAGACTGCTGGGAAGAGCCTAGCTGCTGTGTTGAGTTCTATTGTACATAGAGATCTGCAAATTCTGGTCTCTGTCACACACAGAGACATAGCATCATCATATAGAACACTAACGCAGTACTAAGCAGTGCAGATGTGAATTGCAGATAACGGATCATTAGATTCTGTAACCTGTCTCTTCCTCCCCTCTGCCCTCATAGACATCAATGAACATGACAACTCATCACCCTCCACCTCTAGTTCTGCCACTGAGCCATCTCCAGCTAGGTCCTTGCAAGTTATACAGCCAACACCTGGCTGCAATGGTAATTTAACCTTTTAAATTAAGTAGGAGGGGAGAGTACCTTTGTTACCCCCCATCAGCCCACTATGAAACAATCACAGGGTGCTGATGGGTTCCCATGGTAGCACGGAATCTAACAATGAGAGGCAGAGAGTAATAGAAGAACACTGACAACACTATACAGGAGTGCGTTCTATAGATCATCAAATGGAGAGATTTTAACATTTTCAGAAAAAAGTGACAAAAAACTCAATGATTCAAAATTGCACTCCATACCAGTTTTGGTATGTGTAATATATAGATCTACATCCTGCACAGTGAATGACGCATAAACAGCAAACCCTAACTCCGCTTTTTCAAATTTGACAGTTCATTTTCATTTAGAAGAAAGTTTTAATTTTGTTAAAGGAGTAAAACAGTTGTATAAGGCCGCCTGCACACGGGCGAAAATCCCGCAACGGGATTTCCCGCGGGATTTCCGCCACTGAAAGTTTGCATAGGAGTGCATTACAATACGCACTCCTATGCAGACGGCCGCGGTTTGGCCGCGCGGCAAACAAACTGCGACATGTCCTATTTTTGTGCGGTGCACGCACTCACCCGGCCGCCGGCTCCGGTCTGCGCATGCGCCGGCTGCGCCGCAGCCGGCACATGAGAGAGCTGGGGCCGCCAGGCGCGGGAGAGTACGCGCTCGTCACTGCAGGCTCTCGGGTCGGGTCCCGCGGCGAGAATTCTCGCTGCCGGATCCGACCCGCCCGTGTGCAGGCGGCCTAAGCGTGTTATTGTAGCAACTGAACTAACCCGCAGAATGAAGGAAACATCCTTGTAACAGCAAACTGAATCCCATAAAAAGAAAATGAAGTAATAAATGTAATCCTCATTTTTCTATTCTACCCACATTTTTTATTTATTTTCTCAGTGCAGAATATGGTACATAAAATCATAGACCTTTGTATACTTTTTATACTGGATAACTGTTAGGAACAGTAAACTATGCTAATCCATACAATTGATAAAGTGCCAAAAGGATGTGCAAACTAAACAGATCCGAACTCAACTAATTATCTTTATCGTAGAAGGGCCTACAAAAAAGTACACTCTTGGACATTTCCATAACTACCATAGAATTTGAATGGGGCACCAGGGTACATGCTTGTCCACTTGTGCTGGAGAAGGAACAGGGGCTCAGGACCTGGTTCTTCCAATTGGCAAAGCCCTCACCAATGATTTCATCTATTTTGTGTATAGGTAACACATGCATTTGGTGGCAAAACTCCTTTTTAGGTGGTTTCATATAGAAAAAGTACTGTGTTTAAGCGTTTTTCCTGGTGTATTTTTTACTTATTTTTTTCTTTTAAACTGCTGCGGCCAGATGTTAGATGTAACATAGTAGGTTAGGCTGAAAACAGACACATGTCCATTCAGCTGAGCCTATTACGCCCCAATGTTGATCCAGAGGAAGGCAAAAATAAAAAAAATAATAATGATGTAGAAGCCAATTTTCATCATGTAGTTGAAAACACAAAATTCCTTCCCGACTCCAGTGTTGCAATCGGAATAATCTCCGTATCACCAACCCATCTGAGTAATCCGTGATATAACATGTAATATTGTAACACTCAAGAAAGGCGTCCAGGCCCCTCTTCTACTCTTATCAAATTTGTCATCACCCCGACCTCAGGCAGAGAGTTCCATAGTCTCACTGCTCTTACAGTAAAATACCCCCTTCCACGTTGGTGCTGAAACGTTCTTTCCTCTAGACGTAGAGGGCGCCCCCTTCTTACAGTCACGGTCCCAGGCATAAATAGATGGGGGTAGATCTCTGTATTCTCCTCTGATATAATTATACATAGTTATTAGAGCGTCTTCTTGTTACAGTTCTGGGTATAAATAGATGTTAGGCGAGAGCTCTGTACTGACCCCTGATATATTATAAATAAGAGCGCCCCCTTGTCCTGGGTATAAAAGATGATGGGAGAGATCTCTGTATTGTCCTCTGATAAATTTCCACATTGTTATTAGGTCGCCCCACAACTTTTTTTCTTAACTAAATAACCCTAATTTTGATAACGTTTTTTGGGTATTGTAGTCCGCCCATTCCATTTATTCCTTTAGTTGCCACCTTTGTACCTGCTCAAGCTCCGATATGTCCTTTTTTGAGTACCGGTGCCCAAAACTGTACCCAATACGATATAAATTGTATTACAGTACAAACAGGGCAGGATTTTCTGTGGTGTTTTTCCTCACTTCTTGTGAGCTTTTTGGATTGCATGGCCACACCTCTAGAAGTTGCACCAGTTCCTTGTGGAAGAACAGAGAAGGTTCTTGTTTTATTTTATTATGTATAAAAATGTTCCATATATGAACAGATGTGTTATATTCCACATATAGCCAAAGGTGTAGCGACGTTTCGAACAACGTCCTTTGTCAAGCAATTGAGGAGGAACCCTATTGGTACCAGGGTGAAGAAAACAGGGCACAAAAGACAGCCCTTAGTAGTCCTAGGCAGCGAGCAGCGCAAGGAGTCCGGAACCTCTACTGCATGACACACCGAACAGTGACAAAAACACTGCATTGCGCCAATTCATCAAGGATTTCAGAATGATTTTCCTCCTACTTTAAACATAGAAAATCTCAAAACTCTGGGAGTCCAAAACAGTATTTCCGCTATAGTTGGATGACGTGAACACACATTTTATCATAAAACTGTATAAAATCTCTGCCAGCCATGCTATCCGCAGAGGAGCTTCTTCAAAGCATAGCAGGGCTTGAAAGCTTGGTAGATGTCACCAGTCCGTTTCATCCTCGCTCTCTTCTCAATTGGCAGGCAGCAAGAAGATGTGTTTATATTAAGTAATAAGAAACAGATCACCCAGTTTTGCACATGTTGCTTCTTTTCTGAACCTACAAGCTTTGGACATATGATCCTCTCATAAGTGAAGTTTTGCCCGCAGGGACGATGTGCTAGAGGAACCTCTAAAGCTAGAGGTGTTTCAGGTAGAGTTAACATGAGGATGTTCACAGCGTCACCTACAACTCCAGGAGGGGGAACCGTCCTACATCCACAAGGAAGGATAGTCTTGGCAACGAGGGACATAGGACACAATGACAAGTGAGATAATATCGTCTGATTATTCTTAAGCCATGGAAGTTAAAAGATTTCAAAAAGTGCTTTGAAACGTGCTGAAGAAGTAGAGATATATACAAATATGCTTGACAATTAGTGTTGTGCACGCATCCAGGAAGACACCACAAAGAGAAAGAGGTGCAAAGGTTACAGGATTAAGTGAAATGCTATGGGTGCGGCCACACAGGGGGCACAATGTGCTCAAGAGGGGTGCGGCCACACAGGGGGCGCAATGTGCTCAAGAGGGGTGCGCCCACACAGGGCCATTTCCTCATGGATGTTTTTGGTGGATTTCCTCAGCAATGCAAGAATAAGATTTCGAAATTCTCTTTCACATTATTGTGGAAAATCCACAATAAATCTGCCCCGTGTGGACACACGCTAAGGGCCCCCGATATTCATAGGAGAGAAATATTTTCGATAATTAAGAGAATATACAAAGAGCCGGGACTGAGCACGACTTTTGCATCTTGTACTAGCTCACAGTCTTCATTACTAGAATGCCACTTTTTCAAATGTGTCGTCACCTAAGCCGGCAGCACCCAAGCCAACTAATGGGCAATACCACACATAGACTTCTTGAAATGCATGCAGTTATTTCGAGAAGAACAAGAGGTGCTCTGCCACATTTCCCTCTAATTCATAGTTTTCTATAATGATTGGAGAATAAGGTTCAGTTCACATATGTATCGGAGACCAAATCCATTGAAGAGGACATCAGATTTGACACACAAAAAAAGGGCTGCATGGCGAAAGGCTAATTTTTCCCATCATTGGCTACCTCAGCAGAACAGGACATTGTAAGTCAGTGGGGTCTACAGCATATAATCTCTGTAATTAGTGAGGATGGAGAAATGTCAGCAGTGTCCACAGACCCAGCTCTACAATATACTGCACAGGGTCTGATGGCTATCTATTATTCAGCGTGTCACTTGGAGCTCTACTGCATTGTAATCCTCCGCGCAATTGTGTGCAGGGTCTCTTTTCACATTTGTTTGTCTTGAGGGACAGGCGAGTCTCCGGGGCCTGTGAGCGCTGTCTGATCTGTAGATGGGATGAATGGATTAGGAGAGAGCTGGGCCAGCTGTTGCAGGCTTTAACACAACACAACCCTGACAGATGGGTGCCCATATTAAAGCCGACTCTTGTGAAAGGCAGGGCCTGGTGAAAGCCCAGTGTTCTCAGCGGCGGCACCCGTACATTGCACCTCTGCCAACGCGTAGAGAATGCTCACCACAGAAAAGAAGCTAATCACATCACGAATAGACAAAACTCAAGAGTTTTTGTGATATTCCTGTTCAGGCTTTCTTTCAGCAGCGATCCGGAAGCCATCTTCACATTCACTGCTGGCGCATCAGTCTGCCCGAACCGCTCAGTCTTCAGAACAGACTTTCCTAACCTAAAACAATCCTGTTATGTTTCATAATGAGGGGTTCTGCCCTCTGAGCCCCACTTACACACCCGGATCGGAGCAGCCGCAAACAAACAATTCCCCCAGTTTTGGATGGATAACTGCAAAAGCATTAAATACAAACCAAGTATTACCCGAAGGCCGGGCTCACATGGACGTATTTGAAATCACGTAGTGCGCGGCACATCCCAGAAACTCAAATACATCTTCGTTGTTACACTCACACTAGTGTTTTTTTTTTAAATGGCGTATAATACATGTGTAAAAAAGAACGCAATATGTTCTATTTTACATTATGTGCGAGAGAGTCCTATTGCTCTCTATGGGTGCGAACTATAACACCACACATATACAATTACATGACATATGTGCAAGTTTTCTATTATGCATGTTGCTGTGTGACAGAGCAGGAAATAAAAAAAATAAACCAGAAGACTGCGCATGAGAGTGTGCGCAAGATACACTGTCAGACCATGGTAAAGTGCTGCATTGTATATACAATGTTTCACTCTAAGGTCGTCTGAGCCCGGCTTAAAACATCCGCTAAATTGTGTCAAGTTGATAGTTTAAAAATAAAAACATAACCGTAAAGCGTAAGTGCGTATTACGTGTGTTTTCATGTGGGAGTATGTAGCAAGTATGCCTCTATATGTCGACTTGCTGCGTACATTCAATCCCCATAGCCTATTTTGGTGTGTATGTGCATGGAGCATGCACCAAGATAGGACTTGCTGCAGTTTTTTTTTTGCATGCGTATTTCATGCAATATGGGATATTAGTACTGTGTCTGCACATGTAATATACAGTGAACATACATGTTTATGTGAGTGAACCCTAAAATGTATAACTGCACAAAGGCCAAGCTCGTGAAAGAGGCACAAGAGAAGGTACCGCACTGCAGGAAGCGAAATGCAACAAAGTCAGCGAAAACAAAACCGGACAAATTAAAAAGTGTCTAGCAAACACTTGTCCACTGATAGTGTCAGATGCAAGGCACACCTCGCAGGCACATGACGGCGAGCACACCACACAGACAGCTCAGCAACAATTGGTTCCACTTACTTTTACCATCTCCTTCTTCAGGCTCTGCGCTGCAGTCTACTGACAGGGCTCCACACAAGGCTGCTCTCTCGGCTGCAGTCAGGCTCTCTCCCTCCACTATGCCATGGTGGCAAAGTAGTTTTCAAAGGCACCCAAAAAAGACATGTGTTGCCAACAGAACCTCCAGCTGTTTCATTATTCATTGTGGAGGGGTAACTGAAGCCTCTAGGAGGACCCGCCTACCTGTATCATTACTGGCATCCCACATCCCAGCCCAGGGCTCCTTCCTTTGTTCTAGGAATGGCTGCTACAGCTTCACTGACTGCAGCAGACTAGAATTAGGCCTGTATTGCCAGCAGCAGCGATGTCTCCTGACCCCTTTTTATTTTAATAGCAATATCTCTTGTGAATTAAACTGTTGCCTCCTCCTTCACAATCCTCCCCCAAACTAAATTACAAGGAGTGTCTGGAGGGAGAACAGCGAACAATACAGGAGGCGATCTGCCAGAGGTCTACATGACAGGCTGTTGGCTAACACACCCCATGCTACCCTGCAGTGAACTTCTGCTGACACGGGCTCCCAACTACAGTCCCATCATTCTGCCAAAGCGAAACCTCTGCAAGTTGTGAGCCCAAGGCAGTCCGACATCTCACAAGTGTGTAAAGATACAAGTCTATAGGACGCGTCGCTGCTGCTCCCAGAACCACTTTATAGAAAATTATTAATTTATGAAGATATATCGTACACAGCGACATAATGAGTCTACAAACAGTTTATAAAAAAGCTAGATATATAGACAATTCATATGGCCTTCCTTTACTCGACTCAAGGGGTTCACAGGCTGCTTTCACAACTGCGCTGCAACGTCCGTTCAGAGGTTCCATCGCAGATCCGACACAACATACCAGAAGAACAAGTCCTGCATACCGGAAGAACAAGTCTATTAAACGGTGGTCAGCAGAATGGAAACTCAGACTCCATTATAAGTAAAGGTGTTCGTTACGCGCAATTCGGTTTCCTCATAAGACAGAAAATGGTCGGTTAGGGGATTCCCCATTTCTGCTCCCAAAACAAAGATACTATAATACAATAATTGTTAGTAACATCCCTCCCCTAGAACGATTAAAAAGTGTGTATATATATATATTATATACACACACACACACACACACACACACACACACACACACACTATAAATACCTATATATCCATCCATCTCTATATCTATGTCCATCTATACACATATATACACACACTCATTGTTAGTAACATCCATCCCCTAGAAGGATTAAAAAAATATATACCGTATATACCGGCGTATAAGACGACTTTTGAACCCCGAAAAATCTGCTCTGCAGTCGGGGGTCGTCTTATGCGCCGGTAATACAAAAAAAAAAAGCGTAAAAAAAAAAAATCATTACTCACCTCCCCCGGCGTTCTGTCGCTCGCTCCTCGTCCCCGGCGCAGCATTGCTTTCTGAATGCGGGGCTTGAAATCCACATCGCTAAAGATCAGATATTTGAAAAATACGTCTACTACAGAAACCAAGTGAGAAGAATAATTATATACTTCGTAAACTCAGAGCAAATGGAACTAGATGGGGTCTTATCCTGTCGAGACGTCTTCCGTTACATGATGGATGGCTCTTAAGTACAGTCCGCCATGATATGTAGCGCAGTACTAATGCGCTGCTCTGCAGTGAGGAGCCGAGACTTATCAAGTATAATGACTCAATGCATGCTTAAGGCAAATCCAGTTTTCCTTGACGCTGTCAGTTGTAATAAGTGATTTTCCCTTCTGTTCATGCATTTGACAGAAGTTTTTGTACCTGTTACAGTGAATGTATATCCTCACATGATTAGTAAAACCTATTAATGCTTACACAGCGCCTCGGAGGATCTACACCAAGCACTGTAGGACTGCGCTCCGGGAAGGTCTCCCATCTCACACTCATTACTTGTGGTGGGCTGAAATAATGTTATTTCTATATTAAGTATCTTTAAGGACTGCCATAGATCTATAGAACGAAAAGACCAGTGCATAGGCGCAACTCTCGAGAAAACATTGTGGGACAGTAGGATGTATTATCCAACTTCTCTTTTACATTATACTTCTGGGACTAAGGGATAGAGGACCCAAAAGTGCTGGTGGTACCAGTGATGAGCTGGAGACAGCAGGAGAAGGTATTTCATGGCAATATCAGCCAGTTGCCCCGTCTATTTACAGCAGAAATATGGAAAATATTAAACTGGCTTTTTTAACTCCATGCACACCAGATTCACATTATACTTATGATGGCATTCGCCCCATGTCCACGCTTTGTACATAGGGGAGTATAACTATTCAGACCACTCCAAACTACATTTCTGATGCAAAATTACTTCAATACCTATAGTCACGATGACCACCAATCACTACAGTTGTACGGCAGAAGTACGCTAGGGGAGTGAGGCCTCATGGAATCTGGGGGCGGAAAGGGTTAATAACTTTAATAAAAGGTAGATGGAAATGGTTTGTATTGGGGATGGGGGTGGGGGTTCTAACCTGTTTTTTATTAAGCCACTCTAGGGTCAGCTATAATATGAGGAGTCTGCTATGGAAGCTGGGAAGCCTGGCGACAGAGAATGATTGGCCAAGAAGATAATGGCAGTGACCTATCAGGAGAGAACGTCTCTGTGAGGCAAAGGCCTGGCAACAGGCTGTGATTGGTGGAGGTTTGAGCGGGAAGAAGAGAGGAGATATCAAGTCAAGCTGCAGAATCCTGTCACAGTTTTCCTCACAGCATTCAAGGTTGCCCCGCCCACCAGCCCAATGTTTTTTTCGTGATGTGAATGCTTTGTCGCGCCAATTTAAACGGGGGATGTCGCCCGCCTCCTGCGGGTGGACAGAAAGGTTATTAAAAGGACTTTGGTGCAGTAGACTGAAGTATGCAAGACTAAGTCTACAGGTTATATTATATTTGATTTTATTATATTTGGTAGACTTGAGGTGGACGGACTGAGTCTACGTGTTATATCGGTTATGATATTTAATATATTATATTTGATTTTATTATATTTGGTAGACTTGAGGTGGACGGACTGAGTCTACATTTTATATATTTTATGATATTTAATATATTATATTTGATTTTATTATATTTGGTAGACTTGAGGTGGACGGACTGAGTCTACATTTTATATATTTTATGATATTTAATATGTTTTAACCCAGTTTAAATAAATGCCGTGGCCTTTTAATCCAGATTCAGATTTTGTGTATGTTATTTTCTTGGTAAGATAAAAGATATTTGTAGCCTAAGATTCCATGGAATGGACAAGCTGCTGAAGTCCTGATAAGAACAGAACACTGTCGTGTTATTCTGTAGTATACCCATATATATGCAAACACTAATACATTAGGGCATTCTTCTCATCTTGTGTCATTGTATGGAGTTGTACCAAGATTATCCTCTAACCACAGGATAGGTGAGAACTTGCTGATCGGTGGGGGTCTAGTCTGTCACTGTGGGGTCATTTCTCTTCCCTGCAGGGACATCAGAATGGAGCGCTGCCTGAGCAGGTGCCTTCTGTGCTGCATTAATTTAAGTATGGCTGATGGAAATCCATCAGTATAGGCGCTCTGTTACCTCCGCCGTCCCATCAAAAGTGAATACAGCGTTAGCAAGCTTACACAACTGGAGCTCCGTTCTATATTCTCCTCACTGTGGGGGTGGGGTGGGGGGTTAAAGAAGCCCACGGCGAGGACGACCTAGACCCCCCTCCATTATTGAATAGGGGACAACTTGTAATCCTGGTGCAGGCCCTTGAAGGGTATAGAAACGGCAATACAGTGCAATACCAAGCACGGCCGCTGCAATGGGGTCAGAGGAGTCCATTTCCAGCAAAAGTCAGCTCCCATCAACGGTGTACTGGCCCAGTGACCTGCAAAGTCAATTCTTTAGACTCCTGCACACTTCTGACCATAAGCTGCATCCTATCCCAAGCGCCACAGAAGTCTGACTCTACGGAAGTTTATGGCAGCCGTCTGTATTGTCAGTTCACAACGGGGCGGCCAGAATACATCAAAGTAAAAGGGAGAAGGTTAAACTTGAAAATTATATGATGCATATAGAATAATTTGCAGGACTAATTTTGGGACCATTTGGCTTAGCTTTCAACGCTGCCCAAGATGCACCAATTGTCACCCAAGTGTTCCCTTTCTACCACAAAAGGGAGTTCTGCCACCAGCTGTAAACTACATGTTTTACAACCTTGGTGCTCCGCCCCATTGTAGAACAGTCTTACACACTAAATGGTGAAATGCTTGTGTCTGCACCATATTCTGGAAACACTTCATACACGACCCCTTCTAGCTCACCATGAAGCTACTGTCATGCCTTTGACAGTCTGTTATATAGCATTTGTACTGTGCTTTGGCTGTACCGTGTTTCCCTGAAAATAAGACCCCGTCATATTAATTTTTTGCCTCAAAAGAGGTGCTAGGTCTTATTTTTCGGGGGATGTCTTATTATACTTAGCAGGCTTGGTACAGGTCCCTCCCACCCACAGATCATCACTTCCTACTGGTAGTTACGGGATTCACAAATCCCACCTCCAGAGTCAATGGCTCTGATTGGTTCATCGAGCACTGCATTGCTTGGCTGAGCAGCGCTCAAGAACCAATCACAGCCATTGCTTCCTAGAGGTGGGATTTATCAATCCGGTAACTAGGAAGTGCTCTTCTGAGGGTGGACAACAACTGCAAGAAGAGCGTTCGAGCTCCTGAGAGCTGCGGGAGGGACCTGGAATGGGCCTGCAATGCATTGCTTTGTTTTTTTAATGTAATGCAGCTAGGGCTTATTTTTAGGGAAGCTCTTTTTCAATCCTCCCTGAAAACCCTGAAAAAAAAAATCAGACTAGGGCTTATTTTCAAGGTAGATCTTTTCGGGGAAACCGGGTATGTTGTAATAAGACGACGACACAATAGTGCAAGGACAGTTTCTCACTCAAGGTGGACAACAGGACACTAAACACGCCCAGTGCTAGTGACCCCCGACAGCGTGTAAGCCTGTCCAGTGTCACCATAACTGAGGCCTTGGAGGAAGCAGCCAATTCCACAAATTAAAGACTTTGCAGCATACTTGGACTTGAATCTGCTCATTACGACCAATCACCGCACACATCTGCCTACATACTGCAACATGCCGCATCTGATGGCAGCCCAGATCCAAGAATAGAGTCAACCAACCCCTGCTAACAAGCTCCAGCACAACCCTGTCCCACAGCGAGCAACATCCCCATACCAGATCCCTCGTATCAAAGATAGCAGTTTCACATACCATAAACCCCCAGTACAACCTGCGCCTAAACTAATGCCTGTAGTACAGACACAGCCTTTAAAAGGAGGAAGTAATAGATGACAGCTATCACGGGAACACCAGATTTAAAAACCACTAGAGTGCATCAGGTTCTCCACACATCAATCTATCTTCAGATCCATCGTGTAGAGATCAAGGGATGTCCGATTTCCTCAAGTTCTTTGCATGATGTGAGCTTGTAACCAAAGGGCTCTCAAAGTTTGATGACCAACCTGAAAGTTTATAGAGCATGGCGATCTTCATTCAGGAATACAATCAAAGGTCTCAATCTGTCTGCAAGTGAAGAGTTTGATCTTCTAGTCAAGTGGCTGGGGATGAATCAGTAGAGCATGCTAAGCGGATTAGAGACATTAGCATTAACTACCCAAGAGGGCTAAATGTGATATGGGAGAGACTTGAGTGTTATGGCTCACCAGAAGCCATAGAAAATGCACTTTAAGAAAATTGGAGATATGCCCAAGATTCCCAACCAAAGTTTTCAGAAGAGGAGAAGTGATCTGCTGATGGATCTCCGAAGGAGATTTACAAGTTCTGGCATTCCTAGATACAGCACGTGGGGTCAACCCCATAGTACAGAGATTAATTTATAATCTACAAGAGAAGTGGATCATTCAGGGCTGCCAATACAGACTAAACAGTCATTCCTTCCCTTTTTGCTTCTTGTGGACGTTTTGCACCAACAAGACCAGAAACAATCCTAGTTTTGACCTTACAATGTTTAACACTGCTCATCCTAAATGAAGTAGGCTCATTTACATGCAGACACAATCTTTCAAATGATTAAATGATTGACAGTTTTAGCAATCATTTTGCATAAAGTACTATGGGGCACCATTGCCCATTAGCACTTTATCAGCTTCATTTGCAAGCAAATGAGCCTCCAGGAGCTGCTTACAGAACTCAGCAGGTAGTCTGAGCGCCGCAATTCGCTCCTTTGTTCTCCCATTGGCTGTCACGGGCTGCCAGCATGAATACAATGTAATCAGCCACTCCCGTGGAGAACACAGCATGCGGTCAATGTTATCTGCTCTCTGGCTGAATGATGGATTTTAAGCTCACCTTAAAATCATCATTGAGCCAAAGAGTAAATGATGGGAGCATTTACACAAAACTATTATCGCTCATATGCCATCGTTTTAACGAATTTTGGACGATAATCCTTGCGTGTAAATGGGCCTTAAACCTTCCTTGCTTTGTAACTTCAAAAAGGTCCACCTGTAGCCATACACAAAACCAGTGTATCCCTTGCAGACTCCTCATGTGAGACTCGCAGAACAGCAGAGACAGAGACGGCCTTAACTAAAAACCATAACAGAGAACGCAGTCTACACATGAAACCTCAGCAACAGCTTAAGTGCCAGAGGTTTAGAGGAAAAGGATCACAAAACCTTCCTTAAGAAAAGCCATATCTGCTACAGGTGCTGTGCATCAACTTACCATACAAAAGGACTGTACAGCAAGCATCAAATACTCAAAATGTAACAGCAAAAAGCAAAATATGGTTCTACACCCAGGGTCAGCTCCCTGATCTCAAACACCGCCAAATCAAGCCGCATAGAATAGCAAGGAGGAGAAAGAGACAGCATGCCTTGAAGGGCTACCCTAGTGCACTCAAGTCTATGGAGGTCGTGCGGCAAATCCTGCTCCAAGATTTGTCTGGTTACGGTTTACCGCATTAGTCACAAATAAATGGTGGTAAGGTTGTATGTCAATCCTGATGATAAAACCAATAAATCCCTCGCTAGCTTAGCTTTCTTTGAGATTCTCAATATGGAAGGGCACACCTTTTTATATTCACCCAAGACATGTTTAGGCGTGAGTGAAAAAAAAAAGGGAGAAGCGCTACTGGCTATCAAACTGAATCTATAAATGATAAAACGTCTTTACCTCTGCCTACTCTGATCAATGCAAAGAGATCCCAAATAGAGAAGAGATTCCAAGACCTGAGGCAGTGTTATACCACTGACATCTGAAATCCATAGCACCACTTATCCCTATACTTGACCCAGAGGCTCAAAAACGGTACTTCTGCTTGGAAGAGACATCATAAGTGTTCACAAGGTAAGAAAACTGGTAAAGCGGCACTCAGTTTTCCATATGCTCAGAAGCTTGACCTAGGGTGGGTCATTATAGGTGACATCCATCAGTCTTCTAACCCAGTGGTCCCCAACCTTTTTGGCACCAGGGACCGGCTTCAAGCAAGACCATTTTTACAAGGCCCAGCAGGGTTGGGCGGGACATGGGAGGGGCTTTGGTTATAGGGGGCGGGGTTATGAAGGGGGTTGGAGTTTAGTGCATTCTTATTTAGTTATGACATTAGAATGTCCTGACAGTACACACATAGGGCAGTGTATAATCTCCCCCCCCCCCCAGCACACACATAGGGCAGCATATAATTTATCTCCCCCCCCCCAGTAATAGACAGTCCCCACCCCTCAGTAATAGACAGCCCCCACCCCTCAGTAATTAGCAGGTCCCCCCCCCCAGTAATAAGCAGGTCCCCCGCCCCCAGTAATAAGCAGGTCCCCCCCCCCAGTAATAAGCAGGTCCCCCGCCCCCAGTAATAAGCAGGTCCCCCGCCCCCAGTAATAAGCAGGTCCCCCGCCCCCAGTAATAAGCAGGTCCCCCGCCCCCAGTAATAAGCAGGTCCCCCGCCCCCAGTAATAAGCAGGTCCCCCGCCCCCAGTAATAAGCAGGTCCCCCGCCCCCAGTAATAAGCAGGTCCCCCCCCCCCAGTAATAAGCAGGTCCCCCCCCCCCAGTAATAAGCAGGTCCCCCCCCCCCAGTAATAGGCAGGTCCCCCCCCCCAGTAATAGGCAGCGCCCCCCCCCCCCAAGTACTAGGCGGCAGCCCCCCTCCCCAGTAATAGGCAGCCTCCCCAGTAATAGGCAGCCTCCCCAGTAATAGGCAGCCCCTTCCCCAGTAATAAGTAGCCCCCCCCAGTAATACGCAGGTCCCCCCCCCCAGTAATAACCAGCCCCCACAGTAATAAGCAACCCCATTCCCCTGTAATAAGAACACCCCCCTCAGTAATAAGCAGCCCCCCCAGTAATAAGCAGGTTCCCCCCAGTAATAAGCAGGTCCCCCCAGCCAGTAATAGGCAGCCCCTTCCCCTGTAATAAGTAGCCCCCCCCCCCCCCAGTAATAAGCAGCCCCCCAAGTAAACAACCCCTCCAGTAATAAGCAGGTCCCCCCCCCAGCCCAGTAATAGGCAGCCCCCCCGTAATAGGCAGCCCCCTCCCCTGTAATAAGTACCCCCCCCCCCCAGTAATAAGCAGCCCCTTCCCCTGTAATAAGTAGCCCTCCTCCCCAGTAATAAGCGCACCCCCTCCCCAGTAAGCAACCCCCCAGTAATAAGCAGGTCCCCCCTGTAATAAGCAGGTCCCCCAGTACTAAGTAGCCCCCCCAGTAATAGGCAGCCCCCCAGTAATAGGCAGCCCCTTCCCCTGTAATAAGTAGCCCCCCCAGTAATAGGCAGCCCCCCAGTAATAGGCAGCCCCTTCCCCTGTAATAAGTAGCCCCTCGTAATAACCAGCCCCCCCAGTAATAGGCAGCCCCTTCCCCTGTAATAAGTAGCCCCCCCCGTAATAGGCAGCCCCCCAACCCATATACTTACCTCCTCCCTGCTGTCGCGCTCTCTCTGCTTGCCCTGACGTCAGCCCGGAACGCTTCCTCCCCGAGTCCTCTCCTGCGGAACTAATGAGCAGGGGACTCGGGGAAGAGTATCCTGGCTGCACAGACGTCAGTGTGCGCCGGCATCAGCGCGATTACCAGCGGGGAGCTGCGGCGCCCTCGCTGGTAATCGCTTCGGTGGTCAGCGGCGTCGGCACGCCGCGGGCCACATAGCACAAGGCAGCGGGCCGGATTCGGCCCGCGGGCCTTGTGTTTAGAGTAAAAGTTCCCGGCGGTGCCGCGGACCGGCGCTAAACACCCAACGGCCCGGCCCCGGGCCGCGGCCCGGCGGTTGGGGACCCCTGTTCTAACCTGTCCTAACAGATTCCTCATAAGAGAAACTTACTAGCCTTGTAGATTCTGGTCTTGCAGAAAGCAAGAACCATTCCTGTGATGAAGACAGATCACTTAAGAGTGCATGGTCTTCCAAAAGGACAAAGCAAGATTAGATAGCCCCCTCAACTGAAGATGATGGAGCAAGGATTTAGCTGGATCACATGGGTCTCTTTCAAAGCACAGATGCCAAAACTCTTCTCTTCCCTCAGGTGCAACTTTTAAAAGACGACCAGATATGAAGGTACGCGTTTTTAACAGCTGCAGGAGATGGGCTGTTGCCATCATGATGGACTCAGATGGTCTGCCCAGGAAGACAAAAAGGACTTTGGGCAGTTTGTTGAAAGGGACTTCTACATAAACAATGGTC
Organism: Eleutherodactylus coqui; assembly: GCF_035609145.1. Taxonomy (NCBI): domain Eukaryota; kingdom Metazoa; phylum Chordata; class Amphibia; order Anura; family Eleutherodactylidae; genus Eleutherodactylus; species Eleutherodactylus coqui. The sequence continues at coordinate 131,079,268 of NC_089839.1, read as the reverse complement.
TAAAGTCACTTCTTTCACCAAAGGCAGCAATTACCCTACTCAAAACGACTCAAGAGAAGCTTGCCTGTTCAAACCTCAGACTGTATAAGAAAGCTACAAACAGCATCATGACAATGATTTGAAATATCTAAATCTAGCAACAGATTTGATACCCATGCAGAGCCGCCTAGCGCTAAATTTTAACCCTGGGCTGCCTATTGTATAATGTATTGGTGGACCATAAGTAAAAGGTAGAACACAATATCACCCTGATTACCTGAAGCAGGATCACCACCCCAACAATTCTCTGCTAGATCAATATGGGAGACAAAAGGGACAAAAACTGCCAAGAAATGGCCAGATAAATGTAATTTACATTAATTCTATTATGCCTTGAACTGTATTTAAGTGCAGATTGGTACATCATGGCTGAAGTAATAAGTAAATATACAATTCTTTTACTTAGAAATGTTTCTTTTGGTCTTACCTGGAAGCCCGGCAATGCTGTGTGTATGAAAATAAACTTATATTAATGCCCTGCAGTCACAGCAGCAAATAGAGAAGATTCAAATCTCCAAAGACTAATTAGATGAATAATTGACTATTAATAATGACTTATGACCAACATCTAGATCCAAATGTATGAAGACAGGCCTGAACATGACAAAACCTAGCAGTAGCCAAAAGTGCATCCAACCTAAATTGTAGAATTAGTCCCAAGCCCAAATCTAATATAAAGCTCGCAGCTTCAGACGAGAGGGAACCCCAAAACAGAAGAAGAGTCGCAGATTCACAGAAAAATAATTCTGCTTTCCAAATACAAGCCCAATCGTCCTCAACACTAAATTGAAGACTAACACATTCTGTTCCCTTTGGTGTTTATTGCAACTCATTTGACACCTCATCCAGGATGATGTGTCACTTGAATTTGCTGGCATTTTAAAAATAGCCAAGATTGTTCTCCCTCTCTGTCGCTGCCTCCCGCTTCAACTGAGCAATTAAAGCTTTGATTACAGCAGATTAGGTTTGATTGGCATTGTTCTTCAAGAACAGAGTTTCCTCATCTTTCTTCTAAGGCGAAAAAACAGCCACACATATCAATAAGCAGATTCCATAAAGTCTTACGCCGTACAAACTGCACAAGCCTACGGAAATCAACCCAAAAGTACAAAAATTTGAGGGATTTTTTTTGCCCTCAATTTAAGAAAGGACGGTATTTTTATTCATATGTAAACTAAAATTCTGCTCTTTGGCTAAAAAAAAAAATCTGTGCGAATCAGAAATGTATTATGTCGCGGGGAAAGAAAACATGGCAATATTTTATGCTGAATAAAATACAACCAGAAGAGATATAAAAACAAAGCTGTATAACACATTAAATATATTGCCACTGTGGAAATCAACAAAATAATTTACATTTATCCCATCTCTCGTATCTGCCGCCGAAAGACTAGAAAATATGTATTTTGAATTGGCTGCTGAATGTGACATGTTATATCAAGAGGTGATGTGAAGATATTGGGTGAGCGTAGAATCAGATTGGTCTTATTATATAGAAGCATTATAGGTTTTCGTGCCTGGAAGTAAATCCGCACGTCGGGCAGAGTAGCGCCACCTAAGGGCAAAAATACATAAAAATACCTGCAAGTAAATACTGTAAGCATTAAAACTGCTTGACAATGTGTGTAAATACTATTTCCTATATATACACTACCATAGGAAGTGCTCTAACCGAAGCTCCCCGCGGCGGCTACTTATTCTGATGGTTTTTACAAGTACTATATTGTGGACCAAGATGATCCCAGAACTCCATGTATGTTTGCCTACATTAATCGTACATATATCTGCATATCTTTTGCACCAAAATTAGAAATCCAGATAGGTCTGTCATGATTCACGTTGTCCTTGTGATGAAGATGCAGCAGTGTACCGTTTACTTAAGGTTAGAGATGAGTGAACGTACTCGGTATTTGGGGAGCGCCGCTGACAGGTGAGTTGCGGCGGGGAGCAGGGGAGAGCGGGCGGGAGAGAAGGAGAGAGAGATCTCCCCTCCGTTCCTCCCCGCTCTCCCCTGCAGCTCCCCGCTCCGCGGCACTCCCCGAATCTTTCAGGACGAGCGGGGAGATACTCGGATAAAGCACATTACTCGGAGTAGTGCTTTACCAAGTACGTTCGCTCATCTCTACTTAAGGTCCATCTGAGATGCGCCGTTCCCCAGACCCAGCGTGGCCTGTGCACCTCTTCTCTTGAAATTCATCTTTTCTTCTTAAAGTGTTAATAAGATAAATCCGGATTTTTGTTTGAGCTCATATATATATATCTATATCTAGATGTTGAGATATACATCTAGATATACAGAGATAGACTTTTTTTAAATGAAGGTTCAGTGAAGCAGCAAAACATCTTTGCTGAAGCACACTAAATTCCCCTTTGAAACAATAGCACTTATTTCTCCTCTAGGCTTCCTTTTCTAAGCCAAATTCATCTTAAATAAGAATATAAAATCGTAAAAAATAAATGAATAAAAGAATGTGATAGAAAAATGACGACACTATTTAAATGGTCAAAACAGCATTTTATTCCCAGCTTTACATTTGTGAATTGTCGCTTTCACAAGCACATTCTTAATTTCCCTGACATCAATTTAATTAGCCCCTCTGAAGTCGAGGCACAGACAGAACGCTGGAATTATTCATTAGGGGAAGGAATTAGAAGGATTTTAGGCTTCAGTAACCGTGGAGGGCTATTAGCCATGTTGGGTTTCTAGATTGGCAAGTGCCGTTTCTTCTCCTAGCCGCCGGTAGAGAGCCCTGAGAAGCCATACAGCACCTGCCATCAAGCTTGGAAATGGATACCTCCTGCTCGTACTTACATTTATATAGATTGATGCAGAAGGTTTCTTGCTTCCCTACAGGAGATAAGAGGTGGGCAGGTCGGGGACTCAAATCCAACTCTGGCGTTTTACTAAGGGGGAACGTAAAATAGGTTTGTACACTTGTTGGTTATGACCGATCGGAGTGTATATCACATTTACAGAGTGCAAACTACTGTAGACAAAAGAGTGAAACAAAATGTGAATTTCTTTCTAGAAAAATTTTTAATTGCTCTGGTTGGGAAGACACAATTAAAATGGAGACCCCCATTATGTATGTATTACACATGGTCAAGGATCAATTAAGCACATGCTGCCCCCCAAACACCTGCACTCCCTACTACAAATGGACCCAGCTACAGTCAGGAGCAAAATTTACTGCAATTTAAATGTAATTCTTAAATGCATCACAGAAGTGGAAATAAAAAATTAAAAACAATCACAGAAAATGGCCGTTACTTACTGAGGGAGGAGTTCATATAAATGCATCCTCCTCTCACCATGCAGGTAGCTGACTACCGAATGGAGGAGTGAATATCACCTGTGCAGGACACCGATAAGACAGCCACTCACACTGCCTCTTGATAATGGGGGGGGAGGGGGGGGGTGAGATCGGGACCTCCCCCCCGGCACCCGAATCTTTAGAGATGAGCGGGCAGGTACTCGCATAAGGCACTACTCGCTCGAGTAGTTTGCCTTAGCGAGTACGCTCGCTCATCTCTATTTCCAAAATGCTCCGTTCTCCCGATATGGAGTCCTCTGGTTGTTGTCACGGAAACAGACCACTTTTTCTATGGAACAAAACAGCGTAGATGGCCGGCGCTTCTGCACTTGCAGGAGTGCATGCGCTCTAGCTTTTGGCCACCAGCTACTGTTGTACTCGGCTGTTTCTTTCCAAAGAAAAGGTGGTCGGTCATGGCGGCAAGGATATGAGCACTGATGCCAGGAGCCCCAACGTTGATGCTGCAGCCTTTGATTGGCTGCAGCAGTCATGTGCTACTGCCCGACCCATCTACCTGAAGCCATTGCTGATGCCAGTTTCAGCTGTCAACTACATCCTCAGGCCACAGGAGAGAAGAATACACCCATCTTTGTTATTTTAGGTTGTGCCCAGCTGGGGGCAGGGTTTTCTTTTAATGACAAAACCCCCTTTAAACAAAATTACAGATAATGCAAGAAAGCAAAATAAAATTTAAAAAAAACTAAATAAATAAATCACATTAGCAGCTGTTTCGTGGTAATTAATTTTGTTCATAGTAATTTCAAAAAACCATCCTTGCGGTTGTCCATGAAGCACCGCGGTCTTATATCGGAGAGGAAAGCTGGTTGCAAAACAAAGCACCATATTTCTCAGCAAGCAGCATTCAAGTCTTTCAGGACAGGACCTCCGTAATTCGGGGTTTTCTACCATATTTCATCGCAGGTTAATTACACTGCAGTCTGCAGCCTTTTACCATTCTGTGACCGTCCGGCATCGTTCCTGGCATTGCCATGGCTGTCAGGAGAGGTTATCTGGGTACTAAGGAGAAGGCAGCTCCAGAGAATACTAAAACGGTCCATTTAAAGGACTGCCACATCTAGATGTCATGCAGTGCGCCGTTTTTATCACCCATCTTCCCGATGCCACGACCCTCATCTCTGTACTCACTCCGTCTCAGAGCAGCTGGGAGACAAGCGATCTCAGCAGTCCGCCCCGGAGACCGCAGTGACAGCCGGTACATCTGCTGTAGTCTCTGGTCTCATGGCGTACATGTCAACTTCTCAAAAGGTAACATCACACTTAAAAGGGGGATCAGGTTTGTTGTTTCTAACTACCCCCATCGTAGTCTGCAGAGATCAGTTCATGGGGTTGTGGAGTCTTCTTGCAGAAAAGACTTCAGTGTGGTTGGTTTGTGAACTGTAGAATAAATGCTTTAAATAATGGTACCTGCATATAGCAGCACAAGGAACCAACAGCTGAGAGATTAGGTCCGCTCATCTGCAGGGCTCATGTGCACAGACATACAGATCAGTAACATGGCTCCCGCAGATGGCTATGAGAAAAACATAACCCCTGGCCAATACACCTTTTCCTGACCTCACTAATGGGCTTTAAACCTGCACATACATCTTTAAGGAGGTGGTTTGACTGACTAACAGCCATGCTCATGCTCTAACAGCCAGCAGAGGAGAAATCTCATATCTTGGCAGTTCAATAACCCTCACAAGCCACAATCAATACCAACTGCAGCATGTAGGCAGATGACAGGGAGAGGGCTTCCTTCTGTCACTCATCAGCACCCCCACAGTGCGATCACAAGGTACCACAGGATTCCCATGGCAGCCAGAAGCCTGACAAAGGCCTCCATGATTACCATGTAACTTAGTCTATCACACCCCACCTCTAGTAAAGTCTAATTGGCTGCTGTCAGACCTAATGGCATGCACAACTTAAAGGGGTTGTCCCGCGCCGAAACGGGGGTTTTTTTTTTTTTTTAAACCCCCCCCCCCCCCCCCCGTTCGGCGCGAGACAACCCCGATGCAGGGGTTAAAAAAACAAACCGCTCAGCGCTTACCTGAATCCCGGCGGTCCGGCGTCTTCATACTTACCTGCTGAAGATGGCCGCCGGGGTCTGCTCCCTCCGTGGACCGCAGCTCTTCTGTGCTGGAATCGGCACGGGGCGGAGCTACACGGAGCCGGCATTCTGCACGAGCGGCTCCATTGAAGAGAGCAGAAGACCGGGACTGCGCAAGCGTGGCTAATTTGGCCATCGGAGGGCGAAAATTAGTCGGCTCCATGGGAACGAGGACGCTAGCAACGGAGCAGGTAAGTAAAAAACTTTTTATAACTTCTGTATGGCTCATAATTAATGCACAATGTACATTACAAAGTGCATTATTATGGCCATACAGAAGTGTATAGACCCACTTGCTGCCGCGGGACAACCCCTTTAAGTAATGCAGTGTACTATCATAGTAACCAATCACATCTTCATGTCCCCCCGAAGGAGGACTAAAAAAAATGGTGTCAAAAAAGCTTAAAAATTTAAAAAACTAAATTCAGTTTAAAAAAAAATTGGTGTTTGTGGGGAAAAGGTTTTATTTCTGCTTTAAATTGATAATACTCCACAAAAAAAAACCAAAAAAACACATTTGTAACGACTCGGACAATGAAAATATTGCACTGTGAACACTGTAAAAATAAATTTTAAAAAAGTAATGCCAGAATTATTTGTATTTTGCTTGCCAGAAAATGCAGCCGAAAAAGTCAGTCACATGTACCTCAAAATGGTACTAATAAAAACTGCAACTGTACCCGCAAAAAAGCCCCCACAAAGCTCCACTGATGGAAAAGTAAAAACATTATGGGTTCACAGACTAGGTGATAAAAGTGTGACCGGAGATCCCACGTCTCCCTTTTCTTCCCACTGTGGGCTCACTGCAGATCCCGCAGTAAGTGCGAGATTGAATGCAGTGACGGTCTAACATGTGTGGGGCCACTCTATTCATATTCAATGGGATTGCCGGAGAAAGCCAAGTGCTTGCAGTTGTTCATTCCCATGAGCTCTGTTGAAATGAATGGAGCAGTGCCATAAATGCTCAACTATGGCTACCCATAGTGTGCGAGTGCAGTGACTCGTAGTGAAGAGGGGGATATGGGACTCCAGTTCTCCGGACTGGTGTGAGTCTCATGGACCAGAGTTGGCACCTATCCTATAGTTTGTGGTATAATTTGGCAATAGGTGCTCTGGTCCTGGAATGTGGCAACACACAAAGCCTTTTTCTGGAAGAAAAAAAGCAAACCTGAGATGGCGATGCAAACAGGCAATTTTTCTCCGATATCACAGAAAAATAGGGCATCCTACACTTATTTCATCTTGCAGCATCGCTGCAAGAGAAGTTGCACGTGAATAGACCCATTTACAATAACTACATTAATGCGATGTTCACCATGCTAACATAAAATGGGTTCATTCAAGTTTGCGATGTTTTCCTGCATGGCCCCGCATTGCGATGCTATTCAGGGGGGAAAAAAATTGTAGCATGTACTTTTTGCGATATCACCTGTGGTTTTCAATGGGGCCAGTTGCAGGAGCGCCATCCCCATTAAAGACAATGGGAAAACATCGCGATCCCCTGCCGCGCTGGGGGATTCCTTCAGCCCTGCAGGGATGCAAGACTGTTTCCATGTGAAACCACCTCGCATCCAGGGGTTTCCACATGGATTGCGAGGGCGATATGGGGCCGTGATTCACTGTCTGATATTACCCTTGCCAGTGTGAAGGAGCCCTGTATAAATACGGCCAACACTTCTACCACATTGTGAACGCCATCAAAATAAATCAAAATAATGGTGCAATTTTTTTTTCTCCCAGCACCCCACAGCAGCTATGACCGCTGGAAAACAAAAGGGGAAATTTCTTACTGTTTCTTCATGATGTAACTAATTTTAGCCTTAAGGGGTTAAAAATACACTTAAGGTGATAAGTTCTTTGCAAAAATATTTTTATATGAAACAAATACAAAATCTACAATTAAACAGTTACATTTTCAGGAGGCTTTTTCCAAATTTAATGTAACTATTAGGGGCAAAACCTTAACTACGCTGTGCGATTATGTCCAGGGGTACAGTCACAGCTGCCAAATACAGAAGACTCTGAAGTAATGACACCGCGTAGTGAAGACTCCGAAGACAAGTGTGCCACAGTGGCAGACCGCAGACATAAGCTGATCCGCTCGCCAACATCAGCTGTGACATCTCAGGTGTTCTTACAGTGTATTTCAGCTTATCATTATACATTGCATACAACATGCCTGAGATTACTGGAAAGTTCAGTCTTAAATAATTGAGGGTTTAAAAGAAATCTTGTTCACGGAGCGTGGTAACGTGACAGTGGCACGCAGCGCTATAATATGGCCCAAATAGAAATATAAATCTTACACCCGCTGGAATAAGGATCGGACAACTTTTCTACCGACCTTTCGTGAGTAAAATCTGAAGAGTACAAAAGCAGTCCACCGGGTGGACGTGGCGCACACGCCAACACAGAAGTGCGCAGTATTCATCCTGGTCTATGTAGAGATGATTTTTTCACCTCTGAGAAGGAGAGAACCAAGTGCTCTTTATAATCACAAATGGCTCCGCAATCCAAGTGCTCTCAGAGATTAGCAAAGAGCGGTCATAAGGAGAAAGTATTCTGGTACTTTTACATGTAGCGAGAAATTGTCCGACCAAACAAGTGTTAGTTTGCTCAGGCGCTCAGTACACAGGACTGTTCATTAGTTACCAGATAATAAGAGAGTGACTGAAAAATCTGTATTGAACCCATTGACGATGCAGCCTTTTCCCCCCACTTTTGGGTTATTCCTCCCCACTTTAAAAAAATCATAACTCTTAGGCCTCCTTCCCACGAACGGATTTCCGCCGCGTAATTCGCGGCGAAAATCCGCTGCGTTGCCCGCAGCTATTAGGTTCTATTGAACCTAATAGCACAATGCTCACGATGCGTAATTCCAGCGCGGAATTACGCACCGCGATTTCTCCCGTCCTCACCCGCAGCATGCTCTATTTTCTGCGGGTGAGGACGGGCTGTACGCACTGACGGCTTCCATTGCAGTCAATGGAAGCCGTCCGTTCACGCTATCTCCCGCTGTAACCAGCGGGAGATAGCGTGAAAAAACGCTTTCCCGCCCACCGCCGCGCGTCATCTGACGCCAAATGACGCGGCCGGCCGCGTCACGTGACACGGCCGGCCGCGTCACGTGACACGGCCGGCCGCGTCACGTGACACGCTCGGTGACGCGGCGGTGGTGGGCGGTGACGGGCGGTGACGCGGCGGTGGTGGGCGGGGAAGCGATTTCACGCTATCTCCCGCAGGTAAGTATAGGGGCTCTGGGGGGCGCCGTGACGGGCTTCACTGCGTAATATTACGCGGCGGACCCCGTCACGCTCGTGGGAAGGAGGCCTTATTTATCCATCAACGTAGATGTCTGAGGGCTTGTTTGCAAAACGAGATTTATTTTTCAGTGATACTATTTAATGTGGGTGAAATGGAAGACAAAAGAAGTGCAAGTCTGCCATCTTTGGAGGGACAGATGTGATCACAGGGCCATTCAGGACCCCCAAACTCTAATTGGGGCATTTAAATGCTGCTGTCCGAATTGACAGTGGCATTTAATGTGTTAATCGCTGCGATCAGTGGGAGCGCTGATTGTAGCTGTTGCAGGCGGGTATCAGCTGTAAAAAATAAAAATATAAAAAAGCCAGCACCCACACTGTATGAAGCAGGATCGACACCCACTCCCCACCACCCCCCTAAAAAACCTGAACCTTGATGATGTAACTGTGCATCATGTAGTGTTAAATGTTAAACCGAACACTTAGCGAATGAGCCAATGATGAGGTTTATGTCTGCATAAAATGAACGAGAAGCGAACAAATTATCGCTCATCGTTCAGAGTAAACACGGCCAACGATTGCATGCTGATCTCCCTCCTTTTAGATGGAGACCACACTGACTTGACTCTCCAGCACTGGATGTGACGCCACAATTCTACTACAGCTATAGGAGTTCGGCTACTTTTAGAAGGGAAGGGGGGGTTAAACAGTGTAAAAAATAAAACTGACAACTCGATCAATTTCAACTTTTAGTTTGTCCTGTAAAGTGGGAGAATGGCTAACGAAGCTCATGCTAACGTTTAGTATATAAAAACAACAATAATTGAAACACTATACAGAATAATACGTGAATTATAGGGCATTTTCCACATATTAATTGTACTCCTTCATCTGGAGGCAGTAATGCACTTGCCATCTGAGTATTCAGAACCACAAGCTAAATCCTACCTTCAGGGTCTGCACACCCTCAACATTAATGTATAACTAGGGAATGAACACTGCTGCTCATATAAACAGGCAGAGCAAGCACCTCGGATGGAGAGCTGCAACAACAAGCCCAACACCTCCAGCAAGCGTCCCCGCCCCATGATGAAGAGAAACCACACAAAGCACAAGAAAAACATTATGTTGGATACAAAAGAATATGGAAGATAAAATGCTTTTCAGACCACTACATTAAAGGGGGTGTCTCGCGGCGAAAGCGAATTTTTAAAAAAAAAAATGGACCCCTGCATTATGCCCTGTGAAAAAGAAAGCATGTGTTAGTTTTTAAAAAGCACATTGCACTTACCTGCATCAGCGTTCTGCAGCTTCTTCATTTCTTCTTTTAAAGATGGCGCTGCTGGTCTTCTCCCACGGTGCACCGCGGGTCTTCTCCCATGGTGCACCGTGGAGTTTCTTCTGTCTTCCGCGTTCCACTGCCGATACAGCCACCTCATTGGCTGATCGGCACCACGTGACGGAGGCGGAGCTACGATGACGACGCGGTGACCAGCTCTCCGGCACGAGCGGCCCCATTCACCAGGCAGAAGACCGCACAGCGCAAGCGCGTCTAAAAACGCCAGAAGACAGCGAAATTAGGCGGAGCCATGGCGACGGGACGCTAGCAACGGAGCAGGTAAGTGAATAACTTCTGTATGGCTCATATTTAATGCACGATGTACATTACAAAGTGCATTAATATGGCCATACAGAAGTGTATAACCCCACTTGCTGCCGCGAGACAACCCCTTTAAGTATCAGTAAAATCCATAGTAATTCTTCATTGGGGTCAGTGTCAGACAGAGGTTCCTTGGCCAACTCTCCCTCTATATGAGACATGTCCACTTTTAAATGCATTGTAAACTATTGCCTTGGTTACACACATCGTCATCAATAGAAGCTAGTAGATAGGTCAATGAACTCATAAGCAAAAAAACCCTAGTGCCAAGCGGTTGGCTCCAAAGTCTGTACCAAATGGGGTTGTCTTCTGCTGAATCTTCGAGACCCTTTACTGTATTATAGCCTGGGGGTAACAGATTAACATCTGGTAAAACTGGTGGATGAATCCAGCCACATTGGGAGTGTCAGACACACTAATTGAAATTTAGTGCCTGTGCTTCTAATTAAAGCAATGGCCTCAATATACTGCAAGTGAAAACGGTGGTTCTCCACTCTTGCTGGGACACGTCGTCGTCACTGGGTAGAGGGGCTCGTGGCAAGGCTAAGACTCAGGGCTTGTGTATTCCTTGCAATCTAATATAAATAAATGTATATACACACACACTCCTGATGTGGTACGGTTTGTTCTGAAAACAACTCTGCCGTCATTTGGATGCATTATGTAACTACACATTGTGCCTCTCACTCATCATCACCATAGCATCTAAAGCAAACTTCATGCCTGACATCATCTACATTCACACGAGCAGTGTGAAGCTACACCTCTCTCAAACACACAAGCCTACATCGTGAAATGTAGACTTCATCGATCATCTGCTGAGGCCCCACGATGGTTTCACAAAGGTGCACAATCTCCAAAAAAACAAATGCCAAACTTAAAGGAGATGTCTCGAGGAAGCAGTGATTTTTTTTTTTTGCCCAGTCCCCCTAATTAAACATACATTACTAATTACCCCTGTAAATTACTTTTCTAGCTGGTTCGTACTTACCGTTCCAGCGTTTCAGTAACTTATAAAAGTTTCCCCAAGATGGCCGCCGGCTCTTTCCCCGTCGCTCGCTGCAGCCCGACGTGCGCGCTCCCGAGACGCTGCCAGCTGTGTCTCCATGGCAACCGGACGCCCCGCAGCCGCCGACCAGACGCCTCGCAGCCGCCGACCAGACGCCTCGCAGCCGCCGACCAGACGCCTCGCAGCCGCCGACCAGACGCCCCGCACCGCCAGGCAGCAGGTAACCGGCGCTAGCCCCCGGCTCCCCAGCGCTACGCTCCCGGCTCCCCAGCGCTAGACCCTCAGCCCAGGTGAAGGCCCCGGAGCCCAGCGCTGGGCTCCGGGGCCTTCACCTGTCAGTGAACATCACCCCCGGCCTAGCGGCAGCCCCCCCCGGCCTAGCGGCAGCCCCCCCATCGCAGCGGCAGCCCCCCCCCCCCCCCGGCCTAGCGGCAGCCCCCCCATCGCAGCGGCAGCCCCCCCCCCCCGGCCTAGCGACAGCCCCCCCATCGCAGCGGCAGCCCCCCCCCGGCGCAGCGACAGCCCCCCCCGGCCCATCACTTACCTGGACAGCTGGACGGCAGGACAGCTGGGCGGCTTCTCCGGCAGCTCGGCAGCTCTGCACCTTCCTCTAACAGAGGAAGGTACAGAATGGCCGCTCCAGCGCGCTCCCGAGCAGTGACAGCTCATCTGCGCATGCGCAGAAGAGCTGTAGCGGGGAGCACACTGAAGCGGCTCGTGCTGAATGGAGAAGACCGGACTGCGCAAGCGCGTCTAAAAAAGCAAGCTGCCGGCGAATTTAAACGGAACCATGGAGACGAGGACGCTAGCAACGGAGCAGGTAAGTGGAATAACTTCTGTATGGCTCATATTTAATGCACGATGTATATTACAAAGTGCATTAATATGGCCATACGGAAGTGTATAACCCCACTTTGTTTCGCGAGACCACCCCTTTAAGGATGCTTTTACATGGCACAACCTGTCAGGGGCAGATGTCTGTCAGTCATTCCAGCGATAATTGTCTCTATGCTTTTATCCAGGAACGAAAATCGCTGACTGCGCTGCCAGAATGGTGGTGAAACGGACCTTGGGTTAGTGCACAGTATGCAGCCAGCCATTTATAAGTGAAACTGCCTGCTTACATGGAATACATCGCTCAGTTTTCTGCACGCACAAACTGAAAAAAAAGCGCATAACTTATCGTCCAGTCGGTCGGGCATTTACACTACAAGTAATTGTTCAGATTCTCGCGGGATCGCAGGAATCTGAATAATCGTTCAGTGTAATAGCACCTTATTCCTGTGTAAACCTGGTACGTCCTTGAATATATAATAGCCAATAGAAGCGCCGAGCTGCGCAAGCGGAGAGGAGGACACATCAGTGGGACCTCCACACTGGTTTGTGCAAATACATCAGCTATTACTAATTTATGGACATGGATAGATTATATACCTATTTAAAAATATCTATATCAAAACACGACGCTTCAGCATTTACTCGTGCAGTCTTCAAGGTGGCAATGTAAAAGGGCCACAATACAGTGGGGGACGTTGACCAAGTCGGTATTTCCAATGCCAGGCTTAGTAGAATTTCCCCAGCGTAAGATGCACCCAATACATGAAGAGGCGCAGAAAGGTCAACAGTTTCCATGCAGCAAACTCTGAACTTTTGGACTATGAGTAGTAAAGTGAGCCCCCATAACTTGCTGCACAAAACTAGCCATGCAGTGCGAATGTCATGTATTCACTGGTATAACCTAGACTGTATTTACTGTAAGTATGAGCACAAATACCATATTCTAGGGCTCTACAACTGAGAGGGTTAATGTAACTAAATGCATTTTCCCCCCCTCTGCAATGCAAATAAATACAAGCACTGTAACCATATTAGAGCGACACATGCATGTCGCCACTGCAGGAAAACAGAAATATGTATATATTGGAACATTTAGTAGTTCTATAATCAGAGACTAGAGGGGAAAAAAAGCCTCATGGAAGCCTGCGTTCAAACACTAAATACCAATCTCCTGTCAGCGGAGGCCATTACCCACCCCGCCGCCATGGCAACGCTAACAGTGTGCCTCACTTCAAAGACAAAGATGTAATTTCAGCTTTGCTGCAGCCAGAGGGAGTGGTTAGTCTGTGCAGCCGCATCAGCTGATCAGCAGTTAAAGACATATTTCACCAAGGTTATGGGGGGGGGGGCCTGCCACTAATTAGGACCCTGACGTACAGGAGGAGAGGCAGAAGCAGAATTAAACACTTAAGCTAAAAGTATTTGAGAGGTTCTCTTATGTAACATCCTCTTCTAGTGTTAACAGTGTAAACTTCCAGCCAGGACTGCGGACAGCTTACACACATTCATCTATATATTTCCATCTAGCGGCCTGCATGCAGGTAACACGTCTTGTGACATCGCTCCCTCATCCAGTCTTTATTGCAGCAACGCTTACACTTGTGAAACAATCCCTCACATGACAAGTCCGGCTTTGCAAGTAAAGTAAAAGAAAGGTTTCTTATAAAAGGACAATTAAATGCAGATTGAGTTTTTAATCCATCTATGAAGCCTTTTCCTTTTGTACTCTACAATCTACAAAATGTTCTGCCTATTGCACTTAACAAACCTGACTTTTCAGCAAAGGTCTAGACCAGCGATTCCCGACAGCGGTGCTGCGACTGTCAGGCTGGGAATAAATGCAGCCATCATTCAGACTCTCTCCCCCCTCCCCTCTCTTCCAGCTCACCCCCGGCAACATCAGGACAGGCAGGAGCTCCACCCACTGCTGGGGGAAGCACTGCCAGAGGGCAGCTCGTTCCTATTCCCTGGACCAGCCCCAGTAAGTGGCCTTGAGGAAGGTTGTGGCAGAAGGTAACTTGTTAAAAGAAATCAATTGCCTTCTGTTTTGGGAGGAAGGCCTTATGTTGTTTGAGGAGGAGAGAGGGGAGGTGCATAGAGAGAAGCCAAATATTGTTGGAGGGGAGGGGGCAATGACACTACAAATTGTTGTTCAGGGAGGGGCAGTGAGGCTGCACACTGTTTGAGGAGGGGGAGGGGCAGTGACACCACACATCTGAGACTGGCACTATGAGGAAATCTGTGGTAGGGGCATGTAATGCAGCCAGGCACTATGAGAGCATATGTAACATGATGTAAAAGGCATTAAGGAGCATCGGAGGCCTTGAGGCCAGGATCCTTAAGGGACATCTAACATGCTATAACTGCAGGGGTAAATAAGGGGTGCACTATTACCAATGGAATAATGGAGGTAAAAATCATACATGGTGATAAGTTGTGCACCTATTAACGCCCCATGACCACAATCCCTTTTTGGTAGGGGGGCCCCATGGTAAAAAAAACAATTTTTCCCAGGGGTGCCCCAAGGCTGAAAACATTGGGAAACACTGGTCTAGACAAACAGAAGGGCTTAATGTATTAAAAGAAACTGGCCCTTTTGCCCACAGCCCCAATCAGAACTTGGCTACCTAAATGGTATTGAAAAAAAATATAAAAAAGGACTGACTGCTTTGTGCAAGCATGCTACTTTTTGCTGAGGCTTAAAAGGGGTATTCCAGGCAGAGTAACATTTTATATCTAAAGTACATTATCACTATAAGACCTTCTGTAATAGAATCATTGTACCCAGTATAGCTACTGTCTTCACTTTCTGTCGTGTGACTCTCCGCCTGAAAAAGATCTCCACTTCTGACATCTTATCTACATTTGATACTTACTGCCCTGTCCATAGCCTCCGACTTCCTGTGAGCAGTGCATGATGGGAGGACAAGAGGGAAGCACTGCGCTGTATTGCTCATGTGAATTCCGAGTGCCAGAAGGTCCAGTGTCGGCTGCAGCAAGGTTTCTCTGGCACTCTAAGAGGGAGGTCGGTGCTGGTAAGTTGCAGGAGCTGCGAGCAGAGCTACAGCTCTATGCATGCTGGGAGTTGTAAATTATCTTTTGCTGCGTTTACTGCGGAAGTGACACATGTAAACATTGGCAATTCGGCGGCTGCACGGAATAAAGAAGAGGGTCGAGGGCGGCAAATAAATGATACGGGTTGCTGCAACTTAACCCCTTGAGTGGCACGCCCAAAAATTTTCTGGGACGAGCTCCACTGCCCATAGTGATATAGCCAGGAAGATTTCCAGGCTATGTTTCACTATGGGACCTGCAGAGCACAATGTCATAAGCTGTGGCATTGTCCTCTGCCTGCACAGTCCCACAGAGAACAGTGCAGGACTTTAAATAAAAGAAGCAGGAAGATATTACCGATCTGTCAGCAACCTCCTGCTTCATTTTTTAAATTCCTGCACCGCTTTGTTTACAGGTTCTGATTATTCAGGGCGACACAGAGCTTTATTTCTCACTGTTGCCATGCAGAGCCCTGGACCTGGGTTCACACCCGACATCAGCAAATGTGCTTCCTCCAGTTTTCCCCATGGTTTAAGAACATACTAATAGGTTCATTTGGAATTTAGATTGTTTGCCCAATGGGGACAGGGAGCGATGTGATGACAATCTCTGTATAGCGCTGCACAATATATAGGTGCTATATAAACACCACCAAGAACATTGTAAGTATTATACGGAAACTCTTCTATTGAGGCATTACTTCTCGGAAAGAATAAAGTGCCTAATACACTGCAATACCATATTCAAAGATTATTATAAAAAGAAGCCTTTAATATATTAAAATATTTTAAGGAATACTGGAGATACGTTAAGTGTACGCTTTATTAAGGCTTTAAAACTAAAATATGTTTGTATTAGGGCTCGTTAAGAACCTTGGTCACCGATTTCTGCTAAACAGGATGAAATAGCACTGCATGCAGCGCTTATTCATCTTGTCAAATACAGCAAAATGCAGTCCGGAAACTAGGTCGTCCGTTCCGCACTGTTTGGTTGCTTTGCATGACTGTTCTGTTTGGCCAGGGGTCTGTAGTTGATATGAAGTTGACAACCCTGTAAGCAAAAGTTTCAAAATGCAGAGAGGATTGCTACCATGTAGGGCGAGGTTCTCCACATGTCTAAAGTCCTAATGAGCTCTG
The DNA here is from genome assembly GCF_035609145.1 of Eleutherodactylus coqui. NCBI lineage: Eukaryota > Metazoa > Chordata > Amphibia > Anura > Eleutherodactylidae > Eleutherodactylus > Eleutherodactylus coqui. The sequence continues at coordinate 131,062,843 of NC_089839.1, read as the reverse complement.
CAAACGTTTACATACTTCGTTATTAATGGGATCAGCTTTTTTCATAGCTTCATTTTAAATTTGACACATCATCCATTCCAGAAATGCCTAAATAGGAACTCTTTGCACAGCCATGGAGCTTATTATTGTTCCGTGTGCTGCTGGGATCTGTAGTTCTAAGCTTCCTAACAGCACAGCCCTCACGGGGTTAATTGATTGAGCTGGCTGGGTGTGGTACTTCCTGCTAGCCAATCTCCTGGGTCTGTGCTCACATATAAACCCAGCTCCTGGTCAGTCTCTGTCTGGTGTTCAGGGTGAGCAGTCATGAATCCTTGTCTGTTGAAGTCTGCTGTGTGATCTTGCTGGTTCATGTCTGTTTGTTCGTTTATATTCTGTCAGTTTTGTGTAAGCTTGCTGTGTGATCTGCTATCTGTATCCTGTCCTGTTGCAGTGTTCTGTGTGAACTCTGTCTGGTTCTGCTGGACTCTTGGTTAGTGTAAGGACTAGCGGTATAACCAGGAGCCGTGAAGTTTGGCCCACTAGCTTCCACGTTTTGTACAAAATGTCAACTAATATCCGGTATTTATATTCAGCTTCCTATCTGTTACTAGTGGTTGCATTTTGGCTGCTGTATGCTGTGTATTTTGGCTCTGTGTGTCCTGTTGTTCAGCCCCTGTCATGTGGCATGTGAATGCGTCTTGTTCTGGTGCGTGACTCCTAGGATCAGATAGGGCCCAGTTCCGAAGACCGCTGGGCTGCCCTTATTGGGGCAATGTCCCTGCTTAGGTTGGGCCAGGTCATCCTCCCGTGTAGCACAGGGTCAGTTTGCCAGAAACCAGTGTGCGTACCCAATCCTCTTTGGTCACGATTTTAACAATTCTAGGTCCCTGAATGATATCCAAAACAGTAATTTACATCTGTTGCGTAAGTAAGAAAAGGTAATAAAACTGATGGAATATTGCCATTGTTACCCGTGTACAATTTCTTAAAGGGCAGTGGAATGATTACGCCACTAAAAGTCTGTTTACTGATGGGATCAAGGGATCACAGATATAGGAACTCCATAAGAGAGAGTGTCTGTATCTACATACACTACCTAGACTGTTAAAAACAATCTAGCCCCTAGAAGTCGTCATTTTGCTGCAAAATGCTGCATCTCAGGCACATATACAAATGATGAGAGTTGTGGTGTGAGGAGATTGAATGGTCTTGTCACCTGAGGCTCTAAAAGTGGTTGCCCCTTGTGTGTAGTGATCCCTTCTTCCACTAGACGCCTCTACAACGCAGATCAGAGATTTCACCCAGTTACCAGTATGTGAGAGGGGGCGCATTATTAGGATAAGAGAAGCTGGATTGTTGCATCTATGAATTGCCGCCACCTGAGCCATTCTGACCAGACTGTTAGGTGGTGTTGGGCTCTGGACATACTCGATAGTCCACCAATAGAAAGGATCAGCTGCTCGTCCAACGAGCAGCTAATTGTTTCATTGTCCCCCATCCAGAGACCGGTTGTGCCATCGTTACAGGCGGCTGTGTCTGTTGGAACCATTTCCAGGTGCTTGGCTGAAGGACATTTGGTCTTCCAGCACCCATATGTGCACAGCCTTTGATACCCACCATCTCATCAGTTTGCAGTGGTGTCATGAAGATGAAACTTGGTTCCATTCTGTTGCAGTCAAGTTGTCTTCACCGACAAATGTACACTGCTGGTGTGACAGCTTGGAGGCCATCGCATACGACGCTCATTCACCCCTAGAAGTGGTACGAGGGACAAAGCTAGAGGCAGTACAACAGGGTACTACAGCTTCCATGCCCGTCCCTATCACATCTCGCATCCAAGCTAGAAGCGGTACAATAGGGTACTAGAGCCTCCATATCCACCCGTGTCACATCTTTTTTCCAAGATAGTGGTGGTACAGTAGTGTACTAGAGCCACCATGCCCGCCCGGTATCACATCTTGTATCCAATATCCAAGCTAGAGGTGGTACCAACAGGGTACTAGAGCCTCCATGCCCCCTGTATCACATCTTGTAATCAAGCTAGAGGCGGTACAACAGGGTACTAGAGCCTCCCTACAAGGGGTCACTTCTCCACAATAACTGATGCTTTTGCTCTGATATTGTAATCACTTACTTATATCAATGCTCCAATCACACAAAGAAAGTTTCATCAGACAACTTCTAGGGGGAAAAACTGTTTTTTCACAATGAGTGTATGTTTCCTTTTTTGTTTTCGGCTTCCTTCTGCTAACAGGGGAGCAGCACGAAAAGACTAATTGTAGACATGCTGGGAATTTTCAAAATTAGGCGCTGTTTCTCCTATCAGTAGACTAGCGACTGCAGTAAATGGGAGTCTACAACAGGGATCCAGACTAAACACAGCCATAAATCACCATGTACCCTGCAAACTGGGAGAAATTAGCCCCGATGCCCTTAGGTATTTGCTTAAAGGGGTTGTCCCGCGCCGAAACGGGGTTTTTTTTTTTCAACACCCCCCCCCCCCCGTTCGGCGCGAGACAACCCCGATGCAGGGACTTAAAAAAAAAAACAGCACAGCGCTTACCTGAATCCCCGCGCTCCGGTGACTTCTATACTTACCGGTTGAAGATGGCCGCCGGGATCTTCTTCCTCCGTGGACCGCAGCTCTTCTGTGCGGTCCATTGCCGATTCCAGCCTCCTGATTGGCTGGAATCGGCACGTGACGGGGCGGGGCTACACGGAGCCCCATTGAGAAGAGAAGAAGACCCGGACTGCGCAAGCGCGTCTAATTTGGCCATTAGATGGCGACCATGGAGACGAGGACGCCAGCAACGGAGCAGGTAAGTGAAAAACTTTTTATAACTTCTGTATGGCTCATAATTAATGCACAATGTACATTACAAAGTGCATTATTATGGCCATACAGAAGTGTATAGACCCACTTGCTGCCGCGGGACAACCCCTTTAATGATGATTAGGCAGGGAAGAAGAAGGGTTTCTGTTGACGTTTAGGAAGTTGTTACTCAAGCTACTCTAACATATTCAATTTCTTTAAAGGGTTATTCCCATACATTTATAGAATATCGACAGGATAGGCCGTACATGTCTGAGAGGTTAGCCCACACCTATCACCAGAACAGGGGTCTCTGGAGCCCACCCTGGCCAGTGAGCTGGTCGCCACATCCAGGACGGTGAGGAGGTGGCAGAGATTATGGAGTTGAGCTGTGGTCCTCTGTATCCCACAGAAGTGACGCATCTCTTGCATGGATTCAGAATGTATGTCCCCAATAAATGGAAATAGTGTTAGGCAAGAAGATGGCACGAAGGTTAAAGGCACATAATGCCACTAAAGACGTGATCATAAAGAACATTCTACCCAGCTTTCTGATTCTTTCCTTGTAACATAAAATGAAAACATCTGCAGCTCAAAATCCCACTGAATTAAAATAGAAAAAAAGCAGGATATCCATTTCTATAGGTGAATGAATACATTTATGTTCATATACTGCATCTTTCCAATCTTAGACTTAAAAATGCTCCAAATAGAGCAAAACAAAAACTACATTGATATGTTGTTCTAATCTCTCCCCAGCCTCTAATGTTCTTGCCACTTGTATGTGTCATAAAATGAAATAAAACTGTTGAAAATATTCCATTTTCCACTGCCTGCTTTATACCCTGTGGATTCACACCACACTTCCAACTAGGACACACTCCTTTTATCTCATCAAAATTGCACGACAAAGTTAACATAATGTAATCTCAGCAGTAGCTAGCAGAAGGCAAAATTGAAGCGCCTGTGTAGTGTTAGACAGGGCAAGGTTTGACTTTAAAGACTCTAATAGCTCATTTTCCTTTAACTCCCATGGGTATTGATCAGACACATTTTTCTGTGACCTGAGAATATTTAGTGACTGTGCATTAGATAGGATTCAAGCTCGGGATCAGCGGCAGCACCTCTATTCTATTTTCTGCTCACTCTAGAAATGATTGCCTTCTTGGCACCGTATCTGTGCAATCCTGCTGTATCCCAATCCAAGAGCTTGGGGATTGTAAAGAGGTAACAAGATGTACTTTACAGAGATCTGGGTGCACTACAAATTTCAGGTTTTGCTTCAAAGTATGCAATCTTCAGGTGAAGCACTGTGATAGTGCCGATTATACCTGAATACCTGCCATTCTGGGGGAATTACATGACATTCTTCACTGGTAACACTTAAGATTATAAAAAAAATAAAAGGATTATGTTCTACTAGAAATATCAGAGGCAGAATATAGCTTTTCCTCATTCTACAGAAAAAAAGACCTTTTTTTCTATGCTAACTTAATAGAAAAAAATGCATTGTGCATACAGCTTGAACCTGGGCTTCAGGCGCTGGGGCTTTGTTGTAACAGCACAGTCAGGGGCGGATTGGCCATTGAACCCACTGGGAACATTCCTGGTGGACTGAGGAGGTCCTGTTGTTGGAGGAATGGCACAATTTATTTGGTTGAATATACAGAAATGAAAACACAAAATTCTCTGTCACTCCTCCCGCTCCGCAGTCCACCCTCGCATTCCTCACTAGCTAAGTTCCGGAAAGGCAGATGATGCGTCTTGTCACATGCTTGCTTTAGCCAGAATTCAGCAAGTAAACCATGTAGGAGCAGATGGTCAATAAAAGTGATTTAAAAAAAAAAAAAATGGAGCATAAAAAAAATCCACACATGCTCCATTTAGGTGCGGGTCTCCCGCGGGGACGGCTCCCGCAGGCTTCTATTGAAGCCTATGGAAGACGCCCAGATCCGGCGGAGACCAAAATCAGAATATATTCCCCTGCTCCGGATCTTCCCTTCTTCGCGGCTTCATCTTCTCTCCGTCGCGGCCGGTTCTTTTCTCTTCGGGCCGGCGCATGCGCGCGGCACGCAACCGACGTGCCGTGCACATCCGCCGGGCCAAAGAAAGAGATCCGGCCGCGACGGAGAGAAGATGAAGCCGCGAAGAAAAGAAGATCCGGAGTGTGCGGAGAGGTGAATAATTGCTATTTTCATCCCTCATGTCCGCGGGGCAGGAGGGACCCATGGAGAATCCGTAGCGGCCTGATTTTCCCTCTGGACATGAGGCCTTAGGGCTCCCACACACTTGCGATTGCGTTTTTTGCTAACGCGATTGTCAATGGGACTTTCTATTGTAAAAAAAAACGCAACAACGCACGCAACTGCGTTTTTGGTGCGTTGCGTTTTTAACATTAGAAAGTCCCATTGACAATCGCGTTAACAAAAAACGCAATCGCAAGTGTGTGGGAGCCCTTATATTTATTTTTGCCCACACAAAAGAGGCAGTGTGTCTTATTTTCAGGGGAGGGGGGGGGGGGGGGGTCTTCTACTCACAGGCATCTGGGTCCCTCATGCTGGACTCCAGCATTGCGGCAGGTGGCCGTGTCCTTACCGTTGACACAGCACTTTCTTCTGGTGACGGGGCTTTGAATACCCCATCTCCAGTTCTATGACTGAATCCCGAGCGCCGTTGCTCAGCCAATCAGATCCGGCTGACCCAGCAGCGCTCACGATCCAATTACAGCGCTTGTTTGCTGGAGGCGGAGTAATCAAAGCACTGTCACCAGAAAGAGAATGCTGTGTCAAAGCTGAGGACATGGCAGCCTGCCGCAGTGCTGGAGACCACCACGAGGGACTAATTTTCAGGGGAGGGCCTACATTTCAAGCCTTATTATTGGGGTAGGGCTTACTTTCGGGAGAAAACTATATGCAATATTAAGGTTTTTTTTAACTGCGTGGGGGGCCAGAACGTTACTGAGCAGGTAGGAAGGGTGTGTGTGTGTGTGGGGGGGGGTTTAAGAAAGGGGCAGAGAGGAGTAAGTACTACTGTGCAGGGGGCCTGAGAGGAGCTAGCGCTACTGAGCGGATCTCGATGCTTGCCGTTTTAACTGTTAAAAAGGGCTAAATTCATGCATGTTTCTCGGGGCCCCTGGCCCGCATAGGCACGGCAGGAGTCCATAGTATTTTTTAGAAGCGGAATCCACATTGCTCTTAATTCTGGCTCATCTGAGGAAGTACTTTGAGATTAGAGCCATCATCCATACAGCTGATTATTGCACAACCAGGAAAAGCCACAGCCACACATCCATCCATTTCCCCTGTAACGGCATTTCACAGCAAGACTACACTATCCCCAGTACACGACAGGGCTATCTACCCAAGTGGACACCACGCTAAGCCACTTTCCAATAGTGACCGGCTTATCCTGTTTTCACGTTCTGCAGCTTCAGGACGTTATGAGGGAGATCGCTGGGCGATCTCCCTCCATACAACGCGGGCACCTGGTGACAACAGCTCATTGGAGCTGTTAACTCTTTAAATGCCGCTGTCAATTCTGACAGTGGCATTTAAGTCCCGTACAAACCCTTGTGATGAGATCACAGGGAGCTACGCAGGTGTCATGGCAGTCAGGGGCCTCCTGAAAGGCCCCAGGGCTGTCATGGCAGAATGCCTATCAAGCCTTGTCTTATCACAGTATGCTGTGGCATTACATCATACTGCAGGTGCAACCAAAGTACCGTAAGTTGTTGTCCCCTGTGGGAACAAAAAAAGAAGAAACGTAAAAATAAGAAATATGAATAAAGTTATACTAATTAATTTTTAAAATTAGAATTCAGCAAGTAAACCATGTAGGCACAGACTGTGGAGCAGGAGGACCGACAGAGGGGAGTATAAATGTTTTGTTTTTTTATTCTGATAGTCTTCCCTGAAAATAAGACACTGTCTTACATTAATTTTTGCCCCCCCAAAAGAGGCAGTGTGTCTTATTTTCAGGGGGGGTCTTATACTCTGTTTAAAAAAAAAAAACCTTTTGCCATATTTTAATAAACTTAGGAATCTAATTGAAACAACAAAAAAAACACATTTGGTATATCTGCAAAACGTCCGATCTACCAAAGTAGCACATTATTTGCCCCACACCATGAATGTCGTCAGAAATAAAGAATGACAGAAATTCGCTTTTTTGGTCGCCTGTCTTCAAGGAAAAAAATGCAAACAATCGTATGTATTCCAAAATGGTACCAACGCAAACTACAGGATGTCCTGCAAAAACTGAGCCCTCGCGAAACTATGTCAAAGGAAAAATTTTAAAAAGCTGTCGCCCGCAGAAAATGGCGGCGGAAAATAATTAAAAAAAAACCTTAAATATATCTTTGAAAAAAAATACAAGTAGTACAGCAAAATAAAAACAAAAAAACTATACGTTTGGTATCATTGTAATCGTACTGACTCATAGAATAAAGTAAGTCATTTTAGTTGCGGTTTGTGCGTCGTAGAAACAAGACACATCGAAAGAAGATGGAATTTGATTTTTTTCCATTTCTCTCCTTTTAAAATTTGTTTTAAAGTTTTTCAGAACATTATACGGTATATTAAATTTTACCATTGAAAAATACAACTCGTTCCGCAAAAAACAATCCCTCATACAGCTAGGTCAATAAATAAAGGAGTTACAATTTTTTTTAAATGGAGGAAGAAACAAAAAATGGAAATACAAACAAAAAGCTTTGTTAGGAAGGGGCCAAAGCCCATATAGTGCATATATTAGTAGCACATTAATATATGAAAAATTGTGACAATTTTATTTAGAGAAAGTAGAATTCTTCCAGCAGCCCGTGGCCGGCAGTTCTTGGTTCTACATGGTTTGGAATGAGCTGATGCCATCAAGTATTTTAATGGGAAGCACAAATGAAGAATGAACCATTATACAGTACAAGATAATATGCAATAGGAAAAGTAAACAGGCATAAAGATACTACCTGACTAAAATGGACACCTCAAAACAGACACAGGAGAATTGGAAAACAACATTTTTACATGGTGCAAAAATACACAAGTTAAAATTTTCAAAATCTGTGCCATCAGCAGCTAAACAAGACTATACGGCAAAACAAAGTGCTAATGAATAAAGCAGGCTAAGCCATGTAAAAGCCTATGCAGGCTAATGTCACTTCTCTGGAGTGCTCGCTTGAAATGGCTGAGGAAAGCATTCAAGAAAGCTTAGTCACTTCATTGTGGCTTTTAGCTTTTTGCCTTTATTTCAGACTTAAACAAAGTTCAGTGGGGCATCAAACTGCCTCGGCTTTAAATTACAGTTTGCTCTAAAATAGAATGCATGCACAACATGTTCCCCGAGCGGCAGGGAGGGAGCTCTATTCACTGGAAATTGAAGGCTTGGTGAGTCAATAATCTTCTTTCACACAGTAACAATTTTTAGCTAAAATTTCTTGACCCAAACAAAGGAAAACAACATCATTCAGCTAGTTTACAGTATTGCAGCAGAACGCTGAAGAACGGTGGAGAGAAAAACACCAGACACAATCTATTTAAACAGACAAGTATACTATATACAAAAGGCTATAAAAAGTCTACACGCCCCTGTGAAAATGCCATGTTTTTTTCATGTTAAGAAAATCTAACAACGATGAATCATTTCATATTAATTTAGCCTTCAATGTGACCCGTTATCTGTACAATTCCATTGAAAAAAAGACTGAAATCTTTAAGGGTAGAAAAATAAAAAAATAAAAATAAAAATAAAATAAAATAATGTGGTTGCATAAGTTTACACTAGAGATAAGAGAGCACGCTCGGATAAAGCAGCTACTCGAGTGAGCATCACTGTTCTCAAGTAACTGCTTACTGGTCCGAGCGTGCTCGGGGGGGGGGGGGGGGGGGGGGGGGGGGGGGAGATTTCTCACTGTCCACGGGAGTGCAATATACCGCTGCAAATTTCCGCCGCCAGGGAGCACTTTGTCATCACAATTTTCTGCACAATTTCCCGCGATGAACCTATCTTAATCATAGGTTCAGCGTGGAGAATCGTGGCATGCAGCGATTTTTAGAAGGGAGCGGAAAATCGTGAGCGATTTTCCGCTTGTGTACATCGGGCAGCACTTTCCATAGTTATCATATGGAAAGTGTTCACTGCGTTACCCGCATGCAGATTATCGCCGCTGGTGACGAAGTGAAATATCGCCCATGGACAGGAGGCCTTAATATTGCTGTCGGCCTCCTGGTGTTTTCATCAATTTTTAAGTGCTGTCCAGTTCTTGGTGATGTCACTGGCGTGCCAGATTTCTCTACTTGCTTGAGGACAGTCTTCACTGTGTTTTATGGTATATGTAATGTCTTGGAAAGGTTTTGTTCCTTCTCCTGACTTACACCTTCCGACAATCAGATCCCTTTGATGTGCTGTAGGATCTTTACAGACCAACTAAGAAAATGTCAGGAAAAGCCTTCTAGAAGTGCCAAACTTTATGGGGTCAATCCAAATCCCTGTTAGTAATGTCAGCGAAGTACCGACTATTTATCAGGAGTTTAAATGTGATTGGCTGTTTTTAAGTTTGTTTTCCAATGGAATTGTACAGATAAAGGGTCAAAATGAAGGTGGAAACAAATCTAAAATGATTCATCTTTGTCAAATTTTTTAACATGACAAAAACCTGGTATTTTAATATGGGTTAGACTTTTTATATCCTCTGTATATAAGTAGTAGAACAAACCACTTCTAGTCACTATGGACAAGATACTTTGCCTTTTTATCTACGAGAAACATTGTGAAATTGGGAGACCAACAGACAGCACCGCGCCTTCACAGAGTGCCCGTTCCACACCAGACCCCATGCAGTGTCAGGGTCTCTGTGCATTGGGCTGTGTAATGGCACCTTAAGTGATGACATATTACTACCGTAGATATGCTTCTACTTACTCTTCAGTGGGGTCTGACTGTCAGGGACCACACCATTCATGCACAGAACAGCAGCATTTTGTTTCTCTACTCAACAATCCTCCCAACGACACAATCACTGGAAAGTCACAGTGCTGCAGTTCCCAGGACACATACTAGGGACACCAATGTCTTAGTCCTTCATACCAGCAGCAGTGGCAGAGGTCAGGCCTGTACTATCAAAAAGTTATTTAATAATACATGATTGAAATAAATCCTTCATATCCCGGCATTCCTGGTTAAAAGCGACACTAAGCAATGTGTTTTAGCATTTGAGTAACATACTGGTTTGTCCAATAAAGATTTAGTCATGCATCTCCGAACAGTTATGGGATATGAAGGTAAAGTTCTCTTCCATTCACTGACTGCAAGGATCATTACACGTGGAGCAGCCTCTGGACAACCATGTGTCAGAAGAATGTATCTCAATGGCGGTTAATGTACGGATACTTCCAGAAGCAGAAGGTGAAAGAACTCCGAAGCAAAAATAAATGAACTTTTAGATTAACTGAAATGAAAGAACATATCTAAACTTACAAAAGGAAATGCGAGTCCAGGTACTGTGCCAAAGGATTCAAGAATATGGTGAAGTCACCTTTCTTGCCTTATTCACAAGGACGATTTAAATGCCCCAGTTTGCAACTGACAGAATTCGGACCGATTAAAGTCAATGTGTGTATTCACATGTGCGATTTTTTGACAGATTGATGATCCATTTAAAAGACTTCTTGGACTACAATTTCCTATTCAAGTCAGCGGATGCGTGAAGACAATGTACCCACACGGCTTGGGAGTGCATTTCATTTTTTTATTTCAAAAGGGAGTCTTAAATTACATCAATTGAACCACCTTCCATTTTTTTTTTTGTGCGTGCAAACTCTGATGGGACTCGCACATTGAAAAACAAGATTTTGTACTTGCCGTAAAATCTCTCGTCTCATTCATTGGGGGACACAGGTTGGACCGTGGGTATAGCTACTATCACTAGGATACGGACACCAGGAAGAAAAAAGTTAGCTCTTCCCAATTCACTATAGATTGGTGCCTGCAGGGAGCAGTTTGTATGCAAGCAATATGAGCAACAAAGGACGGCATGCGAAAATGACAATACAACGTCATGACAGAAAATATAGCTCAGGATGGCACCGTGTGCATTAACAAAGGGAACACTCCAACCAGGAGGAGAAAATGTAAAGAAAGTAACAACCAACTGGGTGGGTGCTGTGTCCCCCAATGAACGAGACAAGAGAGATTTTAATGTAAGTACAGAATCTTATTTTCTTGTCCGTATCATTGGGGAACATAGCTTCAAGACCATTGGATGTTCCAGAGTGGGAAGATGCATCAGGATGCATGTGGTCAGTTCACAGCCATCAGTAAAATTCTCTGACCAAGAGAGGCGCCCGCGGATGCAAATGTATGCACCTGGTAAAACTTTGAAAAGGTGTACAAAAACAACCATGTAGTAGCCTTTACATGCCTGCGTAGCTGAGGCCCCGTTTTGTACCGCCCACAAGGCATGCACACTCTGAGGAGAATGCACCACAACGTGGAATGGAGACGACCTGCCCTTGGCATGATAGGCCGCTACCACTATGGATACAAGGCAGAGAAACAAATGGTTTGCTCACCTTCACTGCATCCAAGTAGTGTCAGTTTTGTGGACGCATCTATTCATGGAGCTCTGGCTTCACCGCTCAGTCTAAGCGGTATAACAGGCAGGAAAAAATAAAGGTTGAAGTTGGCTTCTCGTGAAAATAAGAACATGGGTCTTGGTCACCCACACTGGGTTGAAACGCGTCCTTTGCTCTGATGTTTAGTTGGCACTAAGCATTAATAAAGCATGTTCTTTTTTCAGGAGAAGCCGACTTCAACCTTTATCTTTTCCTGCCTCTACCACCATGGATTATATCCTGCAAGAAATAACAACTCAGGACGCTAGAAAGCCCAGCCTCGCGCCATCTGGAATTCCAAAGACTGAATCGGAGCATCTGAAAAGCAGCTGTAAGAGAGAGATCCGCAAGGCTTGGACTAAATCCAAGGCAGAATGAGAACAGCAAAACAAGGGCAGGCTTCAGAGAAGCAGGAGGCCAGAACCAGTGAGGGGTACTGCTGAAGCAGTACGCTGAGCCCTGATAGAGGCGAAAGCCCTCCCCCAGTGCATTACAATGCGTTCCGCCCACGAGGGAGAGGCCTAACAGGCCCAAAGACAGGGCCTAGATTTTGTGAGCTGCCAGGTGCCCCTCTTCCCCTACACACAGAAGGGGAGCCCACATAAGTATACATGGAGTAGGGATAGATAAGTAAGGGAGGGGAATGCGACAGAAAAGGAAACCGCTAACATCCTCCCCTCCTTCGACTGCAATGTCCGCTCCGGCACATTAAGGACCTGAGACATCAAGGAGAGCAGGAGGAAGGCTGGAAAAAAAGGATCACTTCAGCAACTCGGTATGCAGCAGAGAATGCAGTCTACGCTTGTTCACAGAGACAATGGAAAAGAGGACAGAGGATGAGTAACCGATACTTACCTCAGACAGCATGTAAAATACTTAGCCCCCACCCTTCCCTCCCTTACCAAACAGAGTGCTCCAAGGTTCCAGCAGTGTTCCCCTGGCGCTTGCCTGCCTTTAACAGCAAAAGGAATGTACCGGTGACGGTGGAGAAAATTTTGGCTGGCAGGCCACGTTCAAGTTAACGCTTGAACGTGCCTCCTGTTCTTTGGAGGTTGAGGTAGACAACAGAATGGTTAGCTCCGTTCTGTTCACGGTCCTGACGCCCTGTTATTTCCCAAGTCCAAAAGGTGCACGAAAACTGAACAGGTCTGCCTCCTTTGGACACCAAGCTAAAACTGATTAGCTTGGTGCCTGCAGGAGGGGCTGGGTGGGTGGCATAGCAAAGTGGGAGGAGCTAACACTTTTCTGCTTAGTGATCACCTCCTAGTGGCAGTAGCTATACTCACGGTCTTTAAGCTGTGTCCCCTAATGATATGGACGAGAAACACAAAAATTTAACTAAAACTTATGCAGAATGCATACATGCTCACAGTGACATTTTCTCAGTTATTCAGACCAAACAGATGGACTTAAAACTATAGTATAGGTTCCTTAAGGCCTCATTCACATTTTGGTCTCCTAGTAGCTTCCTGGCTGTGAATGGACCTACGCTGCCATATAAAGTGCACACCACACCAAGTGTAGAATAGACATTCATACATACCATTGAGAGAGTTACAATAAAATATGTATTTGAAATGTGTTTCATAGAATGTTGCAGAAGACAACTGGCAGAAGAGGAAACTAGAAAGAAAAACAGGTAGATCTTACTGGTAAACTTGATGGCCTCTCTTGCTGCATTAGGTTTAAATCTTCATGGTTATTCTTTCCAGTAGTCATTGACGGAGGAGGGGGTCGGCTTCCATAACTGTCTGCCGGAAGATCCTGCACCTATAAGAAGAGATTTTCTTTTAAGTATACTTTGCACAAACGATATACAAACATATTATATCTGAATAGACAATATATAATATATACACATAGAAAACACATAAGTTATTTGCGATTTCCACAAGGACAAGACTAGAGAAGAATATATTGTGACAAGCATCAGCCTGTGACAACTTCCCAGATTCAGAAACAATATAATAGTATAGGCGATAAAACTGATAATTGTATATTTGGACTAGACCCTAGCCTATGTCCATTGGTTCCATACAGCATTGGAAGGGTTATTAATACAGCTACTGTTGTAGGATAGGGAAAACCATGTAAAAATGCTCATTTCTAATGTATTGCATTTTCCAATGAAATCAGTGAGTGTCCTTGTAATGAACTGTAGTCAGAGCAACAGACGCTCCCCAGTCTCGTCTACTAAAAAGCTTTTGAATGGACCTAAAAGCAATTACGGAGATCTACAAACAACTCCTTTAACTGGCTTTTTGCTTTGACATGCACTGGTATTTATTGGACCCGTGGTACATAGGATGGGTGTGCGCCTTTCCAAATCATTTACAGGCAATTGAATTTACCAATAAAGCAACAGAAACCTCACATGGAGCATTGATGAAAACGGATTAATTTCTGATGCATCTAGTCTCAAAGCGCCTTAAGATATTAATAAAATGAAAACAAAAAAAATTAAGCCCCCCCCCCCCCCAAAAAAAAAAGACAATTCTGATTTTGCTTTGTTATTATGTAGTTTTCTGTGTATATTGATGGAGGAAAAAAAGAATACTTATCCATTTGTTTGTTGGTCCAAGTATCCAAACTTTCTGTATAGATGAAATATCTAATAAAAGACAACCCTTGAGCTTGGCATTATAAGTATGTTATTGGGTTTGCATTTATAGTATGATCCTTACGTGTACGTCATGGGAGGGAAGAGGTTCCTGTGAAATGCTGTACATGTACAGAATGTAAGTGGTGCGGGCTCAAGAGCTGAGCCCACTCCATGCATAAAAAGAGCCGGCTGAAAGTGAGAGCCGGGGTCCCATTGTAACAGTGGGGGTTACAGAGAACTCCAGTCTCAGCCAATAACCCCTTACAGACTGCGATCAACGTTGATTGTGGTGCATACAGGGTTAACAGAGGGAAGGAACTCCCTCTCTGAGGTCATCGACCCAGTGTCATCCAATCACAGAGGGATTTCTATGGCAACCTGACACCAGAAAATGTCCTCAATGTTTGCCATGGCCTATTATTGCTAAGATAAGAGATAATTCAGTGTATTATTGAAGCAATCTTAGGATCACAAGGTGAAGTCCCCTACAGGGACATAAAAGGTTAAAAATAAAAACTATATAAAAATGAAAAATCTATAAATGTGTGGATCCACATGGAAACAGAACTCCAAGATGCAGCCTGCAGGACGTGGATTAGACTGTTAGATCCACATTGGAGTGCAAACAAGGCCGTATGGTAGTTTAACGTTGTTTTAAGTAGAACCTTACATTTTTGCTGTAGCCTGCGTTTTCTTTTACGGACACATGCAAATATAAAGTGCATTACTAACAATCCTTTTATTGGCGTTTTTGGACTCTTATTGGGTAATGTTGGGTCAGTGCCATTAAGTCCCCCAAACAGTGTGCACTATGACATTTTTTTCATGAGCACTTCTGAGATCAAGGAGGTAATTGCCATCATTCAATTTATGTTATTTAAAACAGCCAGATGTGTAATGCAACTTAAAACTCCTTACAAGACGCAGCAAAGCTTTTCAATGCAGGAAGCTGGAGACCCATTTTTATTGCACATCAAAGTTACAATTAGAATTAACACTCAAAGAATCACAAAGCAAGACTTCTAAACCCACAGAACTCACACCCATTAACTGAATCCCGCGCATCAGCAGACATGTACACAGTTTATGGTGTAGCAGGAACAGAAAAACAAAGATTAGCTTTCAGCACACATTTCGCAACGTGTCGACACTGGCAATAAAAGTGGCACAACCAGTTCCAACTATACATAAAAGTAGGCTAGAAGACAGTATAGTTCTTGCAACTACAAAACCTAACATAGCAATCCACGTTTTATATACCTGTCTTGGGTGAGGCGGAGGGATTCAGCGAGGTCGTACCGAGGGACAGAACTTCCTACTCATTGTCACAACATTAGAGGCGGATGAGGCCGTCCTGGTTACATTGTAGTAAACAGGGTGCCACCAGCTAACAACCAGCTGGCCAATTTCCATGCATCAAACTAAGTGAGCACACTGCTCTGTTGAGTGCATTTTCTCTCTAAATAGCTTTGATTTCGGTGTCTACAATATCAGTCAATTTGTAAAATTAGTTTAACCCCTTTGCATCACAAGCATTTTGTTTTTTTCTTGCAGTCTTCCAAAAGGGCTTCGTTTTTGTAGGACAAGTTATATTTTGTAATAATACCAGTTACCATTGCATGTAATGTATTGAAAACTTAAGTATTCAAAGGGAGACTGAAGGAATTGCATTTGTTTTTCCACTAATGTTTTAAGGGTTTTTGCATTCTTTCAGAAACTGGTTTTATTTTATGACTGTACATTTTTTATATTTTACTTAGTGAAAATGACTAGAGGGGTAGCCATTTTTTAACCAATGTGGGGAAAAAAATCTGTACATTTCAACAGGATGCAAAAGCATGGTGTAAAGAGAGCCTAATGGCTATAGAGTAAAGCTACAATACCACATCAAGTGACAATAGGCTAATTGCCACAATGTTTATGGGGCTGACAAGCCAGAAGTTTAACGCATCATTTTTAAAATCAATGATGCACGTTTGTAAAGGAGTATGCCAATGTATCTTTTCTGGAAAAGTCATTTAGGTAGCCTATAGTTCAAGCAATTTCTTGTTTCTGTTTTTCACCGCTTTCAAGTCCTTGCGTGTGAAGTTTTCAGTTTACCACTCAGTCTCACTTCTCTTAATAACTTAAATCTAAGGAGGAGCAAATCGAAATAGGTCTCATTAGAATGGCTAATGTTTAGAAACCTTTCCAACAAAGAAGGCAATTTGAAGTGAAAACTTCAAACAACATTTTCAAAGGAGAAAATAAGAGCTAATATTTAAAGATGGCATCTATTAGGGCCCTAAAAGGCTTCAGAGACTACTATGAGCAACCATGAGGTCTTGTGAGACTATAAAAGTCTTATGCAACCTTCTGGAATGAAAAATAACCAAATGTTCACAATGTGAAGTAAAGTAAGTTTAGAACTTTAACCCATTAAGGACCAGGCTGTTTTGTACCTTAAGGACCAAACACTTTTTAGGGATTTTACCCATATGGTGGTTTTACTGCCCCATTTTGTTTCCTTCAGGTACCAAAATTTTTTTTTTCCTCGTGACATATAGGGCTATTTTTTAAATCTCTTTTTCACTGACTTTTTCTTTCCATTTTTTAGTTTTATTGGAGGTAAAATGCTAAAAAAAAGTTTAACATTTATAGTTATTGTTTTTTATTTAGTATATTTATGCGAAAACAAAGTATGGGAACAGGTTCCTCTATTTGTTTTGGACATTTTGATATATAGTATGTATGGTTTTGGTTTACAGGGCGCATACGGCGACAGTTTTGGTTGGCATCGGCTTTGTGTTATTCTCTTTATTATGTATATATTGTTTTATTCTGTAATTTTGTTTTATTTGTGTATGTAATGTTTTTCACTAACTATGTCCCCCATAATATCTGGGGGACATTCATTTTTCTTTGACACTTTCCCACTGTAGCTGGGGCATCCATTGGAGCCCCAGTTACAGGGGAATGCAACCCCTGTAGTGACATTAGTTTGACCCTCCATCTCTGTTGTAGCAGGGAACCTCGGAGGTCACATGCGCCCCCCCCCCCCTCCCGTAGTGAAAGTTACAGTTCTGCTTTCACTTTCTAGTACACAGTGCTCATTGAGCGCTGTGTACTTGGGGAAGGAAAGGCTGGAAAGGTTAACCCCCCCCCCTCCTGCCTTCTCCTCCAGGTTATCAGCTGTCACCAACAGCTGATAACCAGTTCCTGCCTCTAATTGATTGCAGAGCAGGAGGCTTAAAGCACCGCCATAATTTTACTATCAACGGTGCTTTAAGCCCAGGAATAGGCGCCGTAAATTTACTGTGCCTGGTCCTTAATGGGTTAATCATGTCAGAATGTTTATAGCCGATACTGGGCCTCTCTGGATGAAAAAAATCCAGTATTAAAAAAGAGATTCAGTCTTCTGGGACAACCTTACCGGGACCTGCGGTGGTGGAAACTCAACTTCCGACCTGGTTCCAATACATGTCACACAGTATGGACACCAACTGTGCCCATCACATCATTGCAGGAGGTTGTTTCATTCACCTTAAGCCAACCCCCTTGTATTTCATGGCCCATTAGGATTTAAACCCCAAACCAATTTAGGTCTAATTTCATGCAGCTTAAGACAGCAGAGTTAAAGTGCACATAAACTAGAGATATGTTTATCGTACATGGTCTCGTGACTTCACTATTCCCAATCCTTCTGGGATCCCCCAGCTGTGTGGGCCAGCAGATCTCTATAGTTTGGCAGACGGCTTTAAAGCTAACAAAAAAAGGCGCACAGTGGCTGCTTAGCCGTTGTAATAGTAGTGTCACCAAGGAACACAAAGGTTGTTGGACAGTTGCACAATGGGCAAACCAACAAGCAAGCCTTAGCTTTCATAGTAAAATCCTTCATGAAAGCTCCTACCCCACCTCAGAGTAATGGAAGTGGGTGAAGTAGTGATGGTCATGGAAAGACTAAGCAGTGTTTAAGAGCTCAATAAATGTGGGATTACAAGAGTTTAAATAGAAGTATGTGGACAAAGCATGGAGGGTGGGCGAGACCAAAGGAGGCTGTGTGTAAGAGGATACAGAGGAAAGTAAGCATAAACCACAGTAAAGGAGTTCATGTTACATTTTTTCAAACTAAAGAGTAATGGATGGGCAATTACATCATTACATCTTCTCTTTCATATGTTGCCGTAACTCTAGGTGATTTTACCCCTTTAAAGGCAATCTCGTATAATTTAGAGTTTAACTAATGAAAACCAGAAAGTGAAATACTTTGTCTAATTTATTTTTTTTTTTATTGTAGATTTTTTTAAATTCTGTTGCCTATACACAACTAGAGCGGGGGAGCCATCTTGTCTATACACAACTACAGCAAGGGGGGCGGCCATCTAGTCTATACATGACTACAGGGGTGGCAGCCATCTTGTCTACACATGACTACAGAGTGGCCATCTTTCCTCAGCTACATTTAACAGTATTTAGAAGATAGACTTTACAGCAGCCTCATGGGCAATTTACACAATGGACTCACTGCCTTGTCATTTTATAGATGAGCAATTACTTGTTTACATGGGCCGATAATCACTGGAATTTTAGGAGGGTTAAAAACTAAACAACTCTGACAAGTGACGGTTTCTCACTCAATGATTTGTCGATGGCCCTGTGTACATGGGATCACCCAAATTTGCTGTTTCCAGTGATCATTTGAGCGATAACTGGCCCACGTAAAAGGTACCTCATATGGTCATTATGGCAAATTCAGATTTTTTGGATTTTTAAAAAATATAGATTGTGACCGAAAGTTAAGTTTATTAAAGCAGGCACCTGACAGCAACAGCTCCGATCTGCCACGCGGCAGATCGGGGCTGTTAACCCTTTAAATGCCGGTCAGTTCTGACAGCGGCATTTAAATCTCCTGAACGATGTTCAGGGTTCCCGTACGGCTTCCCCTGTGATGAGATTGCAGGAGACATGCAGGTGTCTTCTGAAAGGCCCCAGGGCTATCTTGGCAGTATACCTATCAAGCCATCCCCGTTGGGTGGCTTGATAGGCATACTGTCAGATTGCAATATGATATAATGCTATAGAATTACATCATGCTGCAGGAGGGATAAAAGCATCGCTAGTTGTGGTCCTCTAGGGTCTGAAAAAAAAGTAAAAATAAGAATCAAGTTTTACTAATTGTTGAAAAAAAAAAAAAGTAAAAAACACCCTTTTGCCATATTTACAATAAAAGAATCCAAATAAAACAAAAATACATATTAGGTATCGCTGCGTTTATAAAAGTCTGATCTGTCAAAGTAATGCATTATTTACCCCGCATGATGAAAGTCGTCAGAAAAAAAAAATAAAGAGCGCCACAAATGTGCTTTTTTGGTCACTCTGTCTCTAAGAAAAATTGCAATGAAAAGGTCATATGAATTAAAAAAAATGGTACAAAACGCAAATCTAGAGGATGTCCCGCAAAAAATGAGCCCTCACACAACTATGTCACTGGAAAAATAAGAAGGTTATTGCGCGCAGAAGATGCCGGCAGAAAATAAAAGTGTCTTTGAAAAAAAAATACAACTAAGCAAAAAAAAAAAAAAGAAAAATAAACTATACAAGTTTGGTATTGTAGTACTCATATTGACCCATAGAATAAAGTCATTTTTGTTGCAGTTTGTGCGCCATAAAAACAAAAACGCACAGAAAGATGGCAGCAGTTAGTTTTAGTTTTTGTTTTTTTTCTTCTTCATTTTACTCAACTTACAATTTTTTTGAAAGTTTTTCAGCACATTATATGGCACATTAAGTAGTACCATTGAAAAATACAACTCGTCCCACAAAAACAAGCCCTCATACAGCTGCGGCGATGGATAAATAAAGTTACAACTTTTTAAAAGGGGTAGGAAAAAATAAAAACAGGGGGGGGGGGGGGGGGGACAGTCATTAAGGGGTTAAAAAGAAATGTTCAGACAATAAATGATTGTGTATAAGAACCACCTATTTAAATAAATGTTTTTGTGTATTGCTGCTTTTTGTCATGCATTTCCACTAAGTAATTATCGTTTTAGGAGCACACAATTCCACGCCATAACTGTTGAATGTAAACGGGCCTTAATTGCGAGTTACTCATACACTGATCATTTGCCTTTACTTGCCTTGTCTCACACGGCCCCTTGAGTTTGCATCCATAAACCAACTACAGCAGTCTGCATTCTTCTAGTCTCTAAAGCAGTTATTAGGGAATATTAGCTTCTTGAAGATTAAACTGTAAGTAACCAAACGCACACATTACACTATGGGCCATTACATTTTTGCATGTTGTCGGTAAACCCCCACCCACATCATTTATGCACAGTTAGAACAATTAGACAAGAAAGCCTGCAATATGCAGTGTGTATTTCAATTCAAGCACATCTTATTCGGTTACCGCCTATTAAAGAATTCTACAGACTGTCACTGATTTTCCGGTAGGAGACTCTAAATGATCGAGCAAAGTAGCACATTCAAAAACTGCAAGCTGAGAGTTCGTAAAAACATTACACAATAAAAGCTCAAAAATGACTGATCAAGCAGAATGGGTGATACAACCAACTGTGTGAATCTCAGAATTTCAAGAGCGAAGAATCTCTTCATTCGAGGCTGAGACTGAAAGCACATGCAAAGATGAGAAAAAAAATCTGAACCGACTACTGTGAACTAGATAATAATAAACTCACAGAAGAGCCATTGATTTCACGACGCAACACACAAGCCGTAGAACTCTCCTCTTTGATCACTGAAATCAACCATAACACCATCCTCCTACCCCCAGACCTGGGAAGCAGTAAATCAAACACACAGATGTATTCTCTTCTGACATTAAAGCACGTGTTGAGATTATTCTCAGAGCTACGTCCATACGCCCTATGGCTATTGGCAGGATTTCAAGCTAAAAGACTTTGGCATTTAATATTAAGGGAAACCCCGACTTGGCTTCAAATGAATAATGATAGCAAGAGAAGAGGAATATACTCCGCAGCGCAGCAAGACTTGGATTGGATTTCTATAGATATAAAATCGTAAAACAACTTTCATCTATTTTTAGATTCCGATGTTGATTGACATCTTCAAGGTGTATTCACATAGGCAAAGGTCACATCCATTCGAAAAACTTGGACCAATATTGCACTTGTAGACCTGCCATTGCAATGCATTTTGCAAGAAAAACATCACATCGCTGCATTTGCAATTTTCACAAGTGTGGAATTTACATTGGTTTTTTTCAACCGTATAAAACGAAAAATCAGTGCAATTTTTTTGGGCTCCCAAGAATAATTCAAAAATAGGACAAGCAGCAATCGTGCATCTCAGACCAGAGAAAAATCAGTTGTGTTAATAAACAAATGTAAATTAATGTGTTTTTTTCACATGCCAGTTTCGTCCATATCGCAATCAGAAAGAACTCTCGTGTGAAAACTGCTCATGCGAATACACCCTTAATGAAAAACTTTTTTTATTCTCTGACAACCCCTTTAAGAGATTGGGCATGCTATAAAAACAAAAGAATCGATGCTTACCTCTTTTACCCCAAGGAAGCAGCGGAGTTGCTCTGGTGAATCTCCTGCTAACCGGAAGTCAGGTGTCAACTGCAGCCAACCAGAAGGCAGCAGTGACCTGTTCCGAACCTTTTAACCTTTAACCCTTTCCAGTCCACTGTCGGATGTCTAAAGATATTCTGATTGAAGGCTGTACAGCTCTGGTGTCGGAAGACGTCCGGCTGGGTATTCTTACTGTATATTACTGGCAGCTGTGTTGTCGGGAGCCTCTCCAACATGTCACATACCTCAGTACTGGCTCTAGCCAGCAGATGGCGCCATTGTATAATGGCAAAAAGAGAAAGCCCCCTAGGAAACCCTGAATCCAAAATTGGATTGCAACGGGTTAAGCCAGATTTCTGGTGCAAAGATCAGACAAGGTGGTCCCCATGGACTGAGTTCCCCACTGCAAATTTGTTCAAATTGTTATCACGCTAGATAATTCCAGGCTCTACGACAAAGCCCATTTTAAATGCACTGAAATTAAAAAAAAAAAAAAATTGCAAGAAGTTGTCACATCCTTTAACTACGTATAGATTGATTCTCGTAAGCATAAGGTGACTAACAGAAAACACATCTAGGACATGTGGAGAAAGTGTGTAGATTTCATACTTTCATCATTTCTTCACATTAACGCCTCCGAGAGCTTTTTATTTTCCACAAAGCTAAATTTGTGTTGGAGTCACTTTAGCAGGCATTCATCATCTCAAATTAGCATCTCAGGACGCAAAATACTACGGGATTAACACGTGCCTCGTATTGGCCAGCATTCTGCTAAGTTAGTGGGACTCAAAAGCTCTGAAGAGAAAAATTCCTTTAATGGGTGACCAGAGGCTAAAGAAAGCTACGCACATTCAAAATGAACAGTTTTTTTTTTTGTTTTTTTTTAAATACTTGAGAAAAAAAAATAGCCCAAAGCATTCTAGGAAGTAAATGGAAAAGCAAAGCAATTGGAACAGAGCAGCTGAAAGTAGTAAAGTATAGGATGAAGCTGTCAGTAAGGTCTGAAATACTTGCTCATAACTTATAAATACATTAGGACTTTGGGGATATTGCTGGAAAAGAAACCAGCGCAATTATGGTGCTTAAAATTCAGAGGGTCTAATTTAAGGATGTACGGAAAAGGCAGCAGGTTCATCTGTTCATTTCGTTTGGGGCAAGACCTGGAAACGTCACGATAAAGGTCCTCATCAACGCAATCTCTGACCCAGGACATCACATGTGCTCCTTGTTTAAAACAGTTACCTCATTGGAGGTAGGAAACCGCAAAAAAGGATCTCTTAGGCTAGTTTCACACGTGCCATCGCGATTTAGCCGCGAGAAAATCGTGGCAAAATCGCATCTTTGTTCCTGCGAGTTTTAAGTGTGCATTTTTTTTTTAAAAGATTAATCTCGAATCGCTGCCGTCCACTAAAAAAAAAAAAAAAAAAAAAAATTTGCATGTGAAAATTGACACGAAAGTCAATGGGACTTTCTAATGTTAAAATTATATCGCAAGGCAAGTTTGCTGCGTTGCGATAAAAAGGAGGCTCCATAAGTAAACATGGAAGATTTTTTTTAAAATGCAAAAAGCAGTAAGATAGGACATGCTGCGATTTTTTGTTCTTTTAGAATCGCATCAGTGAACACATTTTAGAGAAGGAAATCATTGGTTCCATAATCTGCTTTTTTACTGACTCTGGCATCAGGCGAAAATTGTGCGATTTTCTCTCCCGAGTGAAGCCACCCTTAGGCTGTTCAGGCGATTTTGTAGTGATGCGACAGAACTACAAAACACATTTATGTCAAGTCCATGCTTTCCAATGTGTTCTTTCACATTACCGATGTTTTGTAGGCTGCTACATTGCGAGAATACAAAGTCACGGCGATGTGATTTTGACATTAGAAACTCCTATTCACTTTCTCGCGATTTTATCGTAAGTAGCAGCGACCCTATGCTACATTTTTCCCCAAGAAAAAAGCATCACTGACACTACTAAATCACATGTACATAGCAGTGGTATTGCAGCGATATCGCTGTTGCCCATGTGAAAGAAGCCTTAAAGGGGTTGTCCCGCGGCAGCAAGTGGGTCTATACACTTCTGTATGGCCATATTAATGCACTTTGTAATGTACATTGTGCATTAATTATGAGCCATACAGAAGTTATAAAAAGTTTTATACTTACCTGCTCCGTTGCTAGCGTCCTCGTTCCCATGGAGCCGACTAATTTTCGCCCTCCGATGGCCAAATTAGCCGCGCTTGCGCAGTCCAGGTCTTCTCCTGTTCTCTATGGGGCTCCGTGTAGCTCCGCCCCGTCACGTGCCGATTCCAGCCAATCAGGAGGCTGGAATCGGCAATGGACCGCACAGAAGAGCTGCGGTCCACGGAGGAAGAGGATCCCGGCGGCCATCTTCACCGGGGTAAGTATAGAAGTCACCGGAGCGCGGGGATTAAGGTTAGCGCTCCGGTAAGCTTTCTTTAGGTCCCTGCATCGGGGTTGTCTCGCGCCGAAAAAAAACCCGTTTCGGCGCGGGACAACCCCTTTAAACTAAAAAAGAAATCTAGAAAAATGGTTTTGTTTTTCTTCAACTTTTTTTTATGGCTTCTAGCCAACACAAAACTCTCTTTACAAAGATGATCATTAACGGGAACTTACCCACCAGAAAATGTGTTTTAAAACTGCCAGTACAGTTCAATGGAGCATTAGACAAGTGGTCCCCAACATGCTTTCACCCAAAAATGCCATTTAGCAGTAACTGGAAATCTTACTCTATTCTATGAGCCCAGTATGCAAATGCACCACAGCGAGTCAGAGGTGGTGCAGTCAGACCTCCACTTTTAACATACTCCATTTTAATGGGCGATGCAGTTCATCAAAGATATGCCGAAACATTGAAAATAGAACATACAGCGTTCATTTAAGCACGCGTTCTAAACGCTGCACTAGAACGCTAATCTGAGAAGCCCCATTGAAATGTATGGAGGCTTAGTGCAGCGTGAAAATGCCTGCTAAACGCTGTAAAAAAAAAAAAAAAAAACAACCTCTGTGAGACAGCCCTTAAAGGGTTTGTCCCACGAAAGCAAGTGGGGTTATACACTTCTGTATGGCCATGCACTTTGTAATGTACATTGTGCATTAATTATGAGCCATACAGAAGTTATCAGAAGTTATTCACTTACCTGTTCCGTTGCTGGCGTCCTCGTCTCCATGGTGCCGTCTAATTTTCAGCGTCTAATCGCCGGATTAGACGTGCTTGCGCAGTCCGGTCTTCTTTTCTGAATGGGGCCGCTCGTGCCGGAGAGCGGCTCCTGGTAGCTCCGCCCCGTCACGTGCCGATTCCAGCCAATCAGGAGGCTGGAATCGGCAATGGACCGCACAGAAGCCCTGCGGTCCACCGAGGGAGAAGATCCCGGCGGCCATCTTCACCAGGTAAGTAAGAAGTCACCGGAGCGCAGGGATTCAGGTAAGCACTGTCCGGTTTTCTTTTTTAACCCCTGCATCGGGTTTGTCTCGCGCCGAACGGGGGGGGCTGTTGAAAAAAAAAAAAACCCTGTTTCGGCGCGGGACAACCCCTTTAAGTATTACGCACACAACATGCACCCCTCCTGCTAGGTCTTTCGACGCATGTGCAGTGCACCAGTGAAGTCAAGCTGTAACCACCTCGCTTCACGGCACATGTGCATGGTAGACATGGCAGGACAGGGGCACAGCTCCTGCTAAATAAGCTTTTTGGGGGGCAAGCATGCGGGGGAACGCTTGTCTAATGCTCCATGACAAGAGTATAACCGAGTTGAAGACAGAATACTTCTGATTTTTGATAAATTTGGCCACAACAACCATTTTAATACAAACAAATTAACATAAACTAACACAAATTAACCCAATTTAACAAATCGAACACAAGGGGAGGTCCTTGGAGCCCTAACATCTGTGCTCACCATTTTAAAGGAAACAGACACCAAAATGCCTCCAGCCGCCTGCCTTCCCCCAACCAATTTAGTTACCAACTCCAAGGACCTCCCCACCCGCAACTGCCATGACAAAAGCAGTTAATCCCCCCTTTCCACACGGTTTACCTTTGAAATTCTTCAAATGACCAGCTACAACTACCACATCCATAGGGCGGTAGGGTGGGACTGGATTCTTCTTCATGGGATCTCTTCACTTCTGATGTCACCCGGGGTTCTTCAAGCCCTTTTTGGCTCAGCCCCTTGTTGCCTCATAACTCCACCCCTTCCCACAACAGCTCAACCCCCTATTTCTTTCAATTAACCCATAGTTTAACTGGCTATTATGCATACGATTAATCAATTAAATAAATGGATAACCTCTGATGTTTTGTGTGGGGGAGGGGGATCTCATTACGTGAGCTCTGTAGTCATTGGCATCTGTGAAGGGAATGCCAGAGAGGTACTCCACCAAATAAGGCTCAAGAATAGAAGAAAATGACAAATTCCAGGAAAATATATATATATTTTTTTTTTTAAACTTTAGTTTTACTTTAAGGAGTATCCTTGAAGATTGTACTGGGCTGGTGCTTAGTCCTCTACTCAGGTCTGTGTTTACAGCTGTAGTCCCACTTGTTTATGGGATGTCAGAGGGGCTGCAGCCAATAACAGCTTAGCAATTGATTTGCGACGCCCCGTAAACCAGGCGGAACTGCAGCTGTAAACAGACTGGCCCGGAGGACTAAGCACTGGCAGGGAACGCAGCAGGGAGAGGGTAGTATATTGCAATTTGTTATTTTACTGCAAGGGGAAGGCATTCTCCCAAGATCTTACAATGTAGGCAAACCTTTTAAGGACATCTACTCAAGCATTTTTGAGAAGACCACCCCTAATCTGCATCACGTGTGTGATGGATTTTCAACGGCATTTGCTTGTAAAGCGAGCCCTTCTACAAACCAGAAAAGTAAGTGATATGATCACTAATGTGGAAGAGCCGTAACATTTTGTAGCCGAAAAGTGTGACAGCAAAACTAGAATTCAACATTCACTAGTTTTCGTAGAGAAAGGTTTAGAAACATCAGTATTCTTTTAATAGAGCAAAACTTAATTTACCTCTTAAACGAAATCAGTTCTCTCGCTCCTCATTATATATTAGTCCTTTTCTGACTGTCAGCACTGATGTACTATAGGAGTGTAATAAGAGCCAAAGAGCCATCAGATTGGTATATTGCACTAAACATGCAGTGCTAACACAAAGCAGAAGGATGTCACTCGGGTCCCATCCAACCCCGCAAGCAGCGCTCATTTAAGAAAAAATGTGTTTTAAGTGTTTATGATCAGGAGGGAAAGGGAAAATCTATTCCGCTCTCACTGGCAAACTCCATGGGTCCACTAAAACCAAATCATTTCACCGGCCTACATTCCAATAGTTTTATTATCAAGTTAATTAATAGACTCCTGTGCTAATATCTAAATGCTAAGCAATTAATGGCACTGAACTATAAATGGCCTTGTCTTTGCTCTTGCAGTAAAATCGTATCAAGTAAATGCAATTCTATCACTTCAGTGATTTAACACGAGCTTGGTGAGGTTAATATTCCCTGGTAAATGCAGAGTTTGGCGCAGTTTTAATTAACCTTCTGTGATTTAAATGGTAAGAAACACTTGAGAAACCTACAAAACAAAATAATGCAAACTGGATACATGGAGGCTCAAGGCCTGGTACAATGGCGGTTTTTCCTGACACTTTCGAGATTTGGCTACTTCAGACCTGCAAAGCTTTACTAATTAAATGGTAAGCATCTTTGTACAATTAAATATAAAATTACAGCAATACAATTGATTTTGATATTCATAATTTAAAGGGGTTGTCCCGAGGCAGCAAGTGGGTCTATACACTTCTGTATGGCCATATTAATGCACTTTGTAATATACATTGTGCATTAATTATGAGCCATACAGAAGTTATAAAAAGTTTTTTACTTACCTGCTCCGTTGCTAGCGTCCTCGTCTCCATGGTGCCGACTAATTTTTGGCCTCCGATGGCCAAATTAGCCGCGCTTGCGCAGTCCGGGTCTTCAGCAGTCTTCTATGGAGCCGCTCGTGCCAGAGAGCGGCTCCGTGTAGCTCCGCCCCGTCACGTGCCGATTCCAGCCAATCAGGAGGCTGGAATCGGCAGTGGACCGCACAGAAGAGCTGCGGTCCACAAAGACAGAGGATCCCGGCGGCCATCTTCAGCGGTAAGTATTGAAGTCACCGGAGCGCGGGGATTAAGGTAAGCGCTCCGGTAAACTTTCTTTACTTCCCTGCATCGGGGTTGTCTCGCGCCGAACGGGGGGGGGGGGGGGGGGTTTGAAAAAAAAAAAAACCCGTTTCGGCGCGGGACAACCCCTTTAACTGTTTATGCCAGGTTTGGGAGCTTCACATTGGAAAACAAGCTTGATTGTCTATAAAATATAGATTTAGAAATCAGCACAGAATGCTTGACTTAAGGACAGACACTTTTTAGGGATTTTACTGCTTTTTTTTCTTCAGCTATCAATTATTTTTGCGGCAGTTTTTTTTCCGTGACAAATAGGGCTATTTTGTTTTTATTTATTTTTTTACTGACCTTTTTAATTTTTTAGCTTTATTAGGGGTAAAAAGCTAAAAGAAAAAAAAAAGGTTATTTTTAGTGTAAATATGCTAATTTTAAAAACAAAGTACAGGAATGAGTTCCTGATTTTCTCTTTGTACAGTCGGATTACAGGGTGCATATGGCGACTTTTGGTTAGCGTCGGTGATGGGTCATTTTCTTTACGTATTTTTTTTTTTATTCTGTAATTTAACTTATTTTTGTAACTTTTTTATTCAATATATATATCCTCCTATATGTGACACCATGAATCAAAAGTTGTGTCACAAAAATCTAGCAATTGTCAACACTCTAATCCAAGTTTGCGTTGTGTAAATATTAGGCAATATTGTAAATCTGCCCCAGTACACAGATGATCTTATGAAATAATCGTTATGGCCGGCTGCATTGTGGAATACGCCTGCCTCCGGATTCCACAGCAAATACCGGCCATAACATGCTATGGAAAAACACTTCACTGCACACGAGTTGAAATACAATTGCAACTTTCCGCTCGCGGAGGGAATAAGGGAATAAAATAAATAACAAATAGCAGCATGCTCTACTTTTAAACTGATTCAGCACGGACGCCTTCCATTGAACTCAATGGAAGCCGTCCGAACCACGGCCCTACCGCAATGATGTGAAAAGGTCACAGGTACCTGCATCAGCACCTAGCAACAGCACAGGAAAAGCAGGGATTTAGGCCGCCTGCACACGGGCGGAAATCCCGCAGCGGGATTTCCGCCACTGAAAGCCTGCATAGGAGTGCATTACAATACGCACTCCTATGCAGACGTCCGCGGTTTGGCCGCGCGAAACCTCGCGCGGCAAACAAACCGCGGCATGTCCTATTTTTGTGCGGGGCTCGCACATGAAAGAGCCGGGGCACTGGGCACGGGTGAGTACGCGCTGCTCCCTGCAGGCGCTGGGGTCGGGTCCCGCGGCGAGAATTCTCGCTGCCGGATCCGACCCGCTCGTCTGCAGGCGGCCTAAAGAAGGGGGGGGAAAAAAACAAAACACTGTACTGTACATGTCCAGTGGCTCGCCGTGTGGACCATCCGCAGTACAGAAATGAAGAAGACAGGTACACGCAGATGTCGGCTGGGCACCATGTTGGATTCCGCTGTGGACTCCCACGTACGGAATCTGACCCGATCGTGTGCAGCCAGCCCAAGTGAAATATCTGTATGTGTTTATGACCATATATGCATGTGGACAATTATGATTAAATTAAAATCAGAAGCTCCACTGGATATGCAAGGTTTATAAAAGACAATTGAACGTCATTGCTTCTCATTTTTAAATTAATCCCTTATACTATTAAATAGTAAAGGGAGATTTGTGACAGTTTTCCCAAAACCACAGGTGTACATTGTCATATGTCCAATCACATCAACACAGAAGTTGACATCAAGGCCCCCTTCACTATAAGATATGTTTTAAGTATCTTGCAAGCAAGGACAAGTATCGATGGACACATTCAAAGACACTTTTACTGCATTGTATTTTAGGAAATACAATGCGCTTCTTGATACTGTTCATTCCTCAGATGAGCTCACCAACGGCTCAATTTGCAATATTTGCTGTTCACATTTGCATCACAAAACGCAGGCAAGATAGCGCATCATGCTGTACTATTTTGTCCAGTAAAGCCAACAGATCACATTATAGTCAATGGGGTCTATCGTGGGTTAGTAGTGCCAGTATAGTGCTGGATATGGTTGGCACTTCCGTTATTTTCATTCATACGAGATGAATGAACTGAACAACAGAAAAGACAAATTCGGATGTGAACAGAGCCTTTATCTTGGCTCTCTCCACCACTCGCGAAGCATCCTCCTTTGACTTAAGTTTATTTAATTTGGTGGTAAAGCTGTCAGCTTAGATTTGTGTTTAGAAGAGAAGAGAGGGGCTGGAGACTGGAGATTGCATACAGTTATTGTATACATTTCTGTAGCTCACTTATCTTTCAGGCCTCATTCAGACAATAGAGATTTGATAACTATTTTGCATAAGTATTTTTGAAGCCAAAATCAGGAATGGATGCAAAGAAAGGGACAAGTATAAATCTTCCCATAATATGACTTCTGTCTTTAGGACACATTTCTGGTTTAACAAATATTGATGCAAAATACAAAATTCATAGTTTTGGTAGAATTAAGATCTAACTATTCTAAGTGGGGGGTGATCTGCACAGGCCAGTGCAATATTGGTCCAGGAAACTGATATCGCAATTGCAAATGTGTGTTTCTGTGTGAGTGCAATGCGAGAAAAATGTATCATCACTGCACATGCACTTTGCACCGGAGTGAAAGTCACACATGTCAATACTTTAAAAAAAAAAATTATATATATTATATTTATTATATATGGATTGCACCACACACATTGCATTTAGTTACAAGTGCAATGCAATGTTTTTGGTTCTATAACAAATTGGCAATATTCTCCAAAAATGGGATAAGCTTTCATCTTATCTCGCACCTTGGCCGTGAGAAAAATCGCTCATGTAAAATACAGCCATTTAAATTACAGGTGTTCTTTTCACGTATGATTTCTGTGCATCTTACAACACAGAAATTGTGCATGAAAATTGCGTATGTAAAATCAATCAAAATATCTGTATATAACATAGATAATTGAGAACTATACCTGTACATATCTTCATAGACACCTATATAACTTTCCGTGTTGAAGCAAATACTTAGAGCATTTTCATATACTCCAAATCCAGGAAAACTCTGCTAGACTTGTTACATGTATACCTAAACACACTGAAATACACTCCAATGCCGACCAGTAGTGCTAGCATTCATTACATTTATTGACAAGGTTACCAAAGTTGTCATCTATAATTACCAGGTCGAATACCACTATTATAATTGATTAATTTTATGCTTCTACCATTATTTAAAAGGGATTCTACATAGTATGCTAGGCTGGAAAAAAAGACAATTGTCCATCCATTTCAGCTTGATTCTGTCCCCCCGTGTTGATCCAGAGGAAAGCAAAAAACTCCAATGAGGCAGAAGCCAATTTACCCCACCCTGGGCGAAAAAATTCCTTCGACTCCATAGTGGTAGTCAGAGTAATCCCTGGATCAACACTCTTCAGAAAAGGTTCCTTCATCACTCCAAGTCAAGCAGTCTGTCACCAGGTTGATGTTGCCCGAACCACTGGTGGCATGCGAATAATTCTGAAACACCGTAACGCTTCAGAATACGCACACTTTAATATTTGAACCAGAGCTGAGCTCTGAGGAGAGCGACAGCTCTCCTTGTGTGTAGGAAGAGAGCAGTCATCTGCATGATGGGGGTGGAGAGAGGCCAGCAGCATGACCCACCATCCTGACTCAGAGCTCAACTCCGAGCTAACCTTCAAAATGTGTTTATTCTGAGATGCCACAGGTTCAGACCACCACCTACATAGGGGGAATGGGCACACTCGTCCCAGGTTCTTGCCACCTGTGATTAAGGCACCATGAACAGGGACACTTCACATGGGCAGAATATTCCAAACCGCAAGTCATGGTAAATTCCACACCAAAATATGCCTAGCCTGATGTAGAAGCAAAATTGCAGACTGATTTAAACAATTTTCAATCAAAATCCAAAATCAGCCCTGCGGATTTTGGTGTGGAATTCTGCAGCAGCAAATTCAGCTGCATCCCAGGAGAATTATTCCACCTGTGTAAAAGGTGCCATTCATGATTAGAAAAACATGACTTTCTTCTTAAAGCAGCACCATATATATCCATGTGTTGTGTCTGGTTTTTTCATCTTATACCCATTCATTCCAATGGACCCAAGCTGAAACAGACAACTCATGGACAGCTGTGATGCTGTTTTTTTGGAAGACACTAGCTTTGTTTTTCTAATCCAGGAAACACCTTTAACCCCTTCCAGCACTATACCATACACTAACATGCCAATCGTGGAGGGTGGAGGAGGGTGTTGGACCAGAACGCTGACACCCTACTGCCATAGCAAAGATTGGAGTGACTCCAATGCTGACTATTTAACCACTTAGATGCCATGATTAATCATGACCGCAGCATTAATAGATTTTGCAGAGGGAAGTCCATCAGCATCTTACAATGTGACTACAGGCTGACGGTAGGTTGCAGTTGCAGTACGGGGCCTCACGTTGATTTGAAGCTATTAGTACAACACCTAGAGGCATAATACACTGCAGTGAAATGAACTTAGGTTTTATTCACATGTTATGGGATGCATGCACTGAAGTAGGATGTGTAATCTATAGATTCATCCATGAAAAAAAAACCAAAAAACATACTGCATGAAACATGTTGTGTCTAACATTTTGCCTCTTAGTGGAAAATGCTGTACGAAAACTACAACAGCCTTAGGCTGAGTTCCCACAGGGCGGATTCCCGACGCAAATCCCGCGGTTTGGCCGGAGCAAAAACCGCGAGATTTCCGCCGGGAAAACCGTCGTGGAAAAACCCGCGGCGGCTTTGAAGCGGCCCGGCCACTCGCTCTTCCGCTGCAGCCGGCGCTCCCATATAGAGGAGAGCGAAGCCGCAGCGAAAAGAAAAAAAGAATTGACATGCTGCAGTCGGCAAAGCCGCAGTGGCGGTTTCTGCCAGATAAGCCGCAGCGGATTTGCCGTCCCGTGTGGACGAGATTTCTGAGAAATCTCATCCACTTAGCTGGTTAATCCCGGGATTAGCGGCCGCATGCGGATTTGCCGCGGCGAAATTCCGCACGGAATTTTCGCGGAAAATCCGCTCCGTGTAAACCCAGCCTCAAATGGAAAGAAAATAAAAAGCTTTGAGAGTTGTATACAATATGTTGCAAAGAGACATCAGCTTTCACCATCATTATTTCTATGTCCCACAGAGGGCACATTAGAAATTTTCAAGACAATTATACACTCAACATTGAAATTACACCAAGAAGGAAAATTTGTGCAATTATGGAAATTGCAGAATCGACAGACATGTTAACGATATGCAAATGAAAAACATAGAAACGTTATTCAAGAACCACCTCGATTTAGTCGGTATTGATAATGACCACGCCACGCAAATAGTTACATGCTTGGCATGCTATCAAAAAGTTTTTTTAATGGTTGTCTGAAGAATGTTTTGCCACACTTGGTGCACTCGGGCAAGCAAATCCTCTAGATGTGCTGCTGGCGGCTCTCTTTACCATTGCCAACCAATGATGTCCCCTATGTGCTCAACATGAAACAAGTCTGGAGATGCTGCAGGACATGGTAGAGACAGAAGCAGGACTCTTCAACGACAGAGCTACATGTAAGCCTCCATTACCGTCTTGCTCTTCACCATGCTAGCCTTAGAGCGCGGTGGTGTGAAGCCAGTGCAACATCTGTCAATGGAAAAGATGACACATCTGATTTGAGTGGTTTATTTTCCAACCACAGAGGAACACAATGTTGAACAGTGCTAACATCTCCGCCTACACGTGTAGGCCGAGAGGTTAGCATGCAAATGGTCAAAAAGAGAAGGATAGAATCCTTACAAGTAGCGATAACTAGCATGTTGACGAACAGGAGGCATCATATGATCATAGTACAAGACTTTAACCAATTTGTGGGGCGTCACATGGCTGAAGGGGGGGGGGGGGGGAATTTAAAAAAAAAGCACTTTCGATTTGGCTTTGATACCATTGAAGCCCCTCCCACATGCCACAGATTAGAGCTAGGTGCTTGAAAAATCATTTGCTTATTTTAGCGACACCTTCAACTTCCTCGATTTTCATAACCCTCTGACTTTTTGCTTCTTAGTGTTGCAATTTTAATGTTGATGAGTGTATTCATGTACAAATGTCGTTTTGGGAACTTGTCGCAATATGTCATCATGATTTGCCAAATTAAGAAACAGCATTAATACTTAGCGGTGCTGGTACCTGCCGAAAAATCCTAAACCTAAATGTTAAACTAGGAATCCAGCCTCACCGCGATTATCTTACCTGAAAATTTGTCAACCATGAAATGGTTTAGTATTTTTTAGATACATAGGTATTACAAACCTTTAACTAAATTTTTCTTATTGGAAAGTCAGTTAGGGCTTTTTTCCCTTCCGATATTTAAAAAAAATTAAATTAAATCTTGTTATTTGTATAACGCCAACATATTTCGCAGCGCTTTCAGTTAATTATTATTTATTACCCCCCACCAAGCTGGGTTCTCATTTTACAGACCTCGGAAGGATGGAAGGCTGAGTCAACCTTGAGCCGGCTACCTGAATCACACAGGGATTGAACTTGCAACCTTCAGGTCATAGGCGAGAGCTTACACTCTGCGCCACACAAGGATATTTTAACAAAAAACTACAATATGTAAAAATAACTACGTTTGCAGGCACGATCATTTAAAAAGTGGGCATTAACTGGGATTCTTTAAACCTTGTGAGGCACATTTCTAATGAGTTTGCGCCTAGAACTGGCTGTAAAACTTCTGCACATTTCTGGTACACAATTACGCATCCAAGTTTTAGACCCATTTCTAAAACAAAGTACCAAATAACCACTTCTCTCAACAAGTGCAGTTGAGCAGTAAAGGGAGTGTGGCTCAAATATGATCATGTGTCAAAGTTTGAGCAAAATTAAGCCAACCAGTTGGTGGTATTAAGTTAGACAAAAGTATAAGAATGCACCAAATGGAGGCACTGATAGGTTTGACACATTTTAGACTGACCAGTCTAAAGTTAATACTATTACAAGAAAATATACCCATGCGTTGCACGTCGATTTCATCAATAGCAGTCCTGGAATATATAAAGTGAGCCACAACAATGAGCTCAGTATGTATGTATGTATGTATGTATGTATGTATGTATGTACATATACACACAGTATCAGATACAGAACATGTGCAATACAAAACATGACATTTTTCTTAAGAAAAGAGGATATCAGAACGTACGCATAAATATGTGGAAGCACACCTATGCCGATTCTGATTAATGCTATGTGAATGTATTAGCCATATATTATACTGCTGAGGTAAAATAAAAGCTGTGCTGTAATTGGTTGCTGTAGGCAACAATTTTTAATCCTCAGTTCTGAGATAAAATGAAAGCTACTTCTATCTAAAACACAAAATATGCTTGTTTGTGTCGTATACAAATCCCCAGTTCTGGTCCGTTTTGAGTAAAATTGTGCATTCTTTTGTTGCCAACAGCAACTAATCATAGCTCAGCTTTCATTTGTTATTCTGAGGTGAAATAAAAGCTGTGCTGTCATTGGTTGCTATGGGCAACAGCTTTTGATCCTCTTACTGCTGAGGTTAAATAAAAGCTGCACTGTGATTGGTTGCTATAGGCAACAGCAACATCATAAAAGATGAGCGATGAAGCTCATCGTTCTGTTTAAACAGCGGCCGTTTAGTAGCAAACAGCTGCTGTGTTATCTCAATAGAGTGGGGCGGGGGAGCAAGAGGAGAGAAAGCTCCAGCACTGCCCCGCCCCCCTGCTGGCCGCTCCATGTGTGAGCCTGCTCTGCTAGCTCCCGTGCAGGAGCACGGGGATACAGGGATGAGTGTTGGGCATCGTTTGCCTAACACTTGTCCTGTGTAAATGGGCCCTAACTATTCACCATTTTAGGTTTCTGCACTGCTGACCTGTGGCAACGAAAAATAACCACAAAAATGGAAGTTTCTGTCTAGCCCTCTCTTTATGGGTAGAGATCTTTACCACACACTTTTGTATTATGCAATCAGTGCTGAATTGGAAGGCTCCAGTTCTGTGGACCATTGACTGTTCCATTCAGCATTTACCAGCTTATAGCTTGAAGGAACACGTGACGCAGGTGTGATGCTTGGTTTTATCCATCTACTTCTTAGGACTTACTTCCCCATTTAGTGTACTAATAACAAATGCCCGTTTTTACCATTTAGGGTTAAGGGTAGTGGATATGTACAAGTTAGCAATTTTGGCTGAGAAATCTTAGGTTCATGTCCATTTCTGAGCAAAATCATTTAAGAGCTTCATGGACTTCCGTCAACAAAGAAAAACATACCGGCATTTGCCAAATAGAGTTTTCAGCGAAGTGGCATTAATGTTTGGGAGTTGTAAGGCTATTCTAGAGCAAGATCCACTTAAATGGGTTTTTCAAGGACTAGGGGTGGGGTGGGGGGGGGGGGGAATATCTGCTATTTTTGCAGAAATTGCACCACATCTGTCCATAGGTTGTGCTTAGTATTGCAGTCCAGCTGTATTCACTTGAATGGGGGTGAGATGTAATACCAGACAGAACTTCTGGACAGACATAACATTATAGACCCAGTTTTCTGATCCCCCAACAAGCTCCTTTAAGTTACGGGAACAAGTGTCAAAGATAACATTTTTCTGTACAATGCCATAAATTTGTTACAGATCAACAAAAATATATATACTTATTAAAAGGGGAAGGCAAATCACCTTAAGAGCTAATGTCCTGTTTAGGTAATTTCAAGACCACACTTTCTAAAACGTAAAACCATCCCTTGTAAAACTAAAAGGAAGATCACACAATGAATATAAAGAATGTAGCTGGTCGGCTTTTTCACTTACAGCAGACGAGAACCGAAATGAACAAGAGCTGACAGATGCTACCTCATGTCACGGAGAGCTCAAACACCCTGACATTGCATATTAACTCTCATTGAACTTCCTAAAAACTGATCATCTTGCTGCAGAGAGTCTTTCAACCTCTCAACCTGCATTTTACTTCAGCAGCTAAAAGAAAGAACTGTAAAGAGAATGCATCCATATAGAAATTTTTAATTAAGTCAAAAACCTTCATAAAACCACACTCAGCATGTATACATTGTGATCATCAAGACCCATGTGCACATTACACTCGAAAGATGGTTGTCTACTGAAGACCACTATTGTCAAATATGTACTCTCCAATACTGAAGACCTGAACAGTGCCAGCAACCGACTAATGCCCTGGTTTATTGATAGAAAGGACTTTCCCAAAACCGAGCCATTCTCGGCCATGCCCCGTGCTTGGTGAAGGAGCTGGGCCTCACTCAGTTGAAGGACTATGAGCTGTAATTCCAGACATTGTCCATGATCAAGAAAGGCACGGTTTCTAGAAAATAAAAAACACATGTCCCCCTTTTTGGTCAGATTTTGTTTCAGATCCATTAGGTACGTTGAGTTAAAGCCAAGCCTCTTTTAACCTAGGCAAAAATTAGAATTGCGTTTAGGAGTTTCAGGTCGCACCAAGTGAAAACCTGAATGAATCAAATTCTAACACTTTTCTGTTCATAAAGTGATGGCAAACAACTTGACACTGTATTCTGCAGCAGGAAATCTGATGAAATGTGTGACAGGTGGAAGGTCAGTCTGACTGAGGAGCAAGGATGACAAACCATTAAATCACTATCACAATGTATTAGGGCTAGCTGTAAGACTTGTTGCTCTGTAAAGGGATACTAGTCCATACACCAGAATTATAATGGAGGTAATCCCATCATTTCTAGAGTTTTACTCTTATTAAAACTTCAAACAGCAAAATCGGGGAAGAAAAAGGCAGCTGTTGTTGTACTTACCTGCTGGGACTGGTACCGCTGCGGATTCTGCAACATATACTGACCCTGGGACTGTGGATACGGAGGCTGTGACTGCTGGTTGTAATATGGCTGTTGGCCTTGTTGGCAGTAGCCACTTACACCTTGCTGACCATACTGAGGCGGCATCTGTTAGAAGAGCCAAGCAAAGTATATATGAGTCATGTTAGATGGACTCTGACCATTAAGGCTCATTCAGACTAGAGTTTGTGCAGAAGATGTTCATTTGCATTCTGTGGCATTTTATAAGGTATCAATGTTTATGCAATACCAAATTCTTGCGACACATACCTGTGAATGAGCCATGTTCACACCTGCGTTTTATCCATGTAAGGGACCAGTTTGGTTGTTTTCCTCTTTTCAAGATTCAAAAAGACATAGCTACCCGATACAAGCTGAAGCGAACAGATCCAGTATTTTGACGGATCCGGCAAAAAAACGTGGAGAGTTAGATTCAGTTTGCATCAGTTTCTTTATCCATTATGACTAGTTTTTCTCAGATCCATTTTTTAGCTTCTGTTTCCATTCCCTATTGCATGCAGTGCATAAAAAAAAAAAAAACTCCTCCATTCTGTCTGGTTTTCAATTTTTTTGTATCTCGACATAAATCCATAGGCAATTTACTAGATCAGTTTTTTAGCTCTTAGAACTGCATAGAACAACATACAGCCTATGACCTGAAGGTTGCAAGTTCAATCCCCGCTGATTCAGCTAGCCAGCTCAAGGTTGACTCAGCCTTCCATCCTTCCTTCCTCTGGATCAACAAGGGGGAGGTTTAAACAGGCTGAACTAGATGGACATTGTCTTCATTCAGCCTAACATACTATGTTGCAGAATAGGTCATCCCAGAAATCTGCGCCAAAATCTGCACAGCTAAGAGGGGATTTTGATGCAAAATTGCTGCCAGAATTTTGCCATTTTTAATTCCACATCAAAATCCACAGATTAGCAGTATGAATTTTGGTGCTGAATATGCCGTAGGAGGGCGTATTATGGGAACATGTGGTCTCGTGTGAAACGTTCCTTATGTTGACTCTCTGGTACATTGGTATTCTGCATGGATACAGATCTTTAATTCATATTTATTTAAATATCAATAATTAAATACTAAAATTGTTAAATGGTCTTTTGTTATCTACAGGGTATTTTGGGTAAAAGAAGAAAATGTTTTTAAAAAAAGGCATATGAAGGTGTACAGTGCTCGAGGAGCACCTCACAATACATTTGTAAAATAGACTAAAGAAATCAAATCTCAAGAACATACACCTAAATGTTGCACGCTTAGTATAATGTCAATTTCTCTTCCCATTTTAAAACTATAATTGGGTGGATGTCATGTGGGTGACCGCACAATGTGGATCAATGGTTGACTGACAACTACTGAAATGGAATATTTAAACTGCACAGCATTCAAGCTTTTAACGGATTAATACAAAAGAAATTTCTGCAAAGGCCGTAACATTGGTAAAACGTTAAAAAGAAATATAAGTATTGTAAAAAAAATATCCTGAGTGGTGTTAGGAGCCTCCATAAATATGCCACAATACTTAGAAGGTAAGAAAGCATTTATTTTCTTGGCTACAGCTGTGGATAGAATAACTGATCTCTACATCACTGGGACAGACCAAGGCATAAGCCACTAGAATGTAATTAACACAAGGCGTTTCTATGAAGCCATGCAAACCGAGAATTACCAATGTCAGCAAGTAGATTAGATGTAAAGATGGCAAACAGAATAGCACTAAAACATATCCATCAGGAACAAAGTGTAAGTGCAGGCAACTCTTAACTCCAAGATCACACAAAGTTTCTATAAAAATTAATGTAGAATTGTGGTCATCAGCATAGCTTATAAAAGGAAGCTAGTTGGATAGACCTGAGGACCTACAAGAGGACAAATCTCCTGCTAGACTCAATAAGGACACAAGACAAGAGATCTTGTGTGAACATCTATGGTATTTGTGCAAGAGTCACCTTTGCCATATTTTTAGCCACATTGGGATTACGGTGTATGCATTATTAGTAACCAGGATCCAATCAGATG
This sequence comes from Eleutherodactylus coqui, assembly GCF_035609145.1. NCBI lineage: Eukaryota > Metazoa > Chordata > Amphibia > Anura > Eleutherodactylidae > Eleutherodactylus > Eleutherodactylus coqui. The sequence goes on along the minus strand of NC_089839.1, from coordinate 131,023,172 downwards.
GTATCGCTTCATTGTGTGCTTCAGTACTGTATTCTTATGTGATTAATATCAGGGTGTAGGGTCCAGTCCTCAGTTATTCAAAATTAATATTTCATATACAAGTGCAGACCTTTCCTTAAGAAAATGGATGCAACATTGATTTCTTTTATTACAAATATTACATTTCCCTTGGTTGCACAAAAATATACCGGATGGTGGAGAGGGGGACCAGGAGGAACAAGTTTATTTTAAAGGACACAAAGCTCACAGCAAGGTTGGTTAAGGCCCACTGGGATCAAAGCTTTGAAATCTGTCAATCTGACTCATTTCCTGGATGAAAAGGCTAATCTCCCGTAATCTAGTACACATAGCTTACAATATCACTTCTTTAGGGCTCAGTCACATTTGCGTTTTTTTGCGTGATTTTTTGTGCACAAAACTGATGCGCACAAAAAAAATAAATAAAAATCACGTGACCGAAGCCTGCGTCACGGCTGGAGAAAAAAAAAAAAAAAAACGCTGCTAGCAGCATTTCTCAGCCCAAAGGGCTCGGTCACACAGGCGCTGCCCACTATCCTCTGCCACAGCCGGCTCCATTGAAAACAATGGGCTGCCGACGAGCGCTGTATTAATTTTCGGGGAAGGGCTTCAAATATAAGCCCTTCCCTGAAAACCATCCAAAAAAGTGTAAACACACACACACACACCTTTCTGCAGCTGCTGGAGATCAGCCACGTCCAGCCGACTCTTTTCCTGAACTGCTCTCTGTAGTATTCAGCAGGCGGGGATTTAAAAGCCCCGCCTGCTGAATGGGCTGTCTCTGATTGGTCACAGTCCTCAGCCAATGAGAGGCAGCACTCACACATTCATGAATTCATGAATGGGTGAGTGAGTGCTGCCTCTGATTGGCTGAGCACTGTGACCAATCAGAGGCAGCTCTCAGCTATTGTTGAATGACAGCTTCCCCGAAAATTAATACAGCGCTTGCCAGCAGCACATTGCTTTCAATGGAGCCAGCTGTATTGCCGGCTCCATTGAATTCAATGGGAGAACATCGTTCTCTCACAGCTGTGACAGCTGTGGCAGAGGAGAACGATCTTTAGTATAGGTTCTCAATGGGGTCGGCGCTGCTGCTGCCGGCCCCATTGAGCGCATATACAAGAACGATTTGCTCAGAACGCAGTTAGTCATATAATTTTCAGCACATCCACATATAAAACGGACATGTGACCGATCCCATTGCAAAGCATTGGGTATATATAGGCGCAGATGGCAAGTGCATCTGCAAATCGGTCAAAAAAAACGCCAGTGTGACTGGGTCCTTATAGAAAGGCACTTGGTATCCCCCATGATGCCATATAAGTCCTCTGGGGATCATTCACATTGTAATTTTTTTCTTCAAAATCTTTACACTGTAGCTGTGGGTATCCATAGGTGCTGCATCCAGAGAAGTCCCAGTTGCAGGGAAAAACATCCCCCTGTAGTAACAGTCACTGGCAGATCTGGTCAGCTTTACTGTGACAAAGGGCACCCGGCAGTCACGCATAGCGGAACTAACACTTCTGCTTTCACTCTTTAGTACATAGCAGTCATTGTGCGCTATTGTAGTCTGAAAAGGTGAAAGCCAAAGCGGTTGAAAACCGCTTCTCCTCTGGGTCCTCGGCTGTTTCTGACAGCCGAGGACCTCACCTGCTCCTGCTTGATTGACAGAGCATGCTGAGGAGTGCTTCCTCTGTGAGCGAATGGGGTATGTTAAACCCCCACTTACATTGTACTGTACTTGGTTATGGAATTTCATAGCGTAATTCCACAGCTGAAATTCTGCCACAAATCCACTATGAGCAAACTTAGACTTATGCTCCTTTTACACGTCTGATTCTCATCTAAACGAGCGCACAAGTGAGCAACGTGACCACTAGTTTGCACTTGTGCAAGAGGTTTAGACAGGCAGATCACTGAGAATTATTCACTTCTCGCTCAGCATCATGCCTATGTATACACGGAGCAATTAGATGTAACGAGAAGTGAGAGAGATGGCGATTTTCATGCAGGCTGAAACCGAGCGACAAACAGAAAGCGAACAAAAAGTGCACAATGGCTTGCACTTAGAGCTAACGATTATTGCACACGTTCATAGGTTGGAGTCACAATCGTTTATTGACTTTTAGAGTAACAACTTGATGAACCTCTAGAAATGCCACATCTGATCTAATGTCATTAAAATTTGGCAAGTTGTATAGTAAACCAATGAACCAAACTAATAAGGGGGTTTGGAAGTCAAAATGCCAATCTGGTTGACAAAAAGGGAGTTTTGTAACCTGAAAAGGTGTATTCCCTTGGGTAGATAAAGGTTTAGTACCAATTCTGAGGCTATTCAGTAATTCCTATAGGACCAGCGCAGGGTATTGGGTACGTACAGACAGCGATTTAGGTTATAATCAAGAGAAAACAAAAACACAACTGTACTGCATATATTACACACTTCTCACAATTATGGTGACGGTTCAGAGAGACCACGGCTCTCTGTTGCTAAGCAACAAATCTATATTTACATTAGATGTATACTTTAAGCACCAGCCCCTTCCATCCAATCTGCAATATAAATAGTCTTAAAACGATCAAGATTATCTTCCCATTGAATCTGGTTTGTGGTCGAGCCTGCAGTAATTATCTCAACATGTAGACATTTAGGAAATCCTAATCGCTTCCATATTTATGCAGAAATTTGAGTGTTTCCCAAAGACTATTAGTTGTTAAATGAATGTCTGTTGCCATTAAAGCCACAGACATTTTTATATGCAAGAACACCCATATGGCTGAGCTATGCACTTCATTCATTGCCTTGTGCCCATATGTTTGGTATTGATATATCACATTTCAGTAGCGACTCCACAGTATTATTTTAGGCAGTTAGGATAACACTTAAACCAGTGTTAAATAGACTGTAATACTCTGACAGAACATTAAACATATTTTCATTAATGCCTGAATATGTTGTTTTTGTGCTCATTTGTTGGCTTTGCTTGAGTGACAAACGATTTTTATCACATGAGAATAAAGGCAAATTGAGACAAGATGGATTAAAGATTTTTTTACCCCGGTTTAAAACTGAATATTTTACTATAGATATTTTTCATCAGGTGTTACATTAAGTTTTTCTTTTCAAAAGGTGAACTAGATCCTAAGTATGGCAGTTTAAAGATAACAATAATCTGAGCAAAACTAAACACTGATGCTATTGTATAGTAACTTAAAATAGTGGGCCAACCACTGAAGGATGAATGGTAATTCGCTTAAAGTTCATCTTATGCAAGCATTGTTGGCTCATTTGCTAATTGTTCGGTTCCAACACCAATTGTCCATACCGATACAGCGCACTGAACAATCATGTAGAAAAAAAAATTAAAATTATCTCTGCATTTAAACTGGCCGCCCGAGCCAACTAGGTCATTGTTTGTACACTCGGGTCAACGATTTCTCATTACGTGTGAAAGTCCGCCAATTCTTGCTCAGGCGCCCAATTACTTTTGGTGTGATAGTTTATAGGGTAAGCTTGGATTTGGTACGATATCTATGCAGTAAGCATCAGATCATGTTAATCTTCAGACTGGTGGGGCTACAATTTTTATACAGCCCAGGGCTCATGGTGGACCTAATCCGGCCCTGGAGATTACACTAAGAGCAATAACTGCATAGATGAGGTCTTATATTTGAAAGCTTCCACAATGGGACAATACGATGGTTTCTCGCCTGCCCAAACTTCTACCTTTGTGCATTTCTTTGAATCCTATATTGCATCAAAACCACCAAAATTAACATAAGTAACGAAATAAGAGAGTTTCATTCAGCCCTAAACTGGCCGTTAACTGGTATCCCAATAGTGAGAATCTTCTACAGTCTTAAAGTTGTTTCTATAATGATTGCTCTACAGCCGTCATGTCACCTCACAAGAACCAAGTGAAATCTTTCCAGCAAAATTTCTTCCCTCCTTTATTCCTAATAAGCCATTTCATTCGGTCTCTTCCCTACTTCTACATCAAGCTTACTTTAGCCTCTTGTATGAAAATGGTAAATTATCTATGAAATGGTGCCATCTTTTCACTATTGAAGAAAGTGATAAATTGAATGGCTTTGACCTGACTAGAAAGAAAGGGCAGGCACAGTAAAAGCATTTTAACATGGTGCGCGCGTGTTTTGTCCTCCCCCCCTCTCAGCATCGTAGAGTCAACGAGAAATTACTGGTTTGCAGCACACTCCTTCCCTTTTTCAGGGTCTGGAACTCATTTACCTTTTTGCTGCAGGTCATTCCATTAAAGCTAATTTTTGTTCTACATTCCACACTGTGGCATTGCAGTGACAGTTAAAGGTGTCCTCATCCGCTATCAGCTAACAGCGTTCAGTGTATAATTGTAGATTGGTTGGAGGCCCCAATTACATACTTTCTTCTGGTTTTAAGTGTCATGGAGGGCACCGCATACTTGACATAAAAGCAACAAATACAGAATAAATATAACAGAAAATAGAGGAAAATGCTTCAGTTAAATCATTGAATTAACACGTTAGCGGAACAGATACATTAGAGCATAAATAAAAGTATCATGACAGCAATACTTCGTGTTAAACACTGGATGGGGAGATTTTTATATTTTTTATGTCACCACATTCTGGGTCATCTTTTTTTTGTTTGGTCAACTAAGTGTCACAAAGGCTTATCGTTTTCAGGATAAATTGAAGTTTACATTGGCAACATTTGTACACCCCCTCCCCCCTTTCTTATGAGGTGATAAGGGAAGAAAAAAACAAAAAAAACAATATATATATTTTTTTTTTAACAGTGTTCCCTACATGTTAATGTTATACTATGTTATGCTTTCAACAATACAAGTTAGATTAACCAGGATATTTTATTTTCCTCAAAAAAAGCATTTTTAAGGGCTGAAAACATTTTCCTCTAGTTTCTCAAAATTTAAAAATTTCCACATTTTCTAAAAGTCCTACTAAAAGACATTACTACACAGTTATTTCATTGCCTAAATAATGCCCTGCAATCCATCTGTACTGCAGATGTATTATGCATATCAGAGTAAAACTGTCAGACAGGATTTTCATTAGACCCCAATTCACTTTGGCAACCTGCAATCACACTGGTGAGCCACACATCGGATGACATGGGGTTTCCCACCCCATATCTTACCACTTAGATGCTGTGGCAGCTATTAAAAGGCATTATCTGAGGTGTGAAGCAACCATGAAAGTCATCTTCAATCCCAGTCATTGAAAAGAGCATCAGCTGTGGTGTACAGTAAGGCTGCCTGTCCACGGGCGAATTTTCATTGCGTTCCCCATGGCGATACTCCGGCCATGGGGAACGCTCTCCATAGCGTTGCTATGGAAAGCGTAGCGCCCCCCCCCCCCCCCCCCCCGTCCACGAGCGGAGAATGAGAGATTCTCTGCTAGTGGACGGCAAATCGCAGCATGTCATTTCCTCTTGGATCTGATTGGCTTTGACTAGAGTGGACATGTACTTAGCTTAAAAAGAAATCAGAGTGGAGGTAACCAATTTGAAATTAGTGGCCTGTCCTCTCAATATGGCACCAATATCTATCCTGAAACAACCTCTTATCAACCCTCTAAATGTGCCCCAATGAAAAATGATCCATTTCCTTTGATTACTGCATCAGTGTTCGGTATTTGAGGACAAGTCATAACTGCTTAGATACAGAATAAACTATTACCATATACAACATATTACCAACTATTACCATATACATGGTGGTGCAAGCATGTATAGTAGACACAATGCTAAGAAAGCTGTATATCCAGAGTAAGCATTTCCTGCACTGTACAAAAAAAAAAAAGGTTTATTTACAAGTTGGATGCACTATTGCTTGCTATACTTCATTGGAATGAATAAGGTTACAAACTAGAGGGCTGTCAGATCAGTAGTACTCCAGTGGATACATCTGCGGCATATAACAGCTTACGCGAGTCTTCCTTCTAAAAATATAACAATATTTTTAAAAGAGCCATAAACTAATGTATTGTAACCTTTCAGCATTAAGAAACCAAAACATGGACAACAGTGACCCATTGAAATGCTCAGCCCCAACAGGCTAAAAAAATCACCCCCTGGTGGGAGGGAGAATGCAGCACTGTTCTTTAAAGAAAGCCAGGAGGGGCTGCCGGCCTTTTCCCGGAGAGAGCCAGATGCCAAACTGGAAATGCCAAAGGGAAATTTTCAGGGAATCTAAAGAGATAACCTCTACTGAGACAGCAATGTCAGCTTTGTAACCTCATGACTGAACATGAGTGGTGAACGCAAGATTAAAAGGAGAGCGCTTTGGGAGTTACAATAAAGACTGAAAAATAGAAGACTTGCAAAAGCAACTGTGATTACCATGTGATTAGCAGGCTGCAGAAATACACGGAGGGCAACTTAGAAGGATGCTTTGAAAAACTACTAACAAGTTACATGAAGGAGAATTATGTGAACAACCAGTAATCAGCTTCTGCACATATAAAAAAAGGAAAAAATATTTTAAAAGCAAGTTCACCAATGACCTTGGATAATTGACAAAATCGGGAAAAAGGAAAAAATCTGATAAAAAACCTTAACATTGTTGAAAGGACACAGTCATTTATTAGTGAACAAAAGGAGCATCTTGCACCCTGCTTGGTGCTGCAGAGCTGCTTGTCGCCTTAATTTATACATCTTATTTTAAATAATTGCTAATTTAGAGACAGATCAGGGGCAGAACCACAATAGATCCCCCTCGAGGGCAAAGACCATGTGCTAGTGGTTCTACAATACCTATGCTTCACATTACAGAGTTAGATCTGGATTGAATAAGGCTCCAGTAACACCAAGTGTACGTTCACACGTGTAGGTTTTCTTCAGGTCTTTTGATGCAATTTTTGAAACCAACACCAAGAGTGGATTACAAAACAGGAGAAGTATCTTTGCTTTATATTTTCTCTTGTTTTATCATCCACACCTGATTTTGGCTTCAAAAACTTCATAATAAACTTGATTGTTTGAACATACTCTCAGGTAGCCAGACTCAGGTTACCAATATTTAGAATAAAATTCCACAAATCTGACCAATTCACATGGCTGTTTCCTATCATGTAGTCCACAGATAACAGACAGCCTCAGTCTATAAGGCTGTTCACGTGAATGATGTTTCACATGGACCAATGCTCAGTAGTATATACGGGTTTAAAATAAGATACTGAACAGTTTATGGGATAAAATTAAACCCTTCCACAAAAAAAAGCCACCAACAAAATTGCAACATTAGGCACAACCATCTGCCAATAAAACACTAATAAAAATTTTACTCAATGTGGAAAAACCACTCCCATTATGGCAAGTTCACATGCAGGGTGTTCTGTGCTTTTTCCTGCCACCACGTTTCCAACCCTCTCTCCACCTCCCAAGGAAAAAAAAAAAAACACACGCAAAGTCACCACATATAAATGCCCATGGCTTTGAGATTGAGCTACGGTGGTCGTAGTCTATAAAATGGTACAAATGCCAGTATAGGAAAAAGAAAAAAAAATTAAAATGTCCGGTCCTTACAGAACTCCATGGGAACTACTCATCCAGTACGTGCAGCTGCGAAGCTTATGCATCCCTTTCTCCATTATACACAGTAATTTCCAATAGTGCAGTTACATACATTTCAGTGAGTGCCATTTATGATAACTGTTAGGTGCAAAATGCGGCATGTATTTTAGGTTCAGTGGACCATGAGTAGTTAACAGGGACAAGAAGCTGCCAAGAAGAAATTGATTAATATACATTCTCCAATGACTTCTATTTGAGAAGAAAAAAAGCAATATAAAATAAATTGAATGTAGAGAACTACAGTTCAACTTTAAACCTCATGTACAGTAACTTCTGACAACCTGTATTTTGACATTTTATTCTCTGCTGACAGATATATAGTTCCATGACCGACTGTAGAACAAGACCTGGGTATGTACTCGAAGGCCTCCTGCAAACAGGATATTTGCTGCTGCACCCGGGTCGGCGTTTGCACCGCGAATCCTCAGCAAATACCGCCCATTACTTCCTATGGAGATCCGCTGTTTCCTTCACACAATCACATGTGCAAAAATGCTTGCCACTGCGCAATGTATTTGCACTGTGAATGGGGTTTTACGAGGCGCATAGTACGGTACTTTTTGTGTACGCAGGGTCAAGTTGCTCTTGCGCGCGACACAGCCTTTTAATCCACAGAAAGGTTATTAGTCTAATATGGTCCAGTTGTGTTTTTTCCCTAGGTTTTGCGCAACATTTAGCCTTGGGTATTTGCGCACCTCCAATAAACTTCTATGTGGCCTTTGCTGTGCAAAAGAGCACAAAAATAGGGCATGGTGCGTTTCTTTGCATACGCAAAACACACACACCACACACACACGATAACTGACTCATTGAACTCAATGTGCAAAGAGGCCCTAATGCAAGAATTAGTTCAGAGCCTCCTTAAAAAAAAAAAAATTTAAATAGACAAAAATCACGAGGTCCAGATGGCATACACCACCAGGATTTAAAGTGAATAAAGTAATGTGATAGACAAATCATTGTTATTTAGGTATCCAATAGGGACAGGATCTGTTCCACTCGATTGGCACATAGCCAATGTGGTGTCAATATTCAAAAAACAACAGGTCAAAAGGTGATTCTGGAAACCAGAGGCCAGTAAGACTTCTATTGTGGGTAAAATGTTGAAGGGTTTCTAAGAGATGCTATCCTGGAGTACCTCAAGTAAAATAGCTGTATAACTCCGTATCAGCATGAGTTTATAAGCGGTCACTCCTGTCAAACCAACCTGATCAGCTTCTATGAAGGAGGCAAGTTCTAGACTGGATCGGGGAGAGTCATTTGGATCTTGTGTATCTGGACTTTTGCAAAGGGTTTGATATTATACCACATACGAGGTTGTTATTGAAAAGGAGAATGCTTGGTCCAGGTGAGTAACTGGTCAGTAATAGAAAGCAGACAGGGGTCATAAATTGTACATACTCCGAGTCACCGTTACTAGTGGGCTACAACAAGGGTCGGTTTTGGGGCCTATTCTTTTTAATAAAACGAGGTGGGAGAAAAAAAAATGTACAAAGACATAACTCACAGAAAAGGGAGCCTGGTAGAAGGATTGTGCAGTAAAATATTATTTGCAGAGGATACAAAACTATAATTAAACACAAGAGGACAGTATGTGATTACAAGAGAATCTGGATAGGTTGGGGACAGGAAAGTGGCAAATGAGGTTTAATACTGACAAATGTAAGGTTCTGCACATGGACAGGGAAATACATGTCACCATTACAAACTAAATGGGAAACCACTGGGTAACACTGACATGGAAAAGGACTTAGGGATTTTAGTTAACTGTAAGCTCAACTGGAGCAACCAGTGTCAGGAAGCTGCTGCCAAGGAGAATATGATCATGGGGGTGATCAAAAGAGGTCTAGGGGCACATAACGAGGGGCACATCCCCTTTGCAAGTCACTGGTCAGACCACACATGAAATAGTGTGTACAGTTTTAGGTACTGGTACTCAAGTAGGACATATCAGAGCTTAAGCAGGTCCAAAGGCGGCAACTAAAGTAATTAATGGAATGGGTGGACTACAATACCCAGAGAGGCTATCAAAACTGGAATTACTTGGTTAAGGAAACGATTAATAACTGTGTATAGATATATCAGTGGTCAGTATGGGACTGTAACAAGGCGGCTCTCTAATAACTATGTATAGATATATCAAGGGACAGTACAGAGATCTCGTATCATCCATTTATAGTCAGGAATACAGAAGGATTTTTTCCCCTTAAAATGGCAAAAATTGGCTTCTACTCCATTGGGATTTTTTGCCTTCCTCTGGATCAACATTGGGGGTTTATAGGATGAACATGTGTCTTTTCAGCCTAACAAACTAGGTTACATACATTCGTTAGCATTTTTTGCTGATGAAGACCTATTTTTATCACTTGTTAGAGGGTTTAACCCCTTAGTGACGGAGCTTTTTTGCTTTTTTCCATTTGTTTTTTCCTACTCCCTTTTAAAAAACCGTAGCTCCTTTATTTATCCATAGACGTCGCTGTATGAGGGCTTGTTTTTTGCGGGATGGGTTGTATTTTTCAATGGCACTATTTATTGTACCATATAATTTACTGAAAAACTTTAAAAATTCTAAGCGGAGAGAAATGGAAAAAAAAACGACATTCCACCATCTTTCGGTGCGTCCTGTTTCTACGGCGCACAAACTGCAACAAAAACGACCTGATATTTTTATTCTATGGCTCAGTACGATTACTACGATACCAAACTTATATAGTATTGTTTTTGCTGTAGTACTTGTATTTTTTTTTTCTTCAAGATATTTAATTTTTTTCAACTATTTTCTGCGGTCATTTTGTGCGCGCGATAACTATTTTTCCGTCGACGTAGTTGAGCAAAGGCTCATTTTTTGCGGGATGTCCTGTAGTTTCCGATAGTATCAATTTGGAATACATACAACTTTTTGATCGCTTTTTATTGCGTTTTTTCTGGGAGACAGGGTAACTAAAAAAATGCATTTCTGGCGTTATTTTTTTTTTTTCGGACAACGTTCACCATGCAGAAAAAATAATGCACTACTTTGATAGATCGGACTTTTACGGACGCGGCGATATCAAATACATATTTTTATTTTATGAATTAGATTTTTTAATAATAGATATGGCAAAAGGGGGGTGATTTAAACTTTTATAACTTTTTTATTAACAATGAAAAAAACTTTGATTATTTTTTTTACTTTACTTTGAAGTCCCCCTGGGGGACTTTAACATGCGATGCTTTGATCGCTCCTGCAGTATGACGTAATGCTATAGCATTACGTCATACTGCATTTTGACAGGCAGTCTTTTAAGCCACCCTGTGTGGATGGCTTGATAGGCAGTCTGTTAAGGCAGCCCTGAGGCCATTCATTAGGCCCCCGGCTGCCATGACACCTGCACAGCTCCCCCAATCTCACCGCGGGGGGGGGGGGGGGGGGGCCGTGCGGGGGATTTAAATGCCGCTGTCAGAATTGACAGCGGCATTTAAAGGGTTAATAGCCGCGATCGGCCGAGCGCGGCTATTGCCCGTGGGTGTCAGCTGTAACAGCTGATGCCCGCTCTGTATGGAGGGAGATAGCGCCGCTACCTCCCTCCATACACGTCCTGCAACAGCAGGACGTAGTTTTACGATAGCGCCGTCACTAAGGGGTTAATAGAATGTAGTACTCATGAGCCAGTTTTCTTCTTACATTGTGTATTTACTAATGTGAACCCCAGATACTACCTTTTTGTGTATATATGCATGTATTTGTTCTGTATTAAGATCAAAAGCTAACTGATTATTAGATTTATTAATACAGACCTTAGGCAGGCTGTCTTTGGACTTGGTCAAAAATGGATAAGAGCCCTGAGTTAAAGTGCCCTTCTATCTACTTAGTTGAAGATGCGTCGGTTTCCTAGGCACTAGGGAAGCAGATTTATTGGTGAACTTCAGGAAGGACAAAGGGGGAGCAGCTGGCTCTTTAATATGCAATCTAATAAAATGGAAACCGTTACAACATTTTTATTCAGATGCTATTACCCAGCGACAAAGCTGGAATGAATCCTATGAAGGGAGAAGAGAATTAGAGAGGAGGCTTCTAACGTAGAATTAATTTTGATGGCTGAAGAGGCAGAGGGGTTTGTTACTTTCTTGAAAATAGAAAATCATGTAACAAGAAGAGAAAAAAAAAAAGGAAATGTATCTCCCAATGGTTTCCTTAACTGTATGTGAAAGGTATCACCATTGATAATATTTCTCTACAAGGTACTGAAAAAAAAAATATATACCTTTCCATGAAGGTATCAAGGATGGTATATTCGGCAGATAAAGCAAAGTTAAAAACAGACCTACAATATTCAAGAATCACCTTCATTAAAACTCTAAATTGTTGAAAAGGTCACTAAAATGAATATGCAAGATTCTAACTACATGTGCTTAAAATTCTTGATTTATTTACTGAAATGGAGGAAGGTCGGGACAAACAAATTAAAATCAGTTGACCGTTCTATTTAAGCATAACGAGTTCCAAAGCCATGCTTAAACACAGATGGTACACAGAGATTTTTTTAAAATTTTAGGATTCTAAAGAGAAAAGGGTGCTGAAAGACTATATACATATATTGCAATGATACTTTGTGAAAAAATACTAATATTAACTACTTTCAGGGTATGAGAAAAGCTTATGATCCATCCCGTTCCTTAACTCAAAAAAGATTAAAGCTTTATAGAATGCCATTGCCTGGCTATCTGCATCCATTTACACGTCTAGGTTCCTCCTCCTAATTTATAAAACAAATCAAATATGTCAACAATCACTCCACAAAATTGATTCATACTTGCATGTTTATCACCATCCTATTATTTAAAAAGTAACCTATAAAGTGTCAAACCTCACCCAAAAAATACAACATGCTCGAGGGGGGCGTGGCCGGCTAATGGAGGAGTAAGAAGCACACCAGCTCGGCTCCCGCTGCCAGCCCCAATTCACCCCACATGTCGGCGATCCAGACCCGGCAAATAGCAAGCATGGCGAGGGGGAAGAGACGAGGGACACCCCAAGCCACTTCGGACGACCATAGAAAGAGCATTACCGCGTTTATGAAGAAATCAGCGGGAGCGGAAACCCGAGCGACCGCTCCCAAGATGGCGCCCGCAGCCGCTCCGGGGCGGCAAACCAGCTCCGACTCCGACCAAGACCAGCTGAGGAGAGACCACGGAGGAGATCCGGAGCCCGAGACAGCGGCAGCCCGAGCATGAACGCTGGAACTCCTGAAAGTCGGCGGGGAGGGGACAGCGGAGAGCCGCCGGAGGGAGGAGAAATAGTTAAACTCACCGGAGGCTGCACAGCAGAGAGGAACAGTGAAGCGGCGAACAGGGACGGAGTCCCTGCACCCGAGGCGGCGGGAGGGGTGAGTGAGAGCCGGGGACTATCCCTAGGGGAGCAAGGAGACACAGGCAGCCCGGAGCCCAGGTCCCCCGAGACACAGCCAACTCTTTCTCAAACGGCACTGCACAGACAGGGGACAAAGAGCCAGGGAGCTTGATGCCTGCGACAAAAGTCTCTCTCCAGCCCCGCTTGCCAGAAGGGCCCCTTGTGACACAGAGGGAGAAAGATACTCCCCCCATGGGCAGCAAGCCACAAGTGGGGGCATAAATACAGCAGGACCACCCGCAGGGACCGGAGAGAGTTAAAGAACCCCCACAGCAAGAAGCTCTCTTGCAAAATGAGCCCCCCCACCCCCGCCACACAGCCCCCCGCCACGGAGTGGCTTCCCGCTTTCATACAGCCCCCCAGCTCAATTCCCAGGACAGAGAAACCCCAATAAGGGCCCCGCAAGCAGCCCTCACCCCAACAATGCAGGAACAGTAACGCCCCAACCAAACCAGGAAACTCCAGAGCCACAAAGAAGTGCTGCACAAAGGCGACTGAGACAGACAGATCCCCAGCCTGTTACCAAGAGCAACAAGGAGAGGAGAGCCCTGCCAGGAGAGCCCCCCCCCCCAGCATTCAGCTCCCCGCCACGGAGCAGCTCCCCACCTCCATTCAGTTCCACGGATCATCCCCCAGGGCAGAGAGATCCCAATAAGGGCCCCGTAAGCAATCCTCACCCCACAGACGCAGGCACTGTAACGCCCCAACTTAACCAGGGCTCTCCAAAGCCACATAGAAGCAACGCACCAAGACAACCGAGACAGACCGACCCCCAGCCTGCCACCAAACCCAAGACCACCCGCTGTCCAAACGCTCAAGACGACACCGGCCATAGAGAGGCAACCATCTACCCACAGACAACCGGCCCAGAACGCAGTCCCCAACCCCCACCATTCGGCGGCGGACAACTGGGACTGGAAGCAGCACCTGAAGGCCCTACCGACCCAGCACCATATAGATGCGCTGTTCCAACAACTAGAAGCAGCCCGCAAGGAAGACGTGGCCTCCCTTCAGCACGAGATCCGGCAAATAGGCCAGAGCGTCGAGGCAGTGGAGGAGGCCCAAGAGAAAGTCACTGAAACCCTCGAATCCCATAAACAGGAACTACACCAACATTCCCAACAGATCCTGGAGCTGCAAACCCACAGACGACCTGGAAAATCGCCACCGCAGGAATAATCTGCGAATAAGAGGCCTCACTGAGGAAATCGAACCGTCTCAATTGGAAACCTGGGCCCAGTCCTTCTTTAATAATATACTAAAAAGACCAGAGTCCTCTTCCCTGGAAATGGACAGAATACATAGATCGCTGGGCCCTAAATCCTCCGACCCCGGCAGACCCAGAGACGTGATCTGCCGAATCCATTTTTACAAGGACAAAGACTTGATACTACAAAAAATGCGCCACATCAAAGATTTGACCTACAAGGGTTCCCCGATCCAGATTCTTCCAGACCTCTCGCGTCGAACCCTGCAGCTGCGCAGGGCACTGAGGCCCCTACTGACCCTTTTACAAGAAAGAGATTCCATACCGTTGGGGCTTCCCTTCCAGCTCCACGCAACAAAGAACGGCAAGACTACAACCTTCAGAGGCCTAGGGGGATTTACCAAATTTCCTAGGCACCTTAGGACTCCCAGTGGTCCGACTTCCGGACTGGCCGTCACCAAGTGCCCTCCCGACGTTGCCCCCCCCCAGGAACATCTGGCAAAAGCCCCAGACGACGCAGAAAAGACCCCCACAAGGAAGGGAGGAACAACACCAGAGGCGACACGGGAGACTGAATCAGCCGGACTTATAACTATAGCACTATATGCTTTGCTTTTATCCTGGCTCTTCGTCCCACCCACCCTCTTCTGCCATGCTCATTCCCCCCCCTCCCCCCCTCCCCTGATCCTGAGGCTTCCCGCCCGGCGAAACCCAAATCGCCGGAACGGTAAAACAACGCAGAGAAAACCTGACCTGGCCGGGTCTGGATCTGTCCACACATACCACTGATATGTTGTCCAGGTGTTTACCCGGACCTAACAGGAGAGGCTGGTTAGCGGGAGGAGCCCACCCCTCTCTGGCTCCCACTCTCCCACTTAGGGCTTACAGCCTATTGAAGCTGTAATTAACTGCCTAGGTTAGGCAGACTGTTAGTTTTAAGGGGTACATAGCGACCCTCTTCTGTTAATGTTTAAACTTGTGTTTTACGTTGTTCCTATGTCTTTCCTTATTCCTCTCTTTCCTCATGTGTCGCCCTTCTGTTCGACCCTACCCCCCCACCCCCCACCCCCCCCAGGGGGAGACAGGAGGCACATATCCACCCCCCTACACCAAATTGTAAATGGCGAACCTAACCTTCTGCTCTTATAACACTAAAGGCCTTAACAGCCCGCAGAAGAGAAGACAGCTTATTTACCATCTTCATAGAAAAAAGGTGATGGTAGCCATGCTACAAGAGACCCATTTCAAAGCGGGGTGTGTGCCAACCTGCTCCTCCTCCTACTATCCCTCCTGGCTGCACGGTCCTGACCCCCTGAGAAAGGTGGGAGGAGTCTCCATCGCCTAGCATAGGACCCTTCAGAGCCAACAAATTGACTCATTGATCGACCCTGGAGGCAGGTATATTTTTCTTAAAGGGGTTGTCTCACGGCAGCAAGTGGGGTTATACACTTCTGTATGGCCATATTAATGCACTTTGTAATGTACATCGTGCATTAAATATAAGCCATACAGAAGTTATTCACTTACCTGCTCCGTTGCTGGGGTCCCCATCTCCATGGCTTCATCTAATTCTGATGTCTTCTGGCGTTTTTAGACGCGCTTGCGCAGTCCGTGCTTCTGCCTGGTGAATGGGGCCGCTCGTGCCGGAGAGCTGCTCACCGCGTCATCGTAGCTCCGCCCCGTCACGTGTGCCGATTCCAGCCAATCAGGAGGCTGGAATTGGCAATGGACCGCACAGAGCCCATGGTGCACCATGGGAGAAGACCCGCGGTGCACCATGGGAGAAAACCGCAGTGCATCCCTGGGAAAGGACCGGCGGCCATATTAGGGAGAAGATTTTTAAAAACTTCATATTTCGTCAGATCGGGGAGTAGCAAGCGGTTTAAAAACCGCTTTAAATTGCTATTTTATGCCAGGGGGGGGGGGGGGGGGTGACAGGGGGAATGGGCTAATGTAAAATTTTGATGTTTGCCGCGAGACAACCCCTTTAAGCTAGAAATTTTAGGCATTGTAATCACTTTTGCCAATATCTACCTTCCAAACCAGAACCAAGTTCCAGCCGCAACTAGAATACTGAAGGCCCTAACCAACTTCGCGGACGGGACGAGAGTGATCCTGGGCGGAGACCTCAACATGGTAATGGACCCCATCTCAGACTCCTCCTCGGGTAAGTCCTCCGTCTCCCGATCGGCAACCAGGACCCTCAAGAAACATTTAGACACACTACAACTAGTAGATCTTTGGCGAATCTTACACCCAGAGAAGCAGAACTTCACTTTCCATTCAAGAGCTCACAACTCCTATAGCAGGATAGACTACCTCCTGATATCACATAGTCTCCTGGATTGCGCCCCGTCCTGCTCCCACGGAGATATTCTGTGGTCAGATCATGCTCCTGTATATGGAGGCCTAGCGGGGTGGGGCCCTACTCCAAGATGCCAATCTTGGAGATTAAACGACAATCTCCTGAGAGACCCCACCTGCGTCGCGGCACTAAGAAAGGAGATAGAAACCTTTAAAGAGATGCATCAACTAGACCAAACCCCTGCGCCAATAAAATGGGAGGCACTTAAATGTACACTAAGAGGAGTACTAATCTCCCAAGGCGCCAGACTTAAAGAAAGATCCGCCACCCTCTAAGGCCTACTGGCATCCCTGAGGGCCAAAGAAGCAGATAACAAACGTCAACAAAGCGAAGTCTTGAGATCAGAGATCTCCTATCAGGCAACAAATTTTTGAGATCCTAGACCAAAGATCCCTGGCCCTCAGAGACAAGCTCAGAAGAGGGTCCTTTGAATATGGGGATAAATGTGAGAACCATTTGGCCAGAACCCTCCACCCCAGGGCGCCACTCTCATATATACCCAAAATTCAATCCTCCAATGGCCACATAATACACAACACCAAAGGTATCCTAGAGGAATTCAAATCCTACTACGATAAACTATACAATATAAATGCAGGCACACAATTCCCGACATCACCCCCCCCCCCCCCTCCAGGGGAAATAGATTCTTACCTATCCAACCACGCCCCCAAGAGCCTGACGCCAGCGGAGGCAGATGAACTAGAACTAGATTTTTCTTCCCAAGAGTTACTTTGCATAATCCAAAATCTAAAAGCAAACAAAAGCCCAGGGCCAGATGGGTACACTGCTAGATTTTACAAATTATTTGCTGAAGAGCTCTCCAATAGCCGTAGAAGCTTTCAATGCAGTAAACAGAGGGCACCCGTTCCCCCAATAGGCTTTACAAGCTCACATTGCTATCATCCTTAAACAGGGCAAGGACCCCTCGGCCTGCGGAAGCTACAGACCAATATCCTTAATAAGTGTCGATATAAAGATGTTCGCCAAGCTGATAGCAAATAGACTGCAAAATCATATCCCAAGGCTGATCCACTTGGAACAAGTCTGTTTTGTCCCGGGCAGAGAGTCACGAGACAACACCATCAAGACAATGTCCCTGATAGCCAGAGCCAAAGAATCAAAAAAAATCTTATGCCTCTTGTTAATCGACGCCGAAAAGGCGTTCGACAGGATGAGCTGGAACTCCTCTCCGCCACCCTGGGGGCAATCGGACTAGGACCACGGATGCGCCAGTGGATCATGGCGCTCTATAAAGACCCCACGGCCAGGATCAGGGTAAATCGGACCCTGTCAGACCCACTCAAAGTTAGCAACGGGACAAGACAGGGGTGCCCCCTTTCCCCCTTTTTATATATCTTGACCATGGAGACTCTAGCTAATGCCATCCGAAGTAACAACTCAATAAGAGGCATCAGGGTCGGCTCCACCGAACACAAAATGGCACTATTTGCCGACGATTTATTGCTGTACCTGTCCAACCCACGAGTCAGTATGCCCGTTCTGTTAAAAGGAATTTGAAAAGTTTGGAAGGGTAAACAACTATAAAATCAACGCGCAGAAATCAGAGGCCCTTAATGTCACACTTCCGCAGGCCGAGGTCTCCCACCTGAAATCAGTGCTCCCGTTCCGCTGGGTCAGCTCGCACCTAAAATACCTGGGAGTTAACACTCCAACTGACCTATCACACTCCTTCAAACTAAACTTCACCCCTTTTGCCGAAAACCTAGAGAGGGACCTGGGCAAATGGAGCCCCCTATACCTCTCCTGGAACGGCCGGGTAAACGCAATTAAAATGGACGTTCTGCCCAAATTCCTTTATCTGTGCCAAGCTATCCCGATAGGGCTCCCAAGAACCTTCCTGAAAAAAAAATCAGATCCTTGATTACCGACTTTGTTTAGAGGGGACATAAGCCGCGCATGCGATACTCGCTGCTGACGAGGAGTAAGGAAAGGGGAGGCCTGGGCCTACCGGACTTCTCCCTCTACCACAAGGCTAGCATTGCAAACTGTGTTCACGATATCATCAAAAATAGAAGATCTAGACTCTGGGTCGACATTGAACACGAGGGAGAAATAGATGGTCTATACGGAGCCCCTTGGATCCCCCCTAAAGGGATAAAACACATCCCCAACATCTCTCCCTTCGGACTACTCCTATTCAAAACATGGGTGAGTTTCGCCCCAAGACACGGATTGGTCACTGTACCAGGCCCTCTAACCCCGCTACTGGCAAACCCCTCATTCGACGCAACTTTAAAACAGAAGGGCCTGCTGGCTACCCCAGTAGACCCGATCCCCAGAGTGAGGGATGTAGTGTCCCAGACGGGCCTGAAACACATGACCAAGATCCTAAACCAGAACCCACCCCAGCTAGGATTCTGGCTTCAGTATTTGCAACTGAGAGGATTTGTGAGCTCGCTGACACCGAAAGAAAACCTGACGGCGCCCATAACTGCGTTTGAACAACTGTTTGTCGGACCCAAGCCAGAGGCACATGATTTCCACACTCCACAAGTTGCTACTGGATCGGGAGGCGGAGGAGGAGACTCCGAACTACAGAGGGGCATGGGAACGGGAACTAGGGGAGGACTTTGCTGATGAGGATTGGAATAAAATCTGGGCCCTAACCCATAAGCTCTCCTCAGCAGGTAAAGTCCAAGACCTCAATTACAAAATAGTCTCTAGGTGGTATAGGACCCCCGACCACCTCCAAGGGATCTTCCCCCAGGTATCTCCCTTGTGCTGGAGATTCAGTGGGAGCAGAGTCACAATGACCCACATATGGTGGGAATGTCATCCAATGGCCGACCTCTGGGAAAAGGTAACCAAACTCTATAACCATATCAACCATTCAGAGGTAACCATGTCTCCAAGAATGGCCCTGCTCTCATTGTTCCCAGGCAGCAAAAGAACTGCTAAGTCAAGCATCTTAAAACACTTCATATTAGCAGTGAGAAGACTTATCCCGAGGTTCTGGCGATCCTCAACTGCCCCAACCAGGGGCATGTGGGTTGAGGAGCTCCATACCCTCATGAGATTTGACGAATTGGGGGCCGACGACCCGAAATCCTGGGAAACATACTATACGACGTGGCAACCATGGGTCGCGTTTAGAGACTCAGCCGACCTCAAATGCTGGATAGACCACGGATCAGTCGGCCAATCCTCCACTCGGGCTAGCGACTAGAGGTAACCCCGCCCGGGAACGTCTCCTGACCCTGGCCCCACCCCCCCTTCCCTTCCCACACACCCTTATCTTCCGCCCCCCAATGTCCAGTGTCTTCCCCCCTCCCCAAACATCTACGTGAGTGTCTGTGTTTATTGGAGTTAAGCCCACCTGGTTGGAAACAAGGACCCCCCTCTACAATCCCAAATGAGTTCGAGACCAAAACCCAGACTTGAATTCCACACAAGGCTGGAGGAGGGGCGAGGACGACGTCTGTGGAAGTAACTACCACTTTGCCCCCGTCAGCTGACGGAACTTCTCGGGGTGGACCTGCTCTGCTCTCGGAGGCCCCCCCCCCTCTTTTTTCCACTCTTGTCCTCACAGATCCCTCTCAAGTTTATTTACATTTAGTGCAATGTTTAAGTTATACAACTACATGCCAGATTTATATACTATAAAAACTTACTTGAACCAAAATATGGGGAGGGCCCCCTCAGGAGGTGCCCGGGATCTGGGCACGGAGCTACCCGGAGTTGGGCCCCATCGCCTCAAACCACGTCCAAACTGGCGCCAAAGTTCTACCGCCCATGACACCCCCATCTAATCCTACTCCCTCCCCCCACCACCCACCCCTTTTTTTTCCCTGAACCCCCTTGTTTCCCAGTTTGGTCTGTGTTGTAGTATAAGTTTGCTAACCTTGGACAGTATATACCTGCCCAAGTAGGAGAAAAGACGCTTGGTTGACCGTATAGAAGTGTAAAGAATTTATTTACTTTTGTCAATACAACTGCGTGCCATTTCAAACCTCTATGCAAAAAATGTTTATATTGTTGAAACTATGTGAATAAAATACTTTTGAACGAAAAATACAACATGCTCAAAAATATACCAACAAATCAAAATGTCAATTATATAAAAAGATTGTAAAAATTTTTTTGTTACAAACAGTCTAACTGGTGGTTGAAGACAGGTTATTTGAAAGCACAGAAGCCAAACAAGGCAGAATAAAGCTGCCAGTCTGCCCTCTTGCAGACAACACCTCCAGCTTGAGTTGAACAAAACCCAAGTCTTGATTAGTGCGGGCGCACTCCAGTGCCTGCAGCTACCAAATTATGTAGATGAAAGAAGGAGTATGGCCACTAGCAGTCCAATTGATTGAGGTACAAAAAAAAACAATAAAATTGTCTGTCACTGGTTAAATATGGTTCTCCATTCACAGGAACAATTGATTTATTGGCCAGCCATCCACCCAACTCTTAGTTTTTTTCAATATGCATAGATAATTGTACATTTTACATATGTACAGCAGTAAAAAGTGAAAAGAATTTTGTGGTTGTCGTCAGTCAATCTCTGCTGTAAGAGGACAGTAGTATGGAACTGGATCATTCAAAACAAACTACTCAAGTGTAAAGTGACTCAGGGGTAATCATTATATGGCATGTTCCTAAGTCTCACTGCTCCTACAATAAGGAACCACCTTCTATGTTGGTGTAGAAACCTTTTCTCTAGATGTATGGGGTAGATCTAGACAGATGGGCAGAGATTTCTGTACACACACTAATAAATATATATTTATTATTAGGAGCACCCACTTGTTACAGCCCTGGGTAGAAAAAAAAAATGATGGGAGAGATATCTGTATTGAACCCTAATATATGTAACAGTTATTAAAGCACCCCCTTGTTACAGTCACAGTTCTGGGTATAAAGAGATGGGAGAGATCTCTGTACTGACCCCTGACATATTTCTACATAGCTGTACTAGGATTGTGTTATTCAGATCCATTGGCTTCTAGAGGCTCCATTGCCGGTTAGTTAAGTTCAAGCATGGGTGCTTTTACATGGAGTGATTACAAAAAAACTAAACAACACAGGATTGGTCAGTTGGCATAGTTTACACGGAACAATTAAAGTTTGAATGATGAATGATAATACTTTTGCTTATAGTTCATATTATGCAAGCATGAAAATTGTTGTCTCTTTCGCTAATCATTCCGTTTAAACAAACACTGATCATTCACAGGCATAGAACTGAATAATGAAACGGGGCTGTTAAAAAATATACGTATATAAATAACCATTTACCGGAATGCCTGAGGGAACGAGCCAACTGGGTCAGAGCTTGCTCAAATCGCTAAAGGCCCATTTAGACAACGAGCGGTCTTTTGAGCAATAATCGTCTCGTTTACCGCGCAAGAGGATTACGTTGACCGATCACCTTGCGTTTCAGGGGAGGATGCAGAAGACAAGTGGGGCCACTTGTCTTCTGCATCCAGTGGTTCCCTGCTCAGAGCGCCCAACTGTTATACAGCCATGCGATCCGAGCGGAGAATGCAGAAGACAAGTAGGATGGCCCGCTTGTCTTCTGCATCTAGCAGTTCTCTGCTCGGAGCGCCCGGCTGTTTTACAGCTGAGCACTCAGAGCGGGGTATGGAGAACAGAGCTGGACCGCTCTGTTCTTTAAACCCAGCCTATCAGGGAGCGGGATACTGTATCCCGCTGTGAATCCCTGATGAGGCTCATCATTGTCGTTCAGCATGCAGAAAGACAATGAGGAGCGACGGCTTAACGAAAACTGCACGATGTCAGTGCAGTTAGATACAACAATTATCGCTCAAAAGACGGCTTTTGAGCGATAATCGTTGTGTCTAAATGGGCCTTAAATGTAAAAGTACCAACATTGTGTTTACTCTTGTCTATCAGTTCACTGGGTAGTTTAACGGCTCAATCAGAACTCCAGCAGATAAGTATTTCCATGTAAGTGACACTTTAGGACTTGGAAACCAGCGCAGTATCAACAGAACAGAAAAGTAATAAGATCATATAGATAGATAACAGTGCAAGCTTTCAAGACCACTGAGATTATTTTCAAGTCAATGCATTTCATGTAATCAACATCAGATTAATCTGATCCTGAACTGTGAACCAGGTCTCTCTTCTTCAAGACTCCTTACCGATAACCATTCAGCT
Source organism: Eleutherodactylus coqui (assembly GCF_035609145.1). NCBI lineage: Eukaryota > Metazoa > Chordata > Amphibia > Anura > Eleutherodactylidae > Eleutherodactylus > Eleutherodactylus coqui. The sequence goes on along the minus strand of NC_089839.1, from coordinate 131,000,464 downwards.
ATTGTAGTTCCGTTATTTCTTTCATAGAAAAAAAAAATCTAAGTGAAAACCTACAAAGATTTTCACTGTATTACTTTTTATCGTAAAACAGACTGCAAATCCTAACTTTCTCAATAGGGAGTTCATTTTATGTTTTAGCAATTTAATGCATCTGTTTGGCTCTCTTTCTAGGAGAGATTTGTATAAGCTTCTCTTCTAAAGCACATAAAAAAGCACCCTTCAAAACAATAAAAAAACAAAGTATATAATGAGGTACAAAAACAGGTAAAGTAGAAGAAACGCATGTTAAAGCAGGAAAATAAAGGAAATCCTGAGAATACAAAACATATTTGAACAGCGCCAGCATAAAGTCAGCAATGTGTTCATTTTATTAAAGGGATACAAAAAAAAAAAAAAACACGTGAGGAATTGATGGTTTTAGTGAAATATATAGAATAGTAAAAAGGTTTATTTTAATGTGAACACCGGTTTGGCTTATAAATCCTGTTAAGCACAACTTTATCTCCAAAGGCTCTGCTCATGCCAACATTTCACTTCCATATTTAATGCATCACAACTGACAGCATTATACGGACAAGAGACAACAGTACAGATCACAACTGGCCATTTCTGCTTATTATTTTAACTGGATAGACTAGTGGAATAAGCAAACCATCTGCGCACAAAGTTAGAGTGGATGGAAAAAATGTCTTCATTTAAAGGGGGCTGTTTATCTGTAAAGCAAGCCAAGACCATCTCCAAAAGGTTACTTCAATTCGTATTCTGGATCCAGAGATCGACTTATTTTGATCCCTAAGGCCTCCATTACACAACCATGTTGGTACAGAGTATTCTGCACAAATACGCTGTACCAATCTGCCATAAGCTCCCATGCTGCCGATCACACATATTGCACGAAATGTAGGTGACAGCATGTTCTATCTTGGTGCATATTACGCGCGCATACATGCCAAGATGGTGTATGGCAATTGGCAGCCCACAGCAAATACGCAAGGTATTTCCGTACTTGATGCATGCTACGCGACGGTCCCATGCTGGCTGCACAAAGCAAATTAGGTTCATGTACAGGGGAGAATTGAGCCTACATAGCACGCAAGACCCAAATGAAGAATGAAGTTTTTGATTTACACATGACTGGGGCTTCATGCAGTCACTCGCTTGGTAAACAAGCACAAAACACATTGAAGCAGCAAGTGAGCAATGTACATGTACCTGAATTCTTCATTAACTACCACTTTTACTCTGTTTAGCCAATACAGAATGGAGGATGCGATTTTTTTTAATGATTTGAAAGGGGAAAATTTTTATTTTTTTAAAAAGAGGGGTTTTACCAAAATAGGCATTAATATTTCGTAACATAGTATGTTAAAGGGGTTCTGACACAAATAAGGTTTTTATGCTTTAACAGCCATTGTTCCCTGGTCTGCCTAATAGACACAGGGAACCCACGATTTTTGGCGTGCTAAAGCATAAAAACCTTATACTTACCTTTTTGTTCTGTTGTAGTGCAGCGGGGGTCATCTCCCAGCAGGCTTTTTTTTTCCTCCGAGCCTGGACTTGCCGCCCCCTCTCCGGGATTGCGCACAGGCGCAGAAGACAGGTCAGAAGTCAGGACAGGCCGCCTCTCCACTGCGCATGCGCAGACCTTCCAGCTCAGCCTGGACGGACGGGCTGCCCACAGCAAGCACTGCTTGTGATGTGGCGCCGGTCCGTTCACCTTGGAAGTGGCTGACGGACGGAGCAGAGCAGGAAGCCGTCATTTTGACGGCTCCAGCTCTGCTTCAAGAAGCCACAGAAGAAGATGCCCGATAGAGGGGACATGCCTGACGCTCGGTCCTGGCCAGGCAAGGTAGGTAAAATTTTCATGTCAGAACCCCTTTCAAGCTAAAAAAAAAAAAAAAAAACAGGACATGTACATCCGGTTTAGCATATTACCCCCTAGTGTAGACTAACAATTTTGAGATGTTTGAGGTATTAAGACTTATTCAAATGCCGTACTTTTAGTCAGTCAATGTAGTACACGGACATGACTAAGATATATAAAAGTCGAATAGACTACAACCACATGGGCCAATGGTGGGAAAAAAAAATCAATTGCTGCACGTCCTACTTTCGTCTGTTTTCAAGGATGGGCGTAGAATATTTAGAGTTAGGTTTTCTCAGAGGCCCAGACAGCACAAGGTTGGTGTCTGTATACTGCACTGTGTGTCCAAATTCTTGAACAAAACATGGTAACTGCTGTGCTAATAGCCCCTGAAAGGTTTCTTCCTGTGCTCATGTGTAGACCGTGTAATCAGCAATCCACATTCACTTCAGCTAAAAATTAAATCAAATAAGAAAAAAAAAATGTATTTTTGTGTAAATTAAAAGGGCTGCATTTTGGAAAGCCATCTGTGAAATGAAGCTGCTCTTTAAATAATTAGTACAAAATACACATTATGCAAATGTCTTCACAGTCAAGGCTGTGATGCATACATGCATAATAAAAGAGAAAAGATCAGCATTTCATTATATACAAAGCATGGGGGTCATTTATTAAAAGTAACAGAAACAGAAGACCAAAATGACTCAATTTAGCTCTAGGTTTGAGATGTACATGTTTCTACAGACTTCGTTTTTGTGGTTCAAAAGTTGAACTCCAATCCCCAGCAATACACCACCCTCGTACACGCGTGTTCGTAGGCACAGTAAGGCAAACTGCCATCACTCTGCACAATGGTGTAAAACGTCAGTCATTTGTATTGGCCCATGTTTCTCTAAAAAAAACAAACAAAAAAAACAAAAAAAAAACCTTTACGACTAATTAACCCACAAGCTTTAGCGTCCATGTTGGCTTTCAGATTTCTTTAACAAAAAGATTGGAATGGTGTCCCATCTAATCTATCCCTGGACAGTTGAATGCCTATACAGTCTCTAATCCGTAGATTGCCCATATTACATCGTGATCTCCCAAGGTTGAGCAGCACCAACGCAGAGGTGTTTACTACCAGTTCAACAACTTCTACCCAGAAGTCAGTTTGAAAAAAAGCCACAATTGATTCTTTCAATTATAAAGTTTTATTAGCATAAAATTGAGAATAGATCATTTTCTTTTTCTAAACACTAAGGTAATGGTAAGAAGTAGAGGACTACATAGGTCTCCCAATCTGCTCCAAATACCACTATGTCATCTATATGTGCAAAGTGTACCATCGGTGTGGTCTTAATACTCTGTTCATTAGTCGTAAGGTCACAGATGCTTCATTCACTCCAAATAGCACATTCATGTATTGCAATAAACCATCCGAAGAGGCTGTCTTCTCTCTAGCATTATCAGTCAGTTTCTACCAGTAAGCTTTGGTCAAGTCTAAAGTCACGATGTAATAAGTTGTGCCAAGTCAGTCTGTCTATCCGTTTGTCAATTCTTGGCCTGGGATATGCATCAACGTAGACACTGAATTCAACATCCCGAAATCATTACAGAACCTTAGAACCAACAATTCTTGCTCAAAAAAAAAAAAGAAGAAAAAAAAAACACGCTCAAAGCAGTCTTTTGAGAGAGAATCGTTGAGTCCGACTACACGGACATCGTGGAGTTTTCATTAACGAGTCGTTCATCGTTGTCTTTCAGCAAGCTAAAAGAGAACGATAAGCCTCATCAGTGCCGCACGCTGAGTTCTCAGCAGGATACCGCTGATACTACTGTTTCTGCTGGTATTCCGCTCAGAAAACACAGCCGGAGTATGAAGACAGCACTTCACCTGTGTTCTGCATACCCCGCTCGGAGCGCTCAGCTGTATATCAGCTATGCGCTCCGTGAACACAGCAGGAGTATACAAAAGAAAGTGCTCTAGCTGTGTTCTGCATACCCCAATCGAAGCGCTCAGCTGTATACCAGCTGAGCACTCTGAGAAGACAACAGCTGTATGCAGAAGATAGCAGTCCCACTTGTCTTCTGCATACACTATGAGCCTTTATTTACACACTTATGCCAAGTGAATGCTCAAAACTGTCGCTCAAACTGCCTTTTGAGTGAATTTTGAGCATTCATCTTGCCGCGTAAATGCACAGAACAATTATCACTCAAAAGAGGTCTTTTGAGCGATAATCGTTGCGTCTAAATGGGCCTCAATACAATAAGGCTTAAAGGGGTTCTGACATCAAAAAAAAAAATTTGTACTCACCTTGCCTGGCCCGATCACCAGGCATGTCCCCTCCAGCCGGCATCTTCTTCTGTGCCTTTAAAGCAGAGCAGGAGCGGTCAAAAAGACCGCTTCCTGCTCTGGTCCGTCCGTCAGGCACTTCCGAGGTGAACGGACGGACCGCACAGTGCTTACTGTGGGCGGCCCGTCCGTCCTGCTGAACTCCGGAGTGCTGCGCATGCGCAGTGGAGATGCAGCCCGTCCTGACTCCTGTCAGAGGGCACCTCTCCACTGCGCATGCGCGCGATCCCGGAGCGGCGCGGCTCGTGCAGACAGAAGAGGAGGAACAGTGCCTGCTGGGAGATGACCCCCCCAATGTCAACAACAACAGAAGAACAGGTAAGTGTTATCTTTTTATGCTTTAGCAGCCATTAAACCATGGGTTCCCTGGGTCCATTAGGCACACCAGGGAACAATGGCTGCTAAAGCATAAAAACATTATTTGTATCAGAACCCCTTTAACCACTTGATATTAGACAAGCCAGTTATTCCTAGTTCGAGCATACCTTTTTTCTTTTTGAGACTGCCTCTCATCTGGTCTTAGGAATTCTATAGGATTTGGTATGTACCTTTACCCAAGGTAATATTGTGTTTTATAAGCATAGTCTGCCTTTGTTTCTCAGAAAACGCACATTTGTTATAAAGGTTTAGTCTTTTTGCACAACAGACAAAAACTTGGCCAGCCTTACCTCCGGTATCAACTTCTCAGGGGTAGGCAAAGACAGTTCCAGACATAGCTGGGTGTTCCTTCCAGGGTTTTGGAATACCTGTTGTATGGTACCTTCCCTCTGTTTTTCAACTTGACTCAATATATCACCAACAGTTTTTCTGACCTTAATATCAGGCACAATGTAATGCATGTCCCCCTCAGTGTCAGTGGCTCATCCACATTACCCAACATAAAATGAGGTGCCTCACTTTTTGGAACCAGATTCTTCTCCTACAATTTTTAGAAATGAGGGCAATCCTTCGAGAAAAACATCCAGCATCAATGTGGGGAAAAACCCAACCTTATGATAGATTGACCCATAGGGAGTTGTAATACAAAAAAAAAAAAAAACACAGTTTGGTAGACACGGGTGTCCCCATGCATACAAGTTACTGTAGAAGTATCGATTAGATTGACAGAGGGACCAACAAGACTAGCTTTGACTAATGTTACCACACCACCGGAGACTGATAATGCAATTAGTTTTGTCGTCCACCTATAACTTGCACAGATGTCACTCCGACCAATCGGCATAACCAGCATTATATATAACCTGTGTAAACATAGACATGCGGTTTTTCAAAAAAGTATCGTATTGCATCGGTCCAGTAGTCACTGGATAGTTTATAGCAATATGGCCCAACTCAAGATACCGGAAAGGAGTGAATTTCTTACCGAAAATTCCTTTTTTCCGAGTCATGCTGAGGGCAGACATGGAGGTTGCACCTTGACCTCGTAGGGATAGGAAGCAAGAGACTTCAAAAGGCTCCTCCCGCCTCCCATTCACCAGTGTCTTCTAAATTACTTACATGGACATGTCGTGGTTAACCAAGGAAGATATTTATTTGCTCCGAAAAAAAGACAACATGGTTAGTTCCATTTGAACATAAACAAGAAGAGGGTAGCTTACCCGGACATAACACAAGATAATATGCACAAATTTACCGCATAAAAGGAAATGTCCAACATAGGAGCCTCTGGGCTACAGATTCGTGCCCGCATAAACGTGTGAATTTGTGGGAGGGAAATACGTGCCGTCAGGATGACTCGGAAAAAAGGAATTTTCGGTAAGAAATTCACTCCTTTCCGGTATCTTGAGTTGGGCCATATTGCTATAAACTATCCAGTGACTACTGAACCGATGCAATATGATACTTTTTTGAAAAACCGCATGTCTATGTTTACACAGGTTATATATACTGCTGGTTATGCCGATTGGTCGGAGTGACATCTGTGCAAGTTATAGGTGGACAACAAAACTAATTGCATTATCAGTCTCCGGTGGTGTGGTAACATTAGTCAAAGCTAGTCTTGTTGGTCCCTCTGTCAATCTAATCGATACTTCTACAGTAACTTGCATGCATGGGGACACCCGTGTCTACCAAACTGTTTTTTTTGTATTACAACTCCCTATGGGTCAATCTATCATAAGGTTAGATTTTTCCCCACATTGATGCTGGATGTTTTTCTCGAAGGATTACCCTCATTTCTAAAAATTGTAGGAGAAGAATCTGGTTCCAAAAAGTGAGGCACCTCATTTTATGTTGGGTAATGTGGATGAGCCACTGACACTGAGGGGGACACTCGGAAAAAAGGAATTTTCGGTAAGAAATTCACTCCTTTTCCCCGGCGTCATCCTGACGGCAGACATGGAGTATACCAGATTAACTCTTTAGGGAGGGAGCACTGCTTGCAAGACCTTTCTCCCGAATGAGAGATCGGAGGAGAGGTCCGCATTCAGCCTGTAATGTTTTGCGAATGTGTGCAGGTTGGACCATGTGGCTGCCTTACAAATTTGGTCCGGCGTCGCCATAGCCCTCTCTGCCCAGGAGCAGGATACTGCCCTGGTTGAATGGGCCTTGAGTCCTTCCGGGATAGTTCTGTTGCAGGACGAGTAGGCCTGCTGGATGGTGGATTTTATCCAGCGGCTAATGGATCTCCTAGAAGCCGCTCTTCCTCTGCCCGGCCCCTGGAATTGAACAAAAAGACAGTCAGCCTTCCTAAAGGATGATGTGTGCTCTAGGTAGCATAGAATGGCCCTCCTTACATCCAGGCTATGGTAGTCTCTTTCCCTATCGTTGTGGGGATTTCGACAGAAGGATGGGAGAATACTTTCTCGCTGTGGAATTTTGAGGCTACCTTTGGAAGAAAAAAGGGGTCTCTTTTTAGTATGACCTTATCGTCCTGGACTAATAGGCAAGATGTTTTACAAGATAGGGCCTGGAGCTCGCTTACGCGCCTCGCTGTTGTGATAGCTACCAGGAACACAGTTTTAAACGTGAGGAACCTAATTGGAATCTGATCGATAGGTTCGAAGGGGTCTTTGCAGAACTAGGTTTAGGTCCCATGGGGGGACCATACTACGGCTAACTGGCCTCATTCTTTCTGCCGCTTTCATGAACCAGCGGATCAGTCTATGATCTGCCAAAGGTTGGTCTAGAATGGCAGAGAGCGCTGATACCTGTACTTTCAGGGTTCCTGGTCTCAGGTTTTTATCTAGACCCTCCTGGAGGAAGTCCAAAATCTCCGCCACCGAAGTGTCAAGATTGGAGACTTCCAGCCCCCTCCAGGAGGAGAATTTTTTCCAGATCTTATTATAAATAGCTGAGGTTACAGGTTTTCGGGACTGGCGTAGAGTCGCGATAACTCTGGAGGACAGACCTTGTCTTAATAGCGTCTGTTCCTCAATATCCACACCGCGAGGTTCAGTCTCTCTAGGTTGAGGCAAAGAACTGGGCCCTGCGCTAGAAGGTCCTTCCTGGATGGAAGGCGGATTGGTTCCGAGATGGCGAGCCTTAGGAGCACTGGAAACCATGCCCTTTTTTCCCAGTGTGGGGCGATCAGGATCAGCGTGATGTTGCTCTGCTGGACCTTCTGAAGAACTCTCGGGATCAGGGGTATTGGGGGGGGGGGGGGGGGAAGGCGTACGCCAGACTGAAATCCCAACTTTAACTCTAGAGTCTAACCCCTCGGCGTTGTCCCTCGGATCTAGGGAAAAATAGGCGGGGCATTTTGAATTTTTGCTGCTCGCAAACAGGTCCACCTGTGGACTGCCCCAGGTTTCTGTAATGAGACGAAATTCCTCTTGATTCAGAGACCATTCCCCGGGGTCTAGGCGTCTTCGACTAAGAAAGTCGGCTGTCAGGTTCTGGGATCCTTTGAGATGGACCGCTGTCGGGGACTGTACCGTGGACTCGGCCCATCGGAAGATCCGGGCTGTTAATTTCAGCAGGTGAAAGTTTTGGTGGCTAATAAGTGAAACGGCGGTCACGTTATCAGAGAAGATCTTAACATGTCTCTTCTTTAGGTTATCCTGAGCTCTGTGAAGTGCCTCCCAGATGGCCCTAAGCTCTCTGAAATTTGAGGTCTGGGCACGCAATGTCGGACCCCATTTGCCCTGGAGCAAACGCTGCCCTACTTGCGCTTCTCAGCCAGACTGACTTGCATCGGTGACTACGGAGATGAAGGGCTCTGTCACCCATGGGGACTCCGCCTCTAGGTTGCCAGTTGACCGCCACCAGCGGAGGGACCTTGTGACCGATAATGACACTGGCATTCTGCTGTCCAGAGAGGTTGTTGCCCAGTCCCAGTTGCCCAGGGTGGCTCTCTGTAGCGTCCTTGAGTACGCCTGGGCCCAAGGAATAATGCTGATACAGGAGGTCATGAGGCCCAGGAGCCTCATTGCGTCCCTAATCGTTATTTGTTTCTTCTGGCCGCATTTCTGTGCTGCCGGCCTAAGGTTTTCCTGCCTGGGTGGAGGCAAAGACAAGGTCTGAGACACTGAGTCTATCTGTACCCCCAGGAAGGTCTTTTGCGTCTCGGGGAGAGGACTAGATTTAGGGAAGTTAACTATCCACCCCAGTCTCTGAAATAGGGAGATGACTCGGCTGGTATCCTCTTTGAGGATCTTCGGCGAGGATGCAATTACCAGGAAATCGTCCAGGTATGGGACAATGTTTACGCCTGCCACATGGAGATGCGCCACCATCTCTGCCACTATTTTAGAGAATATCCTGGGTGCCGTTGAAATTCCGAAGGGTAGGCACTGGAATTGAAAATGGTGTACACGGCTGCCCATCCTGATGGCAAACCGCAGGTACTTGTGATGTTCCGGCAGGACTGGGACGTGGTAGTACGCGTCCTTTAGATCGACGGTACTCATAAAGTCCCCTCTTTTGATCAGAGTTACTGAAGACCTGACGGTTTCCATCTTAAACCTTTTGTAGGTAATAAACCTGTTCAGGCCCTTCCCGTTTTTGCTTGGTCCGGGAAACTGTGGGTCTTGTCGGTAGCTCTTTTTAGGATCTCCTCCAAGTCTGTGCCAAAGATGTGCTGGCCATGAAACGGGATGTTACACAGCCTTCCTTTGGAAGCCGTATCTGCTTTCCATGTTTTCAGCCAGACCACCCACCTGGCCATGTTAGACAATGCGGCGCTTCTGGCCGCCAGCCTCATAGATTCGGCAGACACGTCTGCCAGGAAGCCTGTTGCTGATCTAAGTAGAGGCATGCATTCCAGTAACGCATCTCTAGGAGCCTTCTGTTTAATCTGGTCGTCGAGTTCCCCCAACCAGAGGAACATCGACCTCGCCACAGAAGTCGCTGCGATATTGGACTATTGGATATAGGCCGTTGTTTGCCAGGCCCGTTTCATCAAGGCGTCAACCCTGTTGTCCATCGGGTCTTTAGGATGAGAGGAGTCCTCGAATGGCAGGGCTGTCTTTTTGGCCATTCTGGCCACCTGTGCGTCCACCTTGGGGACCTCCTCGTAGATGCTCACGTCTTTCTCCGCAAAGCGGAGTCTCTCTTTATATTCGCGGGACAAATAGAGGTGTTTGTCCGCGCAAACCCACTCATCCGTGATTACTTTCTTCAGGGTATCATTAACCGGAAACACTATGCGGTTCCTTGGTCTGAGCCCGCCGAACATGTCGTCCTGTACGGACCTTGCCTCGACCACATCCTCGACCTTCATCGTATCCCTGACTGCTTTGATCAGGTCATCCAGGCCCCCAGATGAGAAATAGTACTTTTTATTCTCATCCCTGGCGTCAGGGGGACGGTCAAAGTTCGCCATCTGACAAGTCGCCCAGGGATTGCTCAGACTCTGAGCTCGTTAGCGGTATGTGGCTCGCCCTTTTAGCGGCCCTTCTTTCCTGCTGAGCTGGGGGGAGACTGGAAATCGATGCCCAGACCTCCTCTCTAACCAGGGATCTAATATCTTCCCTGAATGCGGCCTGTTCATCCGTAAGAATCTTGGAGGTACAATCAGGGCATAGCGGTTTTTTATACGCCTCGTCCAGTTTTTCCTGTGTTTTTATTTATTTAAATTTTTTTTTTTTTTTTTTTTAAGGTCCTGTTTAGACCGGGTGGATTCCCTGTCCTGCAAAGATATATGCATGCACATAAGGGAAAAACCCCCACACAGTGCTAAGTCCCTGAGCATAACATCCCTGCAACCAGTTACACTTAGTTTGCAGGGCTTCCATCTCTGGTTCCTTTGTAGTCATGATGCAGAAAACGCAGACAGAGCCAGATTAGACAGATAAATCCTTCTCTGAAGTTGTGCTGTCAGTGGAAGCTTGCCGGGGGAGTGTCTCCATTTTTAAATCTCCCACTGTCCGGGTCAGCTGACGGCGTCTGACGTCACCACGTCACGCCGCGTCATTGGCTCCGCCCCCCGACGCCACGCGCGGCCACGCCGGCATGCCTGGAGGAGAGAGGCATCTGAGCCTATGGCCCGCCGCTCTCCCCGGCTGAAAACTGCGCCGAGCTGTGGAAGAGGAAGGAGGGGACTCAAGGACCTCTGGTCCGCCGCTCCGACGGCTGCGGTGGTGAACCCCGGGCGGCCAGACCTGTGGCCCGCCGTGCTCCCGGACCGCGCTGACACCCCGAAGGGAGATGAGAAGGGAAGCAGCCCTGTGGACCGTCAATCCCTACAGTCAGCTTTGGAAGAAAAGGTGAGGGGGGAAACAGCCCTGTGGACCGTTCCCCCAGCTGTCATCCTGCAGCTCCCTGGAGGGAGCTCCTCTTGCATGTCCCTGTAGGGACAGGAAGCACTGGTGAATGGGAGGCAGGAGGAGCCTTTTGAAGTCTCTTGCTTCCTGTCCCTACGAGGTCAAGGTGCAACCTCCATGTCTGCCGTCAGGATGACGCCGGGGGAAAACAGCTCATTGGCCTCTTACTTAGAACCAGTTCTGTCCATTAGGTTCCATTGAGCCTACAGTCTAAAATGTATCTCGGCACCTTAAATCCTGGAACAGTTCCCAAGCGCTCCATGTATTGCAGTCTTTTTGGAAGTTAAAGGCTGGTACTTGGTGGAGCACTAAACTGTGGCTAAAGAAATGCTGCATCACACCAAGTTGACCAGCTGATCTGCAGATTTGGGCTCTCCATGGCGTACCCATTTAGTCATTGCTGATGGTAGTGCTCTTAGGCATTTGTCCATAACATGTTGTACTATCTTGGATGCTGGCAAAATCTCAGGATGCAGCCATTTTCAAGTCAAATCATTTCCACATCTGAGAACGCCATGGTTTATCTTGTTGGTTAGTCCATTGTTGTACTCTAGGCTCTCATGACTAGAATCACACCTAAAAGTACAAGGATCCTTGTCTGAAATTTATCAAAGTCCTGGGCTGCGTCCAGACCAAGGTCAAAGTAAACTTTTTGTGCATCCCCAGGAAAAAAACTGTGCAATTAGGACTGCCCATCATGTTTTTGGGCACACTTCTTGCACTATAGTCCTTTCAAACGTAGCAAGGAAAGATTCACCATCAGGCTTCATTTTTTCTACAGACTCACATGTATAACTTGCTGCTTAGCTGCTGTTTGCACCACAACCTGCAGAATCTGGTGGTCTTTGTAGCATCTTAAGTTCAGCTGCCGCCAGCAGACGATTTGCAAGCCTGTTGCTCTAGGATTGTAGCCTGCTGCCTTTAAATACGTCCTCCATTTCAAATGCTTTAACCCTTTCCAATCCAACTTGTATCCTAGTTTTCCTAGGGGGCTTACTCTTTTTCTGTTATACAACGACACTATCTGCTGGCTAAAGCCAGTACTGCATGAGGTGACACATTGGATAGACTCCGGCAGCAGAGAGACTGGCAATATACAGTAAGAGAACCTCGATGGAAGTCTTCCAACATTGTAGCTGTACAGCCTTAAATCATAATGTCTTTAGACGTCAAACAGTGGATTGGAGAGGGTTAATTGGTTGCCAGCATCCGAAACACCAATTGTGGCAGAATTGGCTTGGGATTGCCTTTTCAGGGGTAAAAAAGGACACATTTCTGTTTTACGAATCAGAGTCCGCAGCTGGAAATGGTTTTAAACAGACAGCTTTAACCCTTTCCAATCCAATTATTTTTCTCATTCATTCTCCCCAGCGCCAAATACATTGGAGCTGGTGGGAATGGATGAGAAAAAATACATTTCCCTGCACCCTCCTGAACTGACAGAGTTCAGGAGGGTGCAGGTGCTCACTGCACCATGGGGGGGACCTGTTTACCTGTCCGGTGTCTTCCGCATTCTCCCTCTGCCTCCCGGCTCGGCGATCATGTGACCGGTGGGGTCAGGTGGCACCCAGCGGTCACATGATCGCCGAGCCAGGAGACAGAAGGGAGAATGCGGAAGACGCCAGACAGGTAAGCAGCCCCCCCCCCCCCCACAAGGCAGGCTCCCGGCTCGGCGTTCATGTGACCGCTGGGGGTCAGGTGACACCGGCGGTCACATGATCGCCGGCCGGAATCTCCGTGCATTACATAGCGCTAATTGAGCGATATGTAATGTGTAAAGGAGAGGGCAGAAAGGGTTAAAAACCCTTTCTGCCTCCTCCTCGGGGGTCCTCAATGAGGACCAGTGCAGGAGTGTATCTGCACCCGATGTGTCTGATGATCGGGTGCAGATGCACTCCTGCACTGCAGTGTCGGGCCTGCCCCGACATCGGAGCTGTGGAGGGAAGTTATGATGTCGGGGCAGGCCCGACATTGGATTGGAGAGGGTTAATAGCATGGTTGCATTTAAAAATACAATAAAAACAGAGCAGGAACAAAAAAGGAGATACCTTGCCTCTCCAGCACTAACACACCGATGAACCCTTTAACAGCTGGACAGTTTCTCCCTGCCAGCTTACAAAACAGTGAAACAGTGTAGAGCAACCATACTCACAGATCAGAATTGTTAGCTCACACAGACCAGCTTTCTGTGTTCCCAATGAAGAGGCACTACGTGACTGTCAACTGCTCCTTAAATATCCACCCACTGGCTTATCTAATTAATTAGCCAGCAGGTGGACTCATTACTCCACATGGGAGCTGAAACTGGGAGAAACATAATTCCCACCTACAGCACCACCAACTTTCCTGTCACTATATTTGATTTTTTTAGATGATATTAAATGGCAGTAAGGTATGTATTAAAACACCACCACCCTATCGGCACCATGCTGCTGTTAAACTACAGTATACACAGACCTAACCTGGATTACATATGCAATTAGATATCTAGTATGAAACAGATTGCAGAGTTGACATTACACACGTACTTCGATTTGAGAATTTTGTCCAAATTCTTTAAAAAAAACAAAACTATGCATCTTACTTGTGGCTTAAAAATAACAAAAAAAACCCCCAAAAACTACAAAAAGTCTACTATATGAAATTATCCGCTCTAGTATTTTATTAAGGTTTTTTTCAAAGTCCACTTTGTTTCATAGACAGTGATATTAGGCCATATCATGGTGTTGACGGGTCAATGCACATACACAAAAAATACACAAAAATTTGTCATCCAAAATTCTAAAAAGGGGGGTAGTGGGGGTTTGGGGGAGTGTCAGCCAAGGCATAGTAATGTTGTATCTAGAAATAATGCTTGTAAATCCCAATGGTCCAATGAACAGACACACAGTTTTCATAATTCTATCATTGTGTGCTATGGCTGAATGAGTGTCAAGCCAACTCCAAGCTACAGTTTCCCATTTGAATGACATATGGATCCAACCAACCAAAGAGATGTTAGAACATTAAATGCCACAAACAGACCGTAGAAGCATACAAAGTACCAAATTAGTGCTCCTGCAACCGTACACACTTCATGGCATTTTACTCTTGAAAGAAAAAAGGTCTAAACCAGAAGAATTAAAGCATTGCTTACCGCAGAATGGAAGAAACCTGCAGTGTATGAGGGGCTCATCGCTACAGCACAATTCCCAGACTTGGTATATAAGACAGACAGTAAACTATTTATCTTACAATAGGACATTGGACAAAAAAAGCAATATGGTTACACATAGTTTCCTTCTAGGTTCCCATCTGTCTCCAGGTGCAGGGACAACATGAATAATGTTACATTTTAGAGCGATACACTACTATAGAGGAATAATTGGCCACGCTTGTTGTCCATTACTACATTGTACAGAATATATTAGGAGTTTTCTATACTGGGGCAGTTCAGCTTAAAAAGTTTATTTTCATATATCCTATTAAATAATTCCGAGTTCATAGAGTGGGGACCTCTGTTCAGGATTCTCATCCCCTGGCCACAAAGGGCATCACTTGCTCTGGAGGACCAGTACCATGCATATGCAAATCAACCCCCCAACAGGTTGATTTGCATATGAATGGTGTCATTTCCTTTGTGGTTATACAGCAGGAAAACTGAACATCTAATGCCAGGTTCTCCCTACAGAGTACAACCGATTGCTGGAGGCCACCGATTAGCTTATTGTCAAGGAACGCGTCTAACAAGTAGGGATTGTAAAAAGTAGACAAACTCCTTTACATAATTGTAAATTTCAGGCAAAGTAAATAAATAAATCACGTACTGGTGCCTGTTGGGTTCTCCCAACTTTTACAGTGTTGAGAAACTCAATATGGGTGGGAATGCAGCATACACCAAGTACATCATATACAACAATCTCAATATGAAGACATTTCATAAGCATATATCACACAGGCTGTCGCTCTGTCCACTGACTAATGAGGACCATACATAGTTCACCCCCAGATAAAACATTTCCACCAAATCCACCAGCATTTTGATGTATTACACTTTCAGGATACTTCAGTTACTGCAATGATTGTCGTTGGCATGTTCACCATTTTGCATGGTCAAAGTATTTAAAAGGAGTTTTGTCATTAGAACACAACCCCGCCCTCCGGCTGGTATTAGTGGGGACTTCTGGGTAGACTGCCAGGCAAAAGCATGTGACCACTGCACCCAATTAGAGGCCGCAACTTCACAGTCTGCTCTCCTGGCATCAGCACTCATATCCAGAACGCCAAGACACCAAGAATTTGAGGACAAAGAAAACTCTGCCATGCGTTTCCAGCATTTGGAAACCATAAGTCTTACATTTATAAATCTAGTTAGTACCATTCCCACCATGCACTATAATTTTTCTTAAGAATATCCATGTACAAAGATTAGATTTGTTGCGGTCCCAATTGGGGCTCCTCATATAAGTTACAATTAAACCTATAAATACGTTTTTTGTAGTGTGGAAGGTTACCAACACAAACACGATGAAGATGTACAAACACCATGCAGATGTTGCCCTTAGTCGGATTTGAACCCAGGACCCCAAAGCTGCAAAGCAACAGTACAAACCAAGGACATTCAGTATATAATGGTTTATACTGTGTTAAAGGTTGTCCCACTTCTAGCCATTTTGCTGGAGGAAGTAGGCGGCTCCGTACATTGGGCAGTGGCCTGGGTTGGTACTGCAGGCTTATTCCTACTGAAGTGAATAGGACTCCAAGCCTGCAGTACCAGTTTGGGCCACTGTAAAATGCACGGAGCGGTCTGCTTCATGCTGCAAACAGCTAGATGTGGGACAACCACCTTAAGGCCTCATGTCCACGGGGAAAATCGGGCCCGCTACGGATTCTACATGTAGAATCTGCAGCGGGTCCCTCCTGCCCCGCGGACATGAGCGCCGAAAAGGAGAATAAATGAGAATAAACTTACCTCCGATCCGCTCCGTTTCTTCTCTTCGCGGCGGCGTCATCTTCTCTCGTCGCGGCCGGATCTTCATTCTTCGGCTCGGCGGATGTGCACGATGACGTCGGTGACGTGCCCCGCGCATGCGCCGGGCCGAAGCAAAATGATCCGGCCGCGGCTGAGAGAAGATGGCGCGGCGCCGAAGAGAAGAAACGGAGCGGGTAAGTAAAATATGATTTTTGTGTCCCGCGGATCCGGACGGCTTCCATAGGCTTCAATAGAAGCCCGCGGGAGCCGTCCCCGCGGGAGACCCGCATGAAAATGGAGCATGGTCCAGATTTTTTCATGCTCCATTTTTTTTTAAATCACTTTTATTGACGATCCGCGGGTATTTATCTACCCGCGGGTGGTCAATGCATCCCTATGGGGTGCGGATCCGCGCGCGGGAGAAGAGTTAAAATCCGCTGCGGATTTTAATTCTTCTTTTCCCCGTGGACATGAGCCCTAAGAATATTGTACAAATTAGGCTTTATGGGCAGTCAGACCGGCCTAAACAGGTTTATATAAGGGTGTAATCACGTGAGCGATTTTCCTGTGCAAGTTCTGTCAGATCGAAAGAACTCACACGGGAAAGGAACCCATTCATTTAAATGGATTAATTCCCAAGCAATTTTTCTCCTGTACCGATAGTCTAAGTTAGGCTTCATTCACAAGAGTGTTTTTAAGCAGCTAACTTAGCTGCAATAAAAAGATTGCGACCATCTGAAGCATTCGTTTCCGATGTATTCATACAGATGAGCGATTTTTAGCCATATAAAAACGTTGTGTCAGGAATAGGACATTGGTGACCGAAAACAGCAACTGATTTTATACTCAGCCGGAAGAGATAGGTCTTGCCCTATCTTTTGCCGAAATACTCTGGATGCTCCCATAGGAGGGGGAGGGAGTTTAGCTGCATCCAACGCTGCAAAATGATTACAACTGGCGAGATTTTACTATTTTAAGTCATTCCGGGGCTTTATGCCAACGGAGGGATTTCCACGCTGCAGCATATATTTTCGCTAATAAGCCGCAGGTGTCAATGGACAAGAAAACGCAGCTGAAGATTGGGACTTGATCATGGCTATTCTTCATTTACGCGATTTTCAGCAGCTATTCAGCCAGTGTGAAGACGCATTGCCCATGTCAATGAGCCCTTAGGGAAAAAGAAAAAAAGAAAAAAAAACAAAACGGTGCATGTCATATTTCATGTGAATTATATTTTCTATTTCAGCTTTAAAAATATAAATAAAAAAAACACACAATCGTCTGCCACGCTATTTTCATGCGAGTGTGATGCATTAACGCGGTTACCATGGGGACCACATAAAAAATAATGAAGTACAGAGCAGAGAAAAAATGTGCATGAAAATAGCAAGAAAGTCACATGAAAAATAAATCACTCTTTCACGGACCAAAATTGCACTCGCCTGTGTGAATACAGCCTAACAGTCAGTACGCTTTCCCCAGTAAATGCACAAAGTTACCCAATATTATTCCAGATGCCACATTTGAGATGTAGGGTAGTTGATTCTTTAATGGCATCTTTTCTGTTAGGCCTCTCCCACAGAGTCCTCAGCCTTTGTACCCTGTAGTAAGCTGCACTCCTCATAGAGCTCCTGACTACATGTTTTCCTGGCTTAACAGGAGGCAATCTGTGTCCTTCAATCACCACATATTGTTCACTAAAAAGTAGCCTCAGGCAATAAAGAAAGAACACTTTAAGTCATAGCAAGCAGCAGTGGAAATCTGGAAGATTGTTTATGCAACAGAGATGTTACATGACAGAATAATCACAAAAATACAATCTAAATAATGCAATTCTGGTTTAGTAACTTCTGGCAAAAGGACACCTAATATCAGTAGTGTATTTACTGTAATGTCTGTTACACTATCCAATTCACTTGTGTCTCTACATTTCAGAATGAGGCCTTTTATCTGTACAACAAATAGCTTATTTTAACCTTATGAGAGTATTCTCAGGTGTCAGGACAAAAACTATATGCAGTCATTGTCAGTAACATCCCTCCCCTAGAAGTTGTCAGAGGGGAATGAAACTTTCTCAATCTGATTATAGCATTGATATAGGTAAGTGATTACAATATCAGAGCAAAAGGAGCATTTATCATGGAAAACTGGCCCCTGAAAGGGAGTCTTTAGTACCCTGTTGTACCGCCTCTAGCTTGACTACAAGAAGGGATACTTGTGGGCATGAAGGCTCTAGTACCCTGTTTTACTACCGCTAGTTTAGATACAAAATGTGACAAGGGTGGGCATGGAGGCTTTAGTACCCTGTTGTACTATCTCTAGCTTGGATACAAGATGGTATACAGCGGGTATGGAGGCTCTAGTACCCTGTTTTACTAAATAAATAGTACACCTAACAATAGGTTCAAACATACCAGTTGCACACAGGGAGGCCTCATGTACAAGGCTGTAATGTAGAGAAACTACAATAGGGCAACAAAAGGCCATTGGAGGGAGGTGGGGGGAAATAACGGTCATTTGCCATTTCATAGCGTGTTACAGAGGTACTCTATGTTTTGGAGGTTAGACACAACTAGGCGATTGGGGGATGCAATGTAGTGACAAGTAAAATGGGTGGGAATAGATTAAAATGTTCGGTTGGCTGCGGCCCCCACGGGTGCAGTGTTGGAGATACAACAGCTTCAGGTTGTCATGTATATTGCTGGAAGGACTGCAGGTTTACTAAGAGGACAGCAGATGGCGCCATCACTAATACTTATACATAGTCTCTCTCAGGTAGTGTATTGTTTTTGCTGTACTGCTGTATACTCACAGTTTTTTTCCCTTCCTTCTTCCCGTCTGTGTGCAGTCCACCATGTTATGTTTTATCTCCCAGTGAATTCACACATGTGGTTCCAGTAAGACAAGTTGTTTCTCCATAATGTCTGCCTAAAGTCACTGTCGCATCCAGCACTCAAACTCTGCAACATGCAGTTCACCTGCATGCAAGGTTGCCCCCAAATATGGCACGTACTGCGGTAGGTATTGGTCGGACAGGACGAGACCATATTTCCCCACTCTTAATGCTGTAACAGCTGTATTTTATTCCATTGGTAAAAATGAACCGAAAAACAAAAGTCCCATGTACAGGATGAGTGTTGGAGGGGTGATGCAATGCTGAATGGCTCAACCTCCTGAGAGTTCTGGTTCAGGGCGTAGCCACAGTTTCCAGCGTTCAATAAAGTGTCCAATCCACTTCAGTCTCCGGCATGACTTGTGTTTCCTGTATCTAAGGATGATTTCACACGACAGTTTTTATGCTCAGCTTTTTTTTTTTATCTATCTATCTATCTATCACGATGTAAAGACTGTTCGTAGCAAATTTCAAGTTTTTATGACACCGGGAAGTTAGAGAATTAGGTTAGGTACATTACACTTTTGCACTTAGAATTGATCAATCAAGTTGCAACCCCTTTACTTTTCCTGGCAAATGTCAGGTTTGTACGACATCGGAAAGTCAAAGAATTAGTGGCGCGTCAGTCAGGGCTTTTTTTTAAAATTATATATATTACAGGAGAAGTGCCGATAGTGTAACAATCCCACCACAGGAACGTACCCCTCACAGCAACGGAATGCAAATGAGCCAAGACAGCTCATAAAAGGCACAAGTTTATTTATCTACCACTGATGAGATGCTGCAGGTAAAAGTGAACTGAAAATCCAGTGATGGTAGACTACCAAATTGTTTTAATTAAGGTTCATCAATTTTCTACTCAAGGCCCATGGGTTATAAACTTGCATACAGCAGCATTCAAAACTCTGTGGTAAAAAATGCATGTATGAGAGTGGATTAACCCCTTAACGACCAGCCCATAGTCTTTTTACGTCCTGCTCAAGTGGGCTTTAATTCTCTGAGGACGTAAAAACATGCGTCCTGCAGAGAATAAAGCCCCGTGGGCTCTGGACGTGACAGCTCCATGCTGTTGGTGCCCGCAGATAGCCGACAGCATGGAGCTGTCATCCTGGGCTGCGGGGACTCCCCCCGGCATTGCAATAAAGTGTAAAAAAAAGTTTAAAAAGTTAAAGATTCAGTTACCCTGCTGGATCGGATCCATCAGGGCAGCTGAAAGTACTTACCGGGCTTCCCCGATGTCTGCCGCGGAGAATGGGTTCTCCGGGACCCGGCGCGGCTCTTCTGCGCATGAGCGCCAGACGAATTACGTCACGCGCATGCGCAGAAGAATGGGAGCCCCGGGGAGCTTAAAATCTCCTGGTTCCTGAAGGTAGCCGGGAACCAAGGGATGTCCCCGGGGACCGCGGCGAGTGATCCCCGGACCCGCGATCGCCGCTATCCAGCGGATAGCGGCGATCGCGAAAAAGTTTTAAAAAAGTAAACAAAGTTAATTTCACCTCCCCTCATAGATCCGATCCATGAGGGGAGGTGAAAATACTACTCACCCCTGGTCCTCAGCGGTGTCCCAGTCTTCCGGGACCTGAGTCCCCTTCTGCGCATGCGCGCCCGATGATTGACATTGAAATTTAAAATCCCTCTGCTCCAGGCTGCCATGTGTAGCCAAGAGCAGAGGGATGTCCCTGCAAAGATGATCACTGTTATCCAATGGATAGCAGTGATCATTTAAAGTTAAAAAAAAAAAGTGTAAAAAAGTAAAAAAAAAAATAAAATTTTAAAAAGTAAAAAAAGTTTAAAACGCTTACATTTCATCTCCCCTCACGGATCATATCCGTGAGGGAGGATGAAATTGCGTACCTAAGGCCCCCGGATTTATCCGCGGACCTTACCACAGCTTCTGCGCACGCGGCCGTCGCCAAAGCGGCAGACGCATGCGCAAAAGCTGTGGATTGCCAGGATAACTTAGAATCTCCCTGCTCCTGGCTACAAAACTTAGCCAAGAGCCTGGAGATGTCACGGGGGGGGGGAGCGCGGTGAGCGGTTCCTGATCACGTGTTCGCCGTTATACAATGGATAATGGCGATCACGTAAAAGTAAAAAACAAAAAGTTAGTTTCCTCTCCCCTCACCGATGCGATCAGTGACAAGAGATGAAACTTTTTACCGGAGGCCTCCGTATTTGCACCCCGACGCGATCCTCATCCATGAACTTACCCGGATTCTGCGCATGCGACCGCCGGCAAAATACCGCACACATGCGCAGGAGTCGGGGAGCCCAGGAAACTTAAAATCTCCTTGCTCCCAGCGACCAATGGTAGCCGAGAGCCTGGAGCAGTGATGGGTGGCCTCGTTGAGTGGTCCCCGGTCACATAATAAAAAAGTAGCGATTTAACATAGGTCGGTCTCACATGACCGGATAGGAATTACGGATTCCGCATGCGTCTGATCCGCGGTATTACGCAGATCAATCGCATTGGATTACACAATTCCGCTCACATTAGTGGGTTGGAATTGCGTAATCCACTCGCAGAAAAGAGAACGCAGCAGGTTCTATTTTACCGCTAAGCGACGGTGCCGGAAATACAAACAAGAAAAAGTTATACTGCGAATGACCGCCTGTGTGAGTAGGCAGTTATGCGCAATACATTACGCGTCCGTACGCAGGGTCACGGCCGGCTCACAGCTGGGATCCGCTGCGGGCCTCCGCAAGCGGATTCCGCCTACGGCTGCGTGAGCCCGGCGTTATTCAGACTGCTACCTGTAATACGTATTTTACAAGAAGCCCCGGGAAAGCTCGCCTTCATGCAGTTCCAGGAGCAGCTTGTCGAGCGTCTTCTGTGCGAGACCGCCGCACCTCAGCAAGCTTACGAAGACTCACGGAACGCCACTTTTTACACCCCATCCCCGCCGCTGAGGTCACGAAATACCCCCCAAAAAGCATGAGGAGGGGGGATACCCGGTTTTCTTGCCCCATGTGCCTAACCCAACCAGCCTCCGTAATTACCCCTGTCTTCGGACATAAAACGCAGTTTATATTATTACCTTTATCTAATATTTAGGGAATGCCAAAAAATGGGGATGGCAGGGGTGGGGGTGGGATTATTTTTAGGAAGTCAATTTTTTTTCCGTATAAGTGGGCAATGGGGCCTTGAATTTATTCAGTTGTACCCTGAAATCCAGCGGGCATTCCCTCCATTATGCGCCTAGCCATGTGTCCTGTAAGTAGTTTAGGGCCACAATGGGTATGTTTCTGAACACGGGACAAACAGGGGTATCCATTTTGGGATGAACGTCTTCATTCCTATGTACACTGTACAAAAAAACAGTTTTTAAATTGACAAAATTGCCAAAAAAATGAAAAATCGTGAGTTTTTCCTTCTGCTTTGCTTAGATTCATTCAAATACTGTGGGGTCAAAATACGCAGTGCACCCCCAGATGAATTTGTTATGGGGTCTAGTTTTTAAAATGGGGTCATTTATGGGGGTTCTCTATCGTTTTGGTCGCTCAATGGCTCTATAAGTGGGCAATGGGGCCTGGAATTTATTCTGTTGTACCCTGAAATCCAACGGGTGCTCCTTCCATTATAGGCCTAGCCATGTTTCCTTTAAGTAGATTAGGGCCACAATGGGAATGTTTCTGAACACGGAACAAACGGGGGTATCCATTTTGGGGTGACCGTCTTCATTCCTATGTACACTGTACAAAAAAAAACAGTTTTTAAATTGACACAATTGCCAAAAAAATGAAAATCATAATTTCCTTCTGCTTGGCTTAAATTCATTCAAAAACTGAAGTAAAAAAAGTCATTGTAACTCTAGATAAATTCGTAAAGGGGTCTACTTTTCAAAATGGGGTCACTTGTGGGGGTTCTCCATCGTTTTGGTCACTCAATGGCTCTACAAGTGGGCAATGGGGACTAAATCTCCTTCAAGCAAAATTTCTGTTCCGAAAGCCACCGATTGCTCCTTTCATTTTGGGCCCCATTGTGCATCCCAACATAAGATTAGGGCCACAATGGGTATGTTTCTGAGCACAGGACAAACAGGGGTATCCATTCTGGGGTGCAAATCTTCATTTTCATGTGTACTATAGAAAAAAGTCCTGTCTTTAAAATGACATATTTGCAAAAATATGAAATTTTAGTTTTTCTCCTCTAAATTGCATTGACTCCTAAAAAAAAAAAACACAAAAAACTGTGGGGTTAAAATACTCATGACACCCCTCAGTGAATACGTTAAGGGGTGTAGTTTTTAAAATGGGGTCATTTGTGGGGGGTATCATTTTGACTCCTATGAGCCTTTCCAATCTTGGCTTGGTGTAGGAAAACAAAGTGTTCCTCAAAATGCTGAAAAGTAATGTTAAATTTGTACGTCTCCTAAATGGTTAAAGAAAACGAAAGTTTTTCCAATGTGCGCCCAAAATAAAGTAAACGGATGGAAATATATATCTTAGCAAAAATTTATATATTATGTTTGCACATATTTGAGATATTGCAGTTGGAAATGTGAAAAAAAAGACGATTTTTTCAAAATTTTCCCAATTTTGGCGCTTTTAATAAATAAACACAAATTCTATCGGTCTTTTTTTCCCGCCTAAATGAAGTACAACATGTGGCGAAAAAACAATGTCAGAATCGCTTGGATATGCAAAATCTTTCTGGTGTTTTTCCATGTTAAAGTGACACGTGTCAGATTTGCAAAATTTGGCCTGGTCATTAAGGCGCAAACAGGCTTGGCCACTAAGGGGTTAAAAAGATTTACATTAGAATGTTTTTGTGAACAAAACACAGATACTTGTCAAATAGCTGGAGCCCTTCAACTGGGCTCCCAAGGGCGGACCAGATTCTGCATGTGGGAGGCCTGCAGCAAGTCCTAGGTGTGAGGCCAGCCAGCGACCCAGTGTATCTCATTTTCCTGTATTGCGGATGACTGGCGGCTCGTTGTCTGTCATGCGCAGTACAGTTTTTTTTTTTCCTCCAATATTTGTATTTCCTGTGTGGTCGCTAAGCGATGCCATGGGTACCCAATATTCATTCTGTATGGGTTGCAAGTCAGACGGCTTCCACTGACTTCAATTGAGGCAGTCTGTGGCAAAATAAAGCATGCTGCAATTTGTCTTCCACTTGCGGAATAAGCAATTCGTATCTGTGAGTAAGAGAAAATGCGAAAAGCACATACTTTTCAATGCCTGCGTTTTGCCGCAGATCCTCCGCACAGAAACAGATAATGGACTCTGCAATTGGAATCCGCCCGTGTGTGCCCGGCCTTAGTCTTTAGTATAACATAGCTAGGGCGGTAAGACCACCGGAGTATTTTAACTTGCACCAGAAATATTGCTGAGAGATCTGCGACTGCCCGGTACTTCATACATGCGAAGGAGGGTTCTTCCTCTGCAGAAGGTGAATGGATTTCTGCAAACCCGTCAGATGAATGTGATCAGACATTTCTGCAACCAAGGCAGCCTGTGAAGAGCCTCCAAGCATTGGGCAGAGCAGACTACAGATCACTTACTAGGCTACCCAGTAGTACAACGCTGGCAGATATTCTCAGATAACCTGCAACACCATCAAATCATTAAACCAATTGATAAAAGAGAAGGAAAATCCTTAGAGCTGTGATTATGACCCTACTTAACCTCTTCAGGACGCAACCATTTTTATCTTTTTTCTCTTCCCAGTTTGTTTTTCCTCCTCACTTAGGACTAATTCCCACCGCATACTACGCGGCGGAAATCCGCAGCGTTGCCCCGCAGCTATTAGGTTCTATTGAACCTAATAGCGCAACGCTCAAGGTGCGGAATTCCACCGTAGAATTCCGACCCATGAATTCTTCCGTACTCACCTGCGGCATGTTCTATTTGCCACGGGCGTACGGCTTCCATTGCACTCAATGGAAGCCGTCCGTCACGCTATCCTTTGCTGTGTAGAAAACGCTTCCCCGCCAGCCAAGTCATATGACGCAGTGGGCGCGTCACTTGACACTGCCGTCGCGTCACGCGCTCTACTGCGGATGCTCACTGGAGCGTCATGCGGGACGTCGGGCGACGGATCCGGAGGCAAGTATGGGATCTCTGGGGGGGCGGGGGGGCGTCATGATGGGCTCCACTGCGGTATTCCGCTTGTGGAGCCCGTCACGGCCGTGGGCATTAGGCCTTAAGGCTAGTTTTTTTTGTGGGATGAGTTGTATTTTAAAATGATACTTTTTAATGTAGCACAAGTCACTGGAAAACCTTTATATTAAAAAAAAACAAAAAAAAACAAAAACATAAGCATAGTGAAATGGAAAAAAAATATGCAGTTATGCTAACTGGTCTTGTTTTTAAAAAGATGCATTGCAGCAAAAGTGACATGATAACTTTATTGAATTGGTCGCAATGATACCAAATTTAATACATATTTTCTACCACCAAAACTTTATATTTCCGCAATTTACTTGTTTGTGGATACAGCGATACCAAATATGCATTATTATTCTTAACATGGGAAATGATGGGGGTAGCTTAAAACTTTCATTATTCCTTATACTGGGGAGGGGGAATTACACATTATCTTTTTTTATCCCCATACAGTATAATGTAATACCGCATTTTGAATGGCAGTCAGGGTCGCGTTCATTAACATTTATTCATGGTAGCCCCTGACTCATATCAACCAAATGGCACCCCGCGATCCCTAACAATTGGGGCATTTAGATGCTGTCAAAAATTGACAGTAGCACGTAGAGAGTCAACAGCCTTGATCAGTGTTAGCACTTATCACAGTTGTTGCAGATGCCATCAGACAACCAGCACCCATCTTGTATGTAGCGGGATTTACTCAGGGCGCCCATTGTAAGGAGAATTTGATTCGGTTACCAAGACTAAGACAATCTTAGATCTCGAGTAGAAAGTATGGGCCCTTAGGAGAGATACAAATCACACCAGCCTGTTGCACTATCAAGTGATTTCTAATGTATTCAAAAGTTGCATGTGGCTTATATATCAAATTACATCACAGAAAAAGTAAATACCTCCAATACTAATAAGAATAAATGATAGGCTATAACTAAAATGATTAACATAAGGTCACACCTTTTAAGGTGTAACTATAGCAAAGAAACAATTATTTTATTGGGAAGGAATGCAAGGGAGGGGGGAGCGGAGGAATTATCTCTTTCTAAAGGTCCATTTACACTCGCCCCTGTGTTTGCTCGCTCCCATGCTCCTGCACAGGGGCTAGCAGAGCTGTCTCGCTCACAGAGCGGCCAGCAGGGGTGCAGAGCAGTGCAGGAGATGTCTCTTCTTTCGCTCCCCCACCCCTCTCCATTGTGATAACACAGCGGCCATTTGCTACTGAACAGCCGCTGTTTAAACTGAACAATGATTGATGAAGCTCATCGCTCATAGTTTATGCTGCATAAAAGATCAGCAATGAGCTTCATCGCTCATCGTTCAGTTTAAAGAACGGCTGTTCAGTAGTGAACGGCCGCTGTGTTATGTGAATGGAGGGGGAAGGGGGGGCAGGGGAGCGAGGGGAGAGAAATCTCCTGCACTGCCCCGCCCCCTGCTGGCCGCTTCGTGAGTGAGCCAGCACCAGTAGTTCCTGTGCAAGAGCACGAAGGGATTAAACACAGGGACGAATGTTGGGCATCGTTTGCCCGACATTCGTCCTGCTTAAATGGACCTTTACCCAGGAACATACACGCACTGGTATAAAGAAATTGTTACATTTAACCCCTTCACTACTTTTACTAGCAGCATGCTATATCTTCCTAGTCTACAAGCTAATAGCGAAAGCAACTGATACATTGATCTACAATTTTCTTAACACCCATTGGACCCCTGCACATGGGCGGAAATTCCGCAGAGGGATTTCCCGCAGAATTTCCGCCCGTGGAAGCTGCCATAGGATTGTGTTAGAAAACGCAATCCCAGGCAGACTGGCCCGATTTGTCTGCGTGAAATCACACGCGGAAAACAAATCGCAGCATGCTCTGCGAGACCCGCACAGAAATGTCACTCCCAGGTCGCCAGCCCTGCTCTGCGCATGCGCAGGCTGGCCGTCAGCCGGCACATCAAAGAGCCGGAGCCCCAGGAGAGGTGAGCACTGCACTGGTCCCTGCAGGGGCTCAGGTCGGGTCCCGCTGCGAGAATTCCTGCAGCGGGATCCGACCCGGCCGTCTGCAGGCGGCCATACACTAGATAACTTGGCTGTCTGAGCATTAAGTCAACGGCTATTTCTCTGAATGCTGTTGTACGCATGCATGCTTGGCTATTTGATATATATAATGGGTTGGCTAGAACTGAAGCATAAATAAAGCAGAAGTACAAACGCTCTGGAAGTGGATGAGATGTTTAATACCTCGGGTGAAACCTTTCCATGTGGCCGTTCTCTACCTCAGCTGTGCGCTGTCCTACATAAAACGCCAAGAAGCAGATGGTGCTTTTCAAGTGTACTTAGGCCATTCTTGGAAGAACTACTAATAGATTAATACAAAATCAAACACTAGCATTGTTGGAGCAAATCCTTCCATGTATAGTTGTTCCAGAATCTGGACAATTTTTGTTTTGGCTAGCAACTTCATAAATAAAGAGCATCGCACAATGTCCGTCTCGGAACGCCTCTTCTAGCTGACAAAATATTTAATGTCTTGTGTAGGTTACAAATCAGCCTTTAGTTGGTAAGAGATAATTATCAGTATATCATTTCCCACCAACTGTCATACTAAATGTACGCATTGAACAAACACACTCATTGTACCTCTACAATACTTAGAAGAGGGGACGCAAGTGTTCTCTCGCAGCAAGCTTCAGTCCAAGGTCATCTTCACAGCTGGAAATGCTGCAGCATTTACAGTACAGGCCATGTGGAGGGAATTTACAAAAACCTCCATGAGCTGCTGCAGAAATTTTCTGCAATCAGCGTTTTTCTAAAACTGCTGCCAATTCTACATCTGCCACAGTGTCTATTTATGCTGCGAAACAGAAAAAGGTAAAATTCCGCAACTGATCCACAATTTAAAACGCTGGCAAAGCAGCACCATTTAAGTGCAGTTTTGGCAACCGCGGATGTCCAGTGAAATTGCTGCAGGCATTTTGTTGCGGTTTCGCCATTTGTAAAAAGGTACCTTAATGCCCCTTTTACACAAGCAGATTCTAGTTTGAAGAGAGTGATGTCACCACTAACCTGATCCCAATCATTTGCACTTGTGTGGCTTGTTTAGACAGGCAGATTATTTTTGAAAATAGTTTGCGTCACATTATTTAAAAAAAAAATAAAAAAAATTAAATAGAGACCAGGTCATCTTGCTCAATACTATATAATGGGTTTTACAGAAGATCTCTACGCAGAACTGGAAAAACCACTATCACGTTGGTTTTGCCATTAAAGGCTCACTAGTGAATTATGTAGGGGCTTGTCAAGTGCCATTAGCTGGTTTTGTATTATACATTTTAACAGGCAAGGAGAGAGGGGAAACGCAATACTGTTGTGGAAGCCCTGGAGCACCAAAAACTTTACAGGGCTGCAGCATGCAAAAATTGTGAAGCAGCATCCTCCAATCAATTGTAGCTTTTCCCCACTCATCTGCAAAACTGAGTGTTTCCTGCGAATTGCCAACTAATAACCATAAGGCTGCATCCACATGGGCTACAAAACCTTGCTACAATATGAAGCCCGTGGTTTCCAGTGGGTTCTTTCACGAGACATCTCGTAGCGAGATTTTGTAGCCCGTGCGGATGCAGCCAAAGGCCCCATGTCCACGGGCGTTGCGAAGTGCAGGAGCCAGCAGACGAATCTCTGCCGGTCAGCCTATCTGACAGATAGGGGGACCACGGAAAATCGCGACAACTCGCAGCATGCTGTGAATTGTCGGCCGCAAGGGGAGACTCGTAATGGAATGATGCCCGTGGACAACCCTGCAGCAATATCACGTGGCTAGTGGACACGCAGGGTTGTTTTATTAACCCTCATAAGATCCACGCGGTTAGCTAAAGCAGACAGATGTGACTCTCAGATTGTGGCTGACACTGCCTTCTGTACATCTCATTGCCTAACCCGATTACAATTTATCATCACAAGACACCTTCTTAAAATACATGTGGCAATATTCTTATTTTCCTGAATATGATTAGGTTAGTGTATAAAAAATAGTGCATCTCATACTAAAAGCAAACAAACAAAAAAAATACATTAAACCCAACCGCTTTCATAGACTGTACATGTGCATTTGAAATATGGAAAGCAGATTGTGACAGGCATCAATGTAGGCAAATTACAGGAAAGTTTTAAAATGCATCTTTTACCCCTAAGTGACCACCAATACACCTTTTAACAGCGATCAATTCCCCCCCCCCCCCCCCCAAAGATTTTTTAAAATATGGCAAAAAAGGTTTTATTAAATTACCATTTTTCAAAACAAATTTTTACATTTCTTTTTTGGTCTCCAAAGGTGCCAAGAACTAGGGATGGTTTGATCGCTCCTGCAGTATGATGTAATGCTATCATGCCGCGATCTGACAGGCAATCAAGCTATGCCACAGCCCTGTGGGCTTTCAGAGCTTCGTGTGGTGCAGAGGGTTAAGGTAGCAGAAATTCAGTCCTAGGTTCTCGCTAACAACCTGAAGGTTGCGAATTCAATCCCCGCAAGGTTCAGGTGGCCAGCTGAAGGTTGACTCAGCCTTCCATGCTTTTGAGGTCGGTAAAAGGAGTACCTAGCTTGGTAGGGAGGGGGAAATAAATAAATTACCTGAAAGCACTGCGGAATAAGTTGGTGCTATATAACAAGTTTTTTTTCAGAGGGTCCCCCCCTGCCATGCAAACCACACAGCACCCTCTTACATCGATCACGGCATTTAAAGGATTAACAGCTCCGATCAGTGGCGCTGATGATCGAAACTGTTGTGTGCTGGTGTCGGCTGTAAGAAACATCCAGCACCCACACTGTATGAAGCAGGATCGACCCGTGATCTACCTTGTTAAGGAAATTGTAGATCAATGTATCAGTTAATTGTTTTGCTATTCGATTGTAGACTAGGAAGCTATAGCATGCTGCTATAGTACAAGTAGTAAAGGGGTTAAACTAAACCTTTTCTATATACCAGTGAATGGTACGGGATAAGACAAACAGAAGCCTCAGACCCCCTCATAACGGTTTCTTTGTATACTCTAGTTACACCTTAAAGGTGTAACTTATGTTAAACATTTTAGTTGTAGCCCATCATGTATTCTAATTATTCTTAGAGGTAGATTCTTTTCCTGTGATGTCATTTATGATATATAAACATGCACCTTTGAATAAATTAGAAATCATTTGATACAACTACAGGCTGGTGTGATTTGTATTTCTCCTATGGGCCCATGCTTCCTACATGAGAACTGATTGTGTTATCCTCGATAAACACACAAATTCTCCTTACACACCTCCATACAGACCCCGAACCTGTAGAACGTAACTATAGCGTTAAGGGGTTAAACCTGCACATAAATCTTTTAAGGCAGTAGCTTGGTTAATTGACAGCCAGGCCCCTACTCTAACCGCCAGGAATGGAGAAACCTCTGAATCTGGCATTTTATTCACGTACATGCCACAATCAATAGCAGCTTCAGCATGTAAGCAGATGGGGAAGGGGCTCTGTCACCCATCAGCACCCCCGCAGTCCTACAGCAAGGTACCAATGGCAGCAGGAAGCCTGACAAAGACCTCCATATCTGTCGTGTAACTCGGCCTATTAGGCTCAGAGGGAGGTGGGGCCTAATATGCTGCAGTCCTAGGTTTACTCTGATGTACTATATAAATAATGCAGTGCACCAAAAATCGAACAATCACATCTTCAATTCCCTTCTAGGGACTAAAGAAATATTGCAACAAAGTTTCAATAAAGTTTAATTTAAAAAAGAAAAAAAAAAAAATCAATTTAAAAAAAAAATTTAAAAAAAAATTTAAAAAATTTAAAAAAAAGCAGAACAAAAACATTTTTCCCACAAAAACAATTTTGAATGGATAAATTGCATAAAGCAGCACAGTTTTTACTGTGTTTGTAACGACCCAGACAATGAAAATATTTGGGTATTAATTGCACATAGTGAACGCCATAAAAATAATTGAAAAAGCCCATGCCAAAATTGCTATTTTTCTTTTGTTCACCCCCCAAAAAAGCTATTAAAAAAAAGCAATCCAAATGTCACATGTACCACAAAATGGTACCAATTAAAATGACAACCCTCAAAAAGAAGCCCTCACACAATTCCGCTGCCGCAAATATAAGAGTGCTGCTGTGGGTGTTAGAATGCAGATTTAATTGTTTTTCTTTAAAAATAAGTTTATGGTACTTAAGTAGTAAAGAATTAAAAAAAAAAAAAAACTATAAAAAACAAAAAGACAAAAAACACAACAACTTAGCATGGCAGTAATGGTGCCGATCCACATAAAGTTATCAGGTTATTTTTCCCTGAAAGGTGAACGCTGTAAAATCAAAGCCCAAAAACAATGGTGGAATTTCTGGATATTTTTCTCATTTGCCCCCCAACAAATGGAATAAAGGTTCCAAAACACAGCCAGTAAAATATTCCACACGGCCCAAAAAAACCAAGCCCTCATACGGCTGTCAGTGAGTTATGGCTCTTACAACAGAGCAATGAAAATTTCTTGGTCCTAAGGGCTTAGTCACACGAGCGCATCGGCGCCTGTTACACTGCACCAGGAAGACGGTTGCACTTCAGGACGGACGTCTCTCTGCAGCACCAGAAGAATGAACATATGACCGGCTCCATTGCTGGTCTTGTGTTCCTTTTTCAGTGATGCAGGGAGTCGTCCATCCTGAAGTGAAGCCATCTTCTTCGTTCAGTAAGGGCTCAGTCACACGGGCGCATCGGCGCCTGTGTAATGGGGGCTGATGCACCCGTGTGACTAAGCCCTAAAGGCAAAGTATAAGGGGTTCTAAAAATTTCTAAAAGGTAGGAAGAATTATTTTTTTTTTACTACTGTGTAAATGTAACGCTTAAAAACTAGTTGCTACAAATGGAAAAGTGGGTGAGATTACATATCAGGTCCAGCTAGACATTGTAAGCAGTGCACATTTGTAGGTTATTGTTATAGGACAACAGATAATCCCCACTAACAGATCCCATGGGAAGTCATCCTGGCTGGACATTTCCTTTAGAAAAATGTGTTCTGGTCTCTTGTCTTATCAGCATGTTCCATAAAATGCCTCTCCGCTTAGTAGCACTTAATACATGTTAGAAATAGTCTTCACCAAACCTTAAGATCTGAGTGTGATGAAGGTATCCGTGCCTAAGACGTTTCCCTTGAGACCACTTTTAAATCAAAACAATCTCTCGCTCAATGCCAAATGTATAACTGCAGGTCACAATTGCGGTGAAACAAATTGTACAGCTTATTACATGAGCGCTATTTAATCAAAGGTCACATATAAAGAACAAGAAGTAGTTTTTCATAAAACAGAGCAGTTACAACTATATTAAACTAGATTACTTTGCACCTTCGATGTCTTGTTAATATTCATGAACAATTATAACATCATGGGCAAATCAACCATGTTTACAACAGGTGGCATCAAAAAGGTCTCGTTTAATCCATTCCCATCACTGCCGCTTTTCGTTGCTGTCACTTCATCCCTGCCCTCCAAGAGCGAACACTTTTTTTTTTCTTAATTCTTCCTTCATCATCACCGTATGAGAGCTTGTTCTTTGCAGGATGAGCTGTATTTTTCAATGCTACAATTTAACGTATTTAAAAACTTTTTAAAAAGTGGGATTCTGCCTTTAACTGGGCATGTTGGAGTGTGTTGGAAGTG
This sequence comes from Eleutherodactylus coqui, assembly GCF_035609145.1. Lineage (NCBI taxonomy): Eukaryota > Metazoa > Chordata > Amphibia > Anura > Eleutherodactylidae > Eleutherodactylus > Eleutherodactylus coqui. Next base: position 130,967,926 of record NC_089839.1, on the reverse strand, counting down.
TCACTAACACTCCTTACTATATCAAATATTCAAACGGAGGTTGAAAGGGAGTTGGTAATAAAAGGTAATGCAGAAAAGTGTTTTGCTACCATTGAAACAATTTTTAAAATGCTCACTGAGTTCACATGGGACGGATACGATCCTAAAGTTCCGGCGTACAGTGCGCAGCACTTTGCAATCCAAGCTAAATTAATGAGCTTTAGTGATTTTTTTTTTAGTTTACACGGAGCAGAAAAATATCCACTGCTTAAGGCCGCCTGCAGACGAGCGGGTCGGATCCGGCAGCGAGAATTCTCGCCGCGCGATCCGACCCGAGCGCCTGCAGGGACGAGTGCGTACTCACCCGCGCCTGGCGGCCCCGGCTCTTTCATGTGCCGGCTGCCGCGCAGCCGGCGCATGCGCAGACCGGAGCCGGCGGCCGGGTGAGTGCGTGCCCCGCAGAAAATTAGGACATGCCGCGGTTTGTTTGCCGCGCGAGATTTCGAGCGCCAAACCGCGGCCGTCTGCATAGGAGTGCGTATTTTAATGCACTCCTATGCAAACTTTCAGCGGCGGAAATCCTGCTGGAAATCCCGCAGCGGGATTTCCGCTCGTGTGCAGGCGGCCTAAGTGTGCTTTTGGAGCAGATTTTAATGTTGCAAAAAGGCAGCGAACTGATTTTTATGCACATTTTCACAGCAGACTTTAACATAGAGGGACATAGTGGCAAATCTGCCTTAAATAAATAAAAATCGTACAAAAATCCACATCGAAAAAACATGCACCATTAGCTGACAAAAATGCCATTAAATTCCTAAACAAACAGCAACTTTATGTCTCACAGATTTCAGGACAGTTTATCAACCGCCCTTTGGACATCCTGCAGTGTATTCGTCCCATGTGAACTTTTTAAACAATTTGTACTTTTAGAATAGCCAGCGAGATGAATAAGATAAATAGCAGCTTTACTAGTTACCTAAAATTTCTGTACTGAAAAATTATTAGAGTGCTAGTCACTAGGGGTGTCCCTTCTTCATAACGTCAAGTGTGTTGCTGGAGGCAGCAGAAGATAGGATGCGAAGGAGAGAGAATCATTCTGTTCATTGCAGTCTATAACAGCAAAGGGGAAGGAGAGGAGTAAAAAGGGAGATACAGAAACATAAGTCTTGCTGGAGATAATGGCGAGTTATCTGCTGTTTATTCACATGTGCACTGCTCAGTTCAGCTGTATGCAGCCCTATATGAGGATACGTCTGTGTGCATTACAGGGCAGAATTTGCCATTTCTGCACCGTAGCTAAGCTCCGCCCACTAGGCAGGACAATCAAATGTACACAAGTCGTATAAATGAACAAAAAGGTAGTGAATTTCTTACCGAAAATTCCTTTTTCCCCGAGCCATCCTGACGGCAGACATGGAGGTTGCACCTTGACCTCGTAGGGACAGGAAGCAAGAGGCTTTAAAAGGCTCCTCCCGTCTCCCATTCACCAGTGTCTTCTAACTTACTTACATGGACATGTCGTGGTTAACCAAGGAAGATATTTATTTGCTCCGAAAAAAATAACATGGTTAGTTCCATTTGAACATAAACAATAAGAGGGTAGCTTACCCGGACATAACACAAGATAATATGCACAAATTTTCCGCATAAAAGGAAATGTCCAACATAGGAGCCTCTGGGCTACAGATTCGTGCCCGCATAAACGTTAATATAAACGTGTGAATTTTTGGGAGGGAAATACGTGCCGTCAGGATGACTCGGGAAAAAGGAATTTTCGGTAAGAAATTCACTCCCTTTTCCCGGCGTCATCCTGACGGCAGACATGGAGTATACCAGATTAACTCTTTAGGGAGGGACCACTGCCTGCAGGACCTTTCTCCCGAAAGAGAGAGATCGGAGGAGAGGTCCGCATTCGGCCTGTAATGTTTTGCGAATGTGTGCAGGTTGGACCATGTGGCTGCCTTACAGATTTGGTCCGGCGTCGCCATGGCCCTCTCTGCCCAGGTAGAATGGGCCTTGAGTCCTTCCGGGATAGCGCTGTTGCAGGACGAGTAGGCCTGCTGGATGGTGGATTTTATCCGGTGGCTAATGGGTCTCCTAGAAGCCGCTCTTCCGCTGCCCGGCCCCTGAAAGTGAACAAAAGACAGTCAGCCTTCCTAAAAGGATAATGTCTGCACTGGGTAGCATAGGATGGCCTTCCTTGCATCCAGGCTATGGTAGTCTCTTTCCCTATCGTTTTGGGGATTTTGACAGAAGGATGGGAGAATAATTTCTTGCTGTCTGTGGAATTTTGAGGCTACCTTTGGAAGAAAACCGGGGGTCTGTTTTTTTTTTGTATGACCCTATCGTCCTGGCTTAATAGGTAAGACATCTTACAAGATAGGGCCTGGAGCTCGCTTCCGTGCCTTGCTGCTGTGATAGTTACCAGGAACACAGTTTTAAACGTGAGGAACCTAATTGGAATCTGATCGATAGGTTGAGGGGGTCTTTGCAGAGGCTTTGGAGAACTAGGTTCAGGTCCCATGGGGGGGGGGGGGGGACTGTACTACGGCTAACTGACCGCATTCTTTCTGCCGCTTTCATGAACCTGCGGATCAGTCTATGATCTGCCCAAGGTTGGTCTAGGATGGCTGAGAGCGCTGCTACCTGTACTTTCAGGGTTCCTGGTCTCAGGTTCTTATCTGGAGGAAGTCCAAAATCTCCGCCACCAAAGTGTCAGGATTGGAGACCTCAAGCCCCCTCCAGGAGGAGAATTTTTTCCCCGATCTTATTATAAGTAGCTGGGGTTACAGGTTTTCGGGACTGGCGTAGAGTCGCGATAACTCTGGAGGACAGACCTTGTCTTAGCGTCTGTTCCTCAATATCCACACTGCGAGGTTCAGTCTCTCTAGGTTGGGGCACAGAACTGGGCCCTGCGCTAGAAGGTCCTTCCTGGATGGAAGGCGGATTGGCTCCGAGATGGCGAGCTTTAGGAGCACCGGAAACCATGCCCTTTTTTCCCAGTGTTGGGTGATCAGGATCAGCGTGATGTTGCTCTGCTGGACCTTCTGAAGAACTCTCGGGATCAGGGGTATGGGGAAGGGGGAAGGCGTACGCCAGACTGAAATCCCAACTATGGGAAAAGGTGTCCAACCCCTCGGACTTGTCCCTCGGATCTAGGGAAAAATAGGCGGGACATTCTGAATTTTTGCTGCTCGCAAACAGGTCCACCTGTGGACTGCCCCAGGTTTCTGTAATGAGACGAAATTCCTCTTGATTCAGAGACCATTCCCCGGGGTCTAGGCCTCTTTGACTTAGAAAGTCGTCGGTCAGGATCTGGGATCCTTTGAGATGGACCGCTGTCAGGGACTGTACCGTGGACTCGGCCCATCGGAAAATCCAGGCTGTTAATTTCAGCAGGTGGAAGTTTCTGGTGCCTCCCTGGAGGTGAATAAGTGAAACAGAGGTCCCGTTATCCGAGAAGATCTTAACATGCTCCCAGATGGCCCTAAGCTCTCTGAAATGTGAGGTCTAGGCAAGCAATGTCGGACCCCATTTGCCCTGGAGCAAACGCTGCCCCACTTGCGCTCCCCAGCCAGGCTGGCTTGCGTTGGTGACTACGGAGATGAAGGGCTCTGTCAGCCATGGGGACTCCGCCTCTAGGTTGCCAGTTGACCGCCACCAGCGGAGGGACCTTGTGACCGCTGATGACACGGGCATTCTGCGGTCCAGAGAGGTTGTTGCCCCGTCCAAGTTGCCCAGGGTGGCTCTCTGTAGCGTCCTTGGGTGAGCCTGGGCCCAAGGAATAATGCCGACACAAGAGGTCATGAGGCCCAGGAGCCTCGTTGCATCCCTAATCGTTATTTGTTTCTTCTGGCCGCATTGCTGTGCTGCCAGCCTGAGGTTTTCCTGCCTGGGTGGAGGCAAAGACAAGATCTGAGACGCTGAGTCTATCTGTACCCCCAGGAGGTCTTTCGCGTCTCGGGGAGAAGACTAGATTTAGGGAAGTTAACTATCCACCCCAGTCTCTGACATAGGGAGATGATTCGGCTGGTATCCTCTTTGAGGATCTTCGGTGCGGATGCCATTACCAGGAAATTGTCCAGGTATGGGACAATGTTTATGCCTGCCACCTGGAGATGCGCCACCATCTCTGCCACTATTTTAGAGAATATCCTGGGTGCCGTTGAAATTCCGAGGGGTAGGCACTGGAATTGAAAATGGTGTACACGGCTGCGCATCCTGATGGCAAACCGCAGGTACTTGTGATGTTCCGACAGGACTGGGACGTGGTAGTACGCGTCCTTTAGATCGACGGTACTCATAAAGTCCCCTCTTTTGATCAGAGTTACTGAAGACATGATGGTTTCCATCTTAAACCTTTTGTAGGTAATCAACCTGTTCAGGCCCCTGAAACTGTTGTTTGGTTTTTTTGATCAGAAATAGGGGTGGGTAGAACCCCAAGCCCTGTTCTACTGCGGGGACCTGGACTACCGCCCCCATCTGTAGCACCTTAGAAATTTCATTTCTAAAGATACCCTGCAGGGCGGGGGATTGCGTGGGGGCCGGGAAAGCTCAATAGTCTGCCCCCCATCTGGTACTTGCCTAAAGGGGAAGGGGTTGTTTTTGTCTTACTCCTGCCTCCTTTGGGGTAGGACCAGCACCCCGTCTTTCCTTTGCCTCGGTATGGCTTGAAGGATGGCTGAGGTTTGTGGGGAAATCCCGTTCTTGCTTGGTCCGGGAAACTGTGGGTCCTGTCGGTAGCTCTTTTTAGGATCTCCTCCAAGTCCGCGCCAAAGATGTGCTGGCCATGAAACCGAGATGTTACACGGCCTTCCTTTGGAAGCCATATCTGCTTTCCATGTTTTCAGCCAGACCGCCTGCTGCTGATCTAAGTAGAGGCATGCATTCCAGTAACGCATCTCTAGGGGCCTTCTGTTTACTCTGGTCGTCGAGTTCCCCCAATCAGAGGAACGTCGACCTCGCCACAGAAGTCGCTGCGATATTGGACTTCAGCGTATAGGCCGTTGTTTGCCAGGCTCGTTTCATCAAGGCGTCAACCCTGTCCATCAGGTCTTTAAGATGAGGAGTCCTCGAATGGCAGGGCTGTCTTTTTGGCCATTATGGCCACCTGTGCCCGATGCCGCGCGCGACCGCGCCGGCATGCCTGGAGGAGAGAGGCATCTGAGCCTGTGGCCCGCCGCTCTCCCCAGCTGAAAACAACTGCGCCGAGCTGTCGCAGAGGAAGGAGGGGGCCCAAGGACCTCTGGTCCGCCGCTCCGACGGTGAACCCTGGGCGGTCAGACCTGTGGCCCGCCGTGCTCCCGGACCGCGCGCAGATGCTCACGTCTTTCTCCGCAAAGCGGAGTCCCTCTTTATATTCGCGGGACAAAGAGGTGTTTGTCCGCGCACTCATCCCTGATTACTTTCTTCAGGGTATCATTAACCGGAAACACTGTGCGGTTCCTTGGTCTGAGCCCGCCGGACATGTCGTCCTGTACGGACCTTTGCTCGACCACATCCTCGACCTTCATCGTATCCCTGACTGCTTTGATCGGGTCAACCAGGTCCCCAGATAAGAAATAGTACTTTTTATTCTCATCCCTGGCGTCAGGGGGACGGTCAAAGAGTTCGCCATTTGACAAGTCGCCCAGGGATTGCTCAAACTGTGAGCTCGCTAGCGGTATGTGGCTCGCCCTTTTAGCGGCCCTTCCTTCCCGCTGAGCTGGGGGGAGACTGGAAATTGATGCCCGGACCTCCTCTCTAACCAGGGATCTAATATCTTCCCTGAATGCGGCCTGTTCATCCGTAAGGATCTTGGAGGTACAATCGGGGCATAGCGGCTTTTTTTTTTTTTTTTAAAGACAGAGCGCCTTTCCTGTGTTTTTTCTTTAGGTCCTGTTTAGACCGGGTGGATTCCCTGTCCTGCAGAATATACATGCATGCACATAAGGGAAAACCCCCACACAATGGTAAATCCCTGAGCATAACATTCCTGCAACAAGTAACACTTACAGTTTGCAGGGCTTCCATCTCTGGTTGCTTTGTAGTCCTGATGCAGAAACGCAGACAGAACCAGATTAGACAGATGAATCCTTCTCTGAAGGTGTGCTGTCTGTGGAAGCTTGTCGGGGGGTCTCCATTTCCAAATATCCCGCTGTTCCGGGTCAGCTGACGGCGTCTGACGTCACCGCGTCACGCCGCGTCATTGGCTCCGCCCCCCGACGCCACGCGCGGCCGCGCCAGCATGCCTGGAGGAGAGAGGCATCTGAGCCTGTGGCCCGCCGCTCTCCCCGGCTGAAAACAACTCTGAACTGGAAGAGGAAGGAGGGGACTCAAGGACCTCTGGTCCGCCGCTCCGACCGCTGCGGTGGTGAACCCCGGGCGGTCAGACCTGTGGCCCGCCGTGCTCCCGGACCGCGCTGACTCTCCGGAGGGGAGGTAAACGGGGAAGCAGCCCTGTGGACCGTCAGCCCCGCTTGTCAGCAAGATTCCTCTTGGGAAGGTGAGAGGGGAAGCGGCCCTGTGGACCGTCAATCCCGGTTGTTATCCTGCAGCTCCCTGGAGGGAGCTCCTCTTGCATGTCCCTGTAGGGACAGGAAGCACTGGTGAATGGGAGACGGGAGGAGCCTTTTAAAGCCTCTTGCTTCCTGTCCCTACGAGGTCAAGGTGCAACCTCCATGTCTGCCGTCAGGATGACGCCGGGAAAATAGTGTTATTCTTAAAAGTCATATGAAAAAGTTAGATACACTTTAATGCGTCCATAAGGGCAAAACAGCTGCACAGACCAAAGAGTTGTAGTTCATGCAGGTTTCTGTTGGGCATCTAGTCATCACAGTAGTTGGATTAAGAAATGCTCCTTAAGGGAAACGGGCATTTCTGGTGCGCATCTCTGTTAAAGAAGCATACTGGGGCATAGAGAGATTCTGGATAGTAGATGTTGGTTTTCCCAACATCGTCCGACTTTTCAGATTAGGTATAGATTAGCAAAACCAAATGCAGATGTAATATTTTATGGTTCAGTGAGCATTCTACAAAACATGAACATTTTAAAAAAATGGACTTATATGTTTACAGACATACCGTAAGGGCAAAATATATATTAACACTCAATATCTCTATATGAGTGTGTGCACTTTTGGCAACAAGTTGTCCTACACCGCCATAAGCATTAAAGAGTTATTCCTATTACAATCACTTATGGAATATGGATGTGCCATAAATGTCCAATATTTGTAGGTCCTACCGAGAGGAGGGGTACCACAAGCTCATCCTGCCTGGGTTACATTTTGTTCTACGGCAGCTACAGAACAGACAAGCAAGTGTGTCCAACTGTTTCGGTAACTTCCATAAAAGACCCCTTTAGGGCCTTATTCTCAAACCATTTATGAAAACTTCAACTCGCATTCTGTGGGATCTCTAACAAAAGCAACCCGAGACTGTAGAGGGATTACGGCTCTACAACGGGGTGTAAAAGAACGATGTGAATACTTGTACATCCAAGATGCAGAAGATAAAACAAGCACAAGCCAAGTTTTATTTGGGATTAGAAGTGGCCAAAATTCCAGTAAAAAGGGAGAGTAGAGCTCGGGAATAAGCGAGTTAGGCCGCCTGCAGACGAGCGGGTCGGATCCGGCAGCGAGAAATCTCGCCGCGCGATCCGACCCCAGAGCCTGCAGGGACGAGCGCGTACTCACCCGCGCCTGGCGGCCCCGGCTCTTTGATGTGCCGGCTGCCGCGCAGCCGGCGCATGCGCAGACCGGAGCCGGCGGCCAGGTGAGTGCGTGCCCCGCAGAAAATTAGAACATGCCGCGGTTTGTTTGCCGCGCGAGATTTCGCGCGGCCAAACCGCGGCCGTCTGCATAGGAGTGCGTATTGTAATGCACTCCTATGCAGACTTTCAGCGGCGGAAATCCCGCGGGAAATCCCACGGCGGGATTTCCGCTCGTCTGCAGGCGGCCTAAAGCAGTTATTTCTATCAAATACTTTTTAATTCAGAAAACCCACTGACCGTTCTGTAAGGAGAAAAAGTATTTTGAAGACCAAAGGATTAAGAAAAAAAAAAGATATTGCAGGTGTTTTAATTGTTGCAGGTGTAAAGTTATCACGAAACAGCACTTGCAGCTTTAAGAGAGGCTAACCACACAGTAAGTTAATGAAACATTCCATGGAGGTAACACTTAGGAGTAATGAGAGAGAGCAGTAATAGCAACAATAATAATAAAAACAGCAGCAGCAATAATACATAGGATAAAGTACTCCCTGTTGGGTATAACCACACCGTTAGGATACTTTATCAAATGGCTCCGCTGGCAAATAAACTACCAGGCTGAAGGTCGAGAGACTTACTTATAGAGTTTGTCAGAAAAACAAAAACCTCTTAACTGTACGCTTAGGGGATCATTCTCTACATCACTGAAGTTGTTACTGAAGGAAATCACCCTACAGGTGACTAAATTATATCTCCATTTAGGATCTATTTATGCATTTCAGTGATTTACCTGCAGCTTTGCTACTAATTGGAGACTATAAGGAGTATGCTAAAAGGGGAAAGTACCACATGTAGAATCATCCTCGCATGAAGCAGCAGCACAAGATATTTATCATTGTCTATGAAGATTGTATACTAATAGCACTAATGAAGCAAACCCCTAGCGAGTCTCTTCCCTTGTGTCTTTGGTGACGTCATAGGGTGAAGTACAGACTGATTCTTTAACTCCTTAATAACAAAGCTTTTTTTTTTTTCTTTTTTTTTATTTTCGCCCCCCCCCCCCCCACCCCCACCATTAAAATAATCGTAACTCCTTTATTTATCCATTGATCTAACTGTATGAGAGCTTGTTTTTTTGCAGGACAAGTTGTATTTTCAATGGTGCCATTTAATGTACTGAAAGACGTTTCGAAAAGTGGAACACAAATGGGGGAAGAAAAAAAAAAAACGAAAAAAAAAAAAAAAAAAAAGACATTACGCCATCTTTCGGTGTGTCTTGTTTTTATGGCTAACAAACTGCAACAAAAATGACATAACTTTATTCTATGGGTAAGTACGATTACTACGATACCAAATATACATTTTTTTTTGCTGTACTACTTGTATGTTTTTTGTATGCAGCGCGATCTCCCTCCATACATGTCCTGCAACTGCAGGATATAAAAACACTGTTGACGGTCATTAAGGGGTTAAAGGCCCTTTTACACACAAAAATGATCACTCATAAGATTAGTAGCTTATTAATCCGTGTGAGCCGGCAGGAGCTATATTCAAAGAACAGCTAAGAACAGCAGAGAACATTCCCTTTGTTCTGCCGCGGTGCTGACAGCCGAGACAATGTTATTGCTCTCTGCGGAGAACACAGCATGAAGTCCCTGCTAGCAGCTCTTCTGCTGAACGATGGATTTTATGCCGAACACAAATTCATCGTTCGGCAGAAAAGTGAAAGATGGGCACATTTATACACAATGATTATCGCTCAAAAGATAGCTTTTGGGCAAATTTTGAGCGATCATCGTTGTGTAAAAGGGCCTTAACACTACTACAAACTGCCAGGCCTAATTAATGGAAATAAAAGAGTCCTCATCCAATCTGAAAGACAAGCAAAAAAAACCCAAAACATATCTAAAATGTATCAAAATGACCTTTGGTAGCGACAGCATAATCTAGGAAGTAACAGCGTGGGGAGTATCTAATTTTACATTAAATACACAATCACATGCACAGAGCAACTCATACATCCCAGGATGGGGTCCAAGCCAGCAAACACTCCCCAAGTGCTCAATGCCGACAGTGTCAGGAACCAAATAAATGGGATGAAAATCCCATTATGCAGATAACCTTCTCATGCTACCTAAACAGGAATCCAGCATCACAATCCAAAAAGGGGTAAACAGAAAACATCTTTATTAATACGAATTAAAAACTTCATGAACGCATGAAACGTTAGCCTACAGCTTTTGATCTGTCACATTACTATGAAAGAACTTGATGTGCGAAGAACCAGGTAAGTATTTGAAGTAAATTCCATAAGTAAAAGTGAACAGAGGTCTGGACAAGCAAAAAAGGTAGGTGTTAAAAAAAGAAAATGAAAAAAATTGTGTAATGGTTAACAAATTATTAGCACCCTCCAGAGACACTCAAATACAGACTACCTGCAGATACATATTAAATGCGGTTAGCTGCAGTTCAGGCAAAATGGCCACCCCATAGTCATGTAGACCGTTTAAAAAAAAAAAGAAAAGAAAATGAAGCCAAATTAGAAAAATAGAATGTTTCACTATCTGGCTTTAATTACTTAGAAAAGTAGATAGTACATCCCCTTTAAAAATACATAACTAAAAACTCCAGCCATTGTAAATAATGGCCACAAAGTGGTGAAAATTGTTGGAATCATTACAGGCGTAATAAAACTATACAAATATCCAACAGCACTAGATCAATCCTGAACTCTCTATGTAGATCTGCAAGACTGGTTACTGAAATTAGGGGGGAAAAAGGGGGTCCTTTGCATTTGCTTACTGCTTGATTGAACAAGCTTTTAATCCACAATAGGAGAGAAAAAATAATATATATATATATATATTTTTTTTTTTTTTTTTAATTTTTTTTTAATTTTTTTTTTTTTTTTTTTATTATTTTATTTTTTTAAACACATACATAGAAGGTAAAAAAAACATGTTCACAAATATTTATTCCAGAAGTAGTAAGGCACCCGGTTAGAAAATAAAATAAGACTCCCATAATGTCTAGTAAGTCATTCAACAGAAGATATCATCCAGTCTTCTAAAGGAAGAAACTATCAAGAACATAGTTGACAAAACCAAAGAACAGACCTCAGGATTATTATGAATTAAGGAAAACGTCAGCTACTTCATTGAAAAAGACCTTTAGAAACTTCAGCCTAAACTCTATACTCTACCTTTCTGCAAAAATGTGTGGACATAACCTGCTAAGCTACGAGTAAATTACTTTCTTTGGCTACAATCCAACATCTCAAAAAGTCAAAAAGTTACCCACTAAGTCTAAAATATCCTCTTTCCAGAATGAAGTAATGCTCCACAGGCCCTGAGCCAACATCTTCTGCAGACCACTAGCGGTTACCAGGTTTCAGTGAGTAGACCATATTTACATAGTTGTTTCTTAAGGGTCTAAAGGACTTAAATGTCCTGTTGCAATAATATCAGTCTAGGAAAACATGGAAATCACACGGCCTCCAAAAGTACTGCAATTACATTAAAAGAGGCTACAGAATCTAATGGTGATTTAGAAAGGTGTATAAAAGGAGTTTGTACTTCAGCTGAACTAGATTTCTTCCTTGTTTCCAATATATTTAACAGTTATGCAGTGTCGGACCACTAGGACGACATTTGCTAATAAGAATATGGACATTTTTCTTTTTTTGCTAAATTTAAAATTTGTTTGAACCTGGAAATGAACAGACATACAAATTTTGCACCAACAACCCTGGAGAAAGTCCAGTGCAAAGTCATGCCAGCATCCACGACCATTCCACACACAAAAACACAATCACTATATTATCCATTCATGTTTTCCCTGCAGAGTATTAGCAATCATAACTATCGTGTGGCCTGGCCAATTATATCAGCACTGTGAAGAAAAGAAGGGCCAGCAGCCAATCACTGTGCCAGGTCACTGCCTGCTTATGGATAATTTTCAATTATACAGCAATTAGCAAATGAAGGGAAAACCTCAACACTGATCTACTTAACATGTTGTAATTCCACACCGATATGATCTGAAATAGCCACCGTGGCTTTTAAGAAAAATTATGCAGGATAAGGATACCGAAGTATCTGACAAAACCCGGATGGGAACACTTGCAACTCTTGCAATCAATACTTGCAAGAAATGTGGCCATACAGAAGAATGCCTAATTAAAACAGATTCAGCTGTCGTCCTATTCTTGTGAGCCATTGTTAAAGCGAACCCAAGGCCTCTTCCACACCTGCACTGGATTGCCATTATGGGTTTCATTCCCCTCTTTGATTATGGGAGTAGAAAAGTGGCAGGGAGAGTCCAGGCACAGATGTGAATGTAGCCTTAGGGACCTTTTACATGGGATGACTTGTTGGGTGCAGATGTCCGAAAGTCGTTCTGCTTTTACATAGGAACGATGATCGTTAAATGAATAGAAGCGGATCGGATTCTTCTGGCCCACCCGCTCTGCAGAAACTGAGTGACAAACAAGAAGTAGACGAATTCTTATTCTTTGTTCCGTCTGCATTGAGGAACACTAGATGCAGAAATATGAATGATTTAGTCATGTTGAACGGACAGGTATGGGACACAGAAAAAGATTTACTATTCTACTAAACTGATCTTTATCTAATCATTTCATAGGGGATACGCACAAGTCTGTATTCTGACTATGGCTCAGAAAAGCCAGAGTTTTTAGTGCTTTTCTCATTGATATAAGCTCGTGAGCCACTTACGCTCCTTGTACTAGCTGCCATTAACCTAGATTGTACCGAACGCAGCTGTTATACAGCAGGTAGGTGTATTCGAACAACCTTCCACAAAGGCATCAAACTGGTATCAGTCCTGTTTATACCGCAGATGCTTACAAAAACACTTGTGCATAAATCAGATCTCTAGCTCCCAGCCAGGAGCTTCAGTTTGTCTTCCAAGTTTCCATTACCCCCCAAAACAGAAAATATTGCATGTTCTGGATACATTCATTAGGATCATACTCTAAGCAGTGGAAATAAGTAAATGTGTCACTATACTTTACTCTTCAACTCCTTCCGGTCAGTGGAAAGAACAGGTAGTAAAAGTTTAGTCCAACAAAACTGGGTTATCAGCTATCCACAGGTCATGGACCTTTTACACGAGACGAGCCGTTGGGCAATCGATTCACCAACAGCTAGTCCCAGTGATGGTCGCTCCTGCTGTGTTACACAGGAGTATCGCTCACAGCACTGCCGGCATGGAGGCGGAGCAGTCTGGGCAGCGTTCAGCCCCCCGCCGCCTCCATTTACAGTAAGCAGACAGTCCTTCAGAAGTGACCGACTGCGGTTTACACTGAACCATTTTCATCCAGTTGCTGCATGCGTTGAAACTAATGGAGAAGTGGTGGGCACTGCAGTGTCGGTCAGCAGCTTCATCTAATTACTGCCAGCCGCAACCCACCTGCAGTCACCAGACTAGTGGAGTCTCTTAAAAACTTTCGTAGTGGGTCCTCCTGCCCCGGACCTCTAATACAGTAAGTAAAGAGAACTCATGGATGGGACCATAAAAGGGCATTTGCACACATGGTGGATTTGTTGCGGACTTTGCACAACAGAAGAATCTGCCGTAAGTCCACATCAAAATCTGCACTAAATGGATTTTAGTGCAGATCTGCTGGACACGTTTTCACTGTGGAAGATCCATAGCTAATTAGCCACGTATGAACGAGTTCAGAGTTTAAAAAAAAAAAAAAAAAAGAAGAGGCATATTAGGGTGCGTTAACACGTGGTAGATTTACACCAAAATCCCCACCATTTGGTGCAGATTCTGCTGCGGATACAAAGTAGATTTCACCCCATCATTAATAGTAGAAATAAAAGTTACAAATGCTCTACAAAACTCTCAGCATATAGTAGTTTTCTGAGAGGAACAATGGGGATATTGTTCGGGCTCTTTATTCAATTTTTTTTTTGTGGGGACAAGTTGTACGAATAGCCAGGGGCCAATGCTGGTCACTTAATCTCCTACTGGCCAAGGCTGTATGTAAACGTGTTGCAATCGTATACAAATGCTTTTAAGAGATCCCATCAGTTCATGAGTCTACACTGCTCAGACGCGTCAGATCAACTTCCATAAATGTATTCTATTAGTCTTTTTACAGTAGTATTGATGACCCCCACAGCCTTCGTCCAATATACTAGAAAGCTGAAATTCTCAGTATACTCATTTTCAAATTCTGTAACTGTTGACGTCCTTCGAAGCATCCATTTACACTCCGGTAGTGTCAGGTTTGTGACACGGCCAATCACAACCAGTTAGAGATGTGAAACATATAGTGATGTCATCATGGGAGGCTGCGACTTGTCATCTTCATCATGCAGGAGTGTAAACAGAGGCAAGTCCCTCCCGAGAATCCAACATACTGGTAGGACTTGGAGCTTGCCATAAAATCTGCCCTGCTTAAGTTAATGTGGGCACTGTTATATGCCAGATATTTGAGCAAGTAGCAGAAACATGTAGTGGGCTCTGGCGGATATTGCTCCAACTAGGTATACGGTACTAATGGAGACCAATTATAATAGCTGAAAGAAGGTGCATTTTTTTAACATGTGAAAAACACAGGTCTGAACGCCCAAATGCAAATCAGTGGGGATTCAGCACTCTGTAATACAGAGTGTATATATGCCCGCGTGAATGAGCCCTAAAAGGATTAACAATTATTCTATACATTCATTAATGGTTCCTGCAACAAATGGCCATAGACTCCCCGATTGTTGACTTTCTTATAATTATGAAATGAAATGTTAAAAGACTGCGAGTCTAGGAACTTGTACAAATATATTTATGTAATAAGGCACATTCTGCTGTTCTGTAGTTTTTCCCTATGGGTCATCACAGAATGAAGGCCGCAATGGGAGTGTTAATGACTTTTGCATTATTCCAGGATCTCCATTTGGACTATGTAAAACCTTTAAAAGAACAGCATGGTCCTTCTTGTGGGAGGTTTTCCAATCTCCCACTAAACCCTCTTACCTATCTACTGAATGTTCTGCCCACGAACGTTGGTAAATTAAAGGAGATGTCCCGTGGCAGCAAGTGGGTCTATACACTTCTGTATGGCCATAATAATGCACTTTGTAATGTACATTGTGCATTAATTATGAGCCATACAGAAGTTATAAAAAGTTTTATACTTACCTGCTCCGTTGCTAGCGTCCTCGTCTCCATGGAGCCGACTAATTTTTGGCCTCCGATGGCCAAATTAGCCGCGCTTGCGCAGTCCGGGTCTTCAGCTTTCTTCTATGGAGCCGCTCGTGCCAGAGAGCGGCTCCGTGTAGCTCCGCCCCGTCACGTGCCGATTCCAGCCAATCAGGAGGCTGGAATCGGCAGTGGACCGCACAGAAGAGCTGCGGTCCACGAAGGTAGAAGATCCCGGCGGCCATCTTCAGCGGTAAGTATTGAAGTCACCGGACCGCCGGGATTCAGGTAAGCGCTGTGCGGGTGGTTTTTTTAACCCCTGCATCGGGGTTGTCTCGCGCCGAACGGGGGGGGGGGGTTTAAAAAAAAAAAAACCCGTTTCGGCGCGGGACATCTCCTTTAAGTGCCAGGCTGCTCCTTTATATCATGACAGCAGCCAAATGCTTCATTGTACTTAGAGGGTGTGGCTGTGCACTTCCACCAATAACCAGATTAAAGATATACGTCAGACGGAGTTCCTCACTGCCGCAGTCCACAACACTATAGAGAAATAGGATTCCGTTTGGACTTTAGGGGACATTCAATAGCTGTGAATACCTTGGTTCTCCCTAGCCCTCTGGTGCAAGCTTTTATCTCTACACATTTATTTTGTCATTTGGTTTTCCCTTGTTTATATACACTAGATTTGAACCTAAAATGGGTTGATTCCCACTAGCAAAGTTTTCCTCCATGATGCAGTGTTGCGATGCCATGTAGGAGATGGTGGGGGGGGGGGATAAAATTGCAGCATGCCTTTTCTTTTTGTGATGGCACCATTGAAAACAATGGCCGGGGGATTCTCGTAAGGATATTTTAGGATTTTAGTGTCATTAGACTGGTTATATCCTCACCACCACCTAAAATCATCCACCCAAGGTCATGCAAAGGGGTCAAAGTGTGGTACAAGAAAATGCCTGCAGGCTTTCTTATACTAGATTTGTCTGTAGACTATGTTACACCTCTTATGACCAATGTTTGAGATTTTTTTTCTGTTCCTTTTTTCTGTATATTTTTCCCTTATATTAAAAAAACCTTTCAGAAAAGGTAGTGGACAATAAAAAAAAAAATTTTTGGCATAATTTATGCCAGTTTCTGGAGAAAATAATAAATAAATCTTTCAGTCTGGGGTAGACACACCCCTGCAGACAAGCCTCACCCATTTTTTTGAAAATTGGTGAGGCCAGTGCAGAAAGAAAAGTCACAAAATTTTGCACAATTAGGTTCTGCACAAAAATGTGCAGCTTTTCCCCAACAGAAATCTGCCGTAAAGTAGTTCATAAAATGGCAAATTATGTAAATATGCAGCAAGATGTATTTAAGATCACCACAGAATGGACACCTACATCTAATTAGTTTTATGAGAAACTTGTACTGCTGGTAAATGTAAAGAAATACAAGATTTCCAATTAAACGTTCCTCATAACATGCCGAGGGTTTTTGAGCACTTCCCACCTTACAGTGCTTGGTAGTTTGGGTTGATCACTCTGAGCTTCAGAGACCTCAATATAAAACATTAGACAAAGATGTACATTTAGAGGTAGTGACATTAATGCACAAGTCACCTCAGCACGCTGCCATGAATTGGCCATACACATTAGATTATGGTGGGCAATATTGCTATAATAAGTCTTCTGATGTGCATGGGGCAGCTCAGAAGACCCCAGAAGGATTTTCCGTACAGCTCCCACATGGTCCTGGGAGATAAGCTTCCATTTCTCCAGACAGATCCTTAAAATGCAGATAAATACATAAAATGACACCACAAACCTGTTGTTGGGGATACTGCATTCCTCCCATTGTACCAGGAGTACGTCCCTGTATTCCCATTGGATATCTTTGTGGGCCTTGGGGTCCATATGTCTGGCCAGGATATGGACTGCTTTGCTGTGTCTGTGAGTAGGGGCTACTGCCCATTCCATAAAGTGGAGGCCTTTTCATTACCATTGGATCCATTGGACTACCCTGTTTGTACACAAAAAACAACAGCTAAATGCAGAGGCTATCCTTTAGTTCTCTATTATACAATTGATAACATTTCATATTTACAAAACATATTAGGATAGAAATGAGTCTTTGAGTGCACGGTTTTTTTATATTTCGTGTTTAGCATTTAAAGTGTGGGTCCAGTTGTAAGCTACTGATGGTCCAGCTCCCCTGTATTCATCCGGTTTGGTATTGCAGGTCAGGTTGCCTGAAATAGATGAGAACCTAGCCTGCACTACCAATGAGAGCGACTGCAGTGGGAACAGAGCTCTCCACTTCCTACAGAAATCAGCTAAGTGCATGAGTAGGCTGGCCGAGATAGCAGCTGATTGGGCGGGTGCAAGGCAGCAGACCCCTTCTGTCCTACTATTGAGGACCTATCCTGATGATCAGTAAATTTATGACTGGACAATCCCTTTAAATAATGGTGGCCAATATGGTATGTGTGATTGGTATATTTAGAAACATCCCGTTATCACAGAGTCAGGTATTACATTCCGTTTAGAGAACATTTCCCCAACTTCCAAACTACTGCATGGAGGCCAAGCAAGCATCAGCTTTACATCAGTTATGTAAAATAAGGGTACAAGTAAATGAGAACAGTAACTTTAAGGGCTCCTTCCCACGGATGGATTTCCGCCGCGTATTACGCGGCGGAAATCTGCTGCGTTGCCCGCAGCTATTAGGTTCTATTGAACCTAATAGCACAATGCTTACGGTGCGGAATTCTACCGTGGAATTCTCCACGATTTGCCGCGGGTGTACGTGCGGACGGCTTCCATTGCAGTCAATGGAAGCCGTCCGTCACGCTATCTTCCGCTGTAGCACAGCGGAAGATAGTGTGAAACCGCTTCCCCGCCTGCCGTGTCATGACGTGACCGGCGGGTCATGTGACGCTGTGTGCGTGTCATATGACGTGGCCGGCACATCAGCGCTGAAGCGTCGTGCGGGACGTAGGACGCCGGATCCGGAGGTAAGTATTGGGGTCTCTGGGGGGGCGCTGTGACGGGCTCCCCGTCACGGCCATGTGAAGCCGGCCTAAGACATAATAGCGCACATTTGCCATTCGTGTTACACCACAATTCTGATTTGAGTTGCATTTAGTTTTTGGCACCAGCCAAAATTTAGAAAAATTAACATGTTTTTTGGTGCAAGTCAACGGTCAACTTCAATAGCCACTTCAAAAAGTGTCTGAAAAAAAAAAAGTGGTAGTTTAATGGAGACTAGGCTTTTTAGACAAATAAATTTAGGCATTTTTTAAAAATTGCTAAATTTTTACACAATCTCACTTCAGATGGTCAATAAATATTGTACAAATATCTGTAGACATTTAATATATGCGCCAACTTTATCAACATCATGAGATATGACAGCTTTGGTGCATTTTACACTAGAGAGGGGGGGGGGGGGGGGAAACAGCAATAGCATGCCAAAAAAAGTGGCATCAAAAATTAATTTGATTTGATGTGATGTGAAGTTCCCCTCAATGTACACTGTCAAAAAGAACATACAATGCGGCCCCTAGAAGTTGTCATTTTGCTACAAAACTCTGAACGCAGTTCCATCTCAGGCAGCTATGTAAATGATTAGAGTTGTGGTGTGATTAGATAAACAGTCTTGTCACCTGAGGCCCTAAAAGTGGTTCCCCGCCCCATTGGCCTATAAAAGGCTCAGAGGTTCCTTGCGTGCAGTGACCTCTTCTTCCACTTGTGTGGAGCTTGTTGACCCACTAGATGCCTCTACCATGCATAGAAGAGATTTCGCCCCATTACCAGAGTGTGAGAGGGGGCGCATTATTGAGATGCGAGAAGCTGGATGGTCGTATGCATGAATTGCTCCTAACCTGGACTGTTCTAACCAGACTTAGGTGGTGTTTGGACCAGTGGATGGTCGAGGGCACACACAGTGACTTGGCTCAGGACGCCCTCAACAGACCACCAGTAGAGGATAGTCTGATCGTCCGACAAGCACCAGGAGTTCCAACTGTTTCATTGCTCATCCATAGACAGGAAGTGCAATCGTTACACCCCTGTGTCTGTTGGAACCATTTCCAGGTACTTGGCTTTAGGACATGTGGTCTCACAGCGCCCATTATGTGTATGGCCTTTGGCACCTACTGTCGCCTCCATTTGCAGTGGTGTTGTGAACAACAAAACTGGACTGCTATGAAATGTAACCAGGCTGTCTTAGGCCTCCTTCACACGGGCGACACTGAGAAAATCGCAGCGATATCGCATCGCTGCACCGTACGATATCGCTGCGATTTTCTCGCAGCAATACCGCGATTTTGTAGCGCTACAAAGTCGCATGTGACGCTACAAAATCACGCGACTTTGTAGCATCTGCTACTGTCAAAGTTGCATCGCATCTCATGCAAACTGCGTTTTCGTGCGATGCGATGCAACAGAGAGGAAGGCTCCATAGAGAAACATGGGCTACAAAACCTCGCATGTCGCGGGCATATCGCCGGACCTGCGAGGTTTGTGTGTCGTTTTGTAGCATGCTACAAAACATCTCATGTGTGAAGGAGCCCATTGGAAACCATGGGCTTCTAATATATGCAATTTGTAGCATCATAGCAACGCTACAAAATCACGCGACTTTGTCGCTCGTGTGAAGGAGGCCTTAAGCAAGGAATCCAGGTTTAGTTTGGGAGCTGACGGCCATGTCCATGTCTGGAGACCTTGGGGATAAGCAATTCATTCCTGCCTTTGCTGTGCAGCAGCACACCGCCCCCACTGCTGGTGGGCCATCAGCTATGACAGTCGTTCACCCCTAATAGTGGTACGAGGGACAATGACAGCTCAGCTGTATGTTCAGGACATCCTGCAGCCAATTCTTAGGACTGGGCTTTTCTTTTTTTTTTGACAATGAGTGAACGCATATTGTAAGACACCATCAGAAACCAAACTTGAGTAAAACAATTATTTTTGACAACATCTGCAGGACGTGGAATCTGCATACTATACAGCAAAGATCTTTATGATGGATTTAAAAAAATAAATAAAATTATATTGTTATAATTTTGGGAGAAAGTCTCAGCAGAACTTCTATAAACATATTCTCTCCTTTAGTTCTGTAATTGCTG
This sequence comes from Eleutherodactylus coqui, assembly GCF_035609145.1. Lineage (NCBI taxonomy): Eukaryota > Metazoa > Chordata > Amphibia > Anura > Eleutherodactylidae > Eleutherodactylus > Eleutherodactylus coqui. The sequence goes on along the minus strand of NC_089839.1, from coordinate 130,947,977 downwards.
TTTTTTGCTCCTACAGAATGATGTGGGAGTGTGTGCTTAGATGAAAAAGCAGGTTCAAAGATCTACTGTGTAGCACTAAGTATATATAATTTAAAAAGTTGCCGGGTATTCTTGTACGCACCAACCCGAGCTCTGAAGGCTGCAGGTGGCGACGAGGCTCACAAAATATGCCACGCAAAGACATTTGTAGCAGGCAGAATGAACGCTCAAAATGCTTTGCAGTGAAAGGCTCTTATTGGCCATGGAAGACAATGTGATTTGGAAGCGGTGTTGAAGTTTTCGGCGTCCCGTCCCTCTCTTTGATGAATGTTTTGTATTCTCTCCATGGCCATTCTGAACGCAGCACTTCAAAGCCGACTGGCTGCTTTACAAAATAAATTGGATTGAGATGTACACATACTGGAGCTCAAGAGTCCCAAACACATTTCATCCAAGCCTAGGGTGAAGCGAATATTGCTGAGTTATAAAACTTGATTACATTTCCAACCATAACCAACTATAAATATAAAGGCGGTGTGTATGTGTGTAGATTCATACAAGTGCCAAGAGCCTGTACCACTATATAGTGCTGCTCTATGGCACGTATTACCGAAATACTGTCCCCTAGAAATATTACCCCCATAATACCAAAGGTCCACCATAAGTACAGCAGAAAAAACTCCATACGTAACTGTGTGAAATCTCGGGCATAAAAGTACAATATGACCCCATAGACAACCAAGGGTGCTATATTACAGATCTATACATGTGTTTTGGGACGGTGGTACTCTACAGGATACTGGTGTAATGTTCTTGTATTTATTGAATCCTACTTGGGGGCCCTAGAATCCCAAACCACAAGGTCTGTCTCTTCGGGCTTGTCGAGGATATTCTGTTAACAGCGGCAACCCACAACTTATACAATCATTTGTTGTTTTACACTAAAAAGGTCATTATATTGAATTGGAAGAACCCAAGAGGCCAACTAGAGGTGCCTGGATCCAGGTGGTTAATAGCATAGTACTCCCATATTAACTGTCATTAGCCAGGTGTTGTCCTGAAAAAGTTTGGTAAAATCTGGAGTTGCTGGATGAAGAGTTCTGCAACAACGACAGAGGTTTCTAACTTCTCTAGGTTGGACTGCAAGTGTGTCCGCTTGCCAGAATCCTACTCTTGACTTTTTCTAGAAGTCGCACTGTGAGTTTGTGTTCTTCCCGGACTCCCTAGTTGTTTCGCATTCTATAAAAACAGTCATGGAACAGATTTATAGAAATGAATTCAGGTCCATATTTGTATTAGTCAAACAGCACACAACATTAGCTGTTGTCTGTGGTGGCTGTCAGATGGCTGTGCATGAACGCATACCTAATGGAACACATTAGAATAGCAGCCAAACACATCAAAATGGTCAGGTTCTGCCATCAGATACTTGTCTATGGCCACATTTACTGAGGTTTTTATTTAGCAGATCCTAACACGCCATGAGAACAATATCAGCCACACTATATACACGAACCAGTGGAAGCAAAGTCACCAAAATTTAACAAGAAAACAGCCCTAGAAGCTCAGGTACCAGGCGGCAAAGTTATTTTGGAACATATTTTTGGAAAGTTTTATAATCATTCCCTTTACCCATTTACCTGATATTACATGATCTTGTAAACTACTTGGCTACTGCGAAGGTGCTGCTGTAAACAAGGAACCATTGCGATGTTAAAAAGGTCAAGTGGATTAGGTGGTCTAGTTGGCAGCCTCTTGTCATTTTGGGTTAGGCTTACATCTGAGTCGGAGGCTCCAGCAGATTCGGCATAAAACCCCAGATAAAATAGTGCAGCATGCCAAAAGGAAGGACAGAAGCTGAAGAACCTCATTATATAGTCAATGCAGTCCGTTCAGCACCACTTGCTTCTGTCAATGGACAGATCCAGTATTCAGTTTTCCTGCCTCCATGATGGAACAGGACATTGAAATGCCAGTACGAAACTAACCTTAAGGCCCATTTAGACAATGATTATCACTCAAAATTTGCTCAAAAGCCATCTTTTGAGTGATAATCGTTGTGTCTAAAAAGACGACCATTGTGCACTGTTCGTTCATCCTTGACTTTTAGCAAGCTAAAACTCAGCGACGAGACTTATCAGCGCCACGCTCTGAGTTCTCCACGGGATACCAGCTGATAGCATTCTTTCAGCTGGTATCCCGCACAGAGCTCTCAGTGATACCTTATTTGCTACTTAAAACTTTATGCAAAGATGATCGCTCAAAACTATCACTCTAGCTGTCATTTGAGCGATTTTCGAGCAATCGTCTTTCAGTGTAAATGGGCCTTTACTTTGTGTCAACTCTTATGGCAGAAGGCTCCTTAGAGATGTAAAAGGGTCACTCCGGTGATTTGTTTTTCTCATTCATGCTGTTGCCTGCCCCTAGTATATGCAAGTTGGCCAGTATTACCTTGGTTAGCTATTCCTTTCTATCCGAAAAGCCCGGCCTCTTTCTCTTCGGAAGGTCAGTGACCATGTTTGTGCCTGTGCAGAGCCTACCATAAAAGCACTGGACTTCCAGGGAAGAAATTGATGGATACACTACTGTACACACATTCACCTGAAGATTTCGCTGATGGACATTTCCTTTAGCAACCAAACTTATAAAGAGATATAAAAATGAACTATACATTATATTAAGGATCAACTAACTTCAGCTGTTAAACATTACTGTAAAAATCCCTTTAACATGAGGATCCGTCACAGTTACATAAAAAACAAAAGAAAAGGAATTAAAAAGATCCTGTCAGAATTTATTTTGTTAAAATTTCTGACTGTATACTCCTCTTCCTCAGCTTACATCTCCCACAATGCAGCTCTGTTCTTTGCACGAAGTACATTTTGATAGGTTGTAGTCAGCCCATTTACGGGAGGTCACGGACTGCTGCATTGAATATCAGACCACAGCACTTTCTAAGGTCTGTGATTGGCTTCTGCAACCATTCTGTACACAAGCCAACTGCAGCCGATCAACACTGCATGATAGGGAAGAGGAGAGGACAGTATAGCATTTTCTTTTAGTCATGGAAACAGGAATTAAAAAAAAAACAAAACAAAAAAAAAACACTGAGCACTTCTGTAATTTTAAAGAATCCTTGCCATAAAATTAGATGGCAAAGAAATCTAAATAACGTACAAAATAGCCGCCCAGAAGCTTTAACAAACAGGTTTATACATGTACACGCTTCATGAAAAACAACTTATCCTTTATGAAACTGTGCTATATATTATACACATACATTAAAGTAATGTCAGATTGCTGACAAACACAGCCTACAGTTATGTAGTTATGTCTCAGGCAGATATATAAATGATTATAGTTGTGGTCTAATTAGACACGGAGTCTTGTCACCAGAGGCCGTAAGTCTCAATGTCCACGTGCGAATTTTATTTATAAAATCCGCGTGTGGCCCCCGCACAGGAGATCCCTATGGCCAGCAAGATGCATGGATGTATTAGCATCTGTAGGGCAGCTAAAAGCATGCAGATGGGATTTCTTCCTGGCGTGAGTCACATGCACAGGAAGAAATCGCAGCATGCTCCATTTTCCTGCGGATCTGCCGTACAGACGGCTCCCTCGGCTTCCATTGAAGCCTATAGAAGCAGTCCGGATCCACAGCACAGCTGCAGCTGTTTTTGTGTTGTGCCGCCGATATGCGGGAGAGCAGGAGATTTAAAAAGGAAATGGTGTGCACGCGGCACGCCGAGCACATCGGCCGGCCGGAGTTCCAACCTGCACTGAGGAGAGTCCCGCCGCGCAGGAGAGGTAAGTATAATGTATTCTCCCGCTCCATGTGCTTCCCCTGTTGTCCTATAAAAAGGCTCTTGGAGGCTACTTTTGTGTAGTGTATCTCTTGTTAAGAGACCACTAACAGCTAGACAGGTCTCTATCACGCACTAGAACATATACTGCCCAGTCAACTTTGGGCACTTTGAGAGCGGGTGCATCATTGGAATGAGACACGCAAGATGGCCATTTCAACAAATTGCCCACCATCTAGGCCATTCTAACCAAGCTGTTAGGAGGTGTTGGGAGCAGTGGTCACATGAGGATACACACACACGGGGAACAGGTTCGGGACAGCTCAGACGGACCACCAGTAGAGAGAATCATTTGATCTGCTGACAAGCACAAGCAGAGCCAACAGTTTCAATGACCACCATCCAGACACAAATGGCGCCTTAATTACAGAACCGTCTCTGCCCAGAATACTTCCAGGCACCTCACAGAAGACTTGATGTCACAACGCCCATTGTGTTCTGCTATAAGCACCCCAACACCTTCACCTTAGTTTCCAGTGGTCTTGAACAAGAAACCTGGGCTACTACAGATCGTAACCAAGTCCATGTTCAGTTTAGGAGCGGACGACCGTCGTATTACAATGTGGAGATTTCGTGGCGAGTGCTTTGATCCTGCCTTTGCTGTGGAGCTGCACACTGCCCTCATTGCTGATGCGATGTTCTGGGGGGTCTATCACATAAGACAGTCAGCATTTTCTAGCAAAATAATACTCAGCCGCACACATAAGGGGGTCACAGGAATGTCCCCACAGCATTATTACACTTACCTGGCTGCCCGGTTGCCAGATATAAATCACCAATCAAGCATTTATGGGACCATCTGGGATACAAACTTTGGCAGTCTACAAGTGCGCAAAATCTAGAGGCTCAGTTGCAAGAACTATGGGCAAATATTTTGAAGGATGTCATATGGGGTCTGTATGCCTCCATCACATCTTGTATCCAAGCTAGAGGCAGTACAATACGGTACTAGAGATGATTATGATTATTACTCCTAGGGGAGGGATTGTTTTGCAAAACCCTTGCTGAAAAAAATAAGTAAATTTTTTTTTCAAATGTTTCACCTCATAAATCGATACAATGTTTAATACACGTGGATATTCTGCTATGTGGATTTGATTCCCGCTTCCCACTGAACTAAAAAATTAAAAAGCACAATGACACGAGCCAATGTGGATTTTATCGCAGAATCTGCAAAAATAAAAAATAAGAGGCCTCAGTGCTTTTCGATTTCCTACGTCTTTGGAATTTACTCTTTGCTTCAAAAAAAAGAAGAAAAAAAAATTTGCAAATATCCCAAGTGCGATTCCAGCCTGACCAATCAGTGCAGCTGACAGATGATGTGCAGCGTGTAATTCCAACAAACTCACTTCAGTTGTCAATATAAAAGCAGAGCCAAGAAGAACTGACCCAAAAAGCAAACGGTTCAACGGTCTTTGTGCTTTCAGCTGAGAGGCATAAGCCATACATTCAGCGCTGCAACAGGTATTCATGTGCCGAGTCCCACAGGCCAGCAGGTACAACAAGCCTTTTGTGTAGATCTGAACGCACGCCAAAACGTCTGCCTTTGTATGGAACAAACCTGTTTTCTGCTGATAACAAAGCACTAAGTTGTGAAAACTTGCAGTCATGCCGGTGACTAACAGCTGACGCTCTGCAAGAACAGACAGATGCACAACCAGCTCCACTACGTCACCAGTTCATCTAAACCACCAACACTGGGACCAGTTTGGATAACACTACAAAAAACGACAGATAGTACAACTGTAGCAACTCACCATCCCAGTAACCAGGGGTCCACCTTCATTACACACATTTATGCAACTAGAGGATGGAAACATAGCTCCACAGTGCCACCTATCTGCAGACAGGCCATTTTGGAGAGTTTATCCCTCATCAGTGCAAATGGTTGGCTGGGTGAGAGATAGTTAATATAGGTCAGAGGGAATAAAGTTTCTTCTTTGTGAGAGTGTCAAGTTAGTGTAGGGAGTCTTATGTAGGCCATGCAATGCACCCTGGGAAAAAAAGTATGCAAAGAGGGGGTGGAAAGTTACCACTACAGCACCACCTATTGGAAGGTTGATAACTATCGCCACAGGACAATTCTATTGAAAGGTGCTTTGCAAAACTACAGTACTGATGTTCTATCCTCTGTATAGGTAATCAATATCTGATCATTGGGCATCCGCCCCTCAGGATTCCTGCCAATCATCTGCCTAAAGCGATAGGGAGGCTTGGATAAGTGCCGCAGCCCCTTCAGTCCATACCGGGCACAGCTCCGGACATTGAATATCAGCTGTGTCTGGTATAACCTTCACTTGAATGGGACCAAGCTGCTCTCAGGCGAAGTGACTGATGAACATGACATCAAAGGACTAAGAAGAAAAATACAAGGTGTTTATGAACAGCACTTTGAAAAATTCAAAAAAGGTTATATGTATATGCAATAAAAGACGGACTTATCGGGCATGTGCGGCTCAACCTGTGGAGGGGTTGGCCGCCATGCCTTAGATCCAGGAAGGCCACAACGAGGAAGGAGTTGGGGGGATACTCTGTCCAAAAGGAAGGGCTGATGCAGGGAAGGTCCTGAGGTACAGTGAAGGTTTTGGACAAATATTAAAAAAAAACAAAAAGGAATAAAAAAATAAAAAAAATTGAAATTAGCGCAGAGGATTTCATTTTGGTTTCTAGAACAAAGAGACTGCACCATCACTGCAGTGGCCTCCTTAGACAGCTGACAAGTGGAGGTCCCAAGTAAGAGACCCCAATCCATTTTACACTGATGACATCCTCAGGAAAGGTTATCAGTACCTTAGCCCTGGAAAACCCCTTTAAAGCCTCAAAAAGTTAGCCCCTCAAGTTAAAAGGCATTTTTTCCACGGAACAATTATGGTTGGACTTCCGTGATCCAGCGACAATCTGCTGGATGCGGTAACTAAAAGAACAAGTTATTTGCTTCTTGCTCATCATTCAGTTTCTGCATACCTTTCCGTGTAAACAGGCAGTATCACTTATGAACGACTGCCTGTTTACATTGAATGGACGCGGGTGGGAAGGGTCTCCAGTTGGCTCCATTAAGTTAGCAATGACAGTTCCTGTGTAAAAACACAAGAACGATTATCGCTGGGACGACCAATCAGACACAGATGTAGGACATAAATGGGTCTTACAAAACACTTTGCCATTATATGGCAGCAATAAAATTTATCCCAGGCAAGCAGAAGTTGTTAACCTGCCATGCAACTAAACTACCGTGTTTCTCCAAAAATAACATCCATCCTGAAAATAAGCCCTATTCCGTTTTCTCCAGAATTTTCAGGGAGGCTTAAAATATAAGACATACCTCAAAAATAAGCCCTAGCCGAGGTCTACACTGTTCCCGCAGTCCTAGGCGCTCACACATCACTTCCTGGTTAGAAGATTCATAAATCCCAACTCCAGGAAGCAATGGCTGTGATTGGTTCATCGAGCGCTGCATTGATTGGCTGAGCCACAGCGCTTGAGAACCAATCACAGCCATCGCATTGGTTTATTCAGCGCTGCATTGATTGGCTTTTCGAGCGCCATGGCTCAGCCAAACAGGCATCGCATTGTGGAGGCGGTATTTATGAATTGGCTAGTTGTGTTAGGGTGTTTATTTACACAAGTAGTTTCTCTCACAGCGAAGCTTCAAGATTCAAATATCACTGCAGGTCCTATTTGTGGGCGATTCCTCATAAAAAGTTGCCCATTGTTCCATGTTCAAGCACTTTGAGGGAATGTCCACATGACACATGAACGCCAATTCACCGTAAGAGAATTGTGTGTGGAAGATCTGCAGCGTTTACAGCAGAAGCACAAGACCTGTCACTAATCCCATCCGCAGTGTGCACGGAGCTGCGGAGTAGACTTCAATCCAGAGCCTGTCAGTTTATACTGCGGATTTCACCCTTTGCGAGATCACAGCAAAACCCACAACGGATTTGTTACAGATCTGTATGTCCTGTGTAGGATGAACCCAAACAGGCACCTTCATACCAAGCAAAATCGCTGCCAGCACTCTGCAATTTGACGGTGGCTAAATCTGCACCTAAACGGTCTGCATTTGGCCGCATTTCAAGTTGCGGTTCCCCTTAAATTTCGGGGGTTGGTTTCTCAGCATAAACACGCTGCGGATTAATTGCAGACAATCTCTGAAGTCTCCTGCACGTGGCTTGTGTTGTAAACTGTACAGAGTTTTCGTAGTATTTGCTGCCTGCGTGACAGCAGCCCAAGGGCTCTTACCCACTTGCATTTTATTTTTTTATTTATTTTTTTTTTTCCAACGCTGCGTTTTTTTAAATGCAATTGTCAATGTTAAAAACGCATCTCACAAAAATGATAGCACAAACTTGCGATGCTTTAACATTAGAAAGTCCCATTGACAATTGCGTTTAAAAAAAAAACCGCAAGTGGGTAAGAGCCCTAAAGGTTATTCTGTGTTTCTACAAAAAAAAACAAAAAACACAACAGCTAAAATAGGGCCAGTAGTGTGAAAAAAAAATAAATAAAGCAACATTTTTCTTACAACAATGGCAGTGGAAGAAAAAAAAAAAAAAAAAAAACCCACTAAATCAGCACCTGCGGGTGCACCCCGAGGCACCGAGCGCAGCTTCTATTTGTGCATCTTCCATATTTAAGTAATGTTATTAATCAGGTCCCACCTGAAACAATCTATGAAATTGATTCTAATCACTGGGCCACGCGGAGCTTTGTGTAATCAGCATTCATTTTAGGAAATTAATTGCCTGATTGATTCTCCAGAGGTCGCGGCTGTCATAGTTTTTGAGAAGGGGTGTCACAACAATAAGAGTTAAATCCCAAAGCAAGCCAAGTCAGTTTTTACTCTTTCACCCGTTAGCCCATATTCCCCAGACGCCTCCTGTAGTGGAAAGCAGAGGGTCCTTCCAACTACAACACCGGCGGTTAGTCACATTACAGTATGCCATTCCAATAGGTGAGGAATAGAGATGAGCGAGCATACTCGCTAAGGGCAATTACTCGATCGAGCATTGCCCTTAGCGAGTACCTGCCTGCTCAGAAGAAGACGTAGCAGCACAGAGCAGCTATCTGTGTGCAGTGCAGCCACCTCTGGTCTCTTTCACCCGTTAGGTATTCGAAGATGAAATATAGTTTAGAGGTAGTTTATGAGTGTTCATGGAGAGCACCACATGTGCCTGGTCTCCGTTCCGGAGTGCTGGTCGGGAGAATAGGAGTCCCCTTCATCCCCAAACAAGGTGGCAATCTTGAAGGAGGTATTGTCAACATTTATAGTATATTTTTGATTTGCCATAAGGGTCTCCGGTGGGAAACACCCCTCTGCACATCTTACTGCGGTCCTTGGGACTGGTACAGTACAACAATGTAGACCTCCCCTGCCTTAGACTATATTTTTTGGCGTTATTGGCATCAGTTGGTCCAGTCTGGAAATGAGAATATATATTAGTTTTCCATGGGTCATTCCTACTTAGATTACAATGAGAAATTTGAGCAAACTCAGATGAGGCATGGTCAACGGGAATAGACTAGTATTATAAAAAAAAAACAAAAAAAAAAAAACACTGCCAACCTTCAGATTTCTCATACAAGTGTCAAAAGTATACAAAGAATGGTGTTTAAGGATAAAACAAAATAGTCATGCTGTGAACGTAAACAGCTGCAAAAAGGGGTCATAGAGGGATGTCAAGAATCACTCTGAAGAACAGGTGGCTCCTAGAGCAAGTTACAACAGAATATAACACCAATTCTCCAACTAATGTGCTCATACGCACAACTTGTTCCTTAGCAAAACAGAAGAGACTTATCCCATAGCTTTTTACACAGAATACAAAAGTTCAAGTAGGAGCAAAGCTGTGGAAGTATGAAATGCACTAAATGCTAGCCTTGAACCCTGCAGTAACAGCTAACAAACTAAAGTTAGCAATGAAATAAAAGACAGCAAGAGAGGAAACATAAAAAGCATGGGGGGGGGGGGTGTATTGTGCTCAAGGAAGACTATGATGATGTAACAAAGCCACCCATGGGCCATGAAAAGGAGCTTGAAATATGGTGCAAGCCAGGCTGTATGTACAGGAACAAAAAGTACAAATCATGTGGGCAAGTCCACTTTATATGCAACATATCGCTGGGAGAGACATCCCCCCCAAAACAGCTGGCTAGCCAGGAATAATGTAGGCCCAGGATGTGGGGGACTATGGACCAGCAGTAAGTACCACCATCCATGTTGGTAAAACTAGAGGAGAAGCTCTGCATCTTGTTCCAAGTTGCTCGGTCCATCATGCCAGATAAAGCCATTTCCTGACATTAGGAGTATGATGATTAGCATGGTTCAATGAGAAGTAAATGAGGTGGAGGAGGTCCTGGAATGTGAGGATGGTGGACAATTCCATTCAAAAGTTGTGAAAAAGGTGAACACTGCTGCAATATGGGAGCAGTTTTATCATCCTATGTATGTATGGTATCCTGAGTGCTATGGGGAGGTTTCTTTCAGTACCTGAAGAATACAGTTGAGCTTTTATAAGGCCATTCGCTCACCACCTAAAGCCTCTGAAATGGCAGCCAGTTTTGGTCTGGTGGACACAACCCAATTTTTGAACACAGATGTGTTACTTTATGTGGTAGTAATTTTAGAACGCAAAATTCAAGTTTTTCTCCTTGTAGGATGGATACTCATACGAAATAGTTAATTAACATTTACCATAAGTCCACTTTAGGTTGGCATAATTTTCTAGGCATCCTTTTGGGGATATCAGAGAGCTTGTAAGTTTAGAGGCAATATTTCTAATTTTGAAGAAAACAAACATTCAAAAATTAAAAATGAAATGGCCTTCAACAGCCTGTATATTAGAAGCCCCCATTAGATCACTCCATTCAAAAACTACACGCCTCCTAATATTCAAAATGGTATTTATGCACCGTGAAGAAGCTTGAAATTCATTTTTCTGCAGATTTTCAATTCTAAAAATTTTTAAAGCCGCAGAAGCTTTAAAGAAGTAAAACTCCCATTTATGACCCCAAATCTGCAGTTTTTAAAAGAATCCCACATGGTAATAGTGCACACCATGACTCAAAACACAAGCCTCAAATGAAGGAGCATCTTTTGGATTTCGGGCCTCACTTTCATTGGGCCAATTTCCAGGCAATATATTTCAGGTTTACAGAGTAGTTGAGATACCAAGAGATAAAGAAATACCCCTCAGAAGAGCCTATTTTGCAACCTACACCCTTGTAGGAATTCACATAAAAAGGGGTATAGTGAGCGTTTTGCCACCATCAGTTATTTGATCTCTCTCTCTCTATTCCGCCTCACATATTTCCGTGTACAAAATGTCAAAGATTTATTATTATTATGGTTGTTCTGTTTATCTGTTTCCTCTTTTTCAATAAACCATATATATTTTTCCCCCTCCCAAACGCATCTTTTGTGGTTTTTTCATTTATTTATTTATGGTCCTTTTATTTATTTACTTCCCCTTCCCTTCCGGGTTAGATTTCATAGTTACAGATCCTGACCCACACGGCATTCCATATCTCTCTCCGCCCGTGCACTTCCTATCCCACTATCTGTCCTAGATTTGCTCTGGTTTGAGCCTGTATCCATCTAAGCCTTATATCGTAATATTTTTGGCTATTTTTGCGTTTAACATATGTTTTTTTCCCATGGAAGTATTTGGGCAACTTTATTTTTAAATTCACCTATTGTGGGAGGGTCTTCATCCAGCCAGTGCTGCGCAATCATTTTTCTTGCCATATATAGCAGTCTGGCTACCGCTAGCTTTTCGCTTTCATCTAATGTTAAGTCGTGGATGTAGCCCAGAATGCACACAAACGGTGTGAGATCCAAAGTTATTCCGAATGTTGTATTAATTATTTCGCATATTTCGGTACAATATCTAAGTAGCTTTGGGCATCGCCACATCATATGAATTAGGTCTGCCGTGTGGGTCTTGCATCTTGCGCACATAGGGGAAGTTCTTATTCCTATATTATGCAGAAAGGCTGGGGTCCGGTATACTCTATGTATCAAGTATATTTGAGACAGCCTGTGCGACTCACTCAGAGACAAACTAGGTATCATTTGTAGGATTTCCTCCCAGTGCGACTCCTCAATAGGGCCAATGTCCTCTTCCCATTTTGCCTTGGACCGAACCGGGTTGCGTGCATTCACTGTGTCCTGCACATGACAGTATAGTTGCGTGATTTTCCAATTATATTAGCCACTATATTTGTTACTACCGTTATTTCCGTCGTGGCCACCTCCGCCCGAAAGGCGTGTCTTAACCGCAGGTATTTATAAAATTCCTTATTTGATAGATCATAGTCTTGTCTTAAAGGGGTTGTCCCGCGGCAGCAAGTGGGTCTATACACTTCTGTATGGCCATATTAATGCACTTTGTAATATACATTGTGCATTAATTATGAGCCATACAGAAGTTATAAAAAGTTTTATACTTACCTGCTCCGTTGCTGGCGTCCTCGTCTCCATGGTTTCGGACTAATTTTCGGCCTCTGATGGCCAAATTAGCCGCGCTTGCGCAGTCCGGGTCTTCTGCTTTCTTCAATGGAGCCTCTCGTGCAGGATGCCGGCTCCGTGTAGCTCCGCCCCGTCACGTGCCGATTCCAGCCAATCAGGAGGCTGGAATCGGCAATGGACCGCACAGAAGAGCTGCGGTCCACGGAGGAAGAGGATCCCGGCGGCCATCTTCACCGGTAAGTATAGAAGTCACCGGAGCGCGGGGATTCAGGTAAGCGCTCCGGTAAGCTTTCTTTAGGTCCCTGCATCGGGGTTGTCTCGCGCCGAACGGGGGGGGGGGGGTTGAAAAAAAAACCAACCCGTTTCGGCGCGGGACAACCCCTTTAATTGCTCGAAGGTTCTCATCCCCCCTCCATCTAATATTTGTGTCATTCTTATAATTCCTTCATCTTCCCATCCCTTGAAATCCTGCAATTTATAAATTTCTGGGAAATGTGGATTGTTCCATATTGAAGTGTATTGTGTGCAACTAGTTAATCCCAACATAGACCTAGTTTTCCACCATGTTTTGTGAATAAGTAGTAGCGTGGGGGTATTTTGACCATTTTTACTGAATATACCTCTCTCTAGAGCTTCAAATAAGTGTGACCCGGCAAAACATTCCTTCAGAACCCGGAAGCAAGCATCTTGTGTTTCCTCCGATTCCCAACCCCTAAGATGTTGTAATTGGGAAGCTATGAAATATGACAGGGGGTTGGGTACTGCCAATCCGCCCTTCTCTTTAGGGTTACTCAGCACTTTCAGTTTAAAGCGGGGGATTTCCCCCCCCCCCCCATATAAGTTCTCTAAACATTCTGTTAATTTTATAAAAAAAAGCGCTGTGTTATCCAATGTGGGGAATTATGAAGTATAGTAGCTGCGGCATCCATATCATTTTAATAAGATTTGTCCTCCCTATCACTGACAATGGAAGTTTACGCCACATATGAAGTTTTTGTTTCCACCTGGTAATGAGTGGTTCTAGATTTATCCTCCCATATTCACTGACCTTTCTAGTGATGTTAACTCCCAGATATTTAAATGTCTCGGTTCCTTTTTATAGTTATTTCTTTATTAATAATTTGCAGTTCGGGGACATCCACTGGCATTATTACTGATTTAGACCAATTGATCGTCAATCCTGAGAAGGATCCGAATTCTTTAATTGTCTGCATAGTCATCTCCAAAGACCCCCCTGCATCCTCTAGAAATAGGAGTATATCATCCGCATATAAAGCGATTTTTCCTCCATATTTCCTATCCGGAAACCCACTATTGCCGGGTGAGCCCGTATTTTACACGCAAGTGGTTCGATTGCCAGTGCAAACAACAGTGGTGACAGCGGGCACCCCTGTCTTGTTCCCCTGTGTAGTGGGAACATATCAGAGGACCCCCCCCCCCCCCGTTGATGAACACATCCGCCCCCACGTTTGTGTACAGCAGTCTGACCATAAGCAGGAACCCTGGGCCGCACCCCATTTTTTCTAGTACTTTCCAAAGATATGACCATTCAACACTGTCAAAAGCTTTAGCGGCATCTAGGGAGCATATTATTCTGTTTCCCTCAATGTCTGTTGGAATTTGTAGGTTCAAATACAGTCTGCGTATGTTCGCTGCCGTGGACCTCGCCGGTATAAACCCGTTTTGGTCCAGATGTACCAGGGTGGATACCACTCTGGAAAGTCGATTTGCCAGGGCTTTAGCTATAATTTTAACATCTGTATTTAACAGTGAGATTGGCCTGTACGAGTCCATCAATAGGGGGTCCTTATCCGATTTTAGTAGAATTGTTATTTTTGCTTTTTTCATAGATGGCGGTAGTTCTCCCTGCTCCTCCACCTCCCCACTATAGTGTCCAAGAGACGTGGTAACAAGATATCCGCGAACTGCTTATAATATTCTATAGGAAAACAGTCCTCCCCAGGGGCCTTGTTGTTTTGCATACTTTTCACCGCTTCCTGCAGCTCCTTCAAATCTAGTGGAACGTCAAGAAAAGCTTTCTGCTCCTCCGAGAGTTTGCGTGTTGTTATTTCTGCCAGATAGTCCTCTATCTGCTCCGCAGATTTATTCAGGCTGGAGGAGTACAGGGAGCAGTAAAAAACCTTAGCAATCTCCCAAATTGAGGGCGTATCCCTAGTAATACTACCCCGCGCATCTTTAAGTTCTAGAATGTACGTAGACCTATTCTGTGCCCGGGCTATTACCGCTAGCATATGTCCCGTACGCTCCCCCTCTTCATAGTAGGAAACCCCCTCTTTGGTGGTCGCCGTCTCCAGAGTATGTATTTAATGCTTCTTGGGCCTCCTTCCAGGCCTGCAGCGCTGATGTAGTGCCTTCTTTCACAAATTTGTCTTCCGATTCTTTTAGACTAGAGATGAGCGAGCACCAAAATGCTCGGGTGCTCGCTCGAGTCGAATTTATGAATGGGTGAGTGACTGCTGCCTCTCATCGGATTGGTCCCGCTGAGCCAATCAGAGGCAGCAGTCACACACCCATTCATAAATTCATGAATGGGTGTGTGAGTGGAATCTGCCCCTGATTGGTCAGGCTGTGAGCAATTAGAGGCAGCTCATTCAGCAGGCGGGGATTTTAAATCCCCGGCTGCTGAATACTACTCACAGCTGTTCAGAGCAGTTCAGGAGGACTGCCGCTGGCCACGCTGAACTCCGTCTGCCGGGACCAGGTGAGTATATATATATATATTTTTTATTTTTACACATTTCTGAATGAATTGCAGGGAAGGGCTTATATGTTTAACCCCTTCCCGACAATTCATCCCGCGATCGCCGGCAGCCCATTGCTTTTAATGGAGCCGGCTGTATTGCCGGCTCCATTGAATTCAACGGGCTAACATCGTTCTGCCGGGACAAGGTGAGTGCGAGTGTGTGTGTGTGTGTGTGTGTGTGTGTGTGTGTGTGTGTGTGTGTGTGTGTGTGTGTGTGTGTGTATATGTATATTCTTTTTTTTTTTTTTTTTTTAAACACATTTCTGGATGAATTGCAGGGAAGGGCTTATATATTTAAGCCCTTCCCGACAATTCATCCCGCGCTTGCCGGCAGGCCATTGCTTTCAATGGAGCCGGCTGTATTGCCAGCTCCATTGAATTCAATGGTCAGTGCTCGTTTTAATCGAGACGAGTACCGCGTGGTGCTCGTCTCGAGTAACGAGCATCTCGAGCACCCTAATACTCGAACGAGCATCAAGCTCAGACGAGTATGCTCGCTCATCTCTATTTTAGACCCTTTTGCAGTCTCTGTCCCCTTTCTTTATGACTATTTTTTGCCTGGGTAATTTGCTGTATAAATATGCCCCTCATGTAGGCTTTCATGGCCTCCCAGCACACCGTCATATTTGTTGATCCTTTATTTAATTCAAAGTACTCCACCAGAGCGATTTTAGGGTTTTCTTTATTTAATATATTTAAACCAGTGGGGATTTAGTTTCCCCCTCTTACTGGTATAAATGTAGTTGTTGCAGTGCTGTATGTCTAATCGTAACAGGGAGTGGTCCGATATGACTCTAGGTAGATATTCAATGGATAACGTGTCCCCATACAGTTTAACATTATCCACTGCTAAATCTATTCTTGATAGGGATTGATATGTAGTTGAATGACATGAATATTGCTTGTCATTAGGGTGTCTCGTTGTCCATATATCTAGCAATGACGTTTCCGCTAATAAATGTCCTAGCGACGTCATACTATTCTCTCCCGGGGTATTTTCGACTCGTAACCTGTCCTGCAAGGGGTTAATAACCGAGTTGAAGTCTCCGATTATAAGTACTGAAACATCCGGTGTCTCCGCCGCAAATCCCAGCACTTGACGCATTACTGAGCTGTTATATGGGGGTGGTGTGTATATATATATATATTTTGAGATGAGGACACAGGTATAGTTATATACCTTGCAATTTAAGCAGATGAACCGGCCCTCCGCATCTATCTTCTGTGTGAATCACTTAAACGGGATGTTTCTATGTATGATTATGCTGACGCCTCTGGAGTGTCTCGTATGCGTAGAGTGAAAGCTATGTCCCATTTCGCTACTTTAAAGGTGTCTATGGTGTCTTTAGCTAAGTGGGTTTCTTGTAGACATATAATGGCTGGGCCCTGTTCTTTAATTACTTGCAATACCGCTGACCGTTTCGCCGGGTCACCCATTCCTCTCACATTCCATGAGATGACTAATTTTGGTACTCATTTCCGTTGTGTATTATATTCCTCAGAATTACATGTTCCAGGCATCCCCCGCCAGTCCCACCTAAGTGAGCGAGTCGCACTGGGATGATCCGTGTCTCCTTATCATGATCACGCAGGCTGTCATATATCACACATGCATTGTCTAAGTACTGCAGAACATCACTCTTATCTGAGATCAAACTATTACAACCCATCTGTAAATATCCTGGTCCACCCTCCCGCCTTTTATAACTTTCCCATAGTAACACCATACATTCTAGCTGTACACACAGAACAACATTCCCCCCTCCCCCACTCTGAACAAAATTTCTATTGCATATTAACATCCCTTCTATACATAACTTTTCCAGAACTATCACAATATAAAAGAGAACGAGACCGAAAACTGAACTTCCCCAACATAAAACTCACGGATCCGTTTAACGATCGGATCGGGGTACCAGTCCTCCATATTCCTTGGCGGTCTTCAAGTCTCCACCTTTCAATAGCTCCTTTTTTAAGTCGGTCCATTTCAATTGGGCATCAGCGTGCGTATTTTCTTTTCAATCGTCGTCATCTTTCCTGCTCAGAGATTCGCGTGGCGATCTTCCCCGGCGGATCTGTTCCTCATTACGGTCCAGCCAGGAATTAGCTTCTTTTGGATTGTTGAAAAGGTGCGTATTTCCCAGTGCTGCAACTCTGTTTGGCAGGATACAGCATTGCGTACGGGATTTGTAGATTTCTCAGTCTCTTTTTTATTTCAATGAACGTTGCGCGTTTTTTCTGTAGGTCAGTGGAGAAATCTGGGAAAAATGACACCCTGGCACCATTAAAGCGGATTTCTCCCTTTTCGCGGGCTTTATGCAGTATGGCGTCGCGGTCTCTGTAGTGTAGAAGTTTGAGAAGTACCGGTCTTGGAGGAGCCCCGGGGGGGGTGGGGGGGGGGGTGTCATGTCGGCACACGATGCGCTCTCTCTATTGCGAACATTGATGTTAGTGCATTTCTCCCAAACAGCTCAGGGAGCCAAGTTTCAAAAAGGTCCAGTGGGTTATTCCCCTCTGTTTTCTCTGGGAGGCGCATAATCCGCACATTATTACGTCTTGAGCGATTCTCCAGGTCATATATTTTATTCTGCAGGAATTGCAGATTATGCAGGCTTTTTTCAACGTCTCTCTGGAGCGGCTGTATCACATCTTCCACATTGCTCAGACGCTGTTCTGTCTCTGTTAGGCGCTCCGATATCTTCTGTACGTCATGCCTTAACAGATTCACGTTCGTCTGCATGGCGCCCATTTGTACGTTAAGGGTTTTCAGGGATGCGTTGCATTTTGTGACCTCACTGAAGACATCTTTCAAAGTGGGTTCACTTGTATTAATCATGGCACTCTGCCCACTTGCATTGGGGTCTCCATCTTCACCTGCTGCTGGAGTTTCATTATATGGCACTTCCTCCCCTCCCCCTGCTGTGCCTGTGAGCTGTGTGCAGACTGCTGAACCTCCCTGCTCCACCACGCCCTCCCTCTGCTGCTTAGGGCTTAAGGGCTTCTCATCTCTGCCCTTCTCCTCCCTGGCATACCTTGCCAGCTTCTTGGCCGCGTCTGTGCTGCTGCTGGGGGGGCCGCGGTATCATTCTCTGCTCCTTCCCGCCGTCGCCATTTTGATTTTGCCGGCAGCCTGCTTCTCCCCCCTGCACCATATCGTCGGCTGGATGTCCGCTGTGCCTATGCTCCATTTGTGGCTGTTTCTGCCCAGGTAAGGACCCGATAACAGGGTGATTTACAGGATTCAGTCTGGAGCTGTGCTACAGTGCTACTGCTCACATTGCCGGTCAGGCTCCACGTCTAACGACATTCTGATTGAAGGCTGTACAGCTCCGATGTCGGAAGACGTCCGACAGTGTATTCTTACTGTATATTACTGGCCGCTCTGTTGTTGGGGGCCTCTCCAGCATGTCCCATACTGCAGTACTGGCGCTAGCCAGCAGATGGTGCCATTGTATAATGGCAGAAAGAGAAAGCCCCCTAGTAAACCCTGAATCCAAATTGGATTGCAAAGGTTATTTTATGGGTGATTGCAAAGCTTATTTTATGGGTGATGATTACGGTTATGCCAAATTTATAACACATCTACACACACTTTCGCCATATTCAGTGAGCTGTAACTTTTTCCACTTGCACAGCTGTACAAGGCCTTGTTTGTTTTTATGGGATGAGTTAGCATTTTTCCCTGAGTACCATTTAGGGCGGCATAAGACTTGTTTTTCTATTATGATGATCAAAAACAGCAATTCTGACTTTTTTAAAGGGCTGTTCAACGTATAAAGCTATTTAAATAGTACTAGTCATTACGAATGTATTAATGCCAAAATTTGTGTGGTGGTGCTCATTTGTATTTTCCAATAATAGAATTTATGGTAAAATAAGTTTTTTGGGGGAGGGAGGGGGGGGGGGGGGTCAGAAAAAACATTTACTTTTTTTTGTAAAGAATGTTGCAGTGGGTTTAAAAGAGTGTTGGCCAACTTGACCTATCAAAGGGAATTCATAAGCAGGGGGTGAGACATTTAGGCTTCTTCAAGTCCACGGGATAGTTGTGATTTTAAATCTGCAGCGTTTTTCCCACACACGGATCTGCGCCCCATAGGGATGCATTGGACACCCGCAGGTAGTTAAATACCTGCGGATGTCATTTTCCCCTTCAGGCGCGGATTGCGTCAGCGGGAAACCACCCACGGCATGTTCCATTTTAGTGCGGGTCTCCCGCAGGGACGGCTCCCTCAGGCTTCTATTGAAGCCTATGGAAGCCATCTGGATCCACGTTACACCCGCGCCTGAATTTCTGCTCCCCGCGCGCGGGAGAGCAGGAGTTCAAAAAAATAAAAGTGGAGTGCCCGGCGCATGACCGCGGCACGCTGCCAGCGTGCCGAGCACATGCGCCGGGCTGAATTAAGAAGATCCGGCCGCGACGGAGAGCAGGCTCGCAGCGTCCAGACAGGTAAGGAAATTCTTATTTTTTAGCATCATGTCTGCGGGAAAGGAGGAACCCGCTGCAGGATTCTCCATGAAGAATCCACGGCGGGCCTGATTTTCCCCATGGACATGAGGCCTTAAGGTTACCAGGAAGACCTGGAGGCAAGTTGTGTGCAATACAAAAACTGTAAAATGGATGCCAGTTGATAATAGCGCAAGATATTACTGGGGAACCAACTGGACATCAGGGTAGTGAAAAAGGGCAACACAAAGGGAAGTTAGAGGCAAAAAAAAACCTTTTATATAAAAACTACTAACATGAACTCTTAGGCAACTTGGGCGTTTTGTAGATCACTGGAAGGGGTAAAAATCCTGTAAAAGCAAAAGTTCTAGGTCATGTGACTTAGATTAATTAGACCAGAAATGTCATCAAAAGTCATTAGGGGAGGAAAAAGAATGAGGAGGGTTGTGAAGGGTTGGGTAAAGGTGCCCATACACAGACCAAAGTTGATGAAAACAGACTATTTCAACAAAAACTAAATCGTCAGGTGAAATTTACCAACAGGAAAATGTTTTAACCAATAACATTTTTATTGACTGGAAAGAAGTTGTCAGGACAGTGTCCGGGATATGGGGGTCCCTGAGATATCCCGCAACCCCTGTCCCTGCCTACTTGCCCCCCTGGGCTACCCCCCAGGGCGACAACTGGGCGACGGTCCCTACCCTCACTAGGGAAGCGGGACACGGGAGACAAACAGACACTGAGACAAGCAACGGTAGAATGGTCAGACAATCCGGGTAGGCAACAAGAGGGTACGCAGTACGGAGGGGTCAGGCAAAAACGTAGTCAAGTCCAAAAGCAGGTGTCAGAAAAGCCGAGGTCACAAGAGCAGTCAGGATAAACGCGGGTGCAGCTGGAGAACCAAACTAACACTGGCAAGGCCTGAGAGGAAAACACACCTATTTAAATGCTGTCAGCGCTCCCGCCCCAGAAGCTGATTGGGGCGGGGAGCCTGACAGCAGCAGGGCTAATCAGGGCGGTGCTGGGGGCACGCCCCCAGTCTCACTGCACAGACAGTTACCAGGGAAGCCAGCCTGGTAGTCAAGCGACTAGAAGCACCAGCTGCCTCCCTAGCAACCCGGCGGCGACCAGTCTTACAGCGGCCCGGGGAGATCACCAGAACCGGGGTACCTCTGCGCCGTGCTCCTGTACCCCGGGTGGCCGGACCGGTGGTGCGGGCCCGGCGGCCCCGAGAGTTGCCGGTTCTGACAGTACCCCCCCTTCTACGGGGGGACACCGGACCCCCATGGCCAGGTGCGGGCTTAAGCGGGAAAGCCCTGTGGAATGCCTGGACTAGGCGTGGCGCATGCACGTCCCTGGCAGGGACCCACGTCCTATCCTCAGGGCCAAATCCTCTCCAGTGGACCAGGTACTGCAGCCCACCTCTAACCCGTCGGGCATCCACAAGCCTTTCTACTTCATACTCCAGTTCCCCCTGTACCAGAGAGGGAGGAGGCGGGTTCTGGGTGGGGAGAACTGGAGTCACATACTTCTTAAGCAAGTTCTTGTGAAAAACCTTGTGGACCTTCCAGGGGTCAGGAAGTGCCAACTTATATGACACCGGGTTGATAACCTGAGAAACCGTAAATGGGCCAATGAACCGAGGAGCAAGTTTCAGGGAGGGAACCTTAAGTCTCAGATTCTTAGATGATAATAAAACCTGCTCCCCGACCACAAAAGGTGCAGAGATAGTACGTCTTTTATTTGCGTATTTACGCAGTTTCTCTTGGGAACCCTGAAGGTTCTTACGAACCTGGGCCCAAACTGTGCACAGTTCTTCGGCGGATATGTCGGCGGCCGGATTGTTCGAGACCAAAGGAGTAGAAAGCGAGAACCGGGGATGGAACCCATAGTTACAAAAAAAAGGTGACAGTTGGGTCGACGAGTTACCATGGTTGTTAATAGCAAATTCGGCGAGAGGTAAGTAGTTGGCCCACTGATGCTGGTTATCAGAGACAAACAGTCGCAGATACTGGATAAGTTCTTGGTTCATCCGTTCCGTTTGTCCGTTACTCTCGGGATGGAAAGCGGAGGAAAAGGACAAATTAACGTTTAGATTTTTACAGAAGGCTCGCCAGAAGCGAGCGACGAACTGAACCCCTCTATCAGACACAATATCCTCGGGGATCCCATGTAACCGAACAATCTCCTTGATGAACATCTCAGACAAAAGTTTGGCGTTAGGCAACTTGCCAAGTGGAACAAAATGAGACATTTTGGAGAAACGGTCAACTATTACCCAAATGACCGTATTCCCCAGCGAGGATGGCAGATCAGTAATAAAATCCATGGACAAATGGGACCATGGCCTGGACGGAATGGGCAAGGGCAGAAGAGGCCCCTCAGGACGTCTCCTGAGGTTCTTCCCCCTTGCGCAAACCGGGCACGCGGACACAAATACCCGTACATCCTTGGCCATGTGCGGCCACCAATAGAGTCTGGCCGCTAACTCCAGAGTACCCCTGATACCGGGGTGTCCAGCTAGGACTGAAGCATGTGTCTCCTCTAACACTTTCAATCTCAGTGACAACGGGACAAATAATTTGCCTTCCGGAAGGGCTTCAGGAGCAGATTGTTGAGCGGCGTGAATGAGAGGTGAAAGGTCGGAGGAGACAGCAGCGAGGACCACCCCAGGGGAGAGAATGCTCTCAGGCTCCGGCTCGGAAGGTTCCGGAGAACCAAAACTCCTAGACAGGGCATCAGCCTTGACATTCTTAGAACCGGGTCTATAGGTAACAACAAAATTGAACCGAGAGAAAAACAAGGCCCAGCGGGCTTGCCGAGCATTTAACCTCTTAGCGGAATCTAGATAAGTGAGGTTTTTATGGTCAGTGAGTACCGTAATCTGGTGATGGGCTCCTTCCAAAAAATGCCTCCACTCTTCGAAAGCCCACTTAATCGCCAGCAATTCCCGGTTGCCTATATCATAGTTCCGTTCGGTGGACGAAAACTTCCTAGAAAAATAGGCACACGGTCTAAGGTTGGTGAGAGTGGAGGGACCTTGGGACAGTACCGCTCCCACACCAAACTCAGAGGCATCTACCTCCACCACAAAAGGACTGGACAGATCCGGTTGTACTAGGACAGGTGCAGACGAGAACGCCGCCTTTAGGGTATTGAAGGCCCTCAGAGCCTCAGAAGACCAGGTCCTCACATCTGCCCCCTTTCTGGTGAGGTCCGTTAGAGGTTTAGCCACCACGGAGAAGTCTTTAATGAATTTGCGATAGTAGTTGGCGAAGCCGAGGAAGCGTTGAAGGGCTTTCAACGACCCTGGCTGGGCCCACTCCGTGATGGCCTTCACCTTTTCAGGATCCATCTGGAAGTCGCATGGCGTGATGATATACCCCAAAAATGATATCTTTTGTACCCCGAAAACACATTTCTCGAGTTTAGCAAACAGCTTGTTATGTCTGAGTCGAGCTAGCACAGTCTGAACGTGAGTATGGTGACTCGGCAAGTCGGAGGAAAAAATCAAAATGTCGTCTAGATATACAACCACGAACACCCCCATGATATCCTGAAACACTGAGTTCATGTACCCCTGAAAAATGGCGGGGGCGTTACACAATCCAAAAGGCATAACTAGGTATTCAAAATGCCCGAGGGGCGTATTGAAGGCGGTTTTCCACTCATCCCCCTCCCGAATGCGGATGAGGTTGTATGCTCCCCTGAGATCAAGTTTAGAAAACCATCGGGCACCAGCGACCTGGTTGAGGAGGTCAGGAATGAGTGGAAGAGCATACTGGTTTCGGACTGTGATTTTATTTAGCTCTCTATAGTCAATACAGGGCCGGAGACCCCCATCCTTCTTCTCAACGAAGAAAAACCCGGCACCCACCGGGGATTCTGAGGGCCGGATGTGCCCCTTGGCCAGGCTGTCCTGGATGTAGTCCCTCATGGATTCTCTCTCTGGAACCGTAACGTTATAAATGCGGCCCTTAGGAAGTTTGGCCCCAGGAATCAAGTCTATTTTACAGTCCCATTCCCTATGAGGGGGCAGAGCTTCAGATAATTGTTTGGAGAACACGTCAGAAAACTCGGAGAGGTATTCTGGTAGGGGGCTCCCCTCGCAGGTGGAGATTCCCACCTTCACCGCACAAAGGTGGTTGGCACAGCGGGGACCCCACTTTACCAGTTCCAACGTGTCCCAATTTACTACCGGGTTGTGCTCCCGGAGCCAGGGGAGGCCTAGGACGACGTCCACAGACAAATCTCTCATCACTAGAAAGGTGCAGGTTTCCACGTGTAAGGCTCCTATAGTAAACCTTACTTCAGGGGTCACCAGATTAACCACCCCTGCTTGCAAAGGAGTGGAGTCCACTCCTGAAACCAGAATCGGAGTTTCTAAACGTAACAAAACCCCGGACAGTTGAGCAACGAAATTAAAGTTAACGAAATTAGCCGCAGCCCCCGAATCAACAAAGGCTTGCCCAGTACGGTGGAAAGCATGAAATTCTAGGGTGCAAGGCACTAACATTTTGGACAACACAGGGAGTACCTTGGCTCCTAGACAGTCCCCCCGATAACTGCCTAGGAGCGGGAGTTCTTCCTGCCGTGGCTTCTTAGCGCAGGTAGCAATGCGGTGACCCGGCTCCCCACAGTAGAAGCAGAGGTTCTTCTTCAGGCGGTGTTCCCGTCGTTGCTCGGGGTTCACGGCTCCCAGCTCCATGGCCTCGGTGGTGGGAGGGTAAAAGGTCGGGTCAGTCGAAGAAGTAGACGTGGGGAGTGGGGTGGTCCGAGCGGCGTGTCTGGCCCTCAAACGTCGGTCGGCTCGAATAGCCAGCGACATGGCTTGCTCCAGGGTTTTAGGCTCTGGGTGGGCCACAAGTAGGTCCTTGAGACCCTCAGACAGACCGGTCAAAAATAAGTCTTTTAGGGCGGCATCGTTCCACCGGGATTCCGTACAATGTTGACGGAATTGGGAACAGTAGTCCTCCGCCATCTTACAACCCTGGCGCAGGGCCAGAAGTTTGGAGACTGCGTAGCCCGCCCGGTCGGGTTCGTCATAAATTTGACCCAGGGCGAAAAAAAAGGCGTCCAGGGATAGTCGGGCTGGAGAGCCAGCTGGTAGCGAGAAAGCCCAATTCTGGGGCTCTCCCCTCAGGCGGGTAATTACGATTCCCACTTTCTGGTATTCAGTACCAGAGGAGTGGGGGCGGAGATCAAAGTAGAGCTTGCAGCTCTCTCTAAATGCAAAAAACTGATCTCTCTCTCCGGAGAAGCAATCCGGAAGCGTGGCTCGAGGTTCTGACATCGTTCCTGGAGCGGACGAGGGCTGCATGGGGCCTGCAGCTGCCACTTGTTCCCGTGGCTGCAAGCGGGCTGTTAGGTCCTGGGCAAGGGTCGTAAGGACCTGGACCTGGTTCGCTACAGCCGCCACGGCCTCCATCGAGGGGCTCAAAGTTGCCGGGCGGATGCAAGGGTCTGACCTTAGTTCGGCCAGTGTTACTGTCAGGACAGTGTCCGGGATATGGGGGTCCCTGAGATATCCCGCAACCCCTGTCCCTGCCTACTTGCCCCCCTGGGCTACCCCCCAGGGCGACAACTGGGCGACGGTCCCTACCCTCACTAGGGAAGCGGGACACGGGAGACAAACAGACACTGAGACAAGCAACGGTAGAATGGTCAGACAATCCGGGTAGGCAACAAGAGGGTACGCAGTACGGAGGGGTCAGGCAAAAACGTAGTCAAGTCCAAAAGCAGGTGTCAGAAAAGCCGAGGTCACAAGAGCAGTCAGGATAAACGCGGGTGCAGCTGGAGAACCAAACTAACACTGGCAAGGCCTGAGAGGAAAACACACCTATTTAAATGCTGTCAGCGCTCCCGCCCCAGAAGCTGATTGGGGCGGGGAGCCTGACAGCAGCAGGGCTAATCAGGGCGGTGCTGGGGGCACGCCCCCAGTCTCACTGCACAGACAGTTACCAGGGAAGCCAGCCTGGTAGTCAAGCGACTAGAAGCACCAGCTGCCTCCCTAGCAACCCGGCGGCGACCAGTCTTACAGCGGCCCGGGGAGATCACCAGAACCGGGGTACCTCTGCGCCGTGCTCCTGTACCCCGGGTGGCCGGACCGGTGGTGCGGGCCCGGCGGCCCCGAGAGTTGCCGGTTCTGACAGAAGTTGGCCACATTTAAAGTTTTTGTCCAATGAAAGATCTTTAGTTTTATGAGAGATCTTTCATGGAAAGAATGTTCCCAGATGGATCTTTTGTCCATCGCCAACGGTAATGACAACTATGGACTAAAAGGTGTATGGCTGCATCTGTGTGTATTGCTCATTTATTGGTTATTCAACTGGCAACCTACATTTATATAATGTATATGGCCAGCATACAAGAGGAAAGTGGACAGGGTAGAACCCTTCCTCATTCCGCTTTCAATAGAAAATAGGAGAAATCAAGCATATGGCTGCTGGGCTGTAGACTAAAAGAGCGGACAAATTTAAAGAGTTGGTTTAAAACCCCAATTCAGTGTGCAAAGGACATAAACTTCCATGAGGAGTCATACCTTAGGAATAAAACAAGGAGGCAAAGTTGCATGTAGAAGTTAGCTGTGCAAGGGGATGACCCTAGGTTATCACTGGCTTAAGGATATAGGCTTCAGTCCCCATAATCATGCAACACAGAGCCAAGAGCCCAGAGTTTTCACAAACAGCTCCATATGGATGTTTAGAAGCAAGATTGTATAGTAGTTGTTCCCCTTCAAGGTTAGAAACTTGTTGGCAATAAATAAAGCCTACACAATGTGCCCTTGCATTATTTCCTGTATATTTCTCCGAGATCCATTCTTCTCCCCCACAGTTCGACTTCATTCCGCAACCACGACTGCTGGAAGTTTGTCCCACGCATCTACTTCTCCTTCAGTAGGACATTTCCTGACATTTCTTCTCCCCCAACTAATCTCAGATTGTCCCCCTTGTTCTAGTGTGGATATCCCTTAGGCTTCTTTCACATGAGGAGAGATCGTCTGGCCCTTTTCACGGCCGGACGATATATGCTACGTTGGGAGAGGAAAATCTAGTGAACGGGCGCACAAATCAAACGTTTATGCACCTGTTCATACGGCCTGGTGAGGCCGGCGCAAATGCCCCGAGCTCACCAGGCCATCGCCCATTTCCCCTCCCCATCGCAGGCTCACCTCTTGTTCCTCCCCGCTCGTTCTGTGCAATGGGAGGGGGCAGAGCTAAGCACCAGTCACCCTGCCTCTTCCCATTGATGGCTATGCACAAGGGGCAGGCTCTTAGCTCCACCCTCTTCCCGCCCCTTATCCATAGCCATCAATAGGAGGCGGGGTGGTGCTTAGCTCCACCCCTGCCCAATTGCACAGAACGAGCGGGGAGGGGAACAGAGGGAGGGAGTTTAGGAGCCATGCTGCTAAACTCCCTCCTAACTACGGCCGCTGCCATTGGCTCCCATAGGAGCCCATGCAGCGTCCGACGTATTTCCGGCTCAAAAGATAGTTTCAGGACTATCTTTTGGGCCCGACGTAAAAACGCCCGTCGCTATATTGGCTTGGCCGGGGGGTTTTAAGTCTCAGAAATACGCCCATGTGATGCATTGGAATCCAATGCATCAGATCACAGCGCATATCGGCCGGCCGATATGCCCTCATGTGAAAGAAGCCTTAGGCCCAATATCCACGGGCAGATTTGATTTGCAAAATCCATGTGGGCGATTCGCAGTTCAAGCCGCCCATAGAGAAGCATGGAGCATCCACACTTTAACACCTGCGAGTTTGATTTTAAAGGATTTGCGAATGCCACGCCCGGATAATAAATCATAGCATGCTTAATTTTATCATGGATGTGGCTCCTTTCATCTCTATGGGAAATACATTTGCGGAGTCACTGCGGATTTAAAGGTTAAAGTCAATTAGGGTGGTGGGGGAAAGGCTGGGAGGGGGGGGGGGGTTGCAGATTTTTGCGTGGATGAGCTGCAGTGCGTTCGTGCAGGGGAAAATAAAAAAAATGCAATCTGCAATCTCCCGCAAGCAAAAAAAAAATCCTTTTAACGATGACTCAGTGAATCTGCTGCAGATATCCACATGAAAAAAAAAAAAAAAAAAAAAAAGACACTTGTGCCGTGGACATGGGGCCTTAGGGGACTTCTACATAGTGATAATAGTTTGCCTGAGTGACTGTGCAAAGTTAGTAAGTTTAAACACGAAAGAGACATTTTTTTTTTTCTTTGTTTTGTCTTCTTGATGTCAGTTCGTGGAGCCGGTGAACAACTGGATGATCCGTATTTCAACCAGACATTTAACGATGATGTTCATGCCTGCATAAAATGAACGATGAGCGGAGAGCAAACAAAATTATACTTCAATCTTCGGCTGTGTTTACACTAAACAATCATTCACATTTGAACAATCCAGCATTTTTAATTTTTATTAAAACTATAATGGTGGTTTCAAACGGGCGAGGAGAAAAAAAAAAATTGCACGTTTTTGGCAGGTTTTTCGCCTTTTGCATTAGTCAGTAAAAAGCAGTTTAGGAAACCAATGCATTTCAATAATTGCTTGCCCACATGCGATTTTTTTTCATTCACGTGATGTTCACGAGTTAAAAAATTATCGCATATCCCATCGTTCTGCGTTTTTAAATCGACCATGTTTATGGAGCATGCGTTTTATCACATCGCAACACTACAAACACATTGCGATGCGATTTTAAGGTCACAAGGTAGCATTGACTGTTGCGATTAAAAAAAAAAAATAAAAAATTTTACATTGCGGTATTTTCTCACGGTTGGCAGCGATGCCTAGCGAGATTATTCTTAACCCCTTCACCCCTCCCCTAAAAAAGCATCGCTGAAACTCACAAATCAGTGAATCAAGAGGTGAATAAAAATTTGTCAAATTAGTCCATGTAAGAGCACCTGTAGCGTGTATTCATACAGGTGAGTTTCATCCGATAGCGATACAGACAAAACTTGTTTCGGTCCCCGTTTCTCCGATGGATATCGCACTGACCCATGTGACTGCACCCTTATACATGCGCTTCTCTCCTGAACCTTATAACATATGAGAGGCTTCGCCCATATCCTCTCACTTCCCTTCTGCAAGCTCTACGGATTGCTTCTTCACGTCTTTCCTGCTCACCACATTTATTAGTGTAAACTCTGTATAGTTACAAACAGCGCCACCGAACATGGCATTTGGCTATCTGACTAGAATTATTGGCGGCATAGAGGGTACCAGACTGCTCAATATTGTGCAGTACGCATAAGTATCATCATGGCAGCTCACCTTAGTTTTACAAACCAAGTGCAAAAGGGAGTAAAAATATATCCAGAAAAAAGATACAATTTTCATAAAAATCTAATTTTTATTAAAGTGCTGCATCAGTTCTCCAGACAGGAAGAGGTTAATCTCAAAGTGAAGCTGCTGGTGTATACAGAGATCTCCCTTCTGCTCTAGTATTATCTGCATGCATTCCATTTGAATCCAATTTCCTTTTATTACCTCTGCCCAGGTCAGGGATGAATGGCTGTCAGATTCGCAGTGGAATAAAAAGAAAGGGAAAAAAAAAAACCCTCTTCCTGAGGCAGCGAGTTCCAATTCAGGCAGACACATGGCTAATCTGCATATGTGAAGGTCACCACCATCAGCTGGAAGAGGTTAAGGCTGGAGGAGCTCATACAAAAGGAAGAAATAGGAAAACCGATGAAGATGAGAACCAGAGTGCTATTTATGGCTGCACAGCTGACAAAAGGAAATTTCCATGCAGATATTTCTGCATAATATACACAAATAGTCAGAGTTTACACGTTTATAGACAGGTCTGAGTGCATTTAAAAGCCAAGGGGGGCAGTTAGGAAGCTGCGTGACTTTATAGGAGCTTCCAGGCTGTTCCGATATCAAGAATACACGGGATGGAAACTAGTTTGGTGACGTTCGGGTCCAGTTATAATTCATAATGACATCCAGACTAATAGAAGACAATCTACTGGAAGAGATAAGTAACGTCTGTCACGTACGACAACCAGCGCAACGTCACCTGCAGAATATGATCACAGATTTTAGTTCTTTAACGTTACAGTGACGGTTGACATCTCTGCGGTTGTCACATTTCTGAACTGCACAACTCTTGCTTTGCTGTTCTTCACCTTTCCTAAACTACCTGCTGACTACTCTACATACATTACTTGGCAAGTGAAGGGGTGGGGGGGGGGGGGGGGGGGGGGAGGACGATCGTACATAATGAGTCAAGGACAACTTCATTAGTAGTTTGATGCACAATTCATTTAATTACCACCTGTCTGAGTGGGTTTGTGAGTGACTTAAACGCCGAAACGTTTTTGTTTTTTTCAATAGCCCCCCCGTTCGGCACAAGACAAACCCGATGCAGGGGTTTAAAAAAAAAACCAGATAGTACTTACCCGAATCCCCGCGCTCCCGTGACTTCTTACTTACCTTGCAAAGATGGCCGCCTGGATCTTCACCCACGGTGGACCGCAGGTCTTCTCCCATGGTGCACCGTGGGCTCTGTGCGTTCCATTGCCGATTCCAGCCCCCTGATTGGCTAGAATCGGCACACGTGACGGGGCGGAGCTACGAGGAGCAGCTCTCCGGCACGAGCGGCCCCATTCAGAAGGGAGAAGACCGGACTGCGCAAGCGCGTCTAATCGGGCGATTAGCCGCTGAAATTAAACGGCTCCATGGAGACGAGGACGCTAGCAACGGAACAGGTAAGTGAATAACTTCTGTATGGCTCATAATTAATGCACGATGTACATTACAAAGTGCATTAATATGGCCATACAGAAGTGCTGAACCCCACTTGCTTTCGCGGGACAACCCCTTTAAGGCCCATTTAGACGCAACGATTATCGCTCAAAAGCCCTCTTTTGAGCCATAATTGTTGTGTCTAATTGCACTGACATCGTGCAGTTCTTGTTAAACCGTCGCTTATCGTTGTCTTTTAGCATGGTGAAAGACAACGATGAGCCTTATCAGGGATTCACAGCGGGATACAGCTGACACTATTGTTTCAGCTGTATCCCGCTCCCCGATGACAGGCTGGGTATGAAGAACAGAGCGGTCCAGCTGTGTTCTCCATGCCCCGCAAGGAGCGCTCAGCTGTATAACAGCCAGGCGCTACGTGCAAAAAACAGCTGGATGCAGAAGACAAGCGGGGACACCCCGCTTGTCTTCTGCATCCTCCGCTGGGAGTGCTTGGCTGCATGACAGCCAGGCGCTCCCAGTGGAGAACAGCTGGATGCAGAGAACAAGCAGCCCCCAGCTTGTCTTCTGCATCCTCCAGAGCGCAAGGCGATCACTCAATATTTGAGCAATCATCTTGCGATGTAAATGACAACGATTATTTCGCAATAATGGTTGTGTCTAAATGGGCCTTTACATGCTCTGCCCCTGATCACATGACGGTGACATCACAGGTCCTATACACATATGGCTGCTGTCCGGCTAGGTGTACGTTAGTATTCCATAGCAACTGAGGCTGCGTGGGTTTGTAGTCCGCCCGTAATCTGCACAAGGATGCAGGACCTTTGATGACTTCACAGTCACGTGATCCGGGACGGAGTATGTAAGTCATTCACTTGGGAATGACTTACATACTCACCGTCATGTGATCAGGGGCAAAACACAACGATGACATCACAGGTCCTTCATCTCCAGTGCTGTGCTGCTTCCGATCCCTGTTGTATGGGATTAACAATGTATGTAGCAGTGCTGTGTGTGTGACGTGCACGCAGCACAGCTGTGGTGCATTGTGCCACCAGAAACACTGGTACTATAATTTCCTAATAATTACTAGTAATGTATAGAATGTCTGCAGACAAGCATGTGTACAATTAGTCTAATCTGGTCATGTGCCTTGGATTGTGCAGATGTACTCGTACACAAAAATATATGACTCAAAAGTCCTAAATAGCCCAATTATGAAGTGGATAAAAAGGCTATACGAACCCAGACCTGGCGCAACCTTTTATAGAAACCAGAACTTGAAGGCAGCTAGTAAAAGCAGGATTTTTTTGTGTCGTCAAATTCTAGCTTCACACATTTTGAGGCCAAAACGATCTCTGCTTCACACGATTCCAGTACCTGAAGAGACTGTCTTAAAATGGGTCACCCCCATAGTAGTTTTGCTGCAGGAAGCAAATAGCTCTGTACATTGCACAGTGGCCCAGTATGATACTGCAGGCTGAGTCGTATTGAAGTGAATTGTACTCAGCCTGCTGTACGATACTAGGCCACTGTGCAATGTACAGAGCAGTCTGCTGCAGAAAAACTGCTAGAATTGGGCCAACCCCCTTTTAACATCAAAACAGACTGGAATATCATTAAAGAGAAATTCTGCTTGTACTTGCTGGGTGCCAGGTCTAGTGTCTACAATGGGTTGCTCCCAGTCCAGCTTCCTTTCATTTGTGAGGCTGATGCCTGGTCGTTTGGCACAATCCTAAGATGAAAGCAGTTTTGATTTTACATTTTAAAACAGTTGTGTCTTTACACAATGTTTGAAGGTGAACACGCTCCTGTCCGTGAACAGCACATACCGACGCTACATAATGTCCTATGAGGCGTCCTGCCCTCGTTTTTCTATACAGTGCTTGATGTAATCAGTCCAATTAGAAGTTGAAGAAAAAAAAAATGCAACAACCACGGCTGAAAACAATTATGACAAGAGTGTAACCGTAAAATAAGTCATCTGGTGTATTAGGATTGAGCCAATTGGTTCTTTCAAGCTGAGCCACTGGTTTGTTACAATGTCCCCTCATCCATCTCATTCAGCCACTATTTGCCATAAGCCTTGGCCCGTGTATGGCCGACTCATGGCACCGATCTTCCCATATTGTACCATACAGTGTAACAGATTAGAAAAATGGTTACAATCACAAATTATACATTCCATTAGAAATTATGTGCATATTACCTTGAATTGACCCGAATATTAATGCTAACATATAATAAGGTATCATTCAACTATTACAGCATTGTATAGATCTTTAGGCACTGCTCCTATAGCCACTGTGCCCCATTTTGTATGTTGTGAAGCTGATTCTATATTCAGCATTTATACTTACAGATTTATATGAACAGGTTATGTTCCATCATGCAGCATATTATGGAACCACCATACAATACACCGACACAGAGGTGCCTATGGGTTAATAATGCAGAGCAGCTTGGCCCCTCGGTTTGCTGGCCTACTAGAGCCATGCCTGTGGCAATGCTGTGATATAACCACCTCTACGCTTTGGGCTCGGTTTTTCGTCTCTGTTCTGCTGTCATAAGGGTAGAGCCAATGAAGATTACATGAGTGTGGGATATGGCATGTGACAAACATCAACAGTACCGGATGGATGCCATTGACTATCAGAGTCTGTTGGGCTTTAGTCTCGGTGTCCATCATTTCCTCAAAGTTGAACAGCATGCTGCGCTATTATGGCCAGCCTTATTGAACAGACACGTGACGGTGACCTAAACAGAGGCAACGTCACAGATGTGAACAATCGTAAATGCAGCGCTAGTTTTATTAAGTGCTGTAAGTAAGAGCCAGACGGTGCTAGATACAAGTAGGTTACAACATGGGAAAGTTTTTCAAGATTCTAATAAACATTTACATACAAATAGTTAGTCACATTATTTGAACATTAGTAATTTTCTCAATTCACTCGACTAATGTTGATCCACGATCGAGGTTTGCGAAATATAAAGCATCAAATCTCCACAGCAGAAAACACCGGAAAGGCAGAAGTCACACGAACAGATGAAGATACAAAAGGAAGTCGGATTCATGTACACAGAGAAGGAAATATATATATAGAAAGAGGAAGGGGGAGGGGAGTAAACAAAGTAAGTACGAGAGTCTCAAAACAGAAACCATACAAGTTTCTGAAATTCAGTGAACAGCAATGAAGTGAATACATAATGCAGACCGAAAGGGAAACAGTCACAGAAATACAGAAAACGGAACAAAAGCAACAGGGAAAAAAAAAAAAAAAAAGACACCACAACAAACACAGAAAGTGCAGAGCAGAACAAGTGGCGGATGCAAAGACTGTGCCGAGACACCGAGCAGCACAATGTACATATAAAGGCAAAAAGAAAAAGCCCGAGAACTGCAGGCATTCTCCCTGTATTGTGTCATAGCAGACGCAGCAGCTTTATATTTTACCGCTCAGTAATACATTGCCAATAAATGTGCGTGATTACAGTAATAGCTGGAACAAATGGGATGTTCTCTAAATGCCACATTCTAAGCGCAGCGTTCACACAGGGTGAAAGGCAGAAGTATAAAAGGAAAGCTCTGGCCTCTCTTCTCTCATCCGCTCCCGGCTTCAACATAAAATAAACCCAACGGCGTAAATGGGTAAAATCTCCACCTGAATCTGTATGTAAATCCTCACATGTGCTAAAACCCATTGAGATATTTTGAAGAGCAACAATGACCTAAAACAGGTGAAAATAAAGCTGACTGAAGCCATGAAAGGACCCGCAGGAACACCTGAAGGAAACCTGCTGAACAGCATCTTCTCTATACTGTAGTATTCAAGCACCAAAGGAGTCGACGAACGTCCCACCAATAAGCAGATGCCGACACTATGGAGGCAGAACTGCTCTTCAGGCCATAGCGGACACCTCACCCCAATACTGTTCTATAAGGAATAACCCTGCCCGACTGTGGTGCCCCCCATACTTACCAGGCTTGACTATTATATGGTAGAACTAGAACACAGGTTTATACATTGTCACAGGTGAATAGTCCCACACTTCATATAGTAGTTACCATGAATGGCAGAAACAAGTCTTGATTCTTAGAAATCAATACTAGACAATGACCAAAATGAGATCTTATAACCCAAGCGTAGATATACTGTAATGAACAGAATAGGCCGCACCACACTGCAAGCTGTGGTAAATTCCGCACACTACCTGAGGAGGTTGATGTGGAATTCTACAGCTGCAGATTTGGCTGCATCCTTCTTCCACTACTGTGTGAAAGGTCCTTAACAGCTCTCAGCCTCTCAAAAACACCAATGTGCAAAGTGAGCTGTATTGGAAGTCCATGCAAGAGAAGGCTGGGGATTATGGCATAGGTGATTACATAGTCAAAGACTTTTCACCAGTCCGCATGCATGGGACTGTGGGATCCCCTATATCTTGTATTTATAATTACCATATACACAAGTGTTCCATGAAAACCAGCAGCTGTACAATACAACACACCAGCAGTGAGCACTATCAGGCGGCACAACATTCACCAACACATACATCCTAAAACCCTTTTTGATGTGTAGTGATCAGACATGGCCATAAAAAGCATGCCGTACTGAAAATAACATTCTATGTAAACCATTTCATAGGTCCATAATGCACACGTGACAGTCATATAAAAGGGAAAGAGACCAAGAACGAAGGCTTACAAAAAATAAATGAATATACGGAAAGCCACAACATAAATTAGCAGTTGATTTAAATTGTATTGAAAGCTGAAAAAAGGGTAACAATAATACTCCTTTATATCCAAACACATTGGTTCCGAGTATACGGCTTAAAATCCTAACCCGATCATGGAGTAAAATATTCCGACAGCATACAGACGATGGGAATAGTAGGCCTCCCGTCTGAACCCCACCCTAGTCACAAATCCTATATTACCAAATGTTTATTAAACACAAAAAAAAAAAGAACATTGTAACAAAATGTCAATCGCAACCGTTACATTGTAGATAAATAAGGGGGGGGGGGGGTGGACTTGAGACCCTGAGATCCCAAGGGGTCTAGGTGTATATAGACATGCATGGAGAGGATCTCTGCCTTCTAATAAATAATAGATATCTATCTATCTATCACACATATACATACATATACACGATTGTAAGTGTTGGGTCTGTATGGCAACACTGTGCCCATGTAAGCAGATGTCGCCGCCCTGCTATTATTTGTGGCAGAGAATATTTGTGACTGTACCTTTCAGCAATTCTATTTACATCAGCGCAGCTAAATGCCCAATGGTGAGAGGGGAGCCAATCAGATGGCAGATTAGATGTCAACTCAGAGGCAGCTGTCTGGAGACTATTACAGCCAGTTTACCTCCACAATTCAAATTCCAAACCTTGCAAAGGAGATCAAGTCACTCTGCAGACTGGAGCTGCAAGCGACAGCAGCGCCAGCGCTGCCCGCACCCACAAACCTATTCAATCCCCCACAAAGGCCATTAAGTTATCTTTGCACAAAAAGGTTAACCAACATATATACTTCATTATACAAATATCCCATTTCCAGGCAGAGAGACCCAGACCATAGTCTATGCTGCGCGAGGCACAGCCCTACAAGATACAGAATCAGGAATCCATCTTAATAAGGGGCATAAATAAGTTACTAGCAACAAAGACATATCCATTAGCTGATGTATCAATATTCCATGGGCAAGACTATGTAATATGTATACACCAGGTCTATAGTAAGCCATGGGGGGGGTGCTGGGCCCTGGCTGGGGAGGGTGTGCTTCCCCAGAACAAGGAGTAGGCGGCAGAGAAATGGCTGCAGCCCTCTAGAAGGACATGAAGTGGATGGGACACTTGTATTCACATTACCTGGGATCTGTTGATGGCTGCACCGGTGCTGCCGGGGTGATTTCTTTGTTGAGTCCCCCAGCCTGTGTTGGCAGCTCCATATTGGGCACCTATGTCTTTGGCCACCCCTATGCTCCCCGGCTGACTCCCTTGGCTGATTGCAGCCTGCTGTTGGGGGGCACTGGGGGTGCTGTAGTCAGTGTAGCTTCCTCCATAACTCCTCATCATGGGGCTTGGGGATGTCAGGAGCTGGTTGAGGGTAGGGGTGGCCCCTGATGGGTGCTGGTTCTGGCCCCGGTAGCGATGGAAGCTCCCTGCACTGGAAGCACTGGGTGTTTTGCCATGGTTGGCACTCCTCTCCCCCATCATCATGCTGTTATTTGGGGTGCTGCTCTGTCTGGGGGAGCTGAGCACCCCATATGCAGAGGCTGGGCTGCCATAGCCCCCCACCCCTCCTCCTGCAGCAGCCCTGCTGTATCCCTGGTAGTGGTCGTACTGGCTGCTGCCATAGCTGTCATGAGAGTTCTGCAGGGGGTCCATGCTGGGGGCCGCAGAGTGCATCATGCCCATACCCGGGCTTTGTTGTCTGCCATGTTGAGCAAAGCAAGGCCCGGCTCTGTTGGCGGAGGCACTGCCATAATAACTGTTAAACTCCGCCGAGGAGGAGGAAGATGAGGAAGAGGATGAGGACGATCCGGCGAGGTTATTACTGCTGCCCCCTTGTTGCTGCTGCCCCCCTGGCAGCATGGCATGCTCATACGGGCTGCCCATGGGCTCCAGTAGCTTGTCCTCTTCTGCTTTGCCCGTCCTCCGAGGGTCGCCCTGTTCCTTCCCTGCCACGCCGCCACAAGCGTCGTCCCCCCCGGCCGCCTGCTGGTGCTCCATGTCCGACGCCTCGCTGCTGCTGCCTCCGCCGGGGCTGCTACCCTTACTGGGCGGGCGGTGCTGCTGCAGATGCGGGGCGGCATGGTGGTGGTGGTGGAGGGCGATGGGTGCATGGTAGTCCCCGCCGCCGGGGCTCTTCAACTTGTGGTTGGGGATGCCAGCAGCCATCTCTAGAGGCGGGTATTGGGGGGAGGCTGCCAGGCTGCTGGCGTCCTTCAGTCCGGCATCCGAGCTGCTATTATTATTGTTCATGTTTGATGACAAGGAGGTGGCCATGGTCACCTGGTGGTGCCGGAGCTGGTGGTGGTGCAGGAGGTTGTGGTGGTGGAGGTGCTCTCCGGTATTGTTGGGTTCCCCATCTCCGAGGGCAGGGAGAGCAGCGGCGGCCGCCCCGGAGCCCCCGGGGTTCAGCTCCTGGCTCAGGGCGCCGAGACTCGGGCTTTTCCCCTTATTGTTCGCACTGGTGGCCGCAGCAGCTGAAACCACTTGCGCTGCCATGATCATTGCAACATCGCAGTCAGGGCTGGACGGCGCAACCCGCAGGAAGGAGAGGCAAATCACAGCGCAAGGTACAAGGAGGCAGCCGGGCAGTCCGCGTCGAGCCCCGCCGCAGGCCGTGCTCCTCCGGGCCGCCGCTCCGCACACGCGGCATTGATCCCCGCACTTCAGCAGGAAACTTTCCGTCCGGCGCTGTTCGCACAACTCGTTGCAGCTATGTGGCCCGGCATGGCTCGGCGGCTCCAGCGACCATTATCCACTTCTTTCTGATTACAGGACGCACGGAAAACCCGGAGCGGATCGTGCAGCAGCTGGAGCCTCCGCATCAGTGTGCCCGGCGCGGGCGACGAGATGCCCTGCTGCCAGCCCAGCCGTGCCCCGACTCCACACACGCGATGGGGGCAGCTGCTGGGGGCACGGATGGGGTGAAGCTGAGCGCCCCTGCCTGCTCTCTCTCTCTCCGGCACCCCCTCCCTTCCCGGGGAAACAACAGGAGGAGGAGGTTGCAGTCTGCAAGAGGAGAAGGCTTGTGGGAGGGAAGCGGGGCCATCGCTTAACCCCCTGCGTGCCGGAGCGCCACACTGACAGCGAGCAATGCTGGGCTTGTATGCACGTCTATGCAGGACGCTCCTCTGTGTGCTGCCGGGGAACAAAACAGAAACTGCACATCAATGAGCTTAAAAAGCAATAAATTAATTATCCAACATTTCTCCTTTCAATCCAACAGTGTCACATAAACAAGGTCGCAATGCGAATGACTTCATGCAAGCCAGCCGGGCACTCAGAATCCCTGGGCAGACTAACATTGAACTATCATTCAGGGGTCGCCGGACTGCCAGAAGTCCACAACAATAAGTAGACAAAAAATGATTGGAATGATTAAAAGGATTCCATCATCCTTTTTTTTTTTTAAATATCATTAATGATTTCCCTAATGAGAGAGGCCAGAGACACGCAGCAGCCTCTGTTAGGCCCAGTGAGGGCACAACGCACCATTTTATTGGAACTCCGTATAGTTTTAGCTGCAGACATCGATTGAGTATTGACTATTATTTGATGAGTTGACCGACTTGCATTAAGAACGTGTTGCTGTATTATGGCTGCCAGCCGGGACATTATTTCTGCCCAACTTGTTGGTTACATGGAAGCTGCATGCACACAAACCTATTATATCTTCTTGCAGGAACCACAGATGTAGTGACCAGGACGGAAACAGATCCTGTAAGATCAGGGAAGCCTTTCTCAAGACTTGCTTTGGTTAGTCCTTCCCTGTCTGCTTGGATGGAATCCAATCCTGTCACTATAAATTTGGTTCCCTTCATGGACCAGTAATAGACTCGTATACATAGGCAGAGCTGTGTGCCCATGGCTTGTATGGATGCCCTGTACTACGTGCCACCATGTGGGGTCTTATACAACACATTACTGAAGCTTCAAGGGAAAAATACCTCCATAATGCAGCATTCGATGGAACATGGCACGACTGACTATCAGAGCATTCTTCACATAGAATTCAGCAGAAGAAAATCCTGCATGAAATTTGAGGCTAGGGGGCTACAGTGTGGCTCCACTTTTATTGGTGCCCTATTACAGCACTGTACTACTTGCAGGATGTATGGAACTGTAATCACGTACATAGGTCCCAGGGACTCTTTTACACGGTGGCGTTTTCTGAAATTTTCACAGGAACAAAAAAAAACACCTTATTTTAAAATATCAGCTTTTTTATTTGTAACACACATTTCTAAGGCACATTTAGCTAACTTCTTTGGTGACATTTTCTATTTAGTGTCAATTTGTACATGTGTTTTTGCTGGCATTTTTCAAGTTCTAAGGTTCACACAGGTTGTGTCTGCTACAGATTTTCCAGAAAATCTGCAGTGAATATTCAGCAAATCTGCAGTGACAAAATTTGCACCTGATGATGCAGATCTTGCGATTGTTTTTGCTCTGGATCTCAGCTTTCGCATAGCAAAAGGTGCCATCCACGCTGAAATCAGCAGCAAACAATAGACATGCTGCGTATTGTAAATCTGCGTAGATGTTTTCCACAGCCTATGGGCAAGAGTTGTTAAATGTCCTCCACATGGCTTGTACTGTTAATGCTGTGGATTTTCCATGCAGAAATTCTTGTGTGAACATACCCTTTTAAAAGAAGCCTAATAGCAGAAAAACCGCCATACCCAGAGCCTGTGGTATTTTAGAAAAAGCTCCAATAACCTAAAAAGGCCATAAACTTGTAACAACTAAAACACTTTGTATGTATTGCACTGACTTTACAGCAATATCTGGCCACAAAAAAGAAGAAGCAAGAACGCCAGCAAAAACATGATGTCTGAAACTAGCCTAAGAGTACATTCACATATTGCAGATTCTCTGTAGATTTTTTACAGTAGAAAACGAAAGAAAGGTTCATGTAGTACAGATTTGGTGAAGTTTTTGATTTTGTTTTCTTGAAAAAACAGTCATGCAGGATTGACTTGGCTCAGGCGAAGTCTACATGTGTACATCAGAGACATAGATATCTATATAGCTGCAGTTGATACACAAATAAGCCAATATATATGAATTTGAATTTAGACAGAGCATCAGAATATCTGTATAGCTCCATTCACATGTTGTGGCCGAGATGCATTTTTGCTACGGTTTTCCAATTTTGTGGCAAAGACATGATGGTTTTGTCAGGGTTTCAAAAAACCACAGCAAAAACATTTGATAAAGTTAAATCAGTTAAAGGGGTTGTCCCGCGAAAGCAAGTGGGGTTAAGCACTTCTGTATGGCCATATTAATGCACTTTGTAATATACATCGTGCATTAAATATTGGCCATACAGAAGTTATACACTTACCCCCTCCGGTGTTGGCGTCCCCGTCTCCATGGCGCCGACCAAAGCCTTCTTCAGCCTGGATTAGACGCGCTTGCGCAGTCTGCCCTCTTCTGTCCGGCTCCGGCGTACTCGCGCCGCAGAGGTCTTCTGCGCATGCGCAGAAGCACGCCGGAGCGGCCCCTTCAGCGCCAGCGCGTCTAATCCAGGCAGAAGAAGGCTTCGGTCGGTGCCATGGAGACGGGGACGCCAACACCGGAGGGGGTAAGTATATAACTTCTGTATGGCCAATATTTAATGCCTGATGTATATTACAAAGTGCATTAATATGGCCATACAGAAGTGCTTAACCCCACTTGCTTTCGCGGGACAACCCCTTTAACTTTCATTCTTGCAAAGATGGAGGAGAATCCAATCTCCAGTGTCTGGAAATGACCTTTCTCCTAGCAGCTAGGAATGCATGAGGATCGACATTTTGCTTAAAACAGGTCGTTTTAAGTGAGATATAGATTCCAGGATTGAAGAGAGGAGGGTTACTGCTGGTGCATTGACCAAATTAGAGGATGTCATAGAATGGTAGAGTTGAAGGGACCTCCAGGGTCATTGGGTCCAACCCCTGCTCAGTGCAGGATTCAACTAAGTCATACCAGACAGATATTTGTCCAGCCTTTGTTTGAACACTTCAATTGAAGGAGAACTTACGACCTCCCGTGGTATCCTCTTCCACTCATTGATCACTCTCACTGTCAGAAAGTTTTTTCTAATATCTAATCTCTGTCTCCTCTCTTTCAGTTTCATCCCATTGCTTCTAGTCTTTCCTTGTACAAATGAGAATAGGGCTGATCCCTCTGCACTGTAACAGCCCTTCAGATATTTGTAGACCGCTATTAAAGCGGTTGTCCCGCGGCAGCACGTGGGGTTAAGCACTTCTGTATGGCCATATTAATGCATGCGCAGACCAGCTCTCCGGCGCGAGCACGCCGGAGCGGCCCCATTCAACAGAACAGAAGACCGGACAGCGCAAGCGCGTCTAATGGAAGGAGAAGGCAGCTTTAATCGGCGCCATGGAGACGGGGACGCCAGCACCGGAGGAGGTAAGTGTATAACTTCTGTATGGCCAACATTTAATGCACGATGTATATTACAAAGGGCATTAATATGGCCATCCAGAAGTGCTTAACCCCACTTGCTGCCGTGGGACAACCCCTTTAAGTCTCTTCTCAGCCTTCTTTTTTGCAAGCTAAACATTCCCAGATCCTTTAACCGTTCCTCATAGGACATGATTTGCAGACCGCTCACCATCTTGGTAACTCTTCTCTGAACTTGTCCAGTTTGTCTATGTGTTTTTTAAAGTGGGGTGCCCAGAACTGGACACAATATTCTAGATGAGATCTGACTAAGGAAGAGTAGAGGGGATAATTACTTCACGTGATGTAGACTCTATGCTTCTCTTAATACATCCCAGATTTGTGTTTGCCTTTGTTGCTGCTGCATCACATTGTTGACTCATGTTCAGTCTATGATCTATTAGTATACCCAAGTCTTTTTTGTATGTGCTGCTTAACCCAATTTCTACCATTCTGTATGGCCTTTTCATTTTTCTTGCCCAGATGTAGGACTTTGCATTTCTCCTTGTTAAATACTATTCTGTTAGTCGACACTCACTGTTCAAGCTTTTCTAGATCTTTTTGAATACTCTTTCTCTCTTACCTAGTGTTAGCTATCCCTCCTAGCTTTGTGTTGTCAGCAAAGTTCATCAGTTTCCCATCAATTCCCTCCTCAAAATCATTTGTAAAAATGTTGAACAACACTGGGCCTAGGATAGAGCCTTGTGGTACCCCACTTGATACATTCTTCCACTTTGATGTGCAGCCATTTATGACCACTCTTTGAGTACGATCACTCAGCCAGTTGTAAATCCACCTAATAGTTGCCTTGTCAAACCCATATTTGGTAAATTTTTCAATAAGTATGATATGAGATACTTTGTCAAATGCTTTACTAAAGTTAAGATGTACTGTATCCACCACATTTCCCTGAACAACTTAGTTGGTGATTCTGTCATAGTAGGAAATTAGATTCGTCTGGCATGACTTGGTTGTTACAAACCCATGTTGGCTCTGGTTAATTACTCCATTTTCATCCAAGTACTTGCATACATGCTGTTTAATAATTTGTTCAAAGATCTTTTCCCGGTATAGAAGTCAGGCTCACAGGCCTGTAGTTTCCTGGATCCACCTTCTTCCCTGTTTTGTAGAGAGGGACAACATTTGTCCTTTTCCAATCTTCTGGGACTTCTCCTGCTCTCCAAGAATCTTCAAAGATTATGGCAAGCGGTTCAGCAATTACCTCTGCTGCTTCCTTCAGTATCCTAGGATGTAATTCATGTGGACCTTGAGACTTGAATTCATTTAAGTTAGCTATGTGTTCTCTCACCCTTTCTCTGCTTATAGATAGCCTGAACTCTTTTATTCTCCCAATAGCACAAGGAAGATTAGGTGAGTGTTTTGGTGGTTTGTCAGTTCCTATGTTATGTCTGTCCATGAGTCCATTTCCCAGTATGCAGTTCACTGTCCTGTTGGTATTTCTGCCAGCGTGTCTGGTTTGAATGCGTTTCCCATCCTGTGTCTAGCCACCCGTATTTCTAGTTTCCGGCATCCATTCTGACTGCCACCCATATCGTGTTCCTGCTGGCAGTCCAGGATGAACATAACACATCCTTTAGCTTCTTGGACTTTTCTTTTGCTTTTGACATACCCCCAAAATCCTTTTTTATTGCTTTTGGCCTCTCATGCAAACCTTAATTCATTATTAGCTTTAGCTTTTCTGACACTCGTCCTACAGTTTCTGCAGATGGCATTATATTCTTCTTTAGATATTACCACCTCTTTCCATTTGATAAAATATTTTTCTTCCTTTTTAACATGTGTGCAAGTTCTGTGTTCATCCATCCTGGTCTCTTTAAATGCTTCCTATTCTTCCTTCTTTTAGGGATTGTTAACGATTGTGCTTTGAGAATCTCTTTTAGCACTATTTTCCCAACCTTCTTGGACATTTCTGACCTTAAGAACATCAGCCACTAGATTCTTCCTACCCTCTTTCTGAGTTCATTAAAATCTGCCTTTCTGAAATCCAACCTTGAGGTCTGAGTTTTCTCAGGTCTTCCTCCCCTTTTTATTCAAAATTCAAGAATAGCATGATCACTGCCTCTCAAGGTCCCACCCACCCTTACTTCCTCAATTCTTTTCTCCCTGTTGGTAAGAATTAGGTCCAATAGAGCAGATCCCCTTGTTTTCTCTTCTACTCTTTGGAAGATAAAGTTGTCAGCAATAGCGGATAAAAATTTGTTTAATCCATTACTTTTACCTGAGAGAGATTCCCAACAAATGTCTAGATAGTTAAAATCTCCCAAGATCACTATGTCATGCTTTTTTGAGAGGTTGGCCATTTCATATAGAAAGAGTTCATCAATATCTTCTGCTTGTCCAGGTGGCCTATAGTAAATGCCTCCAATAGTGTCCTTTCTGTTGTTCTCTCCTTGTATTCTTACCCAAACAGTTTCTACAGAGCTACCATGCTCTGAAGTTTGAATCTCTGTGGAGATGAATGTTTTCCTAACATACAACGCAATACCTTCTCCCCCTTTTTTAAGGTCTGTTTCTTATAAATATGTTGTATCCTTCAAGCCTTATATTTCAATCATGTGTATCATTCCACAAGTTTCTGTGATACCTATGACATCATATTTCTTTTTCAGTGTTAGGAGCTCCAATTCTCCTTGTTTGTTTCCCATGCTCTGTGCATTTGTGTAAAAACATTTTAGTTTGTGATCAGTGTCTCTTGCTCCTCTACTTCCCTTCTGAATTTTTTGTCTTTGTTCTTTCTTTCTACTTTTAAAAGGAAGATTCTCAAATGTATTAATTAGCTGTATATTTTTACTTGGCCTTTCACTTCCCTTCCCATATTGTTCTAGTTTAAAGTTCTCCTAATGAGTGAAGCAAGGCGCCCACCAAATATATGCTTACCTGTTTCTGTAAGGTTCAACCCGTCTCTAGCAAGCAGTCTATCGTTAGGTAATTCACTCCATAGTCTAGAAATCCAAATCTTTGCTAACGTCACCATCGATGTAGCCAGTTGTTCACCTCTAGAATCCTGTTCCATCTTCTTATTCCATGGCCATGAGGATGGATGGATGAGAAGACCAGCTGTGCTCCTAGTTCTTTCACCTTCTTTTCGAGTTCTTCAAAGTCTTTGCAGATAGTTGCAAAGTCCTTTTTTGCAGTGTTATTTGTCCCTACATGTATTAGTAGTACTGAAGAGTCTTGACAGCCTATCAGACACATCTTTGATTAG
Organism: Eleutherodactylus coqui; assembly: GCF_035609145.1. NCBI lineage: Eukaryota > Metazoa > Chordata > Amphibia > Anura > Eleutherodactylidae > Eleutherodactylus > Eleutherodactylus coqui. The sequence continues at coordinate 130,903,325 of NC_089839.1, read as the reverse complement.
TGCACCTGAAAGACAGCACACCTCTCCTGAGGTGTCAGGATTGCAGACAGCGGCCTGTGTTCCTCTCAATAAGGAATCCCCCACAACCACCACTCTTCTTTTCTTCATCACAACAGCACTTCTTTTTCTCCATTCAAGAGGACTCTGTGTGCTTACTACACAGTTCCTTTTGGGTAGAGTTATTTCTTGTTGTACCTCTTTCTCCTCTGCTCTGTTCTTTGTGGGTAGAGTCATTTCTTGCTGTACCTGTTTCTCCTTTTGCTTAGGAACCAGTACCAGGCCGCCCTGCATGAGAACCTGGTACTGATTCCCCAGCAGTATGGGTGCTGGCTGACTCCTGATCCTCCTGCTTCTATGGGTCACATGCTTCCATTCCTCTGCTTCAGCAGGTAGGCTGAACATTTCTTTTCCTTCAACATTTTGAAGACTTGTCTGCCAAGGAAATCCTCACCTTCCTTAATGAGCTTCAGTGTAGCTATTCTCTCCTGAAGATTATGCACCTTTTCCTCCAGGAGAGACACAAGCTTACATTTCTGGCAGGTGACGTTTGGCTTTTCCTCTGGTAGGTCTGTAAACATATAGCTTATGTTGCAGCTCACTATATGGCTCCTCTCCTTTTCCATGTTGTCAGCTGATGTCCACTTCTAAATTTCTAAAAGTCAAGAATTGTAGTGAAGATGTATAACCTATAAGATACTACTAAGGGTACAACTTAGTTGGTGTAGAAGTTACGAACTCATGCACTCCAAGCAGTAGCCCTTTCTATTGAGCCATTCAGCCTGTTGGACAGTTCCTCTGCATAAGCCGTACTCCAGTATTTTGTTCCTAGTTCCCAGTTCCAGAATTGGCTCCACCCTGCTCTAATTAGAGACAGTATATAAACCTGGCATTGAACCTCCAACCCTTGCGTGTTTATTGTGCTTTGTGCCTCTAACCAAGCTACCTCCCTACCAACTGCCCCCCTTGCTAAATAGATCGTCATCTTATGTACCAGACCCCGGCTATTCCTCTCGACTATGCTAATGCTTGAATCCCCTGTGCTGCACTGTCGACTCGTGTACCAGACAAGCTGATAGGAAGATGGGTGCTAGGAGAGAAGAAAACATGTTGTATCAGGGCAAGGACTTTGTCCTATTTTGGCATGCTTTACCTCAAGAAGGTCCTCCAGTTTGAACTCTCTATCCAGGGAGGTTTACTAATCTGAAGACAAATGTTGTAGAGAAAATGGGATATCTACTCTTCTATTTTAGGAGAGAGGCATGGTCAAGTGTAGGATATTTAGATTTGATGAAATACAGGGTGGTGTAATAATTTTGGAGTTCAAATAAGATTTCCACAAGGGCATGGAGTTTCCCTTTTGTGGGGAAAGTGATTGACAGGAACAGCATGGAGCGCCGTGGGATTCTGTTTTAAAGGCACAAAGACTTTTGGTTAAGCAGTTGTAGTAATGTTTCCCTGGTGTTAGATAGTTCTAATACAAGTTCATGGGTTTGGGAGCATTTATGGACACAGATTGATTTTAGCAGAGAGCTTATTTGTAATGGGGCATTCCTTCTTTAACCGCTCCCCATGCAACATGCAAACTGCTCTAAGGATGCTTTTGAGAGACTCACATTTGACAGTAGGAGAAGAGGGGTCTGAACTTTGGTCAGAAACAATGTCCTCCATGCACAACAAATCTTTCAGAAGATGCTCATTAATATAGACACAGGGCGGCTAGGAAGGCTGACAATAATGCTATCATAAATATGAGCATGATCAGAACACAAAAATAAACCAATATCTGCATCCACTAGGAAATCCAGAAGGCCCTGCGATGTAAAAACATAATCAATGCGACTATATGATTGATGGATACGGTAGAAGAAAGTATAGTCTTTTGAACAGTGTTAGAGGATTCTCCATAAATCAACCAAATACAAAGAATGGAGAGAACCTATGTGAACATGTATCAATCGCCACGTCTAGGACCATATTGCTGTCCCCTATGAGAATAACCTGGGTAGAACCAGCAAAATAAAGCGCTGCAGAATAAGTTGGCGCTATACAAATAAAGATTATTATTATTATAAAGGTAAGGAGGACGTCATCCAAACACATGAAGCACTCCTGTGGGAGAGAAAAGGGAAGAAAAGAAAAAAAGGGGGAGAAGAGCAGGACAGTGAAGGAAGGAATGGCATGAATATAAAAAATGCATTATAAAGTATAGAAAAAAATATCAATCAAGTATGAACATGAAAAGCAAATTCTAGTCCTGGAAGGGAAAGAGGAAAAATCCTGTGGTGATTGGGCTTTATCACCATACCTGAGTAGGGAAAGAAAAGCCATGGTAGGATAATATGCCCATAGCAACCAGCCAACCTCAAATAAGGCGGGGAAGGAAAATTGGGAGACAAAAAAGGGAGGAGAGTAGAGATGAGCGAACGTACTCGTCCGAGCTTGATATTCGTGCGAATATTAGGGTGTTCGGGATGCTCGTTACACGTAACGAGTACCACGCGGTGTTCCGGTTACTTTCAGTTTCCTCTCTGAGACGTTAGCGCGCTTTTCTGGCCAATTGAAAGACAGGGAAGGCATTACAACTTCCCCCTGTGACGTTCAAGCCCTATACCACCCCCCTGCTGTGAGTGGCTGGGGCGATCAGATGTCACCCGAGTATAAAAGTTGGCCCCTCCCGCGGCTCGCCTCAGATGTCTTGTGAGTTAGCTGAGGGAAAGTGCTGTTGGTGCCGGAGCTGCTATAGGGAGAGTGTTAGGAGTTAGTGTAGGCTTCAAGAACCCCAACGGTCCTTCTCAGGGCCACATCTATCCGTGTGCAGTACTGTGGAGGGTGCTGTTAGCAGTGTTGCACAAATTTATTTTTTTTCAAAATCGGCAGTCTGCAGAGCATTGCGCCTTGCAATAATAGTCCAGGGATAGAAGTGGTGGTTAGGCAGGGAGAGTGTTAGTGAGTGTAGGCTTCAAGAACCCCAACGGTCCTTCTTAGGGCCACATCTATCCGTGTGCAGTACTGTGCAGGCTGCTGTTAGCAGTGTTGCATATTTTTTTTTTTTCAAAATCGGCAGTCTGCAGAGCATTGCGCCTTGCAGTAATAGTCCAGGGATAGAAGTGGTGGTTAGGCAGGGAGAGTGTTAGTGAGTGTAGGCTTCAAGAACCCCAACGGTCCTTCTTAGGGCCACATCTATCCGTGTGCAGTACTGTGCAGGCTGCTGTTAGCAGTGTTGCATATTTTTTTCTTTTCAAAATCGGCTGTCTGCAGAGCATTGCGCCTTGCAGTAATACTACAGGGAGAGAATTGTGTAGGGCCAGAAGACATATATTATTGATTGAATATAGTCAGTGGGCCCTCCGTTTCCAAAAAAGGGAAAAATTGTATTTGTCCTGCAGTCTTGCGCCAATTTATTTCCTGCCTGGGAAAAGTAACCGCTGTGCTGCACTTCATATAACTGCATTTCTGTGCAACACATATCTTATCTGATTGAATATAGTCAGTGGGCCCTCCGTTTCCCAAAAAGGGAAACATTCTATTTGTCCTGCAGGCTTGCGCCAATTTATTTGCTGCCTGTGAAAAGTAACCGCTGTGCTGCACTTCATATAACTGCATTTCTGTACAACACATATCTTATCTGATTGAATATAGTCAGGGGGCCCTCCGTTTCCCAAAAAGGGAAACATTCTATTTGTCCTGCAGGCTTGCGCCAATTTATTTGCTGCCTGGGAAAAGTAACCGCTGTGCTGCACTTCATATAACTGCATTTCTGTGCAACACATATCTTATCTGATTGAATATAGTCAGTGGGCCCTCCGTTTCCCAAAAAGGGAAACATTCAATTTGTCCTGCAGGCTTGCGCCAATTTATTTGCTGCCTGTGAAAAGTAACCGCTGTGCTGCACTTCATATAACTGCATTTCTGTGCAACACATATCTTATCTGATTGAATATAGTCAGTGGGCCCTCCGTTTCCCAAAAAGGGAAACATTCTATTTGTCCTGCAGGCTTGCGCCAATTTATTTGCTGCCTGGGAAAAGTAACCGCTGTGCTGCACTTCATATAACTGCATTTCTGTGCAACACATATCTTATCTGATTGAATATAGTCAGTGGGCCCTCCGTTTCCCAAAAAGGGAAACATTCAATTTGTCCTGCAGGCTTGCGCCAATTTATTTGCTGCCTGGGAAAAGTAACCGCTGTGCTGCACTTCATATAACTGCATTTCTGTGCAACACATATCTTATCTGATTGAATATAGTCAGTGGGCCCTCCGTTTCCCAAAAAGGGAAACATTCTATTTGTCCTGCAGGCTTGCGCCAATTTATTTGCTGCCTGGGAAAAGTAACCGCTGTGCTGCACTTCATATAACTGCATTTCTGTGCAACACATATCTTATCTGATTGAATATAGTCAGTGGGCCTTTTCTTTTTAAAAAAAGGGAAACATTCTATGTGCCCTGCCTCTGTCAGTCCTCAGCGTTCTGTGTATGTGTGTGGTGGGTGGAGATAGTAAACAAATCATACGCAGCCAGCTACGTTTAACAGCAGGCTTGCGCCAATTTATTTCCTGCCTGGGAAATCAAATCACTGGTAATACACCATGCTGAGGGGTAGGGGTAGGCCTATAGGACGTGGACGCGGGCGAGGACGCGGAGGACCAAGTCAGGGTGTGGGCACAGGCCGAGCCAGTGCGGTGGCCAGGGGTAGAGGCAGGGCCAGACCGAATAATCCACCAACTGTTTCCCAAAGCGCCCCCTCGCGCCATGCCACCCTGCACAGGTCAAGGTGCTCTACGGTGTGGCAGTTTTTCACAGAGACGCCTGACGACCGACGAACAGCGGTGTGCAACCTTTGTCGCGCCAAGATCAGCTGGGGAGGCACCACCAACAGCATGCGCAGGCATATGATGGCCAAGCACCCCACAAGGTGGGACGATGCCCGTTCACCGCCTCCAGTTTGCACCACTGCCTCTCCCCCTGTGCCCCAACCTGCCACTGAGATCCAACCCCCCTCTGAGGACACAGGCACTACCATCTCCTGGCCTGCACCCACACCCTCACCTCCGCTGTCCTCGGCCCCATCCAGCAATGTCTCTCAGCGTAGCGTCCAGACGTCGCTAGCGCCACAGTTTGAGCGCAAGTACGACGCCACGCACCTGCACGCTCAAGCGTTAAACGTGCACATTGCAAAATTGATCAGCCTAGAGATGCTGCCGTATAGGCTTGTGGAAACGGAGGCTTTCAAAAGCATGATGGCGGCGGCGGCCCCGCGCTACTCGGTTCCCAGTCGCCACTACTTTTCCCGATGTGCCGTCCCAGGCCTGCACGACCACGTCTCCCGCAACATTGTACGCGCCCTCACCAACGCGGTTACTGCCAAGGTCCACTTAACAACAGACACGTGGACAAGCACAGGCGGGCAGGGCCACTATATCTCCCTGACGGCACATTGGGTGAATTTAGTGGAGGCTGGGACAGAGTCAGAGCCTGGGACCGCTCACGTCCTACCCACCCCCCGAATTGCGTGCCCCAGCTCGGTGGTGGTATCTGCGGGGGTGTATGCTTCCTCCACTAAACCACCCTCCTCCTCCTCCTACGCAACCTCTGTCTCGCAATCAAGATGTGTCAGCAGCAGCACGTCGCCAGCAGTCGGTGTCACGCGGCGTGGCAGCACAGCGGTGGGCAAGCGTCAGCAGGCCGTGCTGAAACTACTCAGCTTAGGAGAGAAGAGGCACACGGCCCACGAACTGCTGCAGGGTCTGACAGAGCAGACCGACCGCTGGCTTGCGCCGCTGAGCCTCCAACCGGGCATGGTAGTGTGTGACAACGGCCGTAAGCTGGTGGCGGCTCTGCAGCTCAGCAGCCTCACGCACGTGCCATGCCTGGCCCATGTGTTTAATTTGGTGGTTCAGCGCTTTCTGAAAAGCTACCCCCACTTGTCATACCTGCTCGGAAAGGTGCGCCGGCTCTGCGCACATTTCCGCAAATCACACACGCACGCTGCCACCCTGCGGACCCTGCAACATCGGTTTAATCTGCCAGTGCACCGACTGCTGTGCGACGTGCCCACACAGTGGAACTCTACGCTCCACATGTTGGCCAGACTCTATGAGCAGCGTAGAGCTATAGTGAAATACCAACTCCAACTTGCGCGGCGCAGTGGGAGTCAGCCTCCTCAATTATTTACAGAAGAGTGGGCCTGGTTGGCAGCCATCTGCCAGGTCCTTGGAAAATTTGAGGAGTCTACCCAGGTGGTGAGCGGCGATGCTGCAATCATTAGCGTCACCATTCCTCTGCTATGCATCTTGAGAAGTTCCCTGCAAAGCATAAAGGCAGACGCTTTGTGCTCGGAAACAGAGCCGGGGGAAGACAGTATGTCGCTGGATAGTCAGAGCACCCTCCTGTCTATATCTCAGCGCGTTCAGGAGGAGGAGGAGGAGCATGAGGAGGAGGGGGAAGAGACAGCTTGGCCCACTGCTGACGGTACCCATGCTGCTTGCCTGTCATCCTTTCAGCGTGTATGGCCTGAGGAGGAGGAAGAGGAGGAGGAGGAGGAGGAGGAGGATCCTGAAAGTGATCTTCCTAGTGAAGACAGCCATGTGTTGCGTACAGGTACCCTGGCACACATGGCTGACTTCATGTTAGGATGCCTTTCTCGTGACCCTCGCGTTACACGCATTCTGGCCACTACGGATTACTGGGTGTACACACTGCTCGATCCACGGTATAAGGAGAGCCTTTGCACTCTCATTCCCGAAGAGGAAAGGGGTTCGAGAATGATGCTATACCACAGGGCGCTGGTGGACAAACTGATGGTAAACTTCCCATCCGACAGCGCTAGTGGCAGAAGGCGCAGTTCCGAGGGCCAGGTAGCAGGGGAGGTGCAGAGATCAGGCAGCATGTACAGCGCAGGCAGGGGAACATTCTCCAAGGCCTTTGCCAGCTTTATGGCTCCCCAGCAAGACTGTTTCACCGCTCCCCAGTCAAGGCTGAGTCGGCGGGAGCACTGTAAAAGGATGGTGAGGGAGTACGTAGCCGATCGCACGACCATCCTCCGTGACGCCTCTGCCACCTACAACTACTGGGTGTCGAAGCTGGACACGTGGCCTGAACTCGCGCTGTATGCCCTGGAGGTGCTTGCTTGTCCTGCAGCTAGCGTCTTGTCAGAAAGTGTGTTTAGTGTTGCTGGGGGAATCATCACGGATAAGCGTACCCACCTGTCAACCGACAGTGCCGACAGGCTTACACTCATCAAGATGAACAAAGCCTGGATTTCCCCAGACTTCTCTTCTCCACCAGCGGACAGCAGCGATACCTAAGCAATACGTAGGCTGCACCCGCGGATGGAAGCATCGTTCTCTCTCACCATCCAAAACGGGGACATTTCTGCTTCATCAATCTGTGTATAATATTCCTCCTCCTCCTCCTCCTGCTCCTCCTCCTGAAACCTCACGTAATCACGCCGAACAGACAATTTATCTTAGGGCCACAAGGCTCACTCATATAATTTTTCTAAACAATTTTTATACGTTTCAATGCTCTTAAAAGCGTTGAAACTTTAACTTGAACCAATTTTTCGTTAAACTGGGCTGCCTCCAGGCCTAGTTACCACTTAAGCCACATTAACCAAAGCGATTAATGGGTTTCACCTGCCCTCTTGGTTGGCCATGGCCAATTTTTTGGATGTACATTAGTACTGTTGATACAGCAATTTTTGTGGGCCCTCGCCTACAGTGTAATCAAATGAATTTTTAGCCCACCTGCATTACAGCTGACGTTACATCCGCTGTGTTGGGCAATGCAATGGGATATATTTATGTACCGCCGGTGGCTTCCTGGCACCCACCCATGCTGTGGGTCCACAGAGAATTATAAATGCATCTGTTTCCACATCTAAAGAACCCCAGTCAGACTGGGGCATGCAGTGTGGGCAGAAGCCCACCTGCATTAAGCACGACATTACTACCTCAGCTGTGTTGGGCAATGCAATGGGATATTTTTATGTACCGCCGGTGGGTTCCAGGGAGCCACCCATGCTGTGGGTCCACAGGGAATTATAAATGCATCTGTTTCCACATCTAAAGAACCCCAGTCAGACTGGGGCATGCAGTGTGGGCCGAAGCCCACCTGCATTAAGCACGACATTACTACCTCAGCTGTGTTGGGCAATGCAATGGGATATTTTTATGTACCGCCGGTGGGTTCCAGGGAGCCACCCATGCTGTCGGTCCACAGGGACTTCACAATAGGGAGTTGTACCTGCCTGTGTCTATGAATTAAAAACCGCGGTCTAACTGGGGCATGCAGACACCTTGACAGAATGAATAGTGTGTGGCACATAGGTTCCCCATTGCTATGCCCACGTGTGCAGCTCCTGATGGCGGTGGCACAGGATTATATTTCTCATTGCTTCTGTACAGCATTGTGGGCTATCGCCCCGCCCCTTTTAAAGAGGGTCGCTGCCTAGCCGTGCCAACCCTCTGCAGTGTGTGCCTGCTTTTCCTCTGGCAGACGCACTTATAAATAGACATGAGTGTGGCGTGGCATGAGGGCAGCTGAAGGCTGGGCAGGGACACTTTGGTGTGCGCTGTGGACACTGGGTCGTGGGGGGGTGGTTGGTCAGCATGTAACCCAGGAGAAGTGGCAGCGGAGTGTCATGCAGGCAGTGATTGTGCTTTGTTGGAGGTAGTGTGGTGCTTAGCTAAGGTATGCATTGCTAATGAGGGCTTTTCAGAAGTAAAAGTTGTTGGGGGGGGGCCCACTCTTGCCGGTATTGTGGCTTAATAGTGGGACCTGTGAACTTGAGATGCAGCCCAACATGTAGCCCCTCGCCTGCCCTATCCGTTGCTGTGTCGTTCCCATCACTTTCTTGAATTGCCCAGATTTTCACACATGAAAACCTTAGCGAGCATCGGCGAAATACAAAAATGCTCGGGTCGCCCATTGACTTCAATGGGGTTCGTTACTCGAAACGAACCCTCGAGCATCGCGAAAATTTCGTCCCGAGTAACCAGCACCCGAGCATTTTGGTGCTCGCTCATCTCTAGAGGAGAGTCATTGATACAGGGTATCAGATCTTGCTTAAATAAAAAGGCAAGACAATTAAAGGACTAATTTAACATATTTAATGCCCTAGGTGGCAGTATAACAAAGACTTAACAGAGCCACAACATTTCCAGTAAAAATTAGCATGGCAGGAAAGACAGGTCATTTTCAGAATATTTCAAGGCAGAATATAAAAATATAAAATGACAAGAAAGAAACCAATGAAACATAAGATAAACACTCTATGTAAGGGGTGTTAAAGTTGAAGATCATTCCCTGAGCAGGGGATCTTATGGTGGTGGTGTGGGAAGTTCAGCACTGATGTTGTCCTGCTTACGTCTAGGCCTTGAGGAGTTCCTATGGTTCTCTGGATGGAGGTTCCCAAAGGGTGGGAAACGTAGGCTGGTCTGTGAGTGTGATCATTAGGAGTTCAAGCTTGGCTGGGAAGACAGATAGATCACCTAATTAGTTTAGTTTTGAAGATTTTAGTACATAATTAATTATATAGAGAATATTCTTCTTTCAAAGGTGATCCAGAACTGAGCAAGGAGCTTTTCTGAGGGGAAGAATGCGGCAGGCTAAGTCTGGGAGGATTGTGACCTGAGAGCCATGTCTTTCCAAAGGGCCTTTGTCTCTGAACACAACCTTTATATCTTGTTTTGTTTTGAAATAGTGGACTCTGCATATCGCATCATATGGACACTGGCTCTGGGGTGGTATAAGTCCTGAGGCCCTGTTTAATGTCAAGTTCCACATGTAGTAGATTAGAAAGTGTCAAGAGGGTAGCAAAGATGGATTGTGCTTCTGACTGTAAGGCCTCTGGGCCTACAAACTCCAAGAGACTTCTATTGTACCACGGATTGCGGTTCTCGATATTGTCCTTATGGAGAAGAGAGTCCTGGAATTTGCCAGATAAATGGTGGATGACCACTATGATTACCTAAGAATGTGAATACTGATTCTTGTGACTATTTGAGGTTATAAAATCTTTGGCCCACTTAGTTCAGATAGGCTCTGAAAGGGAATAACTCTTCCATAGAGTCTTTAAGCCGTGTCCTGGTGGGGATAGATTTGAGGTAGCAACCCAAATTCTGCAGGGTCCATTCCTCCTCAGGCTCTCCCCACTGTTGGATGGTGAGGAGTTTTGCTGTGATGGAGAGGGACCAGATGCTCTGGGGAGAAATAGAGCTGGCTGATAGAGATGGAGAAGCCATAGTGGCTGTTGCCATTGTGAACTTCTCGGGTTGCCAATCCAAAAAAAGTGTATAATTCCACTGGTATCTGGAGCTAGTTTATTTACTTCCAAAGTCGTTCCTCTCCTGCTTCCTATGGAGAGGAAGTAAATCAAACCTTCTAGAAATAGAGGCAACAAAGCATACAGGTAGCTGTTCCTTAGAGTTTAGCGTAATTTTATGGTACCATGGGTAAGCCGTTGTCCAAGTGCATGAGTATTAATGTATAGTTTCTCAAGCAGATGGTGTTTGTGAGTACCCTATTCACTTACATTGTACTGTAGATCAAAACATCAAATCAACAACCATTTTCGGTTGCTGATTTTTCTCACAGCGTCAAAAGATAGTCCTTGACCTATCTTTTGCCGAAAAACACAGAAAGCTCCCATAGACTCTTATGGAAGCTGAAAAAAAAGGGAGAGGGAGGGAGCTTACACGCATCCGGCGCTGGGAAACAAGAACAGCTCGCTCCATTTAAGCTAATAGAAGGATTTTTGCCGACGAACGGAATTCCACGCTGCAGCGTATTTTTTACGTGATACACTGATGTGAATGGACGAGAAAACACTAATTAATTTCAGAACTCGATAGCGGCTATTCGTTATTATCGCGATTTTCGTCCATGTGAGGCCAATGTGCAAATGCACACACTCATGTGAATGAGGCATAAGACGCAGGTGCTTTTTTAGCAAATTTTTTTTTCTTATAGACTGAAAAATATGGTAAATGAATTACAAACTTATATGGTGGGAGAGAGGACCCAGCCTGTATGGGTTTACAATATACAAGGGAAGTGGAAGGAGATGGTAGGTGAGGACAAAAGCTGCTTATTTAGTGGTGGCAGCAGGTTTCTATAGGTTCTAGGCTCTTCAAAGATTATGGGCACCTACTATATATCATATACATCTTCAACAGTATAGTAGGCATCCTAAGCACTTGAAGGAGATGAAGAATGAAGAAGTGAACAAGCTTTATGTTCTGCCCATTGCTGGGGTAGCTATTGCCACACAAAAATGAAAGGCAAACAGGGAGATATCCATTAGCCCTTCATGGATATATGTGACTCATTTCTCGAACAAATCCGGCGTGTATTTTCGTGTCACAAAACGCCAACTTCATAATGCATGGCAATAAATATGAATTAAAACTTTGTATAACCACAGAACTGCGGTAGTACTCATCTCTGGGATACTACGCTTGTGGCCATCCAGTTGTATTGTAAGTCCTGGCGGTATCTGAGTACTTGGAGACACAGTTAGTACTCAGTAAAGGCGACTGCCAAAGGTGAAGTCAAGTTCTACCATTCCTGACTTTATAATTACTGATGTCAAACTCCGCTTCCTGATATTTGCATGGCCCACTGCATTTTTGTATCCAGCTACAATAACTGGTGTATAGAAACCTTACGAAACGAAAAACATAGTGTTCTCCGTTTCACACATTAAATGCTACAAATTTGTCCAGGTGTCCAGCTCAGCACCACTTTCGGTATAAAAGACGAAAACCTGCGACAGAGAGCGTGTCCAGATAGAAAATCGTAGTCTGAAAAGAGCCTTATGTAAATGTTTTTGCACTCTAATTGAGCTAAGGAAATAAAAACCTGAATTTAATCCATCATCTTGTATTCTCAAAGATATGGTGTTACATAGTATGTTAGGAAAGCATCCCCCTCTGAACATGAGTGAGCAGTGTGATGCAGCAGCAAAAAAGGCAAATATGATACTGGGATGTATTAAGAAAAGCATAGAGTCTATATCACGTGAGGTCCCCTATACTCTTCATTAGTCAGACCTCATCTGGAATACTGTGTCCAGTTCTGGGCACCCCCATTTAAAAAAGACATGGGCAAACTGGAGCAAGTTCAAGAAGAGCTACCATAATGGTTTAGCGGTCTGCAAATCATGTCCTATGAGGAACGGTTAAAGGATCTGGAAATGTTTAGCTTGTAAAAAAGAAGGTTGGTAGGAGACTTAGTAGCTGTCTACAATTATCTGAAGAGCTGTCACAGTGCAGAAGGATCAGCCCTATTCTCATCTGCACAAGGAAAGACTAGACGCAATGAGATGAAACTGAAAGGGAGGAGATACAGTTTAGATATTAGACAGTGAGGGTGATCAATGAGTGGAACAGGTTGCCACGGGAGGTGGTGAGTTTTCCTTCAGTGGAAGTCTGCAGAGGCTGAACAGACATCTGTCAGTGAGCAGGGGGTTGGACCCGATGACCCTAGATGTCCCTTCCAACTCTACTACTCTATAATCTCAAGAGAGATTCAAGCTGCAGAGAATAGTAGTTTTGTAGAAACTGTTTGGGTAAGAATACAAGGAGAGAACAATAGAAAGAACACCATTGTAGTAATTTACTATAGGCCACCCGGACAAGCAGATGATATGGATGAACTCTTTATACATCAGATGGCTAAGTTCTCAAAAGAGTACAACATAGTGATCATGGGAGACTTTACCTATGCAGACATTTGTTGGAAATCTCTTATGCAAAAGTAATGGGTCCAACAAATTCTCATCCACTCTTGCTGACAACTTTTTCTTTCAAAAGGTGAAGAGAAAACAAGGGGATTTGCTCTTTTGAAACTAATTTTTACCAACAGAGAGGAAATGGTTAAGGACGTATGGATGACTAGGACCTGATTTGTTTATCAAATGGAAAGAGGGGGTAATATCTAAAGAAGAATACAATGCCATCTGCAGAAACTGTAGGGCAAGTGGATTTTATCACGGATTTGCCTTCCTCCGAGGGAAACACTGTTATCTGGGTGGTGGTTGATCATTTCAGTAAAATGTGTCATTTTGTGGCTCTGCCCAGCTTACCTAACGTTAAGAAGTTGGGTAAATTGTTCATGTTGTTAGGTTACACGGGGTACCATCTAACATCGTCTCTGATCGAGGGATACAGTTTTTATCCGGGTTCTGGCTTTTTGTGTGTCGCCAGTTAGTCATACAACTGTCCTTCTCATCTGCTTACCATCCTGAGACAAATGGCCAGACGGAAAGTGTAAACAGAGTCTCAAGCAGTATCTGCGATGTTTTGTTTAGAAAAATCAGGATCGCTGGTCTGGTTACTTGCCACTGGCAGAGTTTGCTCTGAACAATAGATCGTTAGAGTCTACAGGCATATCTCTGTTCTTTTGCAATTATGGTTTTGATCTGTGTTTTTTTTTTTTTTACTAAAGTCACGTCAGAGGTATCACAAGAGAGTGAATTTTCGGCCAACCTCGAAGCAGTGTGGGAGGAGGTGCAGCGAAATATCAAAAGATCAGTCAAAAGCTACAAGATGGTGGCGGATAACAATAGATGGGGGTTAGCTTTCAGGTGGGTGACTTGGTGTGGTTGCCCACAACGAACATCAAGCTTAAACAACCTCCTTTTAAGCTGGGACCACGGTTTATTGGTCCTTTTAAGATCACTGAGAGCATTAACCTGGTGTCCTTCAGATTGGAGATTCCCAGATCACTAAAAATCACTGATGTGTTCCATAAGTCATTACTTAAGAAGGTGGTGAATCCCGGACTGGCGTTGTCCCCTCCTCCTCCAGTGTTGGTTGACGGGAATCTGCAGTTCGATGTCAGCCGCATTCTTGACTCTCGTCGAGTCAGGAACTTGCTGCAATACCTGGTGCATTGGCGGGGGTACGGTCCTGAGGAGAGGACGTGGGTTCCAGCGGCTGAGGTCAACGCAGACCGTTTGATCAGGATTTCCACAAATGGAATCCTGGTAAATCAGGGCCTAAGGGTCCAGAGGCCCCTCCTCAGAGGGGAGGTACTGTCGCGGCTTGTCGGTGGGGACAACGTCATAGCATGGCGGCTTTCACAGGTTATGACCTGCTGCCTGGTTAAGCAGGTCTAGGGTTAATGCATCATGTGCGGAATCGGCTTTTGCTGTCTGCCTTGATGCGTAACTGCAAGTTTGGATTAGCCATACCTGAGAGTAAAGTGGAGGTGTGGTTCTCTATTCACTCTGCCATTGTTTCAGGTGCAGACTAGCTATTTACTCTCTGCCCTCCTTGTTAGCAGTGCTACTTATTTTCATACACAGTGGAGTACGTGGAGTTGGAGCTCAACTGTGCCAGGTGTTCTACAACTTGCAGATAAATAGCTGCTGCGTCTTTTTCTGTTACTTTGTTGTTTGTCTTTTCTGTTTTTGCTTTGCGTATCAGTGCGTCTCTCCAGCGCATTTTTATAGGGACATTCAGGCCCCAGAAAGAAGACCACTGGGCCGCTCTTTATCAGGGCGATGTCCCCACTTTAGGTAGGGACCAGTCACTCCCCTAACTAGGTTAGGGCCAGGCTTCCCTCCTTCCCTGGAGTTGGTGTCACTGTCCTGCATTACGGTGTTTACGGTTTTGCTATCACTTATACATTCACAGTCACTGTGCTTAGTAGTATTCTCAGAGTCACACGGGCCTTACAATCGTGGTTATCACCAGCCCGCTATCCAAGTAATTCTGACATTGTTTTTTCGCCACATATTGTACTTCATTTAGGTGGTACAAATAGACTGATAGAATTTATGTATATGTATTAAAAGTGCCAAAATTGGGAACATTTTTAAAAAATTATTTTTTTCTCATTTTCAACTGCAATATCTCAAATTACGATTTTCATTTTTTTGTCAATCATATTTTAAAAACATTTTTTTTTATACAGAACACATATGAATGAAGACTTCCACCCCAAAATGGGTACCCCTGTTTGTCCTGTGTTCAGAGACATACACATTGTGGCCCTAATCTTATGTCCATATGCACAACGTTGCCCAAACCGAAAGGAGCAGTCGGTGGTTTTCAGAACAGACATTTTGTTTGAAGGTGTTTTAGGCCCTATTGCCCACTTGTAGAGCCCTTGAGCGGCCAAATGATAGAGAACCCACACAAAATGACCCATTTTGAAAACTAGACCTTTTAAGGAATTCATCTAGGTGTGTATTGCGTATTTTGGCCTCACAGTTTTTGAATGAATCTAAGCAAAGCAGAACGAAAAAATTATGACTTTTGTTTTTTTGCCAACTGTGTCATTTTAAAAAGTTTTTTTTTGTACAGCTCACATATGAATGAAGACTTGCACCTCAAAATGGATACCCCTGTTTGTCTTGTGTTCAGAGACATGCCCATTGTGGCCCTAATCTTATGTCCTCTTGCAAACTGAAAGGAGCATTAAACTTCAACTGTGTTTTAACTTTTATGCGATCGCCATTATCCATTGGATAACGGCTATCACGTGAGCAGGGACCACTCATTGCTCCAGGCTCTCGGCTACCTTTAGTAGCCAGGAATAAAAAGATATAAAATTTCCCGCCCCCCCCCAGCTTCTGCGCTTGTATCCGCCATTTTAGTGACAGGTGCATGCGCCGAAGCTGGGGAAAGGTCCGTGGATAAAGATCCCGTTGAGGGACATCGACACAGGCCTTAGGTACCTAATTTCACCTCCCCTCATGGGTCGGATCTGTTACGGGAGGTGTAACCTTAACTTTTTTTTACTTTTACATGATCGCCGGTATCCATTGGATAACGCCGATCACGTGACCAAGGACCGCGTACCAGGGCCTCCTGTGAAATCTCTAGGCTCTTTGCTACATTTGGTAGCCAGGAGCAAGGAGATTTTAAATTACCCCTGCAATCCGCGGCATTTGCATACGCGTCCGCCATTTTGGCGTTGGGCGAGCACGCAGAAGTCAGGTTAAGATTCCTGGATAAATCCGGGGGCATTAGATATGTTACTTCATATCCGTGAGGGGAGATGAAACAAACCTTTTTTTTACACTTTTTTTTAACTTTACATGATCCCCGTTATTCATTGGATAACAGCAACCATGTGACCGGGAACCACATACTGCACTTCCCGCTGACAGCTCCTTGCTCTGGGCTCTTCATACCAGCTAGGAGTATTTACATTTCCAAGGTTTCCCGGCCTTCTGCGTGTACACCGTGACGCATGACATCTGGCATGCATACGCAGACGCCTGCGGGTCCTGGAAGACCAGATCGCCAAGGGACATCACCAAGGACGGGGTGAGTACTCTCAGCTTCCCTCGCGGATCTGATCTTTTTTTTACTTTGTATTTACTTTAATGCGATCGGTGTTATATATTGGATAAGAGCAATTGCATGACTGGGGGCACTCTCCATGGCCCCCTTGACAGCTCCAGGTTGTTGGCTACCTCTGGTAGCCAACAGGAGGGAGCTGTCATGTTCACAACCCACAGGGCTTTAATTCCCAGAGAGAGTGTGTTTTTACGGCTGTGGGAATAAAAGCCCAGCCAGCCAGGATGTAAAAATACTATAGGGTGGTCACTAATGGGTCAACAAAAAGAAATGTAAAGTCCCACACCTGGGTAAGAAAAATGAAAAAAAAAGCACATACAGAATAAAATAGTGCAAAAGACTTGGGTATACTAATAGATCACAAACTGAACATGAATCAACAGTGTGGTGCAACAGCAAAAATAAAATTCTCGGATGTATTCACTTTGTAAAAAAAAAAATCAAGCCCCTAGAAGGGAGTTGTCATTTTGCTGCAAAACTTGGCATACAGTTACTTGCACTAGCATGACTGGCATATGCTTACACCAACATTTCTTACAATTGTTTTGCTGAAAAGGTGTAGAAAATACATAATACGTTTGGTGCTTGTTATGTACTTCACATGTTTTGGTGCAATTTGAGATAGCATTTGTGGAAATCCTGCACTGTAACCTAATGGTCTCAGTTGCTGTAAACACACTGGTGCAAACACACAGTTGAGAAATTATATATTAGAAAGCGTGAAACAGTCCTGAATATATAACTACAATAGAGAATATATAACTATAATAGGTTTGTCTAGTTATAGCATGAATTCAAACAGATGATTGGTATGCAAACAAAGGAAGTCGAAATGAGAGGTACAAGTGTGAATAGATGTCAGGAAACCTGATTACTTGGGGGTATCCTGTGGAAGGGATAAAATGAGCAGATGAGACTGCTTTTGATTTAATGAGCATCTGTCGCAATACACATGAATATTCAATAGTGGTTTTACCCCCTGCTCAGCCCTACTGGAATACATAATTTAGCAGTATCCTGCACCTCAGTGGGCTGGCAGAATGGCCTTATGTGCACTGTTGAGCAACAGTAAATGTGATTGGACAAAGTTCCCATTGAATGAAACTTCACAACTGAAACTTTCCCAAAAAACAGAAAAAAGAAAAAACAAGACAAATTTATTGTGGTTTATTACAGGATCTAGTAATTTATGTTTAGCTTTTTGTAGGTCCATTTTTGCTAAGATATATATTTCCATCTGTTTACTTTATTCTGAATGGACATTTAAAAAATATTGTTTTTTAACCATTTACGAGACGTACAAATTTAACATTACTTATCAACATTTTGAGCAACATTTTGTTTTCCTACACCAAGCCAAGATTGCAAAGTTTCATAGGTGTCAGAATGATAGATACCCCCACAAATGACCCCATTTTAAAAACTATGCTACTTAATGTATTCATTGAGGGGTATCAGGAGTATTTTGACCCCACAGTTTTTTTTCAGCAATTAATACAAATTAGAAGAGAAAAAATGAAATTTCATATTTTTCCAATATGTCATTTTGAAGCCATTTTTTTTATAGTGCACATAAAAATGAGAATTTACACCCCAAAATGGATACCCTTATTTGTCCTGTGTTCAGAAACATACTTATTGTGGCCCTAATATTATGTCTTTATGCACAACTGGGCCCAAACCGAAAGGAGCCGCCAGTGGCTTTTAGAACAGACATTTTGCTTGAAGGTGTTTTAGACCCCGTAACACACTTGCAGAGCCCTTGAGCAGCCAAAACTATAGAGAAACCCCACAAATGACCCCATGTTGAAAACTAGACCCCTTAGCAAATTTATCTAGGGGTGTACTGTGTATTTTGACCCCACAGTTTTTGAATGAATCTAAGCAAAGCAGAAGGAAAAAATTACAATTTTCATTTTTTTGTCAATCGTGTTATTTTAAAAAGAGTTTTTTTCTACAGCACACATAGGAATGAAGACCTGCACCCCAAAATGGTACCCCTGTTTGTCTTGTGTTCAGAAACATACCCATTGTGGCCCTAATCTTATGTCCGAATGCACAACGTTTCCCAAACCAAAAGGAGCAGCCGGAGGCATTCAGAACAGACATTTTGCTTGAAGGTGATTTAGGCCCCATTGCCCACTTGTCGAGCCCTTGAGCTGCCAAAACTATAGAGAACCTCCACAAATGACCCAATTTTGAAAACTAGACTCCTTAACGAATTCATCTAGTGGTGTACTGCGTATTTTGATCCTACAGTTTTTGAATTAATCTAAGCAAAGCAGAACGAAAAAATTACGATTTTCATTTTTGTGGCAATTATGTCATTTTAAAAAACATTTCTTTTTGTACAGCACATGTATGAATGAAGACTTTCACCTCAAAATAGATACCCCGGTTTCTCCCTTGTTCAGAAACATAGTGGCCCTAATCTTATGTCTGTATGCATAACAGGGCCCTCAATCACTTCTCCAAGCTCTAGGCCACTTTTAGTAGCCAGGAGCAAGGAGATTTTAAATTTCCCGGACCCTCCCTAGCTTCTGCACTTGCATCCATCATTTTGCCAACAGGCGCATACGTCGAAGATGGGGAAAGGTCCGCGGATAAAGACCCCTTCCGGGGAAATTGCTGGAGGCCTTAGGTAAGTAATTTCACCTCCACTCATGGATCGGATTTTTTAAAATTTTTTTTATAGGTTACACAAAAAGACCGGGGTTGTACCATTGGATTGGCACATTGCCAACGTGGTTCCAATTTACAAAAAGGGGAGCAAAAGTGAGCCTGGTAACTACAGGCCAGTAAGTCTCACTTCCATAATGGGAAAACTTTTCGAGGGGATTCTAAGAGACGCCATCGATGAGTACCTCAAGGAGAACAAAGGAATAACTCCTCACCAGCATGGATTCATGAAGGGTCGCTCATGTCAGACAAATCTGATCAGTTTCTACGATGAAGTAAGCTCTAAGCTGGACCTGGGAGAATTTATTGATCTTGTATATCTGGACTTCTCTAAAACCTTTGACACTGTGCCACATAATAGGCTAATATACAAAATGAGGCAGCTCGGATTGGGTGAAAACGTGTTTAATTGGGTAAAGAATTGGCTCAATGATAGAAAGCAGAGGGTGGTAATAAATGGTTCGTATTCTGATTGGGCCACAGTCACTAGTGGGGTGCCACAGGGTTCAGTATTAGGTCCCATTCTGTTCAATATATTTATCAACGAACTGATGGAGGGTCTAAACAGCAAAATATCAATATTTGCAGATGACGCAAAATTATACAATATAATTAATGCAACGGAGGACAATGTGTGGCTACAAACGGACCTAGATAAGCTCGGGGCTTGGGCAGAAAAATGGCAAATGAAGTTCAATATTGAAAAATGTAAGATTATGCACATGGGCAGCAAAAACGGATATCACCAATATACACTTAATGGGGTACCGCTAGGGAAAAGTCATATGGAAAAGGACCTGGGGGTACTAGTGGATAGTAGACTAAACTGGAGTAACCAATGCCAGTCAGCTGCTGCAAAGGCAAATAAAGTCTTGGGGTATATTAAAAGAGGTATAGGGGCGAGGGATGAGAACATTATTCTTCCATTATACAAGGCACTAGTCAGGCCCCACATTGAATACTGCCCACAGTTCTGTTCACCGGTGCTCAGGAAAGATGCTACAGTACTGGAGGGGGTTCAAAGAAGAGTGACTAAACTGATACATGGAATGACGGGACTGGAATACCCAGAGAGGCTATCCAAATTGGGACTATTTACTCTAGAAAAAAGATGGCTAAGGGGTGATCAAATAACTATGTATAAATACATGAGGGGACGATACAAGGATGTCTCCCATGATCTGTTTATAACCAGGACTACGACGGTAACAAGAGGGCATCCGCTACGTTTAGAGGAAAGCAGGTTTCATCACCAACAAAGAAAGGGATTCTTTACTGTAAGAGCAGTTAGACTGTGGAAGTGGTGATGGCAAAATCAATAGAGGAGTTTAAATGGGGACTTGATGTCTTTCTGGAGAGGAAGGATATTATAGGTTATAAATCTTAGGTTAATTTTTAATCCGGGTATACAGGCAGGTAGGAACTATTAGGGGTTGATCCAGGGAACAGTCTGATTACCATTAGGGAATCGGGAAGGAATTTTTTCCCCAAAAGGGCTAATTGGCTTCTGCTCTTGGGATTTTTTGCCTTTCTCTGGATCAACACAGGAGGATAGAAAGCTGGACTAGATGGACATTGTCTTCATTTGGCCTAACGAACTATGTTACTATGATCAATTTTAAAGGGGTATTCCCATCTTGGCATTTCATAGCCGAGATGGGAAACTGCTGCTAGGGTTACCGACTACTTGGCCAGAGCCAACAGAAAGGGCCAAGCGCTTCAGCTGAACGCTGTTTCCGTATCTCTTATTGAAGCAAACGGGAGCTATGGATGCAGTACAGTATGGTGTGCCACACAGTGCTCGTACCTCCCATTCACTTCAATGAGAACTAAGGAAACAGCACTCGACTAAAGCGTTCTGCTCTTTTCAACACATGGTCCGGACAGAGTGCTACGTTTCCCATCTCAGCCATGAAAGCCGATTTGGGATCACCCATTTAAGCATTGAGAAGCAATAGCTTTATAGATTATTGTTTTGTGTTTTTATAGCGGACAGTTCTGATTATAATCACTGTTTTTATTGGGCTATAAACAGTAGAAGAAAAAGTGGAGTAATCACGAGGGCAAGGAAATGCATAATAAGACTAACCACAGGATTTGTTCATAGTGGAGACACATAGTGGGTATACATAGGAGCTGGAGACACATATCATACCTTTCTTCTATTAGAAAAACCTTGTTGCAACTAGTTGCTTTCTTTTTCATTTTAGATGCATTGAAGCAATAAAAAAGAGGTTACAAAATCTGTTTTGGTAAATTTTTTGTCAGCATGAACCTAACTATGTAAAATAAAATATTTGATAATACATAATATTATTAAATGCAAAATTAACTCTGTCTATCTGTTACCAGGGAGATAGCTTGCATTTTGAGGGAGGACATCGGCTACGTTTTACAAGTTCTCTAGGGTGACAGATTTATTTGGTGATGTGCAGGCGCATCTCCACTCCATCGCCAGAGCCGCACAGTGGCGGAAGGGAAGGGGGTACATATCATAAGCTAGGCCTCCCCAAACGGGCAGACACGTGTGGGCAGACGTTATTAACACAATATGCGATTATTAGCAAAAGATGACAAGACCAAAAACGAAGTGTACAGAACTCTTCTGACATAGCATATTGCAGTTGTATTCCTTTCACTATTTTTTCAAAGTTTTACGTTTCAATATACAGCAAAACACAGATCAGATAAAAAAGTACAAATTCCACGCGAACAAAGTCGCAGGTAACAAGCTAGTGAGCTTTATAATTGAGCAGTGATGTAGTATTCCTTAGATGAATTCTCAAAATCTACAGTAAGTACTTTCATTTATATAGAAATGTTATTTGTTAGGCTAGCAATCTATTTTTATATAATAGTATGACATAATAGTACTTGACAACATAGAACCTGTTATATGGAAATATCATCAGTTTTAATAGCGTAGTGCAAAGATGTTCAAATACAACCCCAATTCTAAAACAGTTGGGACATTATGTAAAATGTAAATAAATGTAAAGAAATATAAGAATGCAATGATTTGTAAATCTCATGTAAACATATTTTATTCCTGATAGAACATAGAACATATCAGAGGGAGAAGGGAGACATTTTTCAATTTGATTTAAATAATTAACTCCTTTAGAAATTAATGGCAGCAACTCATCTCACAAAAGTTGGTTGCGGGGCTGTGTCTACCATTGTGTTGCATCCCCACTTCTGGGAAGTGAGAAGACCAATTGCTGGGGTTTTTAGAGAGGAATGTCTTCCCATTCTTGTCTGATGTAGGATTATAGCTGTTCAACAATCCTGGGTCGTCTTTACCAGATTTTTCTTTTCACAATGGGTCAAATGTTTCCTACTAGTAAAAAGTCTTGACTGCAGGCGGACGGTTCAGCCCCGGACTCTTTTTCTTGAAGCCATGCTGTTGTGATGGGTGCAGTATGTGGTTTATCATTGCCTTGTTGAAATATACAATATATTCCCTGAAAGAGACGTTGTCTGATTGGAGCATATGTTCTAAACCTCTATATATTGCTCAGTATTGATAGTGCCTTATAAGATGTGTAAGCTGCCCATGCCATAAGCACTAATGCAACCCAATACTATCAGAGATGCAGAACTGTGCACTAATAAGTTGGATGGTCCCTCTCCTCTTGAGTCTAAAAGCCACGAGCTCCGAGATTTCCAAAAAGAATTTCAAATTTTGATTTATCTGACCACAGAACAGTTTTTTAAATGGCCTCAGTCCATTTTAAATGAGCTTTGGCTCAGAGAAGACGCCAGCATTTCTGGATTGTTTTGATATGTGGCTTCTTGCATGATACATCACCTATTTCTAACCTGCTAAGCCTTAATAACAATAATGGATGTCATAGATTGGCTTGTTTTTAGTTTCTATGACAGATATTTATGTCTTGTGTCCTGCACCCGCATGATCCATGTGTTCACTGACAACCAAGCTCTTGCTGCAATGGCAAGGATCAGAAAGACTCTGATCCCTGTCATTTAACTCCCTAGAAGCCAAATATTGCAACCAAGGCATCTATGTGGAAGGAGCTCCCTCTGTCCCCAACAGCTCTCCACAAATGCAATTGAAGGATGTTGATGGGTAACCACGGCAGCCAGAGGTCTAGGAAAGGTCCCCGGGCATGCCACAGCTGTATGACTATTAGGATGAGCCTTCAGCATCGCCTAAGAGATTGCTTAGTAATAATTACCCACTGTTCACCTGCTGAGCTCCAGGTTGAGCGATCATGTGATCATCACAGTGTGGGCTCAGGCTACAGAGGCCAGCAGCAAGAGGAGTGATACTGGTGAGTATAACTGTTTTTCTTTGGACATTTCAGCAAATAGATTTGCAATTTTATGTTTAGAAACATTTTTCTCAAATTGTATCACAATTTTGTAAATACAGTTTTTAACAGATTGGTGAACATCTAACCATCTTCGCTTCTGAGAGACTCTGTCTCTCTAACATGCTCTTATTATACTCATGTGACTTAGCAGAAAAATCGACCCTTCAGCTCTTTTTCATTATTACCACTTACTTTTTAACCTTTTGTTACTCCTGTCCCAACTTTTGTGAGATGTGTTGCTACTAGAGATGAGCGAGCACCAAAATGCTCGGGTGCTCGTTACTCGGGACGAAATTATCGTGATGCTCGAGGGTTCGTTTCGAGTAACGAACCCCATTGAAGTCAATGGGCGACCCGAGCATTTTTGTATATCGCCGATGCTCGCTAAGTTTTTCATTTGTGAAAATCTGGGCAATTCAAGAAAGTGATGGGAACGACACAGCAACGGATAGGGCAGGCGAGGGGCTACATGTTGGGCTGCATCTCAAGTTCCCAGGTCCCACTATTAAGCCACAATAGTGGCAAGAGTGGGCCCCCCCCCAACAACTTTTACTTCTGAAAAGCCTTCATTAGCAATGCATACCTTAGCTAAGCACCACACTACCTCCAACAAAGCACAATCACTGCCTGCATGACACTCCGCTGCCACTTCTCCTGGGTTACATGCTGCCCAACCCCCCCCCCCCGCACGACGCAGTGTCCACAGCGCACACCAAAGTGTCCCTGCGCAGCCTTCAGCTGCACTCATGCCACACCACCCTCATGTCTATTTATAAGTGCGTCTGCCATGAGGAGGAACCGCAGGCACACACTGCAGAGGGTTGGCACGGCTAGGCAGCGACCCTCTTTAAAAGGGGCAGGGCGATAGCCTACAATGCTGTACAGAAGCAATGAGAAATATAATCCTGTGCCACCGCCATCAGGAGCTGCACACGTGGGCATAGCAATGGGGAACCTATGTGCCACACACTATTCATTCTGTCAAGGTGTCTGCATGCCCCAGTCAGACCGCGGTTTTTTATAAATAGTCACAGGCAGGTACAACTCCGCAATGAGAATTCCGTGTGCACCCACAGCATGGGTGGCTCCCTGGAACACACCGGCTGTACATAAATGTATCCCATTGAAGTGCCCTGGACAGCAGAGCTAACGTCAGATTAAATGCCCCAACCTGACCGGGGTTTTTAATTCATAGACACAGGCAGGTACAACTCCCTATTGTGAAGTCCCTGTGGACCCACAGCATGGGTGGCTCCCTGGAACCCACCGGCGGTACATAAATATATCCCATTGCAGTGCCCAGCACAGCTGATGTAACGTCAGCTTTAATGCAGGTGGGCAAAAAATTAATTGGATTACACTGTAGGCGAGGGCCCCAAAAAATTGCCCATGCCCAACCAAGAGGGCAGGTGAAACCCATTAATCGCTTTGGTTAATGTGGCTTAATTGGTAACTAGGCCTGGAGGCAGCCCAGTTAAAATAAAAATTGGTTCAGGTGAAAGTTTCAATGCTTTAATGAGCATTGAAACGTATAAAAATTGTTTACAAAAATTATATGACTGAGACTTGTGGGCCTAAGAAAAATTGCCCGTTCGGCGTGATTACGTCAGGTTTCAGGAGGAGGAGCAGGAGGAGGAGGATGAATATTATACACAGATTGATGAAGCTAAAAGGTCCACATTTTTGATGGTGATAAAGAACAATGCTTCCATCCGCGGGTGCAGCCTACGTATTGTTTAGGTATCGCTGCTGTCCGCTGGTGGAGAAGAGAAGTCTGGGGAAATCCAGGCTTTGTTCATCTTGATGAGTGTAAGCCTGTCGGTACTGTTGGTTGACAGGCGGGTACGCTTATCTGTGATGATTCCCCCAGCCGCACTAAACACCCTCTCTGACAAGACGCTAGCCGCAGGACAAGCAAGCACCTCCAGGGCATACAGCGCGAGTTCAGGCCACGTGTCCAGCTTTGACACCCAGTAGTTGTAGGGGGCAGAGGCGTCATGGAGGACGGTCGTGCGATCGGCTACGTACTCCCTCACCATCCTTTTACAGTGCTCCCGCCGACTCAGCCTTGACTGGGGAGCGGTGACACAGTCTTGCTGGGGAGCCAGAAAGCTGTCGCTGTACATGCTGCCTGATCTCTGCGCCTCCCCTGCTACCTGGCCCTCGGAACTGCGCCTTCGGCCACTAGCGCTGTCGGATGGGAATTTTACCATCAGTTTGTCCGCCAGGGTCCTGTGGTATAGCATCACGCTCGAACCCCTTTCCTCTTCAGGTATGAGAGTGGAAAGGTTCTCCTTATACCGTGGGTCGAGCAGTGTGTACACCCAGTAATCCGTAGTGGCCAGAATGCGTGTAACGCGAGGGTCACGAGAAAGGCATCCTAACATGAAGTCAGCCATGTGTGCCAGGGTACCTGTATGCAACACATGGCTGTCCTCACTAGGAAGATCACTTTCAGGATCCTCCTCCTCCTCCTCCTCCTCAGGCCATACACGCTGAAAGGATGACAGGCAAGCAGCATGGGTACCCTCAGCAGTGGGCCAAGCTGTCTCTTCCCCCTCCTCCTCATCCTCCTCATGCTCCTCCTCCTCCTCCTCCTCAACGCGCTGAGATATAGACAGGAGGGTGCTCTGACTATCCAGCGACATACTGTCTTCCCCCGCCTCTGTTTCCGAGCGCACAGCGTCTGCCTTTATGCTTTGCAGGGAACTTCTCAAGAGGCATAGCAGAGGAATGGTGACGCTAATGATTGCAGCATCGCCGCTCACCATCTGGGTAGATTCCTCAAAGTTTCCAAGGACCTGGCAGATGTCTGCCAACCAGGCCCACTCTTCTGTAAAGAATTGAGGAGGCTGGCTCCCACTGCGCCGCCCATGTTGGAGTTGGTATTCCACTATAGCTCTACGCTGCTCATAGAGCCTGGCCAACATGTGGAGCGTAGAGTTCCACCCTGTGGGCACGTCGTACAGCAGTCGGTGCACTGGCAGATGAAACCGATGTTGCAGGGTGCGCAGGGTGGCAGCGTCCGTCTTGGACTTGCGGAAATGTGCGCAGAGCCGGCGCACCTTTCCGAGCAGGTCTGACAAGCGTGGGTAGCTTTTCAGAAAGCGCTGAACCACCAAATTAAAGACGTGGGCCAGGCATGGCACGTGCGTGAGGCTGCCGAGCTGCAGAGCCGCCACCAGGTTACGGCCGTTGTCACAAACGACCATGCCCGGTTGGAGGCTCAGCGGCGCAAGCCAGCGGTCGGTCTGCTCTGTCAGACCCTGCAGCAGTTCGTGGGCCGTGTGCCTCTTCTCTCCTAAGCTGAGTAGTTGCAGTACGGCCTGCTGGCGCTTGCCCACTGCTGTGCTGCCACGCCGCGCGACACCGACTGCTGGCGACGTGCTGCTGCTGACACATCTTGATTGCGAGACAGAGGTTGCGTAGGAGGAGGAGGAGGGTGGTTGAGTGGAGGAAGCATACACCGCCACAGATACCACCACCGAGCTGGGGCCCGCAATTCTGGGGGTGGGTAGGACGTGAGCGGTCCCAGGCTCTGACTCTGTCGCAGCCTCCACTAAATTCACCCAATGTGCCGTCAGGGAGATATAGTGGCCCTGCCCGCCTGTGCTTGTCCACGTGTCCGTTGTTAAGTGGACCTTGACAGTAACCGCGTTGGTGAGGGCGTGTACAATGTTGCGGGAGACGTGGTCGTGCAGGGCTGGGACGGCACATCGGGAAAAGTAGTGGTGACTGGGAACTGAGTAGCGCGGGGCCGCCGCCGCCATCATACCTTTGAAAGCCTCCGTTTCCACAACCCTATACGGCAGCATCTCCAGGCTGATAAATTTGGCTATGTGCACGTTTAACGCTTGAGCGTGCGGGTGCATGGCGGCGTACTTGCGCTTGCGCTCCAACACTTGCGCTAGCGACGGCTGGACGGTGCGCTGACAGACATTGGAGGATGGGGCCGAGGACAGCGGAGGTGAGGGTGTGGGTACAGGCCAGGAGACGGTAGTGCCTGTGTCCTGAGAGGGGGGTTGGATCTCAGTGGCAGGTTGGGGCACAGGGGGAGAGGCAGCGGTGCAAACCGGAGGCGGTGAACGGCCTTCGTCCCACCTTGTGGGGTGCTTGGCCATCATATGTCTGCGCATGCTGGTGGTGGTGAGGCTGGTGGTGGTGGCTCCCCGGCTGATCTTGGCGCGACACAGGTTGCACACCACTGTTCGTCTGTCGTCTGCACTCTCAGTGAAAAACTGCCAGACCTTTGAGCACCTCGGCCTCTGCAGGGTGGCATGGCGCAAGGGGGCGCTTTGGGAAACAGTTGGTGGATTATTCGGTCTGGCCCTGCCTCTACCCCTGGCCACCGCACTGCCTCTTCCAACCTGCCCTGCTGCTGCCCTTGCCTCCCCCTCTGAAGACCTGTCCTGAGTAGGCGTAGCAAACCAGGTGGGGTCAGTCACCTCATCGTCCTGCTGCTCTTCCTCCGAATCCTCTGTGCGCTTCTCCCTCGGACTTACTCCAATTACTACTATCTGAGTGATAGAAAACTATGTCTCATCGTCATCGTCCTCCTCACCCACTGAAAGCTATTGAGACAGTTGCCGGAAGTCCCCAGCCTCATCCCCCGGATCCCAGGAACTTTCCAAAGGTTGGGCATCGGTCACGACAAACTCCTTTGGTGGGAGAGGAACCATTGCTGGCCATTCTGGGCAGGGGCCCGGGAACAGTTCCTGGGAGTCTGCCTGCTCCTCAGAATGTGTCATTGTAATGGAGTGAGGAGGCTGGGAGGAAGGAGGAGCAGCAGCCAGAGGATTCAGAGTTGCAGCAGTGGATGGCGCAGAACTCTGGGTGGTCGATAGATTGCTGGATGCACTTTCTGCCATCCACGACAGGACCTGCTCACACTGCTCATTTTCTAATAAAGGTCTACCGCGTGGACACATTAATTGTGAGATGAATGTGGGGACACCAGAAACGTGCCTCTCTCCTAATCCCACAGTAGTCGGCTGCGATACACCTGGATCAGGAGCTCGGCCTGTGCCCACACCCTGACTTGGGCCTCCGCGTCCTCGGCCGCGTCCACGTCCTCTAGGCCTACCCCTACCCCTCAGCATGGTGTATTACCAGTAGTGCAGAAACAGAACGCTGTAATTAAATATGCCGCTTATTGGCCTGTGGTTGGAGGCTGACTTCGCTTACGGAACGCACAGCAGAGCAGGAAAGAATTTTGCGCAAGCCTGCTGTAACACTTAGCTGGCTGCGTATGAATTAGGACAACTACCCCCAGCAGAGACCCAGTACACTTGTGGACAGGAATACAGCGGTGATGTAAGAGGCAACACAGAGGCAGAAAAGACTTTTGCGCAAGCCTGCTGTAACACTTAGCTGGCTGCGTATGAATTAGGACAACTACCCCCAGCAGAGACCCAGTACACTTGTGGACAGGAATACAGCGGTGATGTAAGAGGCAACACAGAGGCAGAAAAGAATTTTGCGCAAGCCTGCTGTAACACTTAGCTGGCTGCGTATGAATTAGGACAACTACCCCCAGCAGAGACCCAGTACACTTGTGGACAGAAATACAGCGGTGATGTAAGAGGCAACACAGAGGCAGAAAAGAATTTTGCGCAAGCCTGCTGTAACACTTAGCTGGCTGCGTATGAATTAGGACAACTACCCCCAGCAGAGACCCAGTACACTGAGGACGGTCACAGGCAGCCCAAATAGATTTTTTTCCCCAAATGTTTTTGGAAAGGCCCACTGCCCATATACACTAAATATGTCTTCTGTCCCTGCCTCACCACTACTGGCCCTGGACAATGTAAAATTACTGCAGGACGCAATGCTCTGCACGGCCGATATACAAAAAAAAAGAAAAGTGCAACACTGCAAAAAGCAGCCTCCACACTACTGCACACGGTTAGATGTGGCCCTAAGAAGGACCGTTGGGGTTCTTGAAGCCTAAAATAACGCCTAACGCTCTCCCTATAGCAGCTCCGGTACCAGCAGCACTTTCCCTGAACTATATCAGAATGCATCTGTGGCGAGCCGCGGGAGGGGCCGATTTATATACTCGGGTGACACCTGATCTCGCCAGCCACTCACTGCAGGGGGGTGGTATAGGGCTTGAACGTCGCAGGGGGAAGTTGTAATGCCTTCCCTGTCTTTCTATTGGCCAGAAAAGCGCGCTAACGTCTCAGAGATGAAAGTGAAAGTAACTCGAACATTGCATGGTACTCGTCTCGAGTAACGAGCATCTCGAACACGCTAATACTCGAACGAGTATCAAGCTCGGACGAGTACGTTCGCTCATCTCGCTACCATCAATTTCTAAATGAGTTAATTTTTTTAAATGAAATTGAAAAATGTCTCCCTTCCCCCTATGATATGTTCAGTGTGTTTTATTAGGAATACAATATGGCTGGATGAGATTTCCAAATCATTGCATTCTTCTTAGTTTAACAATCAATTACATTTTACATGGCAGCCCAACTTATTTGGAATTAGGGTTGTATGTTATCTGAAAAATACATACGAATGTAATATGTTCCTGCAAGTGATTTGTGCCTTATAGTCTCATAATCGTTATTAATAGAAGAATAAAAAAAGGCATAGGGGAAGAATGTGTGGAAGCCAATTACTTTCACTAAACAGCTTATGCATACTGTTTACTGGAGTACATTCATATACAATTACGCTTTTTTCTAAATTGCTACAGGCATTGGCTGCACAGAGTGCGCTCAGATAATAAGGTGATCAGTTCGAAATGCCGCCTGTGTAAGCTGCAATAACTATTTCCTAAGAAAAGCAAACAGGCAAGTCACTGCAGCTATTAACAAATTAACAGAGAGAGTTTCCAAATTATAACAATTATTGTGACATATCTAAATAAACAACCTTTTAAAAACAATATTCAGGTCATTAGGATAATGAACAGATTTATTAAAAATAACAAGAGCGATTACTATCACTCCCACACATCTATGTGAGGGCAGCCAGTGCCAGCACAGGGAGGTTAATACACAGCCTTGATAATGTTTAATATAAGCATTTTATTAGATTACCTGTCATGCATTATACGGCAGATAAAGGAGAGAACTTGCTTATATCAGCATCTACATTTTTTCTCTTCTTTCCTTGAAAATCAGGTATTTTTGCTATTGTGCTTTTATAGTTTCCACGATATCACTAGTAAGTCCATTTGAGGGAGCTTTTTAGGAATAGAACAAATAGAACTGGTGCAGGAATAGCATCACAGTTGTTCTTTCTGCACACAGATCCAATAATGAAAGCAGCCCCTTTACAAATTGCTATGGACTCTCCATTCACCTCTTCTTTGTATGTATAGGTAATCATAGTAAAGATGGCCATACACATTAGATATAAGTAGGTAGGTGGTTGAAAAACCACTGAATGAACAATGGAATAGTGAATAGCCAGTCTGCCCATGCATCTTACACATTTTAGTACATATTGGCAGTTGCTTTAACCGGTCATACATTTTGAATGACATTGGGCAAAAGACTAAAGGCCCCCATACACATCAGTCAAAATTCATCTGTTCCTACTAATTTTAACAGAACTGGATGACTCTCGTTTATGTTGAATTTCAACTTCTGCTCCTTTGTTCACCATTGGAGATAAGCCACCATCAGAGCTTCCTGGTTGTGGCTTTTTCCACTGTCCCTATTGAAAACACATGAAAAGACAATTGTTTCTAATGTGACCAACCTATTTCCAGGTTACAATGTCATTGGTCTGCTAAAACTATCATTTGTGGTTAAAATCCACTCAATGAACAAATATTTTGGTTGAAACAATCAACTTGCATCAAAAGGCTGGGCCTGAATAGATAGACTGAAGTAGGAAATCCATAGGGAGGTTACATTGTGACTGTGATTTTACTGTGCCCTGTGTGCAGCTTTTATTCACTTTATATCTAAAGCATTTAGGACCCGTATAGCTGCCCACTACATCCCTACTGATCTATATTATGGAACCATAGGTGCTCTGTATGCTTCCCTATGATATATATATATATATATATATATATATATATCTGTGTGTGTGTATATATATATATGTGTGTGTGTGTGTGTATGTATATATATATATATATATATATATATATATATATAATCTTTCATGTGTAATATAACGTGACGGTGAACTGCAACCTTTTTTTTCTCACAGAATTATATGAAATCTATAAGAAAAGAAAAACCTTTATTATATCTCTGTACAAAATTAGAGTAGCACAGAGATACAGTCTAAGATTAGCGTACTACTGCCCTATTACGTATCTCTACAATACAGACGCATAATATGGTAGAATGCATGTGGCCTAAGAAGTAAATTGTCAAAAGCAAATTAATACAAAACCTTTGAACTAAGAGGAAATAGAGAAAGTATTTTAGAACAATTCATGCCTGACCATTTTTTTATATAACATAATAATCCAGGTTTCACTCACTACTTTAGGCCACGGTCACACAGGGTGGATTCCTGATGGAAATGTCGCGGTTTGCCCGCAGCAAAACCGCGACATTTCCGCCGTGAGAACCGCCGCGGAAAAAGTTTTGGCGGCTTTAAAGCGGCCCGGCCACTCGCTCTTCTGCTGCGTCCGGCGCTCCCATAGAGAAGAGCGCGTCCGCAGCGGAAAAAAAAAAAAGGCATGCTGCGTTCGGCAAATCCGCGCCGCAGTAGCGGCTTCTGCAGGCTTAGCCGCAGCGGATTTGCCATCCCGTGTGGACAAGATTTCTGAGAAATCTCGTCCACATGGCTGGCTAATCCTGGCATTATCGGCCGCATGCGGATTTGCCCCGGCGAAATTCCACACGGAATTTCAGCGGCAAATCCGCCCCGTGTGAAACCAGCCTTAGGGTGAATGCACATGGTCGGATTTGAATTGCGGAATCTGGAGTGGGCAATTGCCTTTGGATTCTTCAGCAAATACCACCCATAGCATTCTATACAAAAGTGATTCTTCATGCACACAAGCCGAAACCAATTGCGGTTTCCACACGGGGATGAAAAATCACAGCATGCTTCATATTCCTGCGGTGTCAATATGGACGTGTTCCATTGAAGTCAATAGAAGCCATCCAACCCGTGGTCCATTCGCAATGGGCCACGGATTTCGCGGGAAAAGCGTGAGTTTAAAAAAAAGAAATCTGTACTACGCATGTCCCACGGCGAGCTGTGCAGATCATCCACAGTACGGCCTCAGTCAGACGGGTGTTTTTTCGCGCGATTTGCGCATGCGCATGCGTCCGGCGATTTTATAGAACCATTGCTTTGCAATGGTATCGGACACATGAGTGCTTTTTATGCGCTCGTCTGATAAATTATAGAACAGAAATCGCAGATCGCACCTATCTGCGATCTGCGATTCCTGTTCTCTTCTCTATATGCGCTCAATGGGGCCGGCGGCAGCAGCGCCGACCCCATTGAGAACATATACTAGACAAATCATTCTCCTCTGCCACAGCTGTAACAGCTGTGGCAGAGAAGAATGATGTTTGCCCATTGAATTCAATGGAGCCGGCAATACAGCCGGCTCCATTGAAAGCAATGGGCTGCCGGCAATCGCATGATGAATTTTCGGGAAGGGCTTAAAAATATAAGCCCTTCCCAGAAATTCATCCAGCTGTCATTCAGCTGAGAGCTGCCCCTGATTGGTCCCTGCGCTGAGCCAATCAGAGGCAGCACTCACTCACCCATTCATGAATTCATGAATGGGTGTGAGTGAGAGCTGCCTCTGATTAGTGAGGCTGTGACCAATCAGAGGCAGCTTATTCAGCAGGCGGGGATTTTAAAGCCCCGGCTGCTGAATACTACTCATAGCAGTTCAGGAGAACTCCCGGCCGGCCGCGGTTGAACTCCGTCTGCTGGGACCAGGTGAGTATATATATATATTTTTTATTTTTACCCATTTCTGGATGAATTTCCGGGAAGGGCTTATATTTTTAAGCCCTTCCCGAAAATTCATCGTGAGATCGCCCGCAGCCCATTGCTTTCAATGGAGCCGGCTGTATTGCCGGCTCCATTGAATTCAATGCGCTGGACAGCGCTGAAGTGCTCCGACCCGTTTCTATTGAAACACGGCTAGGAGCAGTTTTTTCAGGGCGATTTTTCGGCCCCGGTCATGTGATTTGTGGATGCGCATCCGTCATGCGATCCGCAAATCGCGGGAAAAACCGCCCGTGTGACTAAGGCCTACAGATGAAGATCAAAAAAGTAGGTACGTGCGGACACCGCTGCTGCCAAGCCCGGACTCCACTGCGGGATTCCGCATGCAGGACCCGGCTCTGCCGTGTGCATGCGGCCTTAGTTGTACATATTTCCCGCAATATAAAATTAAGTTTTGTAGAGAAATCTAGATGAAAAAGTATAAATTACAGGATGAATGGAACTGAGCAGCAGCACCAGGCACAGTCACCCCAAGGTGTACATTCCAAAAATAGTGTGGATAAGTGGCAGCATAGATGGTGCAAGCTTGAAAAAGGCCAGGACAGGCCGAAACGTAGCCCTTTTAAATATGGAATAGAAAAACCTTTTTGTTTTACTTCAGCCTTGCACCATCTATCCTGCTGCTTATCTTCACTATTTTTGGACTGTTACAGGGAGCTGACAGATAGCCGTGTCGGAGGCTGGACTCTCACTGATGGGGCATGAAAAGACTGCAATACCCTGCAGTCATGGTCAGAGAGCTGAGGAGTGAACACAACTCCTGTGTGGACTTCTGATCACCTTTGCTGAAAAGATTGTTGCAAGTGGTTTTCTATCTCAGAAACAGTCTGTCCTGTCAGCACCCGAGTGTTGCATTTCCGCATGTTATATGCTCACAGGACTGTGCTGTTATTAACATCTAGAACCTATGTTATGTGAGTCTACAATAAAACTGAAGTAAGTTTTATGGACTTGTTGCGCCAGTGTGTCATTGCCGACCCCACCCCCACACGGACATTGCTACAATACATGCATATATATATATATTATATATATATATATATATATATATATATTATATATATATATATATATATATATATATATATTGTGAGACAGTGACTGACAAAGTGCTGGAGGGTGGATACGTGCCACCGAGCGGCCTGGGCTCGGTGGAGGAAGCCAGCATTTCTGTGTCAGAAACGCTATGTTACTGACACATTGTAGTTTTGTAAGTGGCTCCAAGCCGCATAGTCCGGGCCGGCTTTTCCTGGAGTGGTCAAAGCGAAGGGTGGGATGGCCACTCCCACGTACCAGGTGAGGCTGGTACCAGGCCTTATAAAGCCTGGGCCTGCAGGTCAGAGTTAGGGAGCATCTGGCTGAGAGCCAGAGAGAGAGCATCTGGCTGAGAGCCAGGGAGAAAGCGTCTGGCTGAGAGCCAGGGAGAAAGCGTCTGGCTGAGAGCCAGGGAGAAAGCGTCTGGCTGAGAGCCAGGGAGAAAGCGTCTGGCTGAGAGCCAGGGAGAAAGCGTCTGGCTGAGAGCCAGGGAGAAAGCGTCTGGCTGAGAGCCAGGGAGAAAGCGTCTGGCTGAGAGCCAGGGAGAAAGCGTCTGGCTGAGAGCCAGGGAGAAAGCGTCTGGCTGAGAGCCAGAGAGAAAGCGTCTGGCTGAGAGCCAGAGAGAAAGCGTCTGGCTGAGAGCCAGAGAGAAAGCGTCTGGCTGAGAGCCAGAGAGAAAGCGTCTGGCTGAGAGCCAGAGAGAAAGCGTCTGGCTGAGAGCCAGAGAGAAAGCGTCTGGCTGAGAGCCAGAGAGAGGGCTCTGTGGAGCAAGGAGCCCGGCTAGCCCAGCGTGTGGGCTGTGAGAGAGCCAAAAGGCGAGGTTGACAGGGTGACGCCCCAAACCTCAACATCCAGGAGGGTGTGGTGAGACCTCCACAGGTCTGAGGACCGGACTGGCTGTGTGCAGCAAGCAAGAAGTATTCTGACAGTGAGTAGTCAGGAACAAGCATATGTATAGTGAGTGCTCAGACGAGCAGGTGTTTATTTCCGTTTTGGTTTTGTTTCTGCTGCAATAAACCCAGGCAAAGCCTGGACTAAAGAACGTTGTTGTCCGGTGTCACTGTCTCTGGCCGCGGATGCCCACACTGCTACTGCCCCTAAACGCTAATCCCTCACATATGGTGTTTGGATGCGGGCAGCGGTCTTAAAGAGACATACACCAGTTAATGGACATTCTGCTGCAGCAACTGGAGAACCGTTGCTAAGGGCAACCGCCCAAGGAGAGATTGTCTGAGCGTGCCGTAACCCCATGTCCCAGGTGGAAGCTGCAACAGCGCAGCAACCAGATACAGCCAGTATGGAGGCCATGGCTCAGCAGCTTAAAGCCCATGGAGAGGCTATGCGGGTGCAGCAGGAGGAAAGGCAACGCCTAATAAAGCAGTTGGCTACACTGACAGAGTCACTCAATACTACAGGGAATGAGCCCCTTATACGACAAACTGAAACGGATCACACGGCTGTGTTGGGAAAACAAGCCCCTAAGTGTGAAAAGTTGAAAACACAGTTTGAGAAAGAAAGTAGTTTTCAAGAGGTGGAGCAGCTAAAAACAAAAAGTGTAGCTCTCTTAAAGGAGAAGGAGCATTTTGAGAGGTTGGCTAAGGAGGACGCTGATCGCCGAGTGTTGCTGCAACAGATGAAGGTTC
Organism: Eleutherodactylus coqui; assembly: GCF_035609145.1. Lineage (NCBI taxonomy): Eukaryota > Metazoa > Chordata > Amphibia > Anura > Eleutherodactylidae > Eleutherodactylus > Eleutherodactylus coqui. The sequence continues at coordinate 130,867,356 of NC_089839.1, read as the reverse complement.
AGTATGAACAGCGCTTAAAAGAGATGAGAAGTAAGAAAGAAAAGTTTAAGGAATATCTTTCATCAGCCCATGAAGAGATACAAGACCTCAGAGATGTAGCCAGAGATGAGGCTGACCGCAGAGTATGTCTGGAGGCACAAGCCGCGCAGTATGAACAGGACTGTAAGAAACTGCAAATGAAAACCCAAGAGTTGGAGATGACGTGTTGCAAGTTAGAAAGAGCTTCTGCAGATGCACGTAATCAAACTACAGGTTTGCAGAATCAGGTTGCAGAGTTGAAAATGCAGCTAGCAAAGAAAAATGGTGACTGGGAATGCCAAGTAAGTCAGCTCAAAGAAGAGCTGGAAATACAGAAAGCTGCATGCAGTCAGACCAAAAAGCAAGCAAAGTTCTTGGAAGACCTACTGGGTCACAAGGAAAACCAGGAAGTGCTGCTTGAGAGACTGGTGTCACAGCTACAGATGAGCTTGGATGAGGAAGCTGAAGTACATGGAACCCAAATCCAGGAGCTGGAACGGAGTCATGCTGTAGCTGTGGGGAAACTGTCCAAGCTGTTGAAGCAACTTGAAAAAGTGAAAGAAACATTGGAAAGTGAGTGTCTTGAGCTGTCCCAAAAGGTGAAGGGGTTGTTGGAAGACAAGTATGCATATGAATGCAAGAAAGACACAGTAGAGATGCAGCTTCAAGAGCTACAAATAAAAATAACCGAAGGTGACCGTGTGCAGACCGCATTGTCTGAGCAGGTGAGCAGGCTGCAGGAGAAGCTGGAAGCTCAGACTGAAGAGTCTCAGAAGTCACTGCAAGAACAGAAGCAGCAGAAGCTTGGTCTCAGTGCACACCTGAAGGCTATGCAAGATGAGAAAAATGTGCTCCTCAAGCAAGTAGGGGAGGATGCAAAAGCTAAGAGAAACCTATCAGAGCAGATTGCAACCCTTCAGGCTGAGGTGGTGGATCTGGAAGATAGACTGGAGAAGAGTGCTTTGTGTCTGGATTCTGTGGAAGAGCAGAAAAGAGAAATACAAGGAGAATTAGAAACTACAAGGCAGCAGTGTGTAAAGAAGACAGCTGCTTGTGATAAGCTCGAGAAGGTTAAAGTACATCTTCAGCAAGAGATAGAAGGTGCTTCTGTGAAGCTTGGTCTCCAAGAGGACCTTGTGTCCAAACTAAGAAAGACACAGCAACTATGTGAACAGCAGCTCACAGAAGAGAAAATCAGGTCTGCAAGATATGTCACTGAATGTGAGCGTGCTGAAGAAAGGGTCTGTATGAAAGAGACCGAAGTGTTAACTTTAACACCCACCCTGAAAATGATGTCAGAGAAACTGTATGAGAACCCTGCATGCTGGGTCACGGTTGAAGAGCAAGACAGTGAAATCCTAGAAGTGGAAGCGCTAAATCAGCTGTTTTGTCTTCAAACTGATGTCTATGATGAACTTGAAAAGACGTTAGTGTGGAGCTTGGTTACCAATGTCAGATGGCATCCAACTGGGAGAAGAAACAAAAGAGGTGTGAACAGTGGCTTACTGAGGGGAAGTCAGTGTTTCCTAAAGTTGCAAAAGAAAAGCGTAACAAGCTTGTGCACACTGAAATGCAAGGCTGGATTAGTGCTAAGACAGATGCTGAGAAGAGAACCCGGATACGGGAAAAGCCCAAAGGTGTGTTCCAACGACCGGTAGCAGAAATGGAGATCCTGCTGGAGAATATTAAGAAAGAGACTGAAGCGCTAACCCTGAAGCGCCCCCTGAAGGTAGTGTCAGGCAAAGCAGAGCTTCAGCAGTTCTCAGAGAAGTTGTGCATGAAGATAAAATGCTGTAAATCAGACAGCCAAGCGGCTGAAAGAAGTGTTCTGAGACCAGTTCAGACAGAAAAGCAAAAAGGGGATTTTGTTAAAGAATCTGAAAAAGTTACAAGTAGTAAAGAGTGTCAATTTATGTTTACAAAAGGAGACTACTGAGGCTCAGAAGGTCTCACAAGTGGACGCAGAAGTCTTGAAAGAACTGCAGCAAAAAATAGTGACGTACAAAAGCAAACCCCAAAAGTGAAGAAACTGTTTGTCCAAGTGGTAGAAGCCTATCACAGGGATGCTGGCTCCAAGGACCAGCTCATCAGTGAACTGAATACTACCAAGAAAAAGGTAACAGCTGTGGCAGAGAAGAATGATGTTTGCCCATTGAATTCAATGGAGCCGGCAATACAGCCGGCTCCATTGAAAGCTATGGGCTGCCGGCGACCGCGGGATGAATTTTCAGGAAGGGCTTAAAAATATAAGCCCTTCCCTGAAAATCATCCAAAAATGTGTAAAAAAAAAAAATATACTCACCTTGTCCGTGCAGCCGGAGTTCAGCCGCGGCCGGCCGGCAGTTCTCCTGAACTGCTCTGAGTAGTATTCAGCAGGCGGGGATTTAAAATCCCCGACTGCTGAATGGGCTGCCTCTGATTGGTCCCTGCGCTGAGCCAATCAGAGGCAGCTCTCACTCACCCATTCATGAATTCATGAATGGCTGAACTCCTGCTGCACGGACAAGGTGAGTATATATATATTTTGTATTTTTACACATTTTTGGATGATTTTCAGGGAAGGGCTTATATTTTAAGCCCTTCCCGAAAATTCATCCTGCGCTCGCCGGCAGCCCATTGCTTTCAATGGAGCCGGCTGTATTGCTGGCTCCATTGCATTTAATGGGCTAGACAGCGCTCCTGTGATCAGGCCCGTTTTAAAGGAAACGCGGCTAGGAGCAGATTTTTCCGTCGTTTTTTTTTTTTTTTTTTAATTTTTTTTAAATTTATTTTTTTTAAATTTTTTTTACAATTTTTTATTTTTTTGGCCCTGGTCCCGCGATTTGCGGATGCGCATCCGTCATGCTGTCAGGAAAATTTCTGCGTACAGCACCAATCAGGCCCACCCCAATGTCCCGCTGCCGGCGGTAAAGAAGAGACACCACACACGGAGGTCTGGTATAGTTCCTCACACGGGGACATAACTGCGCACTTTATTACAGATTACATGGGATCTTATACTCTTTAGTCACATCAATAGGAATGGGTAATGGTCTCATGGGCTCAAATTCACCACATAACCATATATGTAAAGTCCGGATTTCCGCCTGAGACAGTGAAATTTATATACGTAGTTGAACAGTCGTTATCTAGATACGGCGCTTCTGGGAAAACAGCCAAGCACACGGCCTTCGTATCTGGTTCTTCCTTGCAGTGTTTAAGATACATTTTGTCTTCGCCTTGCAAGGCCTTTGGAATATCTGATGTAAGGCGACAGATTAAGTTTTTCTCATTTGGAATTGAATAGAACTTGCATATAGGTATAAAAGCGTAAAAAACATATAGCAATATATACAAATACCCCCACAATGCGATCCGCAAATCGCGGCAAAAAACGCCCATCTGACCGAGGCCTCAACTTGCATTTGTGGATTGCACAGTGAGCTGTGTTCCCCGACAATGATTTCTGGAAGTATTCCTGAGCCCATACAATGATTTACATTACGGAATCATGGCTGTTTTTACTGTAGTGCCACCTCAAGGTCCATAGATCTCGAGCATCCAATATTGACCATTGGCCTTGTGCCTTTTGCATTTGAATTTCTCTAAATCCTTTGATATTATATGCTATAGATCGTGAGATATTCAAAGTCTTTACAATTTTATGCTAAGGAACATTTTTTCTGAAATTGTTCCACAATTTTTTAGACACAATTTTTTACAAAGTGTGGTGACCTTTCGACGATCTTTGCTTCTGAGAGACTCTGCCTCTCTAATATGCTCTTTTTATACACAGTCGTGTGACTTAGAAATTAGACACTCCAGCTGTTTTTCATTAGTGCCACCTAATTTTCCTGCATTTTGTCACCCCTGTCCCACATTTTGTGAGATGTATTGCTGCTATCAATTTCTAAGTGAGTTTATTTTTTAAATGAAATTGAAATGTCTACCTTTTGTTCTGTGTTCTATTGTGAATAAAATATGGTTAGTTGAGATTTCCAAATAATTTCATTCTTTTTTTTTTCTTAACGTTTATTTACTATTTACACAGAGGCCCAACTTTTTTGGAATTGGAGTTGTAGAAAGACTGTTCTATTTTTTTTTTTTAAACAATAATAGTGTAATACGATAGCCCTCAAAACGTTATCCAATGGAGAAATCCAGTATAATTAAATAAATGTACAAAATGGACATAAAGAATTCAAAAATAACAAGAAAAATAGAACAAGGAAAAAAAAGTAACAAAAGCAGAAAAAGCTAAATTCTACCAAGAAATCCTCTCCTCTTTTCCCTATTCTCAAGTCTCATTAGCATCTCCATTAATTTTTCAAACCAAAGTCCCTAAGTATGCAAAAAAATACCAATATTTTGGGCATATACTAATTTTTCAAACATTATATAACGATTACCCCAACTCATCACATTTCATATGTGATGAGTTGGATTTAATAAACCACATCTCAAAAATCACTTCTTCCCCAAGAAAAGCAAAGTTGTTACAGCTATAAATTATCATTCCTACTAACAATAGATGACACACATAGTGTAGAAAATACCTGGGGATCAATACCATACAACGGATTTATTACAATAGTCATCTTTCCCCAAAAATCATTTATGTAAGAATGGCACCAAAAGAGTTGATGATCACCCACATGACAACAACCACGTTAAGATACATTGAGTTTTTTTCTGGATAGAACTTTTAGTTTAGTTTCAATGGGGAGTAATGTAACCTAGAGATAATATAATACTAAGAGATTGTTTGAGCCGGACTAATAATGTGTTCAAAGGTGGCTTATTTGCTGTGGATTTTCCACAGCTAGAAAAATCTGCAGCAACTCCACACTATTTTGGTATGAATCCACAGCATATTTTACCCTTCCAATTAAATTCAAGGATTTTTTTAGCAGTGGAAAATCTGCAGCAAATTAGCTAAGGAAACTTCTTGGGGACCTTTCACACAGAGGACGGACCATTCTGCAGCAGTTTTGCAAAATATGCCCTCCTGCAGAATATTCAGCCCCCAAATTTTCACTTCTAATGTGCGGATTTTGGTGTAGAATTGAAAGTAGTGGAATATTGCTGGCAATTCCACATCAAAATCTCCAGTTGGCCGTGCAGATTTTTGGTGTGGAGTTCAGGGATGGCATATTCTGCAATGCTGTTGCAGTATATTCCATGCCGTGTGAAAGGTCCCTGACGTTTCCTTGAAAATTGAGGCTCAAGATTAATCAGACCTATTCATCCCAAACATTGATGGGTCTAAAGGCAAATTATCCCAATTTTTGAATCATAAGCTCCTTGTACAATTTAGATGTTAAACTTTTAACAGAAATTAAATTCATGGTCAGGTCTACTATTTTAGGAATTTCACAAACAAATCAAATTTTCTTATAAAAAAGCATATCACAATTGTTAATAAAAAATAAAACTACCAATATGCAAATTATATTTCAGCTTTAGTTCTTGCCAATTATTCAAACCCTCACCTTTCATTATTTGGCCCAATTTAGTTCACAAAGGCCAAATCTCTCAATACTACGAACATCTATAGTCCTGATACCGCAGATCAGTCACTTGAATGGGGCTGCGCTGCAAATCAGTGCAATACCTCAATCTCTTTAATCAGTGGGTTGGTGGTAGTGCTTGGAGTCAAACTCCCACCGATCTGATAATGATGGCCTATCGTAAGGACAGGTTATCAAATTTAAAGTCTTAGAAAACCTCTTTAACCACCTCATTCTTTCCTCATATTTATTCATAGGGGATCACCAGAGATATGGGTCCTCACACTGGGCAGATTCTTACACCACTATGGAGTCCTTTTTTTGACTAGCAAGATAGTTACCTTGTAAAGTAAAAACAGAAACACATTCCACTCAATAGTCTTGTACAGATATTACTTTATTAGTTTTTCTTCCCCTTTTTGTCACAGGGAGCACAGATAAATAAAGTTTGTTAATTAAAGTTAAAGTTGATAAATAAAGTGCTGTTTAGTGCAAGGTCCCTGCATGCCGTGGCTCATCTGGTTGGTGAATCTATGTCATTTTTTCTTGAAAGTAACATATTGAACTTAGTTCCAAGTAAACTATTCAAAGTTACGAGTGCAGCTGTGCTTTAAATGTATATATTGCTTTTTTATTTGTTAGTCATTAGGGATGAGCGAGTATACTCGCTAAGGCACTACTCGCTCGAGTAATGTGCCTTAGCCAAGTATCTCCCCGCTTGTCCCGAAAGATTCGGGGGCCGCCGTGGGGCGGGGAGCTGCGGGGGAGAGCAGGCAGGAATGGAGGGGAGATCTCTCTCCCGCCCGCTCTCCCCTGCTCCCCGCCGCAACTCACCTGTCAGCTGCGGCGGCCCCCGAATCTTTAGGGACGAGCAGGGAGATACTCGGCTAAGGCACATTACTCGAGCGAGTAGTGCCTTAGCGAGTATACTCGCTCATCCCTATTAGTCATCTTATTTTTTATGCAAATTAACATTTGTAATAAGAAACCCTGAAGACACCACTTCCTACTGGTAAGCCTTAGAATTGTGGTTTTCTTACCTTTGATAGGGAATCAACAGATACGTACAACTTCAACAGTCTCTATTGTGAAGAAAGATATTTTGTGTCACCCTATAGTATTCCAGGGTGGCAAATTTTGCCTCTCTAGAATGTGATTAGTCTAACAATAACTTGTCTAACATCAAATGTTTTTATGTGCAGCTAAAGAGAAAACTATTATTGTACACGGTGCTCAGATTTGGGTGTTCCTGAGGTGAAAATTGGTGGATGACAAAGAATAACTTGATAGTGGCATCTCACATGATGAGTCACTTTGCACCTGTACTTTATCATAGAATGGTAGAGTTGGAAGGGACCTCCAGGGTCATCTGGTCCAACCTCCTGCTCAGTGCAGGATTCACAAAATCATCCCAGAGATATCTGTCCAGCCTTTGTTTGAACACTTCCATTGAAGGAGAACTCACCACCCGACATGGTAACCTGTTCCACTCATTGATCACCGTCACTGCCAGAAAGTTTTTTCTAATATCTAATTTGTTAGCACAGGAGGTGATTCTATAACATTTTCAAAAAAGGAAAACAGTATGCAAAAATAAGAACAACCCCCCACGCCCCATCTCTTTTCCCCACTCTTCCAACAATTTCCCTCCCCCATCCTACAATGGCAGCAAAAATAGAAGGCAACTATGACAAGAATGAAAAAAAGTCCATTTATAAAACCAGGAATTCTGAATAATGTCATTCTGTACATCAATATTTTTTCATTATCATGGTTAAGTTGCACTATACACACCAAATACCAAACTACACAAGAAATGAGTATACTATAGCAGAGGTGAATTTAACCCAGCTGATAGGATCATGATATTAAAAGGAGATTAATGATTTCTAGTGGTCCCTATAATGAGACGTGCAGGAAGTGTCCAGGGTGACCTACTATTCCCGAAGCATGTGCCAAGTCATGGGTAGAGAAGAAGTGTAGACAGGTGTCAGTACCCCTATTATATTAACAACAGATGTAAATTAGGGGTAGGGAAAGTTAAGTCAGTGGGATGGCATTACTAAGCAGATGTAAAGAGGCCAATCTATGTGAACCCAGCCAATTCGCCTGAGGCTTGTCATATTTGTACACTGCTTGTTGTTTAAAATATACACCCTTTTTCATGGTCAAGAGCCAGTTCATCTTCATTTTAAATTCCCCTTACGTTGGGGTTTCTATGTCAAGCCAGTGGTGTTCTATCAACTTTCTTGCCATATAAAGCAGTCAAGCTATAGCCAATTGCTCCACTTCTTCTAAGGGCAAGTCAATGACGTATCCCAGAACGCAGGAACAGAGTCCAAAGACACTTGGTATAAATTACTAATGAATGTGATGATCTCATGACCACACTGTTAGTTTAGTCTGGGACATCACCATAGCATATGTATCAACCCTGCAAATTGTGTTTTACACTGTCAAAATAATGGGGAATCACTTCTACTAATGGAATACAAAAAAAGACAGGCGTTCTATACACTCTTTGCAGGAGGTATAGATGCAAAAAAAGATGAAACTCACTTTAAATTTTTTTAGGTCCATCTGCAAGATTTCAAACCACCATGTGTCTTCAGTAGGACTGAAATCACTTTGCCATCTGGTTTTAGCTATAGCGGAGTTGTGTTAATTAAATTGGGCATACAAGTACTGTATAAAATAGATATCTTCTCTGTGGTCGTAGGGGCTGTCTCAGTGATCTGTGCAGGGGCAAAATGTGAATTTGTAACCCTGAAGAGGCAAACTCTGCCCTGTAAGCATGTCACACTTGTAAATACTTATAAAAGAGAGTATGCGGAAAATTCATTTTGCAGCTGTCTCAATTGCTCCCCTGATTAGTGTTTCTCATTTTGATCAGCCAGGCAATAAAATCATCCCAATTTTTGCAAAATTGAATTAGGCTAGTTCGAATCTATTTTGACAACATTCGTGGGAAACTCAAATTTCCCATAATACCAACTGGAGAGGTCAGTGTGCAGCCAATCAGCAGTCATTGCTGTTCCCACCAAATGTATCCTCTACCTTGCATATAGGCAGCAGTTTTATTGGATACCTGCATCACATGATGTAGCCATATATAACATAGGTATAGTGTAACCAGCGGCCATTTTACAGCTGAGCACAGGACAGAGTGTAGTGGCCCAGAACACCATCCTGGTTCCCTCCATAAATGTAATACATGTATTGTCTCATGTGGATGCACTGTGCAAAGTTGTCTTGTCACTTTCTATATGTGTGTTGCACAGCTGCAGCATCTGAAGGGTTAACTGTAATAAAAATCATTGTCTATCAGCTCTGCCTGCTGAATGTATCTATTCTCTTGTGTCATGTGGTACAAGTGAGGTTATAAATGAGAGTGTCTGAGAGCGGGAAAGGTTGTTGATGACCATCCATCTACTGCTGTTGTTGGAGGACCCACAGTGATGTAGGGAAGCACCTTTAGCTTCTTTGTGTCGAAAATGGAGAAGAAGGAGAGGCTCCTTTTGCAGGAATTGAGGATCTTCTCTTTTCCCCCCTCTGTTGGAGGAGAAGGAGAGATGCCCATACTGCATGTGAGTCGAATGGGATGAGTGAGTGAGTCCCAGCAACAGAGAGAGAGAGAGCAACCCCAGTTCCTAAAACAGGTACCCGTTCACACCACAGGCTTTTCCTGTGTGGCCGTCCGTCATTAGGATCACCGCACAGTGGTACTTAATTGAGACACCCACGCATCTGCTGTGCGGGGTGTATACTGACTAAGCCTTCCGGGGTAATAAGTGTTTTGCCAGAGTGTATTGGGAGTGACTCCCCCCTTCCTCCTCCGGAGTTCTCCCAATCAAGGATCAGTGACATATAGTTAACATGGACTATAGGGCTGTATTTATCCTGTGTATCCTCCCTACCTCTGAGCTTTAGCCTGTTTCCACTGAAAGTGAATTGTACCTGTGTTACCCGTTATACCAGTTAATCTTCAAGTAAAAGTTATACCTGGCCCTAACCGTTCCTAGGGACCTGAGGTACTATACACAAGTCTCCGTGTTTATTACTCCACCGCAGAGAGTAACAGTGTTTGGGAATGGTGGCGTCATGAGTGATATATACTACAACCCTCCTCATCCCCTTTATTGGCATTCCCTGCCAAAGGAGTATCGAAACTGGCCTGTGATCCTGCTCTTGCCTTGGCTACATGTCATCCCTCAGGGACCAGAACCTGATAAGTGCCACTGTGATGAGACAGCACTTATCCCTCCCATTCTTCACGTTAGCCAGGTGCCCAGGGTCACCCCTCTGGGATGTTACAAGAGAAGCTGCATCATATTGCACTGGCATGATTGTTTACCGGGGGTTACATTGGAGGGATCAAAGAAAGAAGCTGCATCATGTTTATTTATCTATATATATATAAAATAGGAAGTATGTATGTGCGCCACCATAATTCATAAACGCCCCGAGCAATTTCAACCAAACTTGGGACATATATAACTCATCCAATGGGGACAAATTTGGGGGTGGGGATGGGGATAAGACAGCCCCTCTACCCCTGAGGGGGAGGGAGGGGGAATGCCGGAATTACACTTGAGCAGATGTTTTTTATTTCACAGTCTTATCTAACACAGACAACCTCCTCCTCATCATACATTTTCATTTGCTCATGGAATTTCACACCGTATTGAGCATCCCATTGTACGCTCATTTGCGCACCCTTTAAAGACTTCTAAGGAGATTTTTCCAAAGCATTCTGAGTTTCTTTTTCACATGCGCAAAATGCGTACACAAAAAAGAAATGGTGACAGTGATATCAATAGGTTCCATACTCTGTGCATTGCACACAAATTTTGCATGTCCAAATCCACCCGTGTGAAGGAGCCCTCAGATCAGACAGAACATTTTGTCGGCGATGTGGATGGAGCCTGATGCCAGAGATCGTAATCAAAATATTATTTGAAACATTTATTACATGAAACATCCACATTTTGCGAATGGCATAATTAATAGAAGCACTTTGTGAACAGCAGGATTTGTTGACCGTTGCAGATTTCATTCTAAAAATATTTGTGTCATAATGTGTTTATCCTGAACCTAATTCAACAAGATGATTTCTTGAATATCTTGCCAGGAGAAACCTTAGCGAGGCCATTAAAAAGGTGCATTGCTGAGATATTTTCTCATATATTTTCAGACTAATGGCTAGTTCATTATCTTCCTCCCATGCTGCAGAAAAGAAAGCTCATAAAATGGTGCCCTGAAGTGATTAAATAAACGGAATTTTAATAAGTGACCAGGTAGTTAGGAGAGTCCGATAGCTGCTCTCGTATGCAGCGCTGTGGCCAAATAAACAACTGGCTAATAGTGGAATTATCATAAATATACATCTAAATAGCAAGAATTCACTGAATACAATGTTGATTCCCATCATTTACATGGAATTCAGTAATGAAGGAATATTTGTAACTTATCTCATGCAGGCGAAAAATTAATATGAGGTGTGTTTGGGTCATTAACTGCAAAAGAAATAATTGCTTAAAATTAAAGTCCATGCATCTGGGAAATATGTCTAATAAAATGTTTGGCGCATACACTATGTTTTTAGAACTACTGTAAACCAAAATGAAGGAATAATCCGTCCTCACAGAAAACAATTTATTGTTTTGTCGAACTGCTTTGAATAATTCCTTCTAGTTATAGAAGACGTGTAGTTTGTGGAAGATCTAGTTTATGTAATAGAAAAGAACGATCTTGCATCTACTGATCATTAACCCCCTAGTGACTACCCCATAAACTTTTTAAGTCCTGCTTTGGTGGACTTTAATCCCCATGGCCGTAAAAACGCGTATACTCTAGGAATTAAAGCCTGGGATATCCGACCCCCGGTAGCGTGATCAGTGTAATCTAATGGATAAAGCCGATTGCAAAAAAGTAAATAGAACGTTTTTTAAAAAGTCGGATCGGATCCATGAGTGGAGCTGAGAGTACTCACTCCCATCCTCCGTGAGGTTACGCAGCGATCTGGTCCAGATCTGGCCTTCTGCGCATGTGTGCCAGACGCATTACGGCCATGCACGCACACAAGGCCGGGAGGCCTGGGGAATTTAAAATCTCCTGGCTACTGAAGGTAGCCGAAAGGCTGGAGATGTCACAATGACTTCTCAATTATCCAATGGATAACGGCGATCATGGAAAAGTGTAAAAAATCCAAAAAAAGTTAAAGTTTTAGATCTCCTCGTGAATTGGATCCATGAGGGGAGCTGAAAATACTCACCCCTATGCTCCATGATGTCCCATGGCGATCTGGACCCGACGTGGGCTTCTGCGTACGTGCCAATGTGGCGCATGTGTTTATAAGGCGGGAAAGCGCGTCAAATTTAAAATCTTCCTGCACCCGGCTGTCAAAAATAGCTGAGTTCAGGGAGATGTCACTGGGGACCGCTGCACGCGGTTCCCGGTCACATGATAGCCGTTTTCCATTCCAGCAAAATGGCGGACGCATGCGCAAGTGTCTGATTGCCCAGGAAATTTAAAATATCGCTGCTCCTGGCTACCAAATGTCAAGGGGGGCGAAGTGAGGATAATGGCAATCACATAAAAGTTAAAAAAAGTTTAAGTTTCATCTTTCCTCAACGATGCGATTGGTTAGAGGAGATGAAACTTCTTACCGGAGGCCTCTGCATTTAATCCCTGACACGATCATCCTTCACAGACCTTCCCTGGCTTCTGCACATGCGCCCCTCCGGCAAAATGCGGGACACATCCGCAGGATCCAGGGAGGGTCCGGGAAATTAAAATCTCCTTACTCCCGACTGCCAAAGGTCGCCAAGAGCCTAGAGCAGTGACCTCGTTGAGCGGACCCCGGTCACGTAATAAAAAGGTAGAGATCTACCTTAGGCCAGTCTCACACGACCGAATAGAAATTGCGGATTCCGCAGGCGTTTGATCTGCGGTAATATGCAGTTCAATCAAATGTACTGGATTACACAATTCTGCTCACATTAGCAGGTCGGAATTATGTAATCCACTCATAGAAAACAGACTGCATCATGTTCTATTTTACCGCAGATGTCCGCAACATAGGGCCCATTGTACTCTATGTTCACGAATATACCCGCAGCCCATACACAAATACATTGTGTGCGGACTGCGTATTTCCCGCGATGGCGCAGGAAATACAAACAAAAAGAGATATACTGCACATGACCGCCTGTGTGAGTACACAGTTATGCACAGCATATTACGCAGCTGTATGCAGGGCGACGGCCGTGCTCACAGCTGGGATCAGCTGTGGGCCTCAGCAAGCGGATTGCACATCTGGCTGTGTGAGCCCGGCATTGCTCAGATCGCTACCTGTTATAAGTAATTTACAAGAACACCCAGTTCCAGGAGCAGATTGTTGAATGCCTTATGTTTGAAACCACCGTACCTCAGCGAGCTTACGAAGCCTCACAGAGCGCCCCATGTGCCCATCTCAACCAAGCCTCCGCAATTACCCCTGTCTTTGACATACCATACAGTTTACATTATTGCAGTTATCTAAGATTTAGGCAATGCCAAAAAGGGGGTGTGGGGTGGATTAATTTAATGGGAATCAACTTTTTTTTTCTTGCACAAGTGTGCAATCGGGCCTGGAATTTATTCAGTTGTGCCCTGAAATCCAATGGGTGTTCCCTCCATTATAGGCCTAGCCATGTGTCCACTAAGTAGATTGGGGATACAATGGGTGTTTCTGAACACAGGACAAACATGGGGTATTTCAAAAACTGTTGGCTCAAAATACGCAGTATACCCCTAGAACAATTCGTTAAGGGGTCTAGTTTTCAAAATGGAGTCATTTGTGGGGGTTCTCCTTCATTTTAGCAGCTCAAGGGCTCTACAAGTGTGCAATGGGGCCTAAAACACCTTCAAGCAAAATGTCTGTTCTAAAAGCCACCGGCTGCTCCTCTCAATTTGGGTCCCATTGTGCATACAGACGTAAAATTAGCGCCACAATGGGTATGTTTCTGAACACAGGACAAACAGGGGTATCCATTTTGAGGTGTAAATTCTCATTTTCATGTGCACTATCGAAAAAAAACCCTGCCATTAAAATGAGATATTTGCAAAAATATGAAATTTTATTTTTTCTCCTCTGAATTGCAATAACTCCTGAAAAACAGTAGGGTCAAAATAATCATGACACCCCCTCTGTGAATATATTAAGGGGTCTAGTTTTAAAATGGGGTCATTTGTGGGGTATCTATCATTCTGACACCTATGAGCCTTTGCAATCTTGGCTTGGTGAAGAAAAACAAAATGTTCCTCAAAATGCTTAATGTTAAATTTGTGTGTCTCCTAAATAGTTAAAAATAAAAACCTAGTTTTTCAAATGTGTGTCCAGAATAAAGGAAACAGATGGAATTACATATCTTATCAAAAATTTGTGGAGTATGTTTGCACATATTTAAAATTTTCTTAATTTTGGCGCTTTTAATAAATGTACACAAATTCTATCGGTCTATTTTTATCACCTAAATAAAGTACAATATGTGTTGGAAAAAAAAACAATGTCAGAATCACTTGGATATGCAAAACCTTGATGGAGTTATTTTATGTTAAAGTGACACATCAGATTTTCAAAATTTGGCCTGGTCATTAAGGGGCAAACAAGCTTGGTCACTAAGGGGGACTTGTTATTTGTACAGCGCCAACTTATCCTGCAGCTCTTACAGGTAATTTTTATTTATTTATTACCCCCCAGCAAGCTGGGTACTCATTTTACCAACTTCGGAAGGATGGAAGGCTGAGTAAACCTTGAGCCAGCTACCTGAACCAACCTTCAGATCATGAGCGAGAGCTTAGGACTGCATATTGCTGCCTTAAAGGGGTTGTCCCGCGCCGAAACGGGGTTTTTTTTGTTTTCAACCCCCCCCCCCCGGTCGGCGCGAGACAACCCCGATGCAGGGAGGTAAAGGAAGCTTACCGGAGCGCTTACCTTAATCCCCGCGCTCCGGTGACTTCAATACTTACCGCTGAAGATGGCCGCCGGGATCCTCTGTCTTCGTGGACCGCAGCTCTTCTGTGCGGTCCATTGCCGATTCCAGCCTCCTGATTGGCTGGAATCGGCACGTGACGGGGCGGAGCTACACGGAGACGGCATCCTGCACGAGCGGCTCCATAGAAGATTGCAGAAGACCCGGACTGCGCAAGCGCGGCTAATTTGGCCATCGGAGGGCGAAAATTAGTCGGCACCATGGAGACGAGGACGCCAGCAACGGAGCAGGTAAGTATAAAACTTTTTATAACTTCTGTATGGCTCATAATTAATGCACAATGTATATTACAAAGTGCATTATTATGGCCATACAGAAGTGTATAGACCCACTTGCTGCCGCGGGACAACCCCTTTAACACTCTGCTAAGGGGTTAATACAACTCTCAAACCCAAGTAGAACGGTCGGGTTTATGCCATATCAGGGGTGTCTATTTATACCAAATGATTATCCATAGAACAAGCATACTGCGTCAGAGTTCGCTCGTTCACTCGTGGAGCTTGTTTATACAAGCAGATACATTGTTGGCTTGTTCAAATGAGAAATTGTTCAGTCATTCACATTCTCTATACAATGTCCTATTTACATAGGACGAGCTGTGGGGCAAATGATGCCTGACATTCTCCTCAGTGATGCTTGCTCCTGTGCTATTTTTCACAGGAGTGAGTATCTTTGGCAATGCTCACAGCACTGCTAGAATGGAGGTGGTGCGGTCCAGGGAGCGTTTTTGCCCCGTCGCCTCCAGTCTTAGTAAGCAGACATTCAGAAGTGACTGGCTGCTGTTTACATTGAACGACATGTCTTCAGTTTTCTCCATGCAGAGCCTGAATGACTGAACAACTCTCATCCAGTCGCTGCATGTGTTTGCATGGGACAATTATCGTTCAGATTCTCGTAGAAGTGTGGAAATAGTAATTATTCTGAATGATAACCATCCCGTTTAAAAGGCCCTTAAGCGATGAGAACGACTGAACAATAAGTGATCAAGACAGCAATGATTTTTATGCCTGCATAAGGGCTTCTACACATGAGCGTATTTAAGCAAAGCATGGAGAATGAAGCTGATTGATTTCAATGGGTTCACTACTTATTTCTTTTTCTTGCATAAGTGGTTCTTACGGGCACAAAAAAAATAGGACTTTCTCTATATTGCGCACAATTGCACACTAAAGAGCCCAATAGAGATCTATGGGAGGTGCGTGAAGGCACACATATATACTCGCAGGTATGCGCAAAACACTGTGCAAACCTGCACATACCAGCAACTCATTTGACTTAATAGCCATCCTGGGCTGGGTGATTCCTCCGCTCATGTTAACTATTGGTGCCTGCGCAAATACGCACAGTATTTGCACAGGCATGCGTACAAAGTACCCTCGTTCACTGTGCATAAAAATTGCAATACGCCCATTTGTAGCTACCCTAAGGGAGGCTTTTAATGAGTGAATGCGCAAATATGCACATTTCAACACAACGTATTTGTACAGTGAATAAGTCTTTTTTTGTGAGTATGTCTGCGCATAGTACTGTACTTTTTTGCACATGCAGGGCATGTTCATATGCGAGCGCAACACACTGCTGTCCTGATTTAAAAGGCTATTTAGCCTAATGAGGTCCAGATGTGTTCTTTTTTTCACAGAATTGCGCAGCGTATGGCCCATCCTGTACCATATGGTGTGCATCTGCACACCACCTGTACACATCTATGGGGCTGTTTGATGCACAAATATTCAGGAAAATAGAGCAGGTTCTATTTTTTGCATGTGCACGAAATGCATGCAAAAAATTTGTTAATGTGAACGAACCCATAGACATCACTTGGCTCTATCCTCTGCATATTACGCGTGTAGATTTTGCGCATGCATACATTCATCTGACTCTGCCCTAAAATGAACGACGAATGAAAGGTGAACGATTTATAGTTTGTCGTTCAGTCTTTGGCTTTGTTTAGACTGTACAGTTATTATTCACTTTGCTCATCGGAACGATTTTTTGACTGCTAATTATTCCGCATAAAAGGGCCTTTAGGCACACGAGGTCTCCTGCATCTCCTGGACAGATCTGTGCTTAGTAAGGAAGATGCAGCCTCTGTTTCTCCTTCACAGGAAGTATCTGCAATATGTACAGGACCAGTCATCAAGTGAGTTAAAGCGTCTTGGAGCAATTATTGTTCAGATAGTCGATCAGTCATTGAAGTGTACGAATAAGAGTCATTGTTTGGCTTTTACACTGAGCGAGGATTCATGTGCAGAGTGGAGCCGGCAGCTGGGGAGTGAAGTTTCTGTGTGGGGCTGCGAGCCCCGCACAGAAATAGAGCAAGCCGTGATTTGTTTGCCACGCGAAATTTCGCGTGGCCAAATCGCGGCCATCTGCCTAGGACTGTGTTTGTTAATGCAATCCTATGGCAGCTTCCAGGGGCGGAAATTCCGCGGGAAATCCCGCCGCGGAATTTCCGCCCGTCTGCAGGCGGCCTATGTCACAGAAAAAAAATGTAGTAAAAATAATTTTGGTAGCTGAAGGAAAAAAAATAGGGCATTTAAACCACCACATGGGTAAAATCCCTAAAAAAGGGTCCTTAGGGCTTATTCAGACGGGCGCATACCAGTCGGGTTTTCATGCCCGGCCGATATACGCTGCTCCTCTCTGCAAGGGGAGGAGGTGGGACGGGACGGGAGCTAGTGCATATAAGTACGTACCCAGGTGTTTTCTTTTATTCCAGATCCAGAGGCCAACACGGGGACCCAGGATCTACTCCCCAGGGACTGGGTCTATGTGAAGAAGTTTGTGAGAAAACACTCCCTTGAACCTAAATATGACAGCCCCTACCAGGTGCTGCTAACCACAGCCATGTCAGTGAAACTAGACGGAAAGAACTCCTGGATCCACGCCTCCCATTGCAAGAAGGCCCCGCCTCTTGAGCAGCAAGCATAATTATGCTATATATCCTTTTACTACTTGGGGCTGTCTGGGGAGGGGGGCGGATCTCAGGTAGCCGTCACAAAAGAAAAGGATGGGAACTGGAAAACCAGGGTCGATCGCGTACGAGGGTACAGTTACAGTTACAATTTATCCAAGACCCATGTAGCCACATTCTCCTTTGATTATTGTTACCTAGCCCCCTGCCACCATGCTTCGTGGCAGTGTAACGGATACGCGGGCATAATATACATATGCATCGCGGATTCTTACTGAGGACAGGACTGTAGCTATTGGGGATCCGTGGGGTGGAACACAGCGACAGACTGGGGCTATAAACCACAGAGTGCCTTAGACAAGAAAGACAGAAATGGGAAATCCTTGATTAGTCGCATGACCCTACTCAAGACTGGCAGATGCTTCTACCAGGGAAGATCCAGCTTCAGCATGCCCCTCACTCTAACTATAGAAAATCCGAGCCCTGGGGATGCCGGAACATATTTGTTGGGAACCAATTTAGTGGTGGACTCAGACGATCCCCTAGGGAAATTCAAACTAGGGGACATGAAGGACGCCCCCGAGTGGAAATCTTCCCCCAGTCCTGCAGCTGTAGCCAACCCCCTACGCTCTAAGATACAGACTTTGAACAACAAAAAAGCTATAGCTGACCCTACCTTTGCGGACACCATAACAGTAGAACCTCTGGTTGGAGTTAATCTATATATATAAAGACGAAAGCCCTCACTGACTCATTCACTGATTTACTGACTCACTGACTGACTCGCCAAAAGTTCTCCAACTTCCCGATGTCGTAGAAACATGAAATTTGGCACAAGCATAGATTATCTCCAAAATAGGAAAAGTAATTGGGTCCCAACTCGATTATTCAATTCTAGCGCAAAATAATTGGTGTCGAAATTTTGCGTACGGAATCTAAATCTCTCACTTCCCAATGTCATAGAAACTTAAAATTTGGCACGCGCATTGAATATGTCATAAATAGGAAAAGTTAATGGGTCCCAACTTGATTATTCAATTCTATGCGCAGAAGAATTAGCGTCCAAATTTTACGTACGGAATATAATTTTCTCACTTTCCGGTGTCATAGAAACGTGAAATTTGGCACGAGCATTGATTATGTCATAAATAGGAAAAGCTAATGGGTCCCAACTCGATTATTCAATTCTATGCGCAAAAGAATTAGTGTCCAAATTTTACGTACGGAATCTAATTCTCTCACTTCCCGCTGTAATAGAAACTCAAAATTTGGCAGGAGCATTGATCATGTCATAAATAGAAAAAGCTTATGGGTCCCAACTAGAGATGAGCGAACACGTTCGGCCCCGCCCCTTTTTCGCCCGAACACCGAACTTTGCGAACACCTCGGTGTTCGGGCGAAAAAGTTCGGGGGCCGCCGTGGCAGCGCGGGGGGGTGCGGCGGGGAGCGGGGGGGAGAGGGAGAGAGAGAGGGCTCCCCCCTGTTCCCCGCTACTGCCGCCCGCGCCGCCGCGCATCTCCCCGCCCCCCGGCGGCACCCGGACACTTACGCGCGAACACTCCAGTGTTCGCTAAAGCCGGTGTCCGGGTGCGGATGTGTCCGTTACGGACACGTTCGCTCATCTCTAGTCCCAACTCGATTATTCAATTCTATGCGCAAAAGAATTAGCGTCCACATTTTACGTACGGAATGTAATTTTCTCACTTTCCGGTGTCATAGAAGCATGAAATTTGGCACCAGCTTTGATTATGTCATAAATAGGAAAAGTTAATGGGTCCCAACTCGATTATTCAATTCTATGCGCAAAAGAATTAGCGTCCAAATTTTACGTACGGAATGTAATTTTCTTACTTTCCGGTGTCATAGAAACGTGAAATTTGGCACAAGCATTGATTATGTCATAAATAGGGAAAGTTATGGGTCCCAACTCGATTCTTCAATTCTAAGTGCAAAAGAATTAGCGTCCAAATTTTACGTATGGAATGTAATTTTCTCACTTTCCGGTGTCATAGAAACGTGAAATTTGGCACAAGCATTGATTATGTCATAAATAGGGAAAGTTATGGGTCCCAACTCGATTATTCAATTCTAAGTGCAAAAGAATTAGCGTCCAAATTTTACGTACGGAATGCAATTTTCTCACTTTCCGGTGTCATAGAAACATGAAATTTGGCACAAGCATTGATTATGTCATAAATAGGAAAAGCTAATCCGTCCCAACTCGATTATTCAATTCTATGCGCAAAAGAATTAGCGTCCAAATTTTACGTACGGAATGCAATTTTCTCACTTTCCGGTGTCATAGAAACATGAAATTTGGCAGGAGCATTGATTATGTCATAAATAGGAAAAGCTATTGGGTCCCAACTAGAGATGAGCGAGCATACTCGTTCGAGCTTGATGCTCGTTCGAGTATTAGGGTGCTCGAGATGCTCGTTACTCGAGACGAGCACCACGCGGTACTCGTCTCGATTAAACGAGCACTGACCATTAAATTCAATGGAGCCAGCAATACAGCCGGCTCCATTAAAAGCAATGGGCTGCCGGCGATCGCGGGATGAATTGTCGGGAAGGGCTTAAATATATAAGCCCTTCCCTGCAATTCATCCAGAAATGTGTAAAAATAAAAAAAAATATACTCACCTTGTCCCGGCAGAACGATGTTAGCCCATTGAATTCAATGGAGCCGGCAATACAGCCGTCTCCATTGAAAGCAATAGGCTGCCGGCGATCGCGGGATGAATTGTCGGGAAGGGCTTAAATATATAAGCCCTTCCCTGCAATTCATCCAGAAATGTGTAAAAATAAAAAATATATATATACTCACCTTGTCCCGGCAGACGGAGTTCAGCGCGGCTGGCCTGCAGTGGGTGTGAAGGGGGTGTGAGTCAGACATGTCCCTGATTGGCTCAGCGCTGAGCCAATCAGAGGCAAATCTCACTCACACCCATTCATGAATTCATGAATGGGTGAGTGAGTGTTGCCTCTGATTGGCTCAGCGCAGCTCTCAGCTGAATGACAGCAGTTCAGCACCACAGTGCAGTGGACAGCAGGAGAACACGCGGCTGTGCCCCGGCAGCTGAAGGGAGGAGAGTATCTATTTTTTTTGTTTTTTAAATCACTTTTAATTCATTTCCAGGGAATGGCTTATATGTAAAGTCCTTCCCTGAAAAAGAATTCAGGTGTGCCAGCGGACCATTGTCTTCAATGGAGTCGCCGGCAGCAGCAGCGACTCCATTGAAGAGAATGCTAGCATTTTTATTCTTTTTTACACTAAAATCTTTCTTTTTCAGGTAAGGGCTTATATTTTTAAGCCCTTCCCGAAAATTCATCCCGCGCTCGCCGGCAGCCCATTGCTTTCAATGGAGCCGGCTGTATTGCCGGCTCCATTAAATTCAATGGGCTAACATTGTTCTTCTCTGCCACAGCTGATACAGCTGTGGCAGAGGAGAACGATCGTTATGCTGACAGGGGGGGTGGGGGTGGGGGGGTTTAATCTTGCCACTATTGTGGCTTAATAGTGAGACCTCGAAACCTGAAATGCAGCCCTGCATGTTGCTCCTCGCCTGCCCTATCCATTTCTGTGTTTTTTACATGACTTTGGTGATTTGCTAAGATTTTCACAAATGAAAACCTTAGCGGAGCACTAGTCATATACAAAAATGCTCGAGTCGCCCATTGACTTCAATGGGGTTCGTTACTCGAAACGAACTCTCGAGCATCACTAAAAGTTCAATTTTGGTGCTCACTCATCTCTAGTCCCAACTCGATCGTTCAATTCTATGCGCAAAAGAATTAGCGTCCAAATTTTACGTACGGAATGTAATTTTCTCACTTTCCGGTGTCATAGAAGCGTGAAATTTGGCACCAGCATTGATTATGTCATAAATAGGAAAATCTAATGGGTCCCATCTCGATTATTCAATTCTATGCGCAAAAGAATTAGCGTCCAAATTTTACGTACGGAATGTAATTTTCTCACTTTCCGGTGTCATAGAAACGTGAAATTTGGCACGAGCATTGATTATGTCATAAATAGGAAAAGCTAATGGGTCGCAACTCGATTATTCAGTTCTATGCGCAAAAGAATTTTTGTCCAAGTTTTACGTACGGAATGTAATTTTCTCACATTCCGGTGTCATAGAAACGTGAAATTTGGCACGAGCATTGATTATGTCATAAATAGGAAAAGCTAATGGGTCCCAACTCGATTATTCATTTCTATGTGCTAAAGAATTAGTGTCCAAATTTTACGTACGGAATGTAAATTTCTCACTTTCTGGTGTCATATAAATGTGAAATTTGGCATGAGCATTGATTATGTCATAAATAGGAAAAGCTAATGGGTCCCAACTCGATTATTCAATTCTATGCGCAAAAGAATTAGCGTCCAAGTTTTACGAACGGAATGTAATTTTCTCACTTTCCGGTGTCATAGAAACGTGAAATTTGGCACGAGCATTGATTATGTCATTAATAGGAAAAGCTAGTGGGTTCCAACTTGATTATTCAATTCTATGCGTAAAAGAATTAGCGTCCAAATTTTACGTACGGAATGTAATTTTCTAACTTTCCGATGTCATAGAAACGTGAAATTTGGCACAAGCATTGATTATGTCATAAATAGGAAAAGCTAATGCGTCCCAACTCGATTATTCAATTCTATGCGCAAAAGAATTAGCGTCCAAGTTTTACGTACGGAATGTAATTTTCTCACTTTCCGGTGTCATAGAAACGTGAAATTTGGCACGAGCATTATGTCATAAATAGAAAAAGCTAATGGGGTCCCAACTTGATTATTCAATTCTATGCGCAGAAGAATTAGCGTACAAATTTTACGTACGGAATGTAATTTTCTCACTTTCCGGTGTCATATAAATGTGAAATTTGGCATGAGCATTGATTATGTCATAAATAGGAAAAGCTAATGGGTCCCAACTCGATTATTCAATTCTATGCGCAAAAGAATTAGCGTCCAAGTTTTACGTACGGAATGTAATTTTCTCACTTTCCGGTGTCATAGAAACGTGAAATTTGGCACGAGCATTGATTATGTCATTAATAGGAAAAGCTAGTGGGTTCCAACTTGATTATTCAATTCTATGCGTAAAAGAATTAGCGTCCAAATTTTACGTACGGAATGTAATTTTCTAACTTTCCGATGTCATAGAAACGTGAAATTTGGCACAAGCATTGATTATGTCATAAATAGGAAAAGCTAATGCGTCCCAACTCGATTATTCAATTCTATGCGCAAAAGAATTAGCGTCCAAGTTTTACGTACGGAATGTAATTTTCTCACTTTCCGGTGTCATAGAAACGTGAAATTTGGCACGAGCATTATGTCATAAATAGAAAAAGCTAATGGGGTCCCAACTTGATTATTCAATTCTATGCGCAGAAGAATTAGCGTACAAATTTTACGTACGGAATGTAATTTTCTCACTTTCCGGTGTCATAGAAACGTGAAATTTGGCACGAGCATTGATTATGTCATAAATAGGAAAAGCTAATGGGTCCCAACTCGATTATTCAATTCTATGCGCAAAAGAATTAGTGTCCAAATTTTACGTACGGAATCTAATTCTCTCACTTCCCGGTGTAATAGAAACTCGAAATTTGGCAGGAGCATTGATCATGTCATAAATAGAAAAAGCTAATGGGACCCAACTCGATTATTCAATTCTATGCGCAAAAGAATTAGCGTCCACATTTTACGTACGTAATGTAATTTTCTCACTTTCCGGTGTCATAGAAGCATGAAATTTGGCACCAGCTTTGATTATGTCATAAATAGGAAAAGTTAATGGGTCCCAACTCCATTATTCAATTCTATGCGCAAAAGAATTAGCGTCCAAATTTTACGTACGGAATGTAATTTTCTTACTTTGCGGTGTCATAGAAACGTGAAATTTGGCACAAGCATTGATTATGTCATAAATAGGGAAAGTTATGGGTCCCAACTCGATTCTTCAATTCTAAGTGCAAAAGAATTAGCGTCCAAATTTTACGTATGGAATGTAATTTTCTCACTTTCCGGTGTCATAGAAACATGAAATTTGGCACAAGCATTGATTATGTCATAAATAGGAAAAGCTAATGGGTCCCAACTCGATCATTCAATTCTATGCGCAAAAGAATTAGTGCCCAAATTTTACGTATGGAATCAAATTCTCTCACTTCCCGGTGTAATAGAAACTCGAAATTTGGCAGGAGCATTGATTATGTCATAAATAGGAAAAGCTAATGGGTCCCAACTAGAGATGAGCGAGCATCCTCGTTCGAGCTTGATGCTCGTTCGAGTATTAGGGTGCTCGAGATGCTCGTTACTCGAGACGAGCACCACGCAGTACTCATCTCGATTAAACGAGCACTGACCATTGAATTCAATGGAGCCAGCAATACAGCCGGCTCCATTGAAAGCAATGGGCTGCCGGCGATCGCGGGATGAATTGTCGGGAAGGGCTTAAATATATAAGCCCTTCCCTGCAATTCATCCAGAAATGTGTAAAAATAAAAAAAAATATACTCACCTTGTCCCGGCAGAACGATGTTATCCCATTGAATTCAATGGAGCCGGCAATACAGCCGGCTCCATTGAAAGCAATGGGCTGCCGGCGATCGCGGGATGAATTGTCGGGAAGGGCTTAAATATATAAGCCCTTCCCTGCAATTCATCCAGAAATGTGTAAAAATAAAAAATATATATATACTCACCTTGTCCCGGCAGACGGAGTTCAGCGCGGCTGGCCTGCAGTGGGTGTGAAGGGGGTGTGAGTCAGACATGTCCCTGATTGGCTCAGCGCTGAGCCAATCAGAGGCAAATCTCACTCACACCCATTCATGAATTCATGAATGGGTGAGTGAGTGTTTCCTCTGATTGGCTCAGCGCAGCTCTCAGCTGAATGACAGCAGTTCAGCACCACAGTGCAGTGGACAGCAGGAGAACACGCGGCTGTGCCCCGGCAGCTGAAGGGAGGAGAGTATCTATTTTTTTTGTTTTTTAAATCACTTTTAATTCATTTCCAGGGAATGGCTTATATGTAAAGTCCTTCCCTGAAAAAGAATTCAGGTGTGCCAGCAGACCATTGTCTTCAATGGAGTCGCCGGCAGCAGCAGCGGCTCCATTGAAGAGAATGCTTGCATTTTTATTCTTTTTTACACTAAAATCTTTCTTTTTCAGGTAAGGGCTTATATTTTTAAGCCCTTCCCGAAAATTCATCCCGCGCTCGCCGGCAGCCCATTGCTTTCAATGGAGCCGGCTGTATTGCCGGCTCCATTAAATTCAATGGGCTAACATTGTTCTTCTCTGCCACAGCTGATACAGCTGTAGCTGTGGCAGAGGAGAACAATCGTTATGCTGACAGGGGGGGGGGGGGGGGTTTAATCTTGCCACTATTGTGGCTTAATAGTGAGACCTCGGAACCCGAAATGCAGCCCTGCATGTTGCTCCTCGCCTTCCCTATCCATTTCTGTGTTTTTTACATGACTTTGGTGATTTGCTAAGATTTTCACAAATGAAAACCTTAGGGGAGCACTAGTCATATACAAAAATGCTCGAGTCGCCCATTGACTTCAATGGGGTTCGTTACTCGAAACGAACTCTCGAGCATCACTAAAAGTTCAATTTTGGTGCTCACTCATCTCTAGTCCCAACTCGATCGTTCAATTCTATGCGCAAAAGAATTAGCGTCCAAATTTTACGTACGGAATGTAATTTTCTCACTTTCCGGTGTCATAGAAGCGTGAAATTTGGCACCAGCATTGATTATGTCATAAATAGGAAAAGCTAATGGGTCCCATCTCGATTATTCAATTCTATGCGCAAAAGAATTAGCGTCCAAATTTTACGTACGGAATGTAATTTTCTCACATTCCGGTGTCATAGAAACGTGAAATTTGGCACGAGCATTGATTATGTCATAAATAGGAAAAGCTAATGGGTCCCAACTCGATTATTCAATTCTATGCGCAAAAGAATTAGCGTCCAAGTTTTACGTACGGAATGTAATTTTCTAACTTTCTGGTGTCATATAAATGTGAAATTTGGCATGAGCATTGATTATGTCATAAATAGGAAAAGCTAGTGGGTTCCAACTTGATTATTCAATTCTATGTGCAAAAGAATTAGCGTCCAAATTTTACATACGGATTGTAATTTTCTCACTTTCCGGTGTCATAGAAACGTGAAATTTGGCACAAGCATTGATTATGTCATAAATAGGAAAAGCTAGTGGGTTCCAACTTGATTATTCAATTCTATGCGCAAAAGAATTAGCGTCCAAATTTTACATACGGATTGTAATTTTCTCTCTTTCCGATGTCATAGAAACGTGAAATTTGGCACAAGCATTGATTATGTCATAAATAGGAAAAGCTAATGCGCCCCAACTCGATTATTCAATTCTATGCGCAAAAGAATTAGCGTCCAAGTTTTACGTACGGAATGTAATTTTCTCACTTTCCGGTGTCATAGAAACGTGAAATTTGGCACGAGCATTATGTCATAAATAGAATTGAATAATCAAGTTGGGACCCATTAGCTTTTTCTATGCGCAGAAGAATTAGCATCCAAATTTTACAAACGGAATGTAATTTTCTCACTTTCCGGTGTCATAGAAACATGAAATTTGGCACGAGCATTGATTATGTCATAAATAGGGAAAGTTAATGGGTCCCAACTTGATTATTAAATTCTATGCGCAAAAGAATTAGCGTCCAAATTTTACAAACGGAATGTAATTTTCTCACTTTCCGGTGTCATAGAAACGTGAAATTTGGCATGAGCATTGATTATGTCATATATTGGAAAAGTTAATGGGTCGCAACTCGATTATTCAAGTCTATGCGCCAAAGATTTAGCGTCCAAATTTTACATACGGAATCTAATTCTCTCACTTCCCGGTGTCATAGAAATGTGAAATTTGGCACGAGCATTGATTATGTCATAAATAGGAAAAGCTAATGGGTCCCAACTCGATTATTCAATTCTATGCGCAAAAGAATTAGCGTCCAAATTTCACATACGGAATATTATTTTTTCACATTCCGGTGTCATAGAAACGTGAAATTTGGCATGAACATTGATTATATCATAAATAGGAAAAGCTAATGGGTCCCAGCTCGATCATTCACTTCTATGCGCAAAAGAATTAGCGTCCAAATTTTACGTACGGCATGTAATTTTCTCTCTTTCCAGTGTCATAGAAACGTGAAATTTGGCACGAGCATTGATTATGTCATAAATAGGAAAAGCTTATGAGTCCCAACTCGATTATTCAATTCTATGCGCAAAAGAATTAGCGTCCAAATTTTACGTACGGAATGTAATTTTCTAACTTTGCGGTGTCATAGAAACTTGAAATTTGGCACGAGCATTGATTATGTCATAAATAGGAAAAGCTAATGAGTCCCAACTCCATTATTCAATTCTGTGCGCAAAAGAATTAGCGTCCAAATTTTACGTACGGAATGCAATTTTCTCACTTTCCGGTGTCATAGAAACGTGAAATTTGGCACGAGCATTAATTATGTCATAAATAGGAAAAGTTATGGGTCCCAACTAGAGATGAGCGAGCACCAAAATGCTCGGGTGCTCGTTACTCGGGACGAAATTTTCGCGATGCTCGAGGGTTCGTTTCGAATAACGAACCCCATTGAAGTCAATGGGCGACCCGAGCATTTTTGTATTTCGCCGATGCTCGCTAAGGTTTCCATGTGTGAAAATCTGGGCAATTCAAGAAAGTGATGGGAACGACACAGCAACGGACAGGGCAGGCGAGGGGCTACATGTTGGGCTGCATCTCAAGTTCACAGGTCCCACTATTAAGCCACAATACCGGCAAGAGTGGGCCCCCCCCCTTCCAACAATTTTTACTTCTGAAAAGCCCTCATTAGCATGGCATACCTTAGCTAAGCACCACACTACCTACAACAAAGCACAATCACTGCCTGCATGACACTCTGCTGCCACTTCTCCTGGGTTTCATGCTGCCCAACCCCCCTCCCCCCTGCACGACGCAGTGTCCACAGCGCACACCAAACTGTCCCTGCGCAGCCTTCAGCTGCCCTCATTCCACACCACCCTCATGTCTATTTATAAGTGCGTCTGCCATGAGGAGGAACTGCAGGCACACACTGCAGAGGGTTGGCACGGCTAGGCAGCGACCCTCTTTAAAAGGGGTGGGGCGATAGCCCACAATGCTGTACAGAAGCAATGAGAAATATAATCCTGTGCCACCGACATCAGGAGCTGCACACGTGGGCATAGCAATGGGGAACCTATGTGCCACACACTATTCATTCTGTCAAGGTGTTTGCATGCCCCAGTCAGACCGGGCTTTTTAATTCATAGACACAGGCAGGTACAACTCCCTATTGTGAAGTCCCTGTGGACCCACAGCATGGGTGGGTGCCAGGAAGCCACCGGCGGTACATAAAAATATCCCATTGCATTGCCCAACACAGCTGAGGTAGTAATGTCATGCTTAATGCAGGTGGGCTTCGGCCCACACTGCATGCCCCAGTCAGACTGGGGTTCTTTACAAGTGGACACATGTAGGTTAAACTCCGTGTGCACCTACAGCATGGGTGGCTCCCTGGAACCCACCGGCGGTACATAAAAATATCCCATTGCATTGCCCAACACAGCTGAGGTAGTAATGTCGTGCTTAATGCAGGTGGGCTTCGGCCCACACTGCATGCCCCAGTCAGACTGGTAATATGTACCTTAACAGTAACCGCGTTAGTGGTAATGTGGTGGTGACTGCGGACCTAGTAGCGCGGTTTTATTTTGTTGGTTTTCGGAATGTGGCCAGGATTAAGTGGGCCGTGGCGGGGGATGTTTTTGAGGCACTACGTGTCCTCTCCACGTGTCCGTGGTTATATGCACCTTAACAGTAACAGCGTTGGTGGGAAATGGCCTCGCCGCCATCATGTCTTTGGGAAGCCTCTGTTTCCACACCCCAGAGACATACCATTAGCAGCGGTATAGGCAGAGCCCATAATTAGTAATATTTCAGCCGTAGCATTAGGACAGGCCCCACTAACATATCACTAGCAGCATTATAGGGGGAGCACAGTATTAGTTCCATTTCAGTAATAGTAGCACTCAAGACAGGCCCCAGTAACAATTCCGAAGCAGCAGTATAGTGGGAGCGCAGTCTTCGTTCCATTTCAGTAATAGTAGCACTCAAGACAGGCCCCAGTAACAATTCCGAAGCAGCAGTATAGTGGGAGCGCAGTCTTCGTTCCATTTCAGTAATAGTAGCACTCAAGACAGGCCCCAGTAACAATTCCGAAGCAGCAGTATAGTGGGAGCGCAGTCTTCGTTCCATTTCAGTAATAGTAGCACTCAAGACAGGCCCCAGTAACAATTCCGAAGCAGCAGTATAGTGGGAGCGCAGTCTTCGTTCCATTTCAGTAGCTGCAGTATAGACAAGGCCCAAGTTACATTTATGTAGCTAAAGTGTAGGCCAACCCCACACACCTTTCTGTACCATGAGTGCAGGCGAAGAACATAGAAATTGCTATGATTACACTGTAGGTGAGTGCCCAAAAAAATTGGTGTACCAACAGTACTAATGTACCTCAGTAAAAATTGGCCATGCCCAACCAAGATGGCAGGTGAAACCCATTAATCGCTTTGGTTAATGTGGCTTAAGTGGTAACTAGGCCTGGAGGCAGCCCAGTTTAACGAAAAATTGGTTCAAGTTAAAGTTCCAACGCTTTTAAGAGCATTGAAACGTATAAAACATTTTTAGAAAAATTATATGAGTGAGCCTTGTGGCCCTAAGAAAAATTGCCCGTTCAGCGTGATTACGTGAGGTTTCAGGAGGAGGAGCAGGAGGAGGAGGAGGAATATTATACACAGATTGATGAAGCAGAAATGTCCCCGTTTTGGATGGTGAGAGAGAACGATGCTTCCATCCGCGGGTGCAGCCTACGTATTGCTTAGGTATCGCTGCTGTCCGCTGGTGGAGAAGAGAAGTCTGGGGAAATCCAGGCTTTGTTCATCTTGATGAGTGTTAGCCTGTCGGCACTGTCGGTTGACAGGCGGGTACGCTTATCTGTGATGATTCCCCCAGCCGCACTAAACACCCTCTCCGACAAGACGCTAGCCGCAGGACAAGCAAGCACCTCCAGGGCATACAGCGCGAGTTCAGGCCACGTGTCCAGCTTCGACACCCAGTAGTTGTAGGTGGCAGAGGCGTCACGGAGGACGGTCGTGCGATCGGCTACGTACTCCCTCACCATCCTTTTACAGTGCTCCCGCCGACTCAGCCTTGACTGGGGAGCGGTGACACAATCTTGCTGGGGAGCCATAAAGCTGTTGCACTGCCTGTGCAACACATGCTGCTCGATCTCCGCACCTACCCTGCTACCTGGCCCTCCGAACTGCGCCTTCTGCCACTAGCGCTGTCGGATGGGAATTTTACCATCAGCTTGTCCGCAAGGTTCCTGTGGTATAGCAACACTCTCGAACCCCTTTCCTCTTCGGGAATGAGAGTGGGAAGGCTCTCCTTATAGCGTGGGTCGAGCAGTGTGTACACCCAGTAATCCGTAGTGGCCAGAATGCGTGTAACGCGAGGGTCACGAGAAAGGCATCCTAACATGAAGTCAGCCATGTGTGCCAGGGTACCTGTACGCAACACATGGCTGTCTTCACTAGGAAGATCACTTTCAGGATCCTCCTCCTCCTCCTCCTCCTCAGGCCATACACGCTGAAAGGATGACAGGCAAGCAGCATGGGTACCGTCAGCAGTGGGCCAAGCTGTCTCCTCCTCCTCATCCTCCTCATGCTCCTCCTACTCCTCCTGAACGCGCTGAGATATAGACAGGAGGGTGCTCTGACTATCCAGCGACATACTGTCTTCCCCCGCCTCCGTTTCCGAGCGCAAAGCATCTGCCTTTATGCTTTGCAGGGAACTTCTCAAGATGCATAGCAGAGGAATTGTGACGCTAATGATTGCAGCATCGCCGCTCACCACCTGGTTAGACTGCTCAAAGTTTCCAAGGACCTGGCAGATGTCTGCCAACCAGGCCCACTCTTCTGAAAAGAATTGAGGAGGCTGACTCCCACTGCGCCGCCCATGTTGGAGTTGGTATTCTACTATAGCTGTACGCTGCTCATAGAGCCTGGCCAACATGTGGAGCGTAGAGTTCCACCGTGTGGGCACGTCGCACAGCAGTCGGTGCACTGGCAGATTAAAGCGATGTTGCAGGGTGCGCAGGGTGGCAGCGTCCGTGTGGGACTTGCGGAAATGTGCGCAGAGCCGGCGCACCTTTACGAGCAGGTCTGACAAGCGTGGGTAGCTTTTCAGAAAGCGCTGAACCACCAAATTAAAGACGTGGGCCAGGCATGGCACGTGCGTGAGGCTGCCGAGCTGCAGAGCCGCCACCAGGTTACGGCCGTTGTTACACACGACCATGCCCGGTTGGAGGCTCAGCGGCGCAAGCCAGCGGCTGGTCTGCTCTGTCAGACCCTGCAGCAGTTCGTGGGCCGTGTGCCTCTTATCTCCTAAGCTGAGTAGTTTCAGCACGGCCTGCTGACGCTTGCCCACCGCTGTGCTGCCACGCCGCGAGACACCGACTGCTGGCAACGTGCTGCTGCTGCTGACACATCTTGATTGCGAGACAGAGGTTGCGGAGGAGGAGGGTGCTTTAGTGGAGGAAGCATACACCGCCGCAGATACCACCACCGAGCTGGGGCCCGCAATTCTGGGGGTGGGTAAGACGTGAGCGGTCCCAGGCTCTGACTCTGTCCCAGCCTCCACTAAATTCACCCAATGTGCCGTCAGGGAGATGTAGTGGCCCTGCCCGCCTGTGCTTGTCCACGTGTCCGTTGTTAAGTGGACCTTGGCAGTAACCGCGTTGGCGAGGGCGCGTACAATGTTGCGGGAGACGTGGTCGTGCAGGGCTGGGACGGCACATCGGGAAAAGTAGTGGCGACTGGGAACTGAGTAGCGCGGGGCCGCCGCCTCCATCATACTTTTGAAGGACTCCGTTTCCACAACCCTATACGGCAGCATCTCAAGGCTGATAAATTTGGCTATGTGGACGGTTAACGCTTGAGCGTGCGGGTGCGTGGCGGCGTACTTGCGCTTGCGCTCCAACAGTTGCGCTAGCGACGGCTGGACGGTGCGCTGACAGACATTGGTGGATGGGGCCAAGGACAGCGGAGGTGAGGGTGTGGGTGCAGGCCAGGAGACGGTAGTGCCTGTGTCCTGAGAGGGGGGTTGGATCTCAGTGGCAGGTTGGGGCACAGGGGGAGAGGCAGCGGTGCAAACCGGAGGCGGTGAACGGCCTTCGTCCCACCTTGTGGGGTGCTTGGCCATCATATGTCTGCGCATGCTGGTGGTGGCTCCCCGGCTGATCTTGGCGCGACAAAGGTTGCACACCACTGTTCGTCGGTCGTCTGGCGTCTCTGTGAAAAACTGCCAGACCTTAGAGCACCTTGGCCTCTGCAGGGTGGCATGGCGCGAGGGTGCGCTTTGGGAAACAGTTGGTGGATTATTCGGTCTGGCCCTGCCTCTACCCCTGGCCACCGCACTGCCTCTTGCAACCTGCCCTGCTGCTGCCCTTGCCTCCCCCTCTGAAGACCTGTCCTGAGTAGGCGTTGCAAACCAGGTGGGGTCAGTCACCTCATCGTCCTGCTGCTCTTCCTCCGAATCCTCTGTGCGCTCCTCCCTCGGACTTACTGCCCTCACTACTACCTGACTGCAAGACAACTGTGTCTCATCGTCATCGTCCTCCTCACCCACTGAAAGGTCTTGAGACAGTTGCCGGAAGTCCCCAGCCTCATCCCCCGGACCCCGGGAACTTTGCAATGGTTGTGCATCAGTGACGATAAACTCCTCTGGTGGGAGAGGAACCACTGCTGCCCAATCTGAGCAGGGGCCCGAGAACAGTTCCTGGGAGTCTTCCCGCTGCTGAGCATGTGTCATTGTAGTGGAGTGAGGAGGCTGGGAGGAAGGAGGAGCAGCAGACAGAGGATTCGGATTTGCAGCAGTGGACGGCGCAGAACTGTGGGTGGACGATAGGTTGCTCGAAGCACTTTCTGCCATCCACGACAGGACCTGCTCACACTGCTCATTTTCTAATAAAGGTCTCCCGCGTGGACCCATGAATTGTGCGATGAATGTCGGTACGCCAGAAACGTGCCTCTCTCCTAATCGCGCAGCAGTCGGCTGCGATACACCTGGATCAGGAGTTCGGCCTGTGCCCACACCCTCACTTGGCCCTCCACGTCCTCGGCCGCGTCCACGTCCTCTAGGCCTACCCCTACCCCTCAGCATGCCGTATTACCAGTGATTTGATTTCCCAGGCAGGAAATAAATTGGCGCAAGCCAGCAGGCCAAATATCCTTTTTTCCCTTTTTTTTAAAAGGAAAGGCCCACTGTGTCTATTCAATGAATAATAAGTTTAATAACTGTGTTGTGCCCCTGCAAATGTGTCACAGAACTTTAGTGTTGCAGAGTTATTAACTACAGCTGAGCAAGGAATTTCACAGGCAGGAAAGAAAGTGGCGCAAGCCTGCTGTAAAACGTAGCTGGTTGCGTCTGATTTTTTTACGTTCTCCACGCAGCACACACGTACCCAGAGCCCTGAGGACTGTCAGAGGCAGGCCAAATATACTTTTTTCCCTTTTTTTTTTAAAAGGAAAGGCCCACTGCGTCTATTCAATGAATAATAAGTTTAATAACTGTGTTGTGCCCCTGCAAATGTGTCACAGAACTTTAGTGTTGCAAAGTTATTAACTACAGCTGAGCAAGGAATTTCACAGGCAGGAAAGAAAGTGGCGCAAGCCTGCTGTAAAACGTAGCTGGTTGCGTCTGATTTTTTTACGTTCTCCACGCAGCACACACGTACCCAGAGCCCTGAGGACTGTCAGAGGCAGGCCAAATATACTTTTTCCCCTTTTTTTTAAAAGGAAAGGCCCACTGCGTTTATTCAATGAATAATATATGTCTTCTGGCCCTGCCTAATCAATTCTGTCCCTGTAGTATTAATGCAGGGTGCAATGCTCTGCACAGCCGATTTTGAGAAAAAAAAAATGCAACACAGCTAACAGCAGCCTGCACAGTACTCCACACGGTTAAATGTGGCTCTAGAAAGGACCGTTGGGGTTCTTGAAGCCTACGCTCACTCCTAACACTCTCCCTGCCTAACCACCACTTCTGTCCCTAATGCAGGGTGCAATGCTCTGCACAGCCGATTTTGAGAAAAAAAAAATGCAACACAGCTAACAGCAGCCTGCACAGTACTGCACACGGTTAAATGTGGCCCTAGAAAGGACCGTTGGGGTTCTTGAAGCCTACACTCACTCCTAACACTCTCCCTGCCTAACCACCACTTCTGTCCCTAATACAGGGTGCAATGCTCTGCACAGCCGATTTTGAAAAAAAAATAAATATATACACTGCTAACAGCAGCCTGCACACGGGTAGATGTGGCCCTAAGAAGGACCGTTGGGTTTCTTGAAGCCTACACTCACTACAAACACTCTCCCTACAGCAGCACCAGCAGCAGCACTTTCCCTCAGCTAACTCACAAGGCATCTGAGGCGAGCCGCGGGAGGGGCCGATTTTTATACTCCGGTGACATCTGATCTCCCCAGCCACTCACAGCAGGGGGGTGGTATAGGGCTGGAACAACACAGGAGGAAGTTGTAATGCCTTCCCTGTCTTTCAATTGGCCAGAAAAGCACGCTAACGTCTCAGAGATGAAAGTGAAAGTAACCCGAACATCGCGTGGTACTCGTTACGAGTAACGAGCATCCCGAACACGCTAATATTCGCCCGAGCATCAATCTCAGACGAGTACGTTCGCTCATCTCTATTCAGTATGTAAAATTTGGACGCTAATTCTTTAGCGCATAGAATTGAATAATCGAGTTGCGACCCATTAACTTTTCCAATATATGACATAATCAATGCTCGTGCCAAATTTCCCGTTTCTATGACACCGGAAAGTGAGAAAATTACATTCCGTTTGTAATATTTGGATGCTAATTCTTTTGCACATAGAATTTAATAATCAAGTTGTGACCCATTAACTTTTAATATTTATGACATAATCAATCCTTGTGCCAAATTTCACGTTTCTATGACACCGGAAAGTGAGAAAATTACATTCCGTACGTAAAATTTTGACGCTAATTCTTTTGTGCAAAGAATTTAATAATCGAGTTGGGACCCATAATTTTTCCTATTTATGACATAATAAATGCTCATGGCAAATTTCATGTTTCTACGACAACAGTAAGTGGCAGAATTAGATTCCGTACGTAAATTTCGGACGCTAATTCTTTTGCGCATAGACTTGAATAATCGAGATGGGACCCAATAACTTTTCCTATTTATGACATAATCAATGCTCATGCCAAATTTCACGTTTCTATGACACCGGAAAGTGAGAAAATTACATTCCGTACGTAAAATTTGGATGCTAATTCTTTTGTGCATAGAATTTCAAAATCGAGTTGGGACCCATAACTTTTCCTATTTATGACATAATTAATGCTCGTGCCAAATTTCACGTTTCTATGACACCGGAAAGTTAGAAAATTACATTTCGTACGTAAAATTTGGACGCTAATTCTTTTGCGCATAGAACTGAATGATCGAGCTGGGACCCATTAGCTTTTCCTATTTATGATATAATCAATGCTCGTGCCAAATTTCACGTTTCTATGACACCGGAATGTGAGAGAATTAGATTCCGTATGTAAAATTTGGACGCTAATTCTTTAGCGCATAGAATTGAATAATCGGGTTACGACCCATTAACTTTTCCAATATATGACATAATCAATGCTCGTGCCAAATTTCCCGTTTCTATGACACCGGAAAGTGAGAAAATTACATTCCGTTTGTAAAATTTGGACGCTAATTCTTTTGCGCATAGAATTTAATAATCAAGTTGGGACCCATTAACTTTTCCTATTTATGACATAATTAATTCTCGTGCCAAATTTCACATTTCTATGACACCGGAAAGTGAGAAAATTACATTCCGTACGTAAAATTTGGACGCTAATTCTGTTGTGCATAGAATTTAAAAATCGAGTTGGGACTAGAGATGAGCGAACGTACTCGTCTGAGATTGATGCTCGGGCAAATATTAGCGTGTTCGGGATGCTCGTTACTCGTAACGAGTACCACGCGATGTTCGGGTTACTTTCACTTTCATCTCTGAGACGTTAGCGCGCTTTTCTGGCCAATTGAAAGACAGGGAAGGCATTACAACTTCCTCCTGTGTTGTTCCAGCCCTATACCACCCCCCTGCTGTGAGTGGCTGGGGAGATCAAATGTCACCCGAGTATAAAAATCGGCCCCTCCCGCGGCTCGCCTCAGATGCCTTGTGAGTTAGCTAAGGGAAAGTGCTGCTGCTGGTGCTGCTGTAGGGAGAGTGTTTGTAGTGAGTGTAGGCTTCAAGAACCCCAACGGTCCTTCTTAGGGCCACATCTACCCGTGTGCAGGCTGCTGTTAGCAGTGTATATATATTTTTTTTTTTCAAAATCGGCTGTGCAGAGCATTGCACCCTGTATTAGGGACAGAAGTGGTGGTTAGGCAGGGAGAGTGTTAGGAGTGAGTGTAGGCTTCAAGAACCCCAACGGTCCTTTCTAGGGCCACATTTAACCGTGTGCAGTACTGTGCAGGCTGCTGTTAGCTGTGTTGCATATTTTTTTTTCTTCTCAAAATCGGCTGTGCAGAGCATTGCACCCTGCATTAGGGACAGAAGTGGTGGTTAGGCAGGGAGAGTGTTAGGAGTGAGTGTAGGCTTCAAGAACCCCAACGGTCCTTTCTAGGGCCACATTTAACCATGTGGAGTACTGTGCAGGCTGCTGTTAGCTGTGTTGCATTTTTTTTTTTTTCCTCAAACTCGGCTGTGCAGAGCATTGCACCCTGCATTAATACTACAGGGACAGAATTGATTAGGCAGGGCCAGAAAACATATTATTCATTGAATAGACGCAGTGGGCCTTTCCTTTTAAAAAAAAGGGGAAAAGTATATTTGGCCTGCCTCTGACAGTCCTCAGGGCTCTGGGTACGTGTGTGCTGCGTGGAGAACGTAAAAAAATCAGACGCAACCAGCTACGTTTTACAGCAGGCTTGCGCCACTTTCTTTCCTGCCTGTGAAATTCCTTGCTCAGCTGTAGTTAATAACTCTGCAACACTAAAGTTCTGTGACACATTTGCAGGGGCACAACACAGTTATTAAACTTATTATTCATTGAATAGACGCAGTGGGCCTTTCCTTTTAAAAAAAAGGGAAAAAAGGATATTTGGCCTGCAGGCTTGCGAATTTATTTCCTGCCTGGGAAATCAAATCACTGGTAATACAGCATGCTGAGGGGTAGGGGTAGGCCTAGAGGACGTGGACGCGGCCGAGGACGCGGAGGGCCAAGTGAGGGTGTGGGCACAGGCCGAACTCCTGATCCAGGTGTATCGCAGCCGACTGCTGCGCGATTAGGAGAGAGGCACGTTTCTGGCGTACCGACATTCATCGCACAATTCATGGGTCCACGCTGGAGACCTTTATTAGAAAATGAGCAGTGTGAGCAGGTCCTGTCGTGGATGGCAGAAAGTGCTTCGAGCAACCTATCGTCCACCCACAGTTCTGCGCCGTCCACTGCTGCAAATCCGAATCCTCTGTCTGCTGCTCCTCCTTCCTCCCAGCCTCCTCACTCCACTACAATGACACATGCTCAGCAGCGGGAAGACTCCCAGGAACTGTTCTCGGGCCCCTGCTCAGATTGGGCAGCAGTGGTTCCTCTCCCACCAGAGGAGTTTATCGTGACTGATGCCCAACCATTGCAAAGTTCCCGGGGTCCGGGGGATGAGGCTGGGGACTTCCGGCAACTGTCTCAAGACCTTTCAGTGGGTGAGGAGGACGATGACGATGAGACACAGTTGTCTTGCAGACAGGTAGTAGTGAGGGCAGTAAGTCCGAGGGAGGAGCGCACAGAGGATTCGGAGGAAGAGCAGCAGGACGATGAGGTGACTGACCCCACCTGGTTTGCAACGCCTACTCAGGACAGGTCTTCAGAGGGGGAGGCAAGGGCAGCAGCAGGGCAGGTTGCAAGAGGCAGTGCGGTGGCCAGGGGTAGAGGCAGGGCCAGACCGAATAATCCACCATCTGTTTCCCAAAGCGCCACCTCGCGCCATGCCACCCTGCAGAGGCCAAGGTGCTCTAAGGTCTGGCAGTTTTTCACAGAGATGCCTGACGACCGACGAACAGTGGTGTGCAACCTTTGTCGCGCCAAGATCAGCCAGGGAGCCACCACCAACAGCCTCACCACCACCAGCATGCGCAGACATATGATGGCCAAGCACCCCACAAGGTGGGACGAAGGCCGTTCACCGCCTCCGGTTTGCACCGCTGCCTCTCCCCCTGTGCCCCAACCTGCCACTGAGATCCAACCCCCCTCTCAGGACACAGGCACTACCGTCTCCTGGCCTGCACCCACACCCTCACCTCCGCTGTCCTTGGCCCCATCCACCAATGTCTGTCAGCGCACCGTCCAGCCGTCGCTAGCGCAACTGTTGGAGCGCAAGCGCAAGTACGCCGCCACGCACCCGCACGCTCAAGCGTTAACCGTCCACATAGCCAAATTTATCAGCCTTGAGATGCTGCCGTATAGGGTTGTGGAAACGGAGTCCTTCAAAAGTATGATGGAGGCGGCGGCCCCGCGCTACTCAGTTCCCAGTCGCCACTACTTTTCCCGATGTGCCGTCCCAGCCCTGCACGACCACGTCTCCCGCAACATTGTACGCGCCCTCGCCAACGCGGTTACTGCCAAGGTCCACTTAACAACGGACACGTGGACAAGCACAGGCGGGCAGGGCCACTACATCTCCCTGACGGCACATTGGGTGAATTTAGTGGAGGCTGGGACAGAGTCAGAGCCTGGGACCGCTCACGTCTTACCCACCCCCAGAATTGCGGGCCCCAGCTCGGTGGTGGTATCTGCGGCGGTGTATGCTTCCTCCACTAAAGCACCCTCCTCCTCCGCAACCTCTGTCTCGCAATCAAGATGTGTCAGCAGCAGCAGCACGTTGCCAGCAGTCGGTGTCTCGCGGCGTGGCAGCACAGCGGTGGGCAAGCGTCAGCAGGCCATGCTGAAACTACTCAGCTTAGGAGATAAGAGGCACACGGCCCACGAACTGCTGCAGGGACTGACAGAGCAGACCAGCCGCTGGCTTGCGCCGCTGAGCCTCCAACCGGGCATGGTCGTGTGTGACAACGGCCGTAACCTGGTGGCGGCTCTGCAGCTCGGCAGCCTCACGCACGTGCCATGCCTGGCCCACGTCTTTAATTTGGTGGTTCAGCGCTTTCTGAAAAGCTACCCACGCTTGTCAGACCTGCTCGTAAAGGTGCGCCGGCTCTGCGCACATTTCCGCAAGTCCCACACGGACGCTGCCACCCTGCGCACCCTGCAACATCGCTTTAATCTGCCAGTGCACCGACTGCTGTGCGACGTGCCCACACGGTGGAACTCTACGCTCCACATGTTGGCCAGGCTCTATGAGCAGCGTAGAGCTATAGTGGAATACCAACTCCAACATGGGCGGCGCAGTGGGAGTCAGCCTCCTCAATTCTTTTCAATTTCTATGTTCTTCGCCTGCACTCATGGTACAGAAAGGTGTGTGGGGTTGGCCTACACTTTAGCTACATAAATGTAACTTGGGCCTTGTCTATACTGCAGCTACTGAAATGGAACGAAGACTGCGCTCCCACTATACTGCTGCTTCGGAATTGTTACTGGGGCCTGTCTTGAGTGCTACTATTACTGAAATGGAACGAAGACTGCGCTCCCACTATACTGCTGCTTCGGAATTGTTACTGGGGCCTGTCTTGAGTGCTACTATTACTGAAATGGAACGAAGACTGCGCTCCCACTATACTGCTGCTTCGGAATTGCTACTGGGGCCTGTCTTGAGTGCTACTATTACTGAAATGGAACTAATACTGTGCTCCCCCTATAATGCTGCTAGTGATATGTTAGTGGGGCCTGTCCTAATGCTACGGCTGAAATGTTACTAATTATGGGCTCTGCCTATACCGCTGCTAATGGTATGTCTCTGGGGTGTGGAAACAGAGGCTTCCCAAAGACATGATGGCGGCGAGGCCATTTCCCACCAACGCTGTTACTGTAAAGGTGCATATAACCACGGACACGTGGAGAGGACACGTAGTGCCTCAAAAACATCCCCCGCCACGGCCCACTTAATCCTGGCCACATTCCGAAAACCAACAAAATAAAACCGCGCTACTAGGTCCGCAGTCACCACCACATTACCACCAACGCGGTTACTGTTAAGGTGCATATAACCACGGAGACGTGGAGAGGACACGTAGTGCCTCAAAAACATCCTCTGCCACGGCCCACTTAATCCTGGCCACATTCCAAAAACCAACAAAATAAAACCGCGCTACTAGGTCCGCAGTCACCACCACATTACCACCAACGCGGTTACTGTTAAGGTACATATTACCAGTCTGACTGGGGCATGCAGTGTGGGCCGAAGCCCACCTGCATTAAGCACGACATTACTACCTCAGCTGTGTTGGGCAATGCAGTGGGATATTTTTATGTACCGCCGGTGGGTTCCAGGGAGCCACCCATGCTGTAGGTGCACACGGAGTTTAACCTACATGTGTCCACTTGTAAAGAACCCCAGTCTGACTGGGGCATGCAGTGTGGGCCGAAGCCCACCTGCATTAAGCACGACATTACTACCTCAGCTGTGTTGGGCAATGCAATGGGATATTTTTATGTACCGCCGGTGGCTTCCTGGCACCCACCCATGCTGTGGGTCCACAGGGACTTCACAATAGGGAGTTGTACCTGCCTGTGTCTATGAATTAAAAAGCCCGGTCTGACTGGGGCATGCAGACACCTTGACAGAATGAATAGTGTGTGGCACATAGGTTCCCCATTGCTATGCCCACGTGTGCAGCTCCTGATGGCGGTGGCACAGGATTATATTTCTCATTGCTTCTGTACAGCATTGTGGGCTATCGCCCCACCCCTTTTAAAGAGGGTCGCTGCCTAGCCGTGCCAACCCTCTGCAGTGTGTGCCTGCAGTTCCTCCTCATGGCAGACGCACTTATAAATAGACATGAGGGTGGTGTGGCATGAGGGCAGCTGAAGGCTGCGCAGGGACAGTTTGGTGTGCGCTGTGGACACTGCGTCGTGCAGGGGGGAGGGGGGTTGGGCAGCATGTAACCCAGGAGAAGTGGCAGCAGAGTGTCATGCAGGCAGTGATTGTGCTTTGTTGTAGGTAGTGTGGTGCTTATCTAAGGTATGCCATGCTAATGAGGGCTTTTCAGAAGTAAAAATTGTTGGGAGGGGGGGGCCCACTCTTGCCGGTATTGTGGCTTAATAGTGGGACCTGTGAACTTGAGATGCAGCCTAACATGTAGCCCCTCGCCTGCCCTATCCGTTGCTGTGTCGTTCCCATCACTTTCTTGAATTGCCCAGATTTTCACACATGGAAACCTTAGCGAGCGTCATGCAGGCAGTGATTGTGGGGGGAGGGGGGTTGGGCAGCATGTAACCCAGGAGAAGTGGCAGCAGAGTGTCATGCAGGCAGTGATTGTGCTTTGTTGTAGGTAGTGTGGTGCTTATCTAAGGTATGCCATGCTAATGAGGGCTTTTCAGAAGTAAAAATTGTTGGTAGGGGGGGGGGGCCCACTCTTGCCGGTATTGTGGCTTAATAGTGGGACCTGTGAACTTGAGATGCAGCCCAACATGTAGCCCCTCGCCTGCCCTATCCGTTGCTGTGTCGTTCCCATCACTTTCTTGAATTGCCCAGATTTTCACACATGGAAACCTTAGCGAGCATTGGTGTGCGCTGTGGACACTGCGTCGTGCAGGGGGGAGGGGGGTTGGGCAGCATGTAACCCAGGAGAAGTGGCAGCAGAGTGTCATGCAGGCAGTGATTGTGCTTTGTTGTAGGTAGTGTGGTGCTTATCTAAGGTATGCCATGCTAATGAGGGCTTTTCAGAAGTAAAAATTGTTGGGAGGGGGGGGGCCCACTCTTGCCGGTATTGTGGCTTAATAGTGGGACCTGTGAACTTGAGATGCAGCCCAACATGTAGCCCCTCGCCTGCCCTATCCGTTGCTGTGTCGTTCCCATCACTTTCTTGAATTGCCCAGATTTTCACACATGGAAACCTTAGCGAGCATCGGCGAAATACAAAAATGCTCGGGTCGCCCATTGACTTCAATGGGGTTCGTTATTCGAAACGAACCCTCGAGCATTGCGAAAATTTCGTCCCGAGTAACGAGCACCCGAGCATTTTGGTGCTCGCTCATCTCTAATACTGAATCTAATTCTCTCACATTCCGGTGTCATAGAAACTTGAAATTTGGCACGAGCATTGATTATGTCATAAATAGGAAAAGCTAATGGGTCCCAACTCGATTATTCAATTCTATGCGCAAAAGAATTAGCGTCCAAATTTTACGTACGGAATGTAATTTTCTTACTTTCCGGTGTCATAGAAACGTGAAATTTGGCACAAGCATTGATTATGTCATAAATAGGAAAAGTTAATGGGTCCCAACTCAATTATTAAATTCTATGCGCAAAAGAATTAGTGTCCAAATTTTACGTACGGAATCTAATTCTCTCACTTCCAGTGTCATAGAAACTTGAAATTTGGCACGGCATTGATTGTGTCATATATCGAAAAAGTTAATGGGTCCCAACTTGATTATTAAATTCTATGCGCAAAAGGATTAGCGTCCAAATTTTATATACGGAATCTAATTCTCTCACTTCCCGATGTCAGAGAAACTTGAAATTTGGCATGAGCATTGATTATGTCATAAATAGGAAAAGTTATTGGGTCCCAACTTGATTGTTCAATTCTAAGCGCAAAAGAATTAGCGTTCAAAATTTACATACGGAATGTAATTCTCTCACTTACTGTTGTCGTAGAAACATGAAATTTGCCATGAGCATTGATTATGTCATAAATAGGAAAAGTTATTGGGTCCCAACTCGATTATTCAATTCTAGCGCAAAAGAATTAGCGTCGAAATTTTACATACATAATCTAAATCTCTCACTTTCCGATGTCAGAGAAACTTGAAGTTTGGCACGAGTATTGAATATGTCATATATAGGAAAATTAATGGGTCCCAACTCAATTGTTCAATTCTAAGTGGAAAAGATTTAGCATCCAAATTTTATGTACGGAATCTAATTCTCTCACTTCCTGATGTCATTTTATATAAAGGAAACGTCGCATGGTTACCTCCCGTGGTGTTTCCTGGGTAACGCAGAGAAGTATGCAAAATGGTGAACATATGTTTTTTCTCGGTATCTCTAAAGTAACCACGACGTCATAAGATTTTCTGTGCAAACACCAGATAAACACCAGTACCAAATTAACTCGGGCGTAGCCGGGTATATCAGCTAGTGTAGTATAATGCTGACAAACACAACAAGTTTGACTGCTATGTATGTGGAAGTGCCAGGCCACACCCAGGTACCATCCCTCTCCAAATCCCGGCAGAAAGTGAGGACTGCTTCCTCAGCCTCTTCACCAACACCTCAGCATCTCATGTCTACATAGATACCATTGGTGTTCCAAGGGGGGTACCCGACGAATTCAAAGTCAGGGACCAAATAAAAGCGGGGTTTGAGTCACTAATACCCATTATCACTGTTAACAAAAACGCAGATTGAATAAACTATATCTATTACAATCAGCAGAGGTTTGTCAATTATACCAAAGATGCCTTACAGGGACTAGCAGACCAGCTAGGACCGACTTCCTCCATGACTTTCCAGAAAACAATGGCATTAGACATGATCTTAGCAGAGAAAGCAGGGGTATGTAAAATGATAGGGGAGACCTGCTGCACGTACATGCCCGACAACACAGGGCCAAATGGTAAAGTGACCATAGCCATTAAGAAGTTAGAGGACTTGTCAGTGGAGCTAAAGAAAAACTCAGGTATAAATGACCCATGGGACCAATACTTTAGTTGGAGGAGTGGACGGCAGAGAATGCTGGCTCAGGTAGGGATAACCATGCTTGTAATTCTGATTATCTTTGCCATCATAGTCTGCTGCGTACTACCCTGCCTGAAGAAACTCTGTTAGAAGGCCGTGGACAATGCTTCGCTGACACTGCTGAACATGGAGAGTCCAGAGGACTGCGAGAAATCCTACACCCCCCTACAGACTCTTTCCCCTAAGCAATTACAATACCTTTAAGCCCATAGGGACAGCATCTGACTTCTTTATGTGCAAAGTCCGTGGCAAGGGGGGTCATGGGATAGCCATGACTCATCTAATGTATGGCACAAAGAGTTCCGAGGCACAAAGAGACAAATAAGATAGGCCCGGGATTAGGGACAGATAAAATAGTCATTTTAAGGGGGGATTGTAATGAACTGTAATAAACTATGTAAAATGCCTATTGCAAATATGTGCTTCTCTCCTCCACTTGCTAAAACAGCTGCCTGCTAAAGTGCTGACTAATTACTTGCTCCCCCCTCCCACCATGTTACTCAAGATGGCACATTTCTCGTCCAGGAATTCCATGGTGACGTCAGCTCCTGAAGGAAGAGACCCATGTAAGGCAATAACCAATCAGCTACAGATTCATACTTCATGACGTATTAACTATGCATACTATCTATAAAACCTCATGCAGCTTGATTAGAATAAAGGAAGTGTCATTTAACTGAACTGTGGGTCAGAGTGTGATTCTTTTGTACATGCACAGGC
The DNA here is from genome assembly GCF_035609145.1 of Eleutherodactylus coqui. Taxonomy (NCBI): domain Eukaryota; kingdom Metazoa; phylum Chordata; class Amphibia; order Anura; family Eleutherodactylidae; genus Eleutherodactylus; species Eleutherodactylus coqui. The sequence continues at coordinate 130,823,141 of NC_089839.1, read as the reverse complement.
CTTGGAGCTTTTAATCAGGATGGGGGCAGATATTCATTAGGTACTTTCTTTACCAATCCATTACAAAACCTAGCCTTGTTCTACATTTCCCACTTACCTAGTTCCTCCCTCCTGGTCCTGACCCCACCTCTGTTCCTAATTGCACTTCATTTATAAGTTCAGCCTTGCCACTCCTTCAGTGTGTGATTATTGAGTTTCTCAGCTTGTAATCAAGTTCCACTGCTGCCAGTTCCTCTGTTACTACAACTGCGACTACCTGCTAACGACTCAGCTTCCACTTGACTATGATTCCTGCCTCATCCTCTGTACCGCAACCATGACCACCTGCTAACGACTCAGCTTCCACTTGACTATGATTCCTGCCTCATCCTCTGTACCACAACCGTGACCACCTGCTAACGACTCAGCTTCCTCTCGACCACAAGTCCGGCTTGGCTACTACACCTGGGCTTCAATCCAGTGCCGGTAAGAGCTTACAAAATAATCATGCCCAAAAATGGACTCTGTAGTGACCACACTCAGAAAACAAGTCGCATAACTTTAGGAATTTTGTGCCTCCTATCAAGAGAAGGTTGTTGCTATGCCACGGGAGATCGAGGGGCTACAGAGACAGCTCTTGGAGATCACCAAAGCCCAGATACACAGAGACATATATATGTCACAAGTAAAATCTTAGCCAATAGAGACACAACATTTAAAAACACAATAGTCAACAGATGTTACCTCACAAAAACCAAAAGAACCCAGTTGTGGATGTGTGTTGTCATTTTACGGCATCATATGGGGCAGCCCCAGGTCATTAACCTCTTCAGTGCTCAATGCCGTTACGCCGGGGTCCAGTCTGAGCATTTGCGCATGTGCAGGATCACCTCGGTGTTGTATATGTGTAAATACATCTCCTCTAGCTGATAACAGAGACAATAGTAGGGACCAGGACCTGCTATGCTGCAACAGCCAAATGACCTGTGATGATGTCATCATCATGTGATCAATAGGGGGCAGAGCTCAACAGTGAGCAAGAGAAGTGGTGAGCAAGAGAAGAAGAGCTTGGGATTGTCCAATTCTTTGGAACTATCTAGAAAGTTCTTGACTGGAATGGAAGAGGTTGTGGGTTCGAACCCTAATAGTAGCCCTTCTCTTTGAGGATGGCGTCTGGACATCCCAGGTGCTGGCTTCCCTCGGTATCTCCTGTGAAACTCCTTTGTGAGCCCCGGAGCATGCACATTTTTCTCTGCCTCCCAGGAGGTCTCTTCTGGCCCCTACACTTGCCACTTCACAAGGTACTGTATTTTACTTATCTGGAGTCTAGAATCTAGGATCTTCTCTACCATGAATTCATCCTGGCCCTGAACATTCACAGGAGGAGGAGGCGGTTGATGTCTTCCCACAAAAGTGTTCTCATGAAATGCCTTTTGTAGGGAAGCATGAAAAACAGGGTGAATCCTTAAGGCTGCCCAGGAGCTTCAACCGGAATGCCACCTGGCTGACCTTTGTTGTAATTGGGAAAGGTCACAAGAATCTTTGTCCTAGTTTGGGAGAGGGTACGTGCGCCTCCAGGTTCCTTGAGGATAACCACATCTTTTCTCCAACCTGGAAGGTAGGAGCTGCTTGGCGATGATGGTCGGATGTCTTCTTATAGGTATTCTGGGCTTCCTGTAAGGTTTCTTTCAGTTGTTTCTGCATTTCTGCTTACGCCGTCAGTCTATGGTTAACTGTTGGGACCAGAGTGTTGATAGGGAGGCCTGGAATAAAGATGGGATGTGTACCGTATTTGGAATAGAATAGGGCTCTGGGTGGTTGAACTATGTTGAACATTGTTGTAGGTGAACTCTGCTGTTGACAAATAATCCACCCAGTCATCCAAATATGGGCTTGACAAAGCAACTGTTAGGTTTAAAAACTTGCTAAGTGATCATACTCAAAGAGTGGTCATAAATGGCTGCACATCCAAGTGGAAGAATGGATCAAGTGGGGTACCACAAGGCTCTGTCCTAGGCTCAGTGTTGTTCAACATTTTTATAAATGATCTGGAGGAGGGAATTGATGGGAAACTGATCAAATTTGCAGATGACACAAAGCTAGGAGGGATAGCTAACACTAGGGAAGAGAGGGAGTATTCAAAAAGATCCAGAAAAGCTTGCACAGTGGGCAGCGACTAATAGAATAGTATTTAACAAGCAGAAATGCAAAGTCCTACATCTGGGCAAGAAAAATGAAGAAAGCACATACAGAATGGGTGGAATTGAGCTAAGGAGCAGCACATGTGAAAAAGACTTGGGTATACTAATAGATCATAGACTGAACATGAGTCAACAATGTGATGCAGCAGCCAAAAAGGCAAACACAATTCTGTGATGTATTAAGAGAAGCATAGAGTCTAGATCACGTGAGGTAATTATCCCCCTCTACTCTTCCTTAGTCAGACCTCATCTGGAATACTATGTCCAGTTCTGGGCACCCCACTTTAAAAAAAACATAGACAAACTGGAGCAAGTTCAGAGAAGAGTTACCAAGATGGTGAGCAGTCTGCAATCATGTCCTATGAGGAATGCTTAAAGGATCTGAGAATGTTTAATTTACAAAAAGAAGTCTGAGAGGAGACTTAATAGCTGTCTACTAGAGATGAGCGAACCTACTCGTTTTGAGTAATTACTCGATCGAGCACCGCGATTTTCGAGTACTTCAGTACTCGGGTGAAAAAATTCGGGGGGCGCCGAGGGGTGGGGGGAGGCGTGGCGGCGCGGAGGGTAGCAGCAGGGAACAGGGGGGAGCCCTCTCTCTCTCCCTCTCCCTCTCCCCCCACTCCCCGCTGCAACCCCCCACTCACCCACGGCGCCCCCCGAATCTTTTCGCCCGAGTACGGAAGTACTCAAAAATCGCGGTACGCGGGTGAAAAAGGGGCGTGGCTGAGTAGGTTTGCTCACCTCTACTGTCTACAAATTACTGAAGGGTTGTCACAGTGCAGAGGGATCAGCCCTATTCTCATTTGCACAAAGAAAGACTAGAAGCAATGAGATAAAACTAAAAGGGAGGAGACACAAATTAGATATTAGAAAAAACTTTCTGACAGCGAGGGTGATCAGTGAGTGGAACAGGTTACCACAGGATGTGAAGAGTTCTTCAATGGAAGTGTTCAATCAAAGGCTGGACAAATATCTGTCTGGGATGATTTAGTGAATCCTGCACTGAGCAGGGGGTTGGACTCGATGACCCTGGAGGTCCCTTCCAACTTTACCATTCCATGATACTATGATCATCCTGTAGATGGGAGATAAAGCAGCAGAGATATTGCTCCAAAGTCTGTTTTGTTCTTTCCATCTGGTCATTAGACTGTGGATAAAAGGCAGAGGAAAGATTTACAGTAACACCCAGGGCTGTGTAGAACTGTCTCCAGAACTTCGAGTTAAACTGGACCCCTCTGTCAGAGACCACATCATCCGGAATTCCATGTAATCAAAAAACTTCCCGGATCATTAACTCTGCTGTGTTCTTGGTGGTGGGAATCTTTTCTATTGGGATCAAGTAGGCCATCTTTGTAAGTCGATCCACGACCACAAGGACAGTAGTTATTCTCTTTTGAGGGGGGAAAATCCACTATAAAATCCATGGATATAGATGAATCTGGATGGGACTGGAAGGGGCTGTTGCAGGCCCAAAGGGGGAGTACGTGGCGTCTTGTTCCGAGCACATACCTCGCAACAAATTACATACTTCTTCACATCCCTCCTGCAGTCAGGCCACCATAAGGAACGAAGTAGAAGTTCTGAAGTCTTTGTGGTCCCCAGGTGACCAGCCAGCTTGGAATTGTGGACTAGTTTAAGGACTTTGAGTCAAGCAGCCTTGGGAACATACAGTTGGTGTTCTTGCCTCCAAAACCCTTCTGTAAAGGAAAGCTTCACATTTAGACCAATCTGATCAGCTTCTACGATGAAGTACATTTTAAGCTGGACCTGGGAGAGTCTACTGATCTTGTATATCTGGATTTCTCTAAAGCATTTGACACCGTGCCACAAAATAGGTCGATATATAAAATGAGGCAGCTCGGACTGGGCGAAAACGTTTGTATCTGAGTAAAAAACTGGCTCAGAGATAGAAAGCAGAGGGTTGTAATACATGGTTCGTACTCTGATTGGGCCACCGTTGCTAGTGGGCTGCCACAGGGCTCAGTACTAGGCCCCATTCTGTTCAACATATTTATCAACGACCTGATAGAGGGACTGCACAGTAAAATATTAATATTTGCAGATGATACAAACTTATATAAGACAATTAATACAATGGAGGACAATGTGCAGCTGAAAAAGAGACCTAGATAAGTTGGGGGTTTGGGCAGAAGAATAGCAAATAAAGTTGAATGTGGATAAATGTAAGGTTATGCACATGGGCAGGAGAAATGGATGTCACTAATATACACTAAATGAGGTACAGCTAGGAAAAAGTGATATGGAAAAAAACCTGGGGGTACTAGTGGACTGTAGATTTAACTGGAGCAAGCAATGCCAGTCAGCTGCTGCAAAAGCTGATAAAGTCTTGGAGTGCATTAAAAGAGGCATAGGGGCGAGGGACGAGAACATTATTCTCCCACTATATAAGGCACTTGGCAGGCCCAACATGGAATACTGCACACAGTTCTGAACAACGGTGCTCGGGAAAGATGTTGCAGTGCTTGAGGGGGTACAAAGAAGGGTAACTAAATTAATAAATGGAATGAGAGGACTGGAATACCCAGAGAGGCTATCAAAATTAGGCTTATTCTCCCTGGAAAAAGACGGTTAAGAGGCAATTAAATAACTATGTATAAATACATTAGGGGACAATACAAAGGTCTCTCCCATGATCTGTGTATACCCAGGACTACGTTTAGAGGAAAGAAAGTTTCATCACCAACACAGAAGGGGGTTCTTTAATGTAAGAGCAGTAAGACTGTGAAAATTTCTGCCTTAGGACGTGGTGATGGCAAAATCCATTGAGAAGTTTAGGAGGGGACTAGACGTCTTTCTTGAGCAGAAGAATATTACAGGATATAGGCATTAGGTGACCAGCGGGGTTGTTGTTCTGGGTCTTACATTAAGGTAGGAACTATCAAAGGTTGATCCAGGGATTATTCTGGTTGCCATTATGGAGTCGGAAAGGAATTTACCCCAAATGGGCCAATTGGCTTCTGCCCCTTGAGGTTTTTGCCTTCCTCTGGATCAACTGGGGGGTTGAAACAGGCTGAACTAGATGGACATTGTCTTCATTCAGCCTAGCATACTATGTTACTATCCTTAGAAGGACGACTAAAGAATGGGTATTTTTCATATGCTCCCTTAAGCTTTGTTAGGAGGCCTTCGGCGTGTAAGATGCCCCAAAAATTTTTGGGGGACAGAATTGTGTCGTCTGTATTTGCTCTCTCTTCAGACTCTGTACTTATCCTGGACAATGCATCTGCCTTACAATTTCAGGCACCAGGCCGGTAGAACACAATGAAATTAAACCTGGAGAAGAACAAGGCCCATCGTACTTGTCTCGCAGATAACCTCTCGGCTGTGCGGAGAAACTCTACATTTTTGTGATCAGTAAGGACTGTCACTGGATGATGGGCTGCTTTCAAGAGGTGTCTCCTCTTGGTGAAAGCCACTTTGATGCCCAGAAACTCCTTGTTCCCCACATCATAGTTTTTCTCAGTGGGAGATAATGTGCAGGATAGAAATGTATGTAGTTGCATCTTATCTCCTATTCGCTGTGACAAAATGGTTCCCACAGCGGAGTCAAAGTCGTCCACCTCCACGACAAAAGGCAACTCTGGGTTTGGGTGGATCAGTATTGGTGCTAAGGTAAATAGAGTCTTTCGTTTTTCAAAAGTGGTTTGTGCCTCTGAGGGACCAGGAAAACGCGCGCGCTTTCTTTGTGAAGGAAGTGATGGGATAGATGACTTTTGAGAAGTCCTTGATAAACTTTCTGTAGAAATTCGCAAAACCAATCAGGCGCTGTACTTCCTATAGATTTTTAGGAATGGGCCAATCCAGGATGGCTTTAACCCTTTCCAATCCAATTTGTACCCTGGTTTTTCTAGGGGGCTTACTCTTTTTCTGCCGTTATACAACGGCGCTATATGCTGGCTAAAGCCAGTACTTCATGAGGTGACATGTTGGATAGGCTCCGACAGCAAAGAGGCTGGCAATATACAGTAAAAGAACCCTGACGGACATCTTTCAACATCGGAGCTGTACAGCCTTAAATCATAATGCCTTAAGACGTCAGGCAGTAGATTGGAAAGGGTTAATCTTGCTGGGATCCAAACTTAAGCCCTCTGGGAAGATAACGTATATCAAGAATTGTATTTTGGTCTGTTTGAACTCACATTTCTCTAACTTGATGTAGAGATTATTCTTTTGGAGCCGTTCCAAGACCACCCCAACGTGTCCGCGATGTTCCTCCAAATTGTCAGAGAATATGAGGATGTCAAGATATGCCACCATGAATTGATCCAACATGTCTCGAAACACATCGTTGATAAAGTGGTGAAACCTAGCCCAGTTATCTAGTTCCTGGAGGCTGGTCCTGACCCCGCCTTTGTTCCTAAATGCACTTTCTTTATAACCCAGCCTTCCCACTCCTTCAGTGCGTGATTATTGAGCTCTCAGCCTGTAATCAAGTTCCACTGCTGCCAGTTCCTCTGTTACTACAACTGCGACTACCTGCTAACGACTCGACTTCCACTTGATTATGATTCCTGCCTCATCCTCTGTACTGTAACCGTGACCACCTGCTAATGACCTGGCTTCCACTTGACTACGATTCCTGCATTCTCTTCTGTACCACAACCGTGACCACTTGCTAACAACTCGGCTTCATATCGACTATTCTCCAGTTCCGCTTGGGTACTACACCTGGGCTTCAATCCAGCACCGGTAAGACCTTACACAGATATTGTCATACATTATGGTACGGCACATCGTAGATGGATTCCAGCCTAGTATAGTCTTAGGGCCTATTCCAGGAGGATGAAAATAGAAAAATTATGGTTTGGTACCTGTGCACCGCAACTCCCTCCTCGTCTTCTTCTCACCTTAAGTTAAACACCCATATCCTTGGCCCTATTTCAGTTCCTTAGCTTGTTCTAAGAAGTTCCCGCTTGTCTCAAAGTACTCCTCTAAGGCATCCTTTAAGTTCAATCTCCTACTCTCAGATGGTTTAACGAGGAATCTCTAAACTGTGGTATGATAGAAATGTCTTGTGACTGTAGATTTGAGGGCTTTTACCCACAGGCCTTTTTTTAACGCTGCGATATCGCTGCATTTTTTTTTTTACTGCAAATGTCAATGCGACTTTCTGATGTTAAAATCGCATCGCACAAAAATGTTCCTCTCATTTCATATGGGTCTCTTGTCGTGTCTTCTATGTCGGTTTTTGAATCGTTTCACAAATGGTTTAATGTTTGTTCATTCTTTTGGTGTAAATTGCTCACAGTTGGTTACTTCAATACTTTTGGGTCCTAGTGGTTTATTTATATATCACGTAGGCCGCCTGCAGATAGGTGGAAATTCCGCGGTGGGATTTCCCACGGAATTTCCGCCCCTGGAAGCTGCCATAGGATTGCGTTGACAAACGCAATCCTATGCAGACGGCTGCAATTTTGCTGCGATGGCTGCGATTTTGCAAACAAATCGCTGCATGCCATGCACAGAAATGTCACTCACCAGCCGCCGGCTCCACTCTGCGCGTGCATCGGTTGCCCGGCAGCCGGCACATGAAAGAGCTGGGGCCGCGGGAGAGGTGAGTGCCCGCGCTGCTCTCTGCAGACGCTCGGGTCGGGTCCAACTGCGAGAATTCTCGCAACCGGATCCGACCTGGCCTTATGCTTGCTTTAATGATTCCTTTATTGTGAATTATTAGTCACAATGTTGATGGTTAAATGTTTTCTTAAAGGGGTTCTGACATCAAAAAAAAAAATTGTACTCACCTTGCCTGGCCTGGCCCGATCGCTAGGCATGTCCCCTCCAGCCGGCATCTTCTTCTGTGCCTTTAAAGCAAAAAGACCGCTTCCTGCTCTGGTCCGTCCGTCAGGCACTTCCGAGGTGAACGGACGGACCGCCCACAGCAAGCACGTCACAAGCAGTGCTTGCTGTGGGCGGCCTGTCCGTCCTGCTGAACTCCGGAGTGCTGCGCATGCACAGTGGAGACGCAGCCCGTCCTGACTCCTGTCAGAGGGCACCTCTCCACTGTGCATGCACGCGATCCCGGAGCGGCGCGGCTCAAGCAGACAGAAGAGGAGGAACAGCGCCTGCCGGGAGATGACCCCCCGATGTCAACAACAACAGAAGAACAGGTAAGTATTATCTTTTTATGCTTTAGCAGCCATTAAACCGTGGGTTCCCTGGGTCCATTAGGCAGACCAGGGAACAATGGCTGCTAAAGCATAAAAACATTATTTGTGTCAGAACCCTTTTAACAAATTCTGATAAGTAAACAGTTAAATAAATATTTTTTCCCACAACTCTACAAATGGTTAGGTTGTTGCACAGTAATTTGAAACAATTACTAAATGGTGAAAAAATGTAGAGATACTGTCTTTTTAAATAATTCAAAATTGTAAAGGAACATTGCACATGTCAGTATCTATACTGACAATGCAAGATATGAGCTTTACATTTCCCTAGCAAATAAAGATGAACTTAATTGGGTAAGCATTTCTGCCCACTCGAGGAGTCATAAAGCCATAGAAAGTAGAATGAAAGCACATTTAACCACAAACCTTGGGACACAGCTTGCCCAAGATGGCAGCAGTATATGATAATATGCCAGGCAGAGCAGCGTGCATACGTAAAAGTGGCCAAAACAAACAGGCAGCACCCAATCCATCACCAATTTATACTTTCTCAAAAATGCTCTAGCCTGAGGCTTGAGTTTAGAGGCATAGCTAGGCTTTCTTTCACCAAACTTCCAGCTGCAGGGGGCCGATAATGATGTCACTTATACCAGTACAAAAGAAGATAAAATAGGCCAGCACTACCCAATGGAAATATATCTCAATAGAATTATATAGGTGCATGTTAAACCATGGCTGCAACATACAGTAGAAGCAGAAACCAAAAATAGCAACAGCACGCAAAATAAATTTACTATCAGAGGTATACATACCTATAATCAATACTCTAACCACATTAAATAATGCAAGGTTCTTGGTATATAATTCGATCGAATTACATTGGCCCATCTACCAACATTCAGGTGACCAAGCTTTTAGATGGGTCCTAACGCTAATACCAGGTGGTAGAGCTCAACCTGGGAAAGTTATACCAGTGTCACGTGAAATGCTGTATTGAATCACCAGCTCCTTTCAGCTGGTGATTAGCTCTAGTGGTCACATGACCTAGTGTTGTCTAGTGTTGTGACGTCAGGGCTTTATTTTAGAAATGAAGCCAGCGGGGACTGGGCAGCAGCAAAACGGCAGTGGTGGAAGAACAGAGAGGGTGAGTATATCTTTTTATTTTAGTACAACAGGCTTCCGCGACATGTCATCATGTCAATGCAGAGGGTTCCTTGAGTGTGATTTGTCAATAATCCTTAGGGTTTGCTGTCACTGTAAAAAGTTCCTTTAGTGTTGTGTGTTAGAAAATCTTCATTGTACTGTCTTTCTCTTCTTTGATGCTACAGCTCCTGCAGTATATGATTTGATTGGTTGACAAGAAGGCATTGACCTTGGCCACTCAATCAGCCATTATGTAAGTGTATATATTCCAGCCTCTGACTTGGGCATGGGTCATTTTAATTTCCTTTGCTGTTTCTGTCCATGCTTTTTGTTCTGTCTGGTGGTTTCTATGTAGTTCTAGTTTCTGTCCTGTTTGTGCCACCTATCCGAATGGTGTTTGCATGCTCGGGTCCAACTGGTTTCCTCACGTCCATTAGTGGGTGGACAACAGAGTGTAGTCATGTCTATTGTGTATGCTGTTCCTGTATTCCCTCTGTCTATTGGTGTATGGATGCCTGTGTAGTGGCCCAGCCGGTCCTACAGAACATTCACATCAACATCTGTCCTGTCTCACCTGTCTATGTACCTGCCTTGGGCATAGAAGGTGCCATACATCAGGGAAACCCTGTTTCTTTCCCTGTTCTGAGCCTAGAGCTTAGTCCTGACGTTAACTGGCTGCTCATTGGCTAATTGTCAAGTTCACATTGATTGGAGCAGAGTCCAGGGCAGGAAAAATTCAATTAGAGTTCCTATACAGAGTGGGAGGAGAGAAGAAAAGTGCGGGAACTGAAAGAAGAGATAAAAGGGGGAAGGTGAGTGAGTAAGCAAGAGTTGGAGCTAGAAGCAGTTGGGAGTTGGAGAAGGAGGCTGTCCAGTTGCAATTAGGCATTGGAAGAGAGAGGTCGTGTCAGAGAAGGAGGAGGTGTTCGTGCATGAGAGAAAGCAGCCTCCTCACAGTCTTCACAAGGTTGAGCAAGGTATCATTCCACTCCCTTGGTGTTCCACAGCAGAGAGAGAGCTACCCAGTGAACTTAAAGCCAGGAGTGCAATTCACTGCATATTGCTATACCTACTTGTACCATCACCAAGTACTGCATTTGGAAGTTTTGTATATTCAACTGTTACAAATACCAGTTTAGTAAATCTGCGTACTAACAGATTACTATCACAAGCTACCATACTCGTCTCAATTCTTTCATCGGCATTGCATCCTGAGGGTCCAGGTTGGAGTACTGATATCAATGTAGTACAGAGAAAGTCCCACAGCACACCTCAATATGCAGAAAAGAGTACAGAAGTTACGGTAAATACGTAATGCAGAAGCCATTTATGGGACCACGAATCTTCAATCCCCAGTATACCTCGTCCAAAATAGAAAAGAAGTGGCAGCATCAATGGTGTAGCAAAAGAAATGAAGTTTTTTATTGCTCCAGGTTGGAGTACTGGTGTCACCCGTGGCAAGATAGGCTTTCCTGTTAAGCGTACCATGGTACACTTTGGCCACTTTTATTTTGGCCACTGTGTGAAAGCTGAGCAGGGCATTGTTATCACCATTGTCAGGAGAGGCTACAGAGCCACCCATGAAACCCCATGGTCTTCCTCATTTTGGCATGCTCAGCTCAGCCGTTGCACCTGTTTCTCAATCGCCCATGGCTGTGTGGATGGCTGTGTCATATCCTGTTTGGTGTGTTAGCATTTTTATCTGCTGCAATTCCCTCTCCATCCTACATACATGCCAAGATCCCTAGGTTTGAGGTGTAAGCCCATCCCTATCAGTACAATAATGTAGGCAGGGTCTGCAAGATGAACTGTAGTCTCCTCTATTATAACTGTGTGACAGAACAAGTGGAGGGTATGGCCTAGAGTGTGATGTGAGCTGTGGAGACTTAGTAGGAGAGCTCCCACCAGTTATACTAACTTCCTAACTTGTTTTTATTTTGTGCTGGCTGCCTTGCCTGTCTCTGGGCCTTTGGTTGTGCTGCACCATGGTTCCTTTTGTGGGAGAGCAGAGAAGCAGTGATATCAGAGGCTGGTCTGTTGTGAGGCCTGTCTGTCATTTAACTAAGTTGCGATGATGAGGAGGAAAGAAGCCAACAGTGCACGTGCGCTTCATGATGGTGCACAGGCACCTGCAAATGCTTCTGCAAGTACTTTGCATCGTGAGACTACCTGTGCAACATTGGAGGCAATATTGAATATTGAGCGGGTGATCATCCGGAATGTATGGAACACTTTAACCATTCTGATCTCTTTACTAAGAAATGCTATAATGGAGTGAACAAATTGGCGTAACTTGCTTGCTCAATTTCTTCTAAAACACCCATTAGAAATGCTCATGAAACATCTACAGTTGTATTTGTTTCCTGTGATGAGACGTTTAATACGTTATCTCACTCTGCTAAGAATAGCAAGCATGGTCCTGTTTTTTTGCTGTATCTGCCTATGTGAATACTATTATGCAGGCCATTTCATCACAAGTTAATGGTGTAAATTTGCTAAATGATACGCAAAGAAACCTACTCTATGTAATGTTTTCTAGCTGTGATTAAAAGCAATAACGTTTTGTCTTCCCTCTCTGCTCAGGTTAGTAGCCTGAAAGAGGATGCTGGATTTATAAGACACGATTTGCACAAAGTTACTGAGAGATTGTCTAAAGCTGAGACAGGTATTAATGAACTGGAGTCAAAAATATGCATGATGCAGGTAGTAAATATGGGCAGTTTATCCATACGTTGCAATATAAAGTAAATGATCTGGAAAATGGACAAAGGAGAAATAATTTGCTGATGGTGTTCCAGAAAAGGTGGAAGGATTGTATCAAAGATATTTTTTTCAGGGATGGCTGAAATCAACTATTTGGGAAGATACTTTGTGTTCTTTGCTCTGTTAGGGACTCACAGAATTCCTGCTAAACCACCTTCACTGGGCGCCACAACGAGAGCTGTTTAAATAAAATTCCTGCATTATAAAGATCAGGACATTATTTTAAAGAAAACAAGAGAAGCTAAGGAGTTAACTGTGGATTGTCATTGTATAGCTGTCTTTCCAGATTGTTCAGTAGAAATACAAATAAATGGATGCAGTTTCGCAATGTTAAGAGAAGGTTGCGGGTTTGTAGCCTTATGCTATTTTGAATCCACATGGCTAAGAATTGTGATGCAAAGGGAGACTTTTTTCTTTGACAGTTCTAGGAATGCCTCCTGGATTGATAAATATGAGCAATATTTATATAAAAGTAATAAGTGGTCCTTTTTATTAGTGGATTATTGGTGGAGTATTTGACCGCCTGAAATGAGATTGTTTGTTAGATAGGCAGAAGGTTCCTGGGTGCTACGACTTAGTATTCTTGATCTTACTGCGATAGTGGGATTTGTTTTTAACTATTATCACTATGCCTAGGGGATTAGAGTCCTAGTGGATATGGGAACATGTGTATGGGGTTTGGTGTTATTTTTTTTCTCCACTTTCTCCTCCTCTACAATGGAAATCAGCTGATGTTTTATTTTATATATATATATATATATATATATATATATATATATTAGCTGATATACCCGGCTACGCCCGAGTTAATTTGGTACTGGTGTTTATCTGGTGTTCGCACGGAAAATCTTATGAAGTCGTGGTTACTTTAGAGATACCGAGAAAAAACATATGTTCACCATTTTGCATAGTTCTCTGCGTTACCCAGGAAACACCACGGGAGGTAACCATGCGACGTTTCGTTTATATAAAATGACATCGGGAAGTGAGAGAATTAGATTCCGTACGTAAAATTTGGATGCTAATTCTTTTGCACTTAGAATTGAATAATCGAGTTGGGACCCAATAACGTTTCCTATGTATGACATAATCAATGCTCATGCCAAATTTCAAGTTTCTCTGACATTGGGAAGTGAGAGAATTAGATTCCTATATAAAATTTGGACGCTAATTCTTTTGCGCATAGAATTGAATAATCGAGTTGGGACCCATTACCTTTTTCAATATATGACACAATCAATGCCCGTGCCAAATTTCAAGTTTCTATGACACTGGAAGTGAGAGAATTAGATTTCGTACGTAAAATTTGGACGCAAATTCTTTTGCGCATAGAATTGAATAATGGGGTTGGGACCCATTAGCTTTTTCTATTTATGACATAATCAATGCTCGTGCCAAATTTCACGTTTCTATGACACCAGAAAGTTAGAAAATTACATTCCGTACGCAAAATTTGGACGCTAATTCTTTTGCGCATAGAAGTGAATGATCGAGTTGGGACTTATTAGCTTTTCCTATTTATGACATAATCAACGCTCGTGCCAAATTTCACGTTTCTATGACACCGGAAAGTGAGAAAATTACATTCCGTATATAAAATTTGGATGCTAATTCTTTTGCGCATAGAATTGAATAATGGGGTTGGGACCCATTAGCTTTTTCTATTTATGACATAATCAATGCTCGTGCCAAATTTCACGTTTCTATGACACCAGAAAGTTAGAAAATTACATTCTGTACGCAAAATTTGGACGCTAATTCTTTTGCGCATAGAATTGAATAATCGAGTTGTGACCCATTAGCTTTTCCTATTTATGACATAATCAATGCTCATGCCAAATTTCACGTTTCTATGACACTGGAAAGTGAGAAAATTACATTCCGTACGTAAAATGTGGACGCTAATTCTTTTGCGCATAGAATTGAATGATCAAGCTAGGACGGATTAGCTTTTCCTATTTATGATATATTCAATGCTCGTGCCAAATTTCACGTTTCTATGACACCGGAATGTGAAAAAATTACATTCCGTACGTAAAATTTGGACGCTAATTCTTTTGCACATAGAATTGAATAATCGAGTTGGGACCCATTAGCTTTTCCTATTTATGACATAATCAATGCTCATGCCAAATTTCACGTTTCTATGACACCGGAAAGTGAGAAAATTACATTCCGTACGTACAATTTGGATGCTAATTCTTTTGCGCATAGAATTGAATAATGGGGTTGGGACCCATTACCTTTTTCTATTTATGACATAATCAATGCTCGTGCCAAATTTCAAGTTTCTATGACACCAGAAAGTTAGAAAATTACATTCCGAACGCAAAATTTGGACACTAATTCTTTTGCGCATAGAATTGAATAATCGAGTTGGGACCCATTAGCTTTTCCTATTTATGACATAATCAATGCTCATGCCAAATTTCACGTTTCTATGACACTGGAAAGTGAGAAAATCACATTCCGTACGTAAAATGTGGACACTAATTCTTTTGCGCATAGAATTGAATGATCAAGCTAGGACGGATTAGCTTTTCCTATTTATGATATATTCAATGCTCGTGCCAAATTTCACGTTTCTATGACACCGGAATGTGAAAAAATTACATTCCGTACGTAAAATTTGGACGCTAATTCTTTTGCACATAGAATTGAATAATCGAGTTGGGACCCATTAGGTTTTCCTGTTTATGACATAATCAATGCTCGTGCCAAATTTCACGTTTCTATGACACCGGAAAGTGAGAAAATTACATTCCGTATGTAAAATTTGGACGCTAATTCTTTTGCGCATAGAATTGAATAATCGAGTAGCGACCCATTAACTTTTCCAGTATATGACATAATCAAGGCTCGTGCCAAATTTCACGTTTCTATGACACCGGAAAGTGACAAAATCACATTCCGTTTGTAAAATTTGGACACTAATTCTTTTGCACATAGAATTTAATAATCAAGTTGGGACCCATTAACTTTTCCTATTTATGACATAATCAATGCTTGTGCCAAATTTCACATTTCTATGACACCGGAACGTGAGAAAATTACATTCCGTACGTAAAATTTGGACGCTAATTCTTTTGCGCATAGAATTGAATAATCAAGTTGGGACCCATTAGCTTTTCCTATTTATGACATAATCAATGCTCATGCCAAATTTCACGTTTCTATGACACCGGAAAGTGAGAAAATTACATTCCGTACGTAAAATTTGGACGCTAATTCTTTTGCGCATAGAATTGAATAATCGAGTTGGGACCCATAAGCTTTTCCTATTCATGACATAATCAATGCTCATGCCAAATTTCACGTTTCTATGACACCGGAAAGTGAGAAAATTACATTCCGTACGTAAAATTTGGATGCTAATTCTTTTGTGCATAGAATTGAATAATCGAGTTGGGACCCATTAACTTTTCCTATTTATGACATAATCAATGCTCGTGCCAAATTTTAAGTTTCTATGACATTGGGAAGTGAGAGATTTAGATTCCGTATGCAAAATTTCGATGCCAATTCTTTTGCGCTAGAATTGAATAATCGCGTTGGGACCCAATTTCTTTTCCTATTTTGGAGATAATCTATGCTTGTGCCAAATTTCATGTTTCTACGACATCGGGAAGTTGGAGAACTTTTGGCGAGTCAGTCAGTGAGTCAGTGAGTCAGTCAGTCAGTGAATGAGTCAGTGAGGGCTTTCGTCTTTATATATATATAGAAAACATAAATGATGAATATTGTTTACGATGGTTCAAGAGGTTAATATAATTTTGTAGAATGTATGTGGTATGACAGACAAAATTAAAATATACGCTGTTTTTTCATATATTTAACAATTTTAACCAGCTATTGTTTGTCTATTAGAAACCGGATTAACCTCTTAAAGGGGTTGTCCCGCGGCAGCAAGTGGGTCTATGCACTTCTGTATGGCCATATTAATGCACTTTGTAATGCACATTGTGCATTAATTATGAGCCATACAGAAGTTATAAGAAGTTTTTCACTTACCTGCTCTGTTGCTAGCGTCCTCGTTTCCATGGAGGGCGTCTAATTTTCGGCGTCTAATGGCCAAATTAGACGCGCTTGCGCAGTCCGGGTCTTCTTCTTTCCTCAATGGGGCCGCTCGTGCTGGATGCCGACTCCTTGTAGCTCCGCCTCGTCACGTGCCGATTCCAGCCAATCAGGAGGCTGGAATCGGCAATGGACCGCACAGAAGCCCTGCGGTCCACCGAGAGAGAAGATCCCGGCGGCCATCTTCAGCAGGTAAGTAAGAAGTCACCGGAGCGCGGGGATTCAGGTAAGCGCTGTCCGGTGTTCTTTTTTAACCCCTGCATCGGGGTTGTCTCGCGCCGAACGGGGGGGGGGGGGGGGGGTTGAAAAAAAAAAAAAACCGTTTCGGCGCGGGACAACCCCTTTAACATGGTTTATTTTAGCCCAAAGATGCAACAATATGTTGGGTATTTTTATCTCCACTTTTCAAAAGCCATAACTTTGGCTTTTGAATTTTTTCATCGACATGGCCATATGAGGGCTTTTTTTTGTACGGCAAGCTGTAGTTTTTACTGTATCATTTTTTGGTGTCTAATAGAGATGAGCGAACACCAAAATGTTCGGGTGTTCGTTATTCGGAACGAACTTCCCGCGATGTTCGAGGGTTCGTTTCGAACAACGAACCCCATTGAAGTCAATGGGCGACCAGAGCATTTTTGTATTTCGCCGATGCTCGCTAAGGTTTTCATGTGTGAAAATCTGGGCAATTCAAGAAAGTGATGGGAATGACACAGAAACGGATAGGGCAGGCGAGGGGCTACATGTTGGGCTGCATCTCAAGTTCACAGGTCCCACTATTAAGCCACAATACCGGCAAGAGTGGCCCCCCCCCCCCTCCCAACAACTTTTACTTCTGAAAAGCCCTCATTAGCATGGCATACCTTTGCTAAGCACCACACTAGCTACAACAAAGCACAATCACTGCCTGGATGACACTCCGCTGCCACTTCTCCTGGGTTACATGCTGACCAACCGCCCCCCCTCCCCCCCACAGCGCACACCAAAGTGTCCCTGCGCAGCCTTCAGCTGCCCTCATGCCACGCCACACTCATGTCTATTTAGAAGTGCGTCTGCCATGAGGAGGAACCGCAGGCACACACTGCAGAGGGTTGGCATGGCTAGGCAGCGACCCTCTTTAAAAGTGGCGGGGCGATAGCCCACAATGCTGTACAGAAGCAATGAGAAATAGAATCCTGTGCCACCGCCATCAGGAGCTGCACACGTAGGCATAGCACTGGGGAACCTATGTGCCACACACTATTCATTCTGTCAAGGTGTCTGCATGCCCCAGTCAGACTGGTAATATGTACCTTAACAGTAATCGCGTTGGTGGTAATGTGGTGGTGACTGCGGACCTAGTAGCACGGTTGTATTTTGTTGGTTTTCGGAATGCGGCCAGGATTAAGTGGGCCGTGGCGGGGGGATGGTGTGGGGGCTCTCTTGTTGTGTCGGTAAAGGTGAAATTCTTGGACTGCCACCAGACGAACCAATGCAAAGACATTTGCCAAGAATGTTTTCCCTGTTGGAGGAGGAGGGGGATGTTTTTCAGGCACTACGTGTCCTCTCCACGTGTCCGTGGTTATATGCACCTTTACAGTAACCGCGTTGGTGGTAATGTGGTGGTGACTGCGGACCTAGTAGCACGGTTGTATTTTGTTGGTTTTCGGAATGCGGCCAGGATTAAGTGGGCCGTGGCGGGGGGATGGTGTGGGGGCTCTCTTGTTGTGTCGGTAAAGGTGAAATTCTTGGACTGCCACCAGACGAACCAATGCAAAGACATTTGCCAAGAATGCTTTCCCTGTTGGAGGAGGAGGGGGATGTTTTTGAGGCACTACGTGTCCTCTCCACGTGTCCGTGGTTATATGCACCTTTACAGTAACCGCGTTGGTGGGAAATGGCCTCGCCGCCATTATGTCTTTGGGAAGCCTCTGTTTCCACACCCCAGAGACATACCATTAGCAGCGGTATAGGCAGAGCCCAGAATTCGTAACATTTCAGCCGTAGCATTAGGACAGGCCCCACTAACATATCACTAGCAGCATTATAGGAGGAGCGCAGTCTTCGTTCCATGTCAGCAATAGTAGCACTCAAGACAGGCCCCAGTAACAATTCCGAAGCAGCAGTATAGCGGGAGCGCAGTCTTCGTTCCATATCAGCAATAGTAGCACTCAAGACAGGCCCCAGTAACAATTCCGAAGCAGCAGTATAGCGGGAGCGCAGTCTTCGTTCCATGTCAGCAATAGTAGCACTCAAGACAGGTCCCAGTAACAATTCCGAAGCAGCAGTATAGCGGGAGCGCAGTCTTCGTTCCATGTCAGCAATAGTAGCACTCAAGACAGGCCCCAGTAACAATTCCGAAGCAGCAGTATAGCGGGAGCGCAGTCTTCGTTCCATGTCAGCAATAGTAGCACTCAAGACAGGCCCCAGTAACAATTCCGAAGCAGCAGTATAGCGGGAGCGCAGTCTTAGTTCCATTTCAGTAGCCTTAGTATAGCCAAGGCCCAAGTTACATTTATGTAGCTAAAGTGTAGGCCAACCCCACACACCTTTCTGTACCATGAGTGCAGGCGAAGAACATACAAATTGCTATGATTACACTGTAGGTGAGGGCCCCAAAAATTTGGTGTACCAACAGTACTAATGTACCTCAGTAAAAATTGGCCATGCCCAACCAAGATGGCAGGTGAATCGCTTTGGTTAATGTGGCTTAAGTGGTAACTAGGCCTGGAGGCAGCCCAGTGTAACGAAAAATTGGTTCAAGTTAAAGTTCCAACGCTTTTAAGCGCATTGAAACTTATAAAAATTGTTCAGAAAAATTATTTGAGTGAGCCTTGTGGCCCTAAGAAAAATTGCCCGTTCAGCGTGATTACGTGAGGTTTCAGGAGGAGGAGCAGGAGGAGGAGGAGGAGGAATATTAGACACAGATTGATGAAGCAGAAATGTCCCCGTTTTGGATGGTGAGAGAGAACGTAGCTTCCATCCGCGGGTGCAGCCTACGTATTGCTTACGTATCGCTGCTGTCCGCTGGTGGAGAACAGAAGTCTGGGGAAATCCAGCCTTTGTTCATCTTGATGAGTGTTAGCCTGTCGGCACTGTCGGTTGACAAGCGGCTACGCTTATCTGTGATGATTCCCCCAGCCGCACTAAACACCCTCTCCGACAAGACGCTAGCCGCAGGACAAGCAAGCACCTCCAGGGCATACAGCGCTAGTTCAGGCCACGTGTCCAGCTTCGACACCCAGTAGTTGTAGGGGGCAGAGGCGTCACCGAGGATGGTCGTGCGATCCGCTACGTACTCCCTCACCATCCTTTTACAGTGCTCCCGCCGACTCAGCCTTGACTGGGGAGCGGTGACACAGTCTTGGTGGGGAGCCATAAAGCTGGCCAGGCCCTTAAAGACTGTTGCACTGCCTGGGATGTACATGCTGCTCGATCTACGCACATCCGCTGCTACCTTGCCCTCGGAACTGCGCCTTCTGCCACTAGCGCTGTCGGCTGGGAATTTTACCATCAGCTTGTCCGCAAGGGTCCTGTGGTATAGCAACACTCTCGAACCCCTTTCCTCTTCGGGAATCAGAGTGGGCAGGTTCTCCTTATACCGTGGATCGAGCAGTGTGTACACCCAGTAATCCGTCGTGGCCAGAATGCGTGCAACGCGAGGGTCACGAGAAAGGCATCCTAACATGAAGTCAGCCATGTGTGCCAGGGTACCTGTACGCAACACATGGCTGTCTTCACTAGGAAGATCACTTTCAGGATCCTCCTCCTCCTCCTCCTCCTCCTCCTCAGGCCATACACGCTGAAAGGATGACAGGCAATCAGCCGGTGTACCGTCAGCAGCGGGCCAAGCTGTCTCTTCCCCCTCCTCCTCATCCTCCTCATGCTCCTCCTCCTCCTCCTGTACGCGCTGAGAAATAGACAGGAGGGTGCCCTGACTATCCAGCGGCATACTGTCTTCCCCCGCCCCCGTTTCCGAGCGCAAAGCAGCTGCCTTTATGGTTTGCAGGGAATTTCTCAAGATGCATAGCAGAGGAATGGTGACGCTAATGATTGTAGCATCGCCGCTCACCACCTGGGTAGACTCCTCAAAATTACCAAGGACATGGCAGATGTCTGCCAACCAGGCCCACTCTTCTGAAAGGAATTGAGGAGGCTGACTCCCACTGCGCCGCCCATGTTGGAGTTGGTATTCGACTATAGCTCTACGCTGTTCATAGAGCCTGGCCAACATGTGGAGCGTAGAGTTCCACCGTGTGGGCACGTCGCACAGCAGTCGGTGCACTGGCAGCTTAAAGTGATGTTGCAGGGTGCGCAGGGTGGCAGCGTCCGTGTGGGACTTGCGGAAATGTGCGCAGAGCCGGCGCGCCTTTACGAGCAGGTCTGACAAGCGTGGGTAGCTTTTCAGAAAGCGCTGAACCACCAAATTAAAGACGTGGGCCAGGCATGGCACGTGCGTGAGGCTGCCGAGCTGCAGAGCCGCCACCAGGTTACGGCCGTTGTCACACACGACCATGCCCGGTTGGAGGCTCAGCGGCGCAAGCCAGCGGTCGGTCTGCTGTGTCAGACCCTGCAGCAGTTCGTGGGCCGTGTGCCTCTTATCGCCTAAGCTGAGTAGTTTCAGCACGGCCTGCTGACGCTTGCCCACCGCTGTGCTGCCACACCGCGCGACACCGACTGCTGGCGACATGCTGCTGCTAACACATCTTGATTGCGAGACAGAGGAGGAGGAGGAGGGTGCTTTAGTGGAGGAAGCATACACCTCCGCAGATACCACCACCGAGCTGGGGCCCGCAATTCTGGGGGTGGGTAGGACGTGAGCGGTCCCGGGCTCTGACTCTGTCCCAGCCTCCACTAAATTCACCCAATGTGCCGTCAGGGAGATGTAGTGGCCCTGGCCGCCTGTGCTTGTCCACGTGTCCGTAGTTAAGTGGACCGTGGCAGTAACCGCGTTGGTGAGGGCGCGTACAATGTTGCGGGAGACGTGGTCGTGCAGGGCTGGGACGGCACATCGGGAAAAGTAGTGGCGACTGGGAACTGAGTAGCGCGGGGCCGCCGCCTCCATGATACTTTTGAAGGACTCCGTTTCCACAACCCTATACGGCAGCATCTCAAGGCTGATGAATTTTGCTATGCGGACGGTTAACGTTTGAGCGTGCGGGTGCGTGGCGGCGTACTTGCGCTTGCGCTCCAACAGTTGCGCAAGCGACGGCTGGACGGTGTGCTGAACTACACTGCTGGATGGGGCCAAGGACAGCGGAGGTGAGGGTGTGGGTGCAGGCCAGGAGACGGTAGTGCCTGTGTCCTGAGAGGGGGGTTGCATCTCAGTGGCAGGTTGGGGCACAGGGGGAGAGGCAGGGGTGCAAACCGGAGGCGCTGAACGGCCTTCGTTCCACCTTGTGGGGTGCTTGGCCATCATATGTCTGCGCATGGTGGTGGTGGTGAGGCTGTTGGTGTTGGCTCCCCGGCTGAGCTTTGCGCAACAAAGGTTGCACACCACTGTTCGTCGGTCGTCAGGCGTCTCTGTGAAAAACTGCCAGACCTTAGAGCACCTCGGCCTCTGCAGGGTGGCATGGCGCGAGGGGGCGCTTTGGGAAACAGTTGGTGGATTATTCGGTCTGGCCCTGCCTCTACCCCTGGCCACCGCACTGCCTCTTGCAACCTGCCCTGCTGATGCCCTTGACTCCCCCTCTGAAGACCTGTCCTCCTGAGTAAGCGTTGCACACCAGGTGGGGTCAGTCACCTCATCGTCCTGCTGCTCTTCCTCCGAATCCTCTGTGCGCTGCTCCCTCGGACTTACTGCCCTTACTACTACCTCACTGCAAGACAACTGTGTCTGATCGTCATCGTCCTCCTCACCCACAGAAAGTTGTTGAGACAGTTGGCGGAAGTCCCCAGCCTCTTCCCCCGGACCCCGGGAACTTTCGAATGGTTGGGCATCAGTGACGATAAACTCCTCTGGTGGGAGAGGAACCACTCCTGCCCAATCTAAGCAGGGGCCCGAGAACAGTTCCTGGGAGTGTTCCCGCTCCTGAGCAGGTGTCATTGTAGTGGAGTGAGGAGGCTGGGAGGAAGGAGGAGCAGCAGACAGAGGATTCGGATTTGCAGCAGTGGACGGCGCAGAACTGCGGGTTGACGATAGGTTGCTCGAAGCACTTTCTGCCATCCAGGACAGGACCTGCTCACACTGCTCATTTTCTAATAACCGTCTCCCGCGTGGACCCATTAATTGGGCGATGAATGTGGGGACGCCAGAAACGTGCCTCTCTCCTAATCGCGCAGCAGTCGGCTGCGACACACCTGGATCAGGAGCTCGGCCTGTGCCCACACCCTGACTTGGCCCTCCGCGTCCTCGGCCGCGTCCACGTCCTCTAGGCCTACCCCTACCCCTCAGCATGCTGTATTACCAGTGATTTGATTTCACAGGCAGCTAATAAATTGGCGCAAGACTGCAGGCCAAATATAATTTTTTCCCTTTTTTGAAAACGAAAGGCCCCACTGCCTCTAGTGAATGTATAATCTAAGTTTAATAACTGTGCTGTTTTCCTGCTAATGTGTCACAGAACGTGAGGGTAGCAGAGTTATTAACTGTGGCAGAGCAGGTATTTTTTTTCCCAATTAAGGAAAGCAAATGGCGAAGCCAGCAGTAAACCGTAGCTGGGTGCGTCTGATTTTTAAAGGTTGCACACGCAGCCGACACGTGTCCACCGCCCTTAGGACGGACAGAGGCAGGACAAATAGAATTATTTTCCGTTTTTTTGCACCAAAAGGCAGCACTGCGTATATTCAATGAACATGAGAAGTTTAATAACTGTGCTGTGTCCCTGCTAATGTGTCACAGAACGTGAGGGTAGCAGAGTTATTAACTCTGGCAGAGCAGGTATTTTTTTTCCCAATTAAGGAAAGCAAATGGCGAAGCCAGGAGTAAAACGTAGCTGGGTGCGTCTGATTTTTAAAGGTTGCACACACAGCCGACACGTGTCCACCGCCCTTAGGACGGACAGAGGCAGGACAAATAGAAATATTTTCCGTTTTTTTGCACCAAAAGGCAGCACTGCGTATATTCAATGAATAATAACTGTGTTGTGGCCCTGCCTACACAATTCTTTCCCTGCAGTATCAATGGAGGGTGCAATGCTCTGCAGAGGCGATTTTGAGAAGTAAAAAAAAATGCAGCACAGCTAACAGCAGCCAGCACAGTACTGCACACGGTTAAATATGGCCCTAGAAAGGACCGTTGAGGTTCTTGAAGGCTACACTCACTCCTAACACTCTCCCTGCCTATGCAGCACTTCTGTCCCTAATGCCGGGTGCAACGCTCTGCAGAGGCGATTTTGAGAAAAAAAAAATTGCCACTGCTAACAGCAGCCAACACACAGCTATCAGTGGCCCTAATAAGGACCTTTGGGGGGTCTTGAAGCCTACACTAACTACCAATTCTTTCCCTACAGCAGCTCCGGTACAAACAGCACTGTCCCTCATCTAACTCACACGGCATCTGAGGCGAGCCGCGGGAGGGGCCGACTTTTATATTCGGCGGACACCTGATCTCCCCAGCCACTCACTGCAGGGGGGTGGTATAGGGCTTGAACGTCACAGGGGGAAGTTGTAATGCCTTCCCTGTCTTTCAATTGGCCAGAAAAGCGCGCTAACGTCTCAGGGAAGGAAGTGAAAGTAACCCGAACACCGCATGGTGTTTGTTACGAATAACGAACATCACGAACACCCTAATATTCGCACGAATATCAAGCTCGGAAGAACACGTTCGCTCATCTCTAGTGTCTAATGCATTGTAAAACGTTTATTAATTTTTTTTTAGAACAAGCAGCGAAAGCATCAATCATGCTATTGTTTTATTTTTTTACATTGTTAATCATACAACATGAATGCCCTCATATATTTTTTTCTGCAGGTTACTCCAATTACAACGATACTAAAATTATATTTTTTTTTAGATTTTTCTACTTTTACACAATTAACCCCTTAATGACATGGCCTATTTTGGCGTTGAGGACCAAGTGATTTTTTGGTATTTTTCCATCTCCATTTTTCAAAAGCCATAACTTTTTTATTTTTCCATGGACGCGGCCGTATAAGGGCTTGTTTTTTGCGTGGCGAGCTGTAGTTTTTATCGGTGCCACTTTTGGGTACGTAGACAATATCGTAAAATTAAAAAAAAATTTTTTGATGATAACATGGAGATAAACCGCATCAATTCTGCCATAGATTTCTTTTTCTTTTTTTTACAGCGTTAATCATGCAGCATAAATGACACACAAAATTTTTTCTGCGGGTCGGTACGGTTACAACGATACCAAAATTGTTATATTTTTTTATGTTTTTACACTTTTTTGCAATAAAACCCCCTTTTTTTTGGAAATCTTTTTTTTTTCTCTATAGCTGCATTCAAAGTCCTGTAACTTTTTTACAGGAGCTCTATGAGGGCTTATTTTTTGCGAGGCGAGCTGTAGTTTTTATTGGTACCATTTTGGTGAATGTACGGCTTTTTTGATCACTTTTATTGCACTTTTTGGGAGGCAAAATGCTAAAAATTAGCATTTTGCCTCTGTTTTTTAGCTTTTTTTTTAACGCTTTTTGTCGTACAAAATGAAAAGTGTGTTCAACTTTTTGTACACGTCATTACGGACGCGTCAATACCCAATATGTGGGGTTTTCATTTTTTCTCCCCTTTTTTATGCTAATATTAGAAAAAGCATAAAAAAGGGGTTTTTTTACTTTTTTTTTTTGCATTTTTCTTTTTTTTACATTTTTCTTTTCTTTTTTTACACTATTTGAGTCCCTCTGAGGGACTTGCAGCAGTATGCCTATGATCGCTGTGATAAGGCATGGCAGAGCTACTGCTCTCCCATGCCTTATCGCCTATACAGCGATTATAGGCACAGGCAATACAGGACGCCAGTGTCTGGCATCCTGTTGCCATGGCGACAGGCCGGGCTCTCGCGATGACATCGCGAAAGCCGGCCGGAGACACAGAAGGATTGCGATCCCTCTGTGAACTCTTTCCCTGCCGCGATCTACTTAGATCGCGGCAGGGAAGGGGTTAACAGCGGGGCGGCGCATCTCTGATGCCCCCCCCGCTGTTGCAGCGGGACGCCGGCTGTGAGTGACAGCCGGCTCCCGCTGCGGGATAGCACGGGATCTTATGTGATCCCGCGCTATCCCCAGGACGTACCGGTACGTCCTGTTGCGGGAAGTACCAGGCTCCCAGGACGTAACGGTACGTCCTGGAGCGGGAAGGGGTTAAAACCCCTTTTTTGAAAACATTTTTTTTTCTACAACGTTGCATTCAAAGTCTCATAACTTTTTTATTTTTCCATGAATGGAGCTCTGCGTGGGCTTGTGTTTTGTGTGATGATCTGTAGCTTTTATTGGTACCATTTTGGGGTACAAATAGCTTTTTAGATCACTTTTATTGCATTTTTTTTTCATGCCGCATATGTGAAACCACCCGTAGAAACACTTGTGTTGAAAGAAGTAAATGAAATAGCTATTATATGCTTTTTCAACAACCAATGTTTGAGTTTATGGTGTGATTCTTGATTTCACTTATTTCCTGTTCCACTTAGGCTTTTATAAACAACTTTGCTAAACTATCCATTCTGTTACACTTGGGGATTCTATGACCAAGTTCTCAGGAAATCTTTAAAGAAAAATGGAAAGAAGAGACATAGAAAATGTGTCTTAGGCTCAGTTCACATCTGTGTTAGGGCTTTAGTCATAATTCCATTTCTCTGTTCCATTTTTAGAGCATAAAAACAGAATTAAAATGGAAATACATGTTTCCTTTTCCGCCATTGTTTTCAATGACCTTTTTTAAAGGGTCACTCCAGTGAATTTTTTTTTCCCATCAATTTTGTAGCTAGCCCCCTAGTATATGTAAATGATCTAGTGTTATCTTGGGTAGTTATTCCTTTCTAAACTCCTGGCCTCTTTATCCTCGGATGGTCATGTGATCTCTTTTCTGACCAGCTCGGAACTACCTGGGTTTATGTGTTCAGTTTCTAGTCAGTTTCTGTGTAATGCTATTACATGGACCCTACCAAAGATACGGCTTAGAGGGAGACACAGGCACTCCTACCCCGTTTCCCTGAAAATAAGACATAGCATGATTTTCCTGAATTTTTGAGGATGCAAAATGATTTTTCAGGCTTTTTGAGGGTGCTTGAAATATAAGCCCTACTCCAAAATTAAGCGCTGCTAACAGTTAATTAAAAAAGTCAATTTAAATAGTGTCCAGGCAGCTATACGTGTAAAAAAGTTAACCCCTTAGTGACGAAGCCTGTTTGCGCCTTAGTGACGGAGCCAAATTTTGGAAATCTGACATGCGTCGTTCAACGTAGCATAACTCCGTAAAGGCTTTACATATCCAAGTGATTCTGACATTGTTTTTTCGCCACATGTTGTACTTCATTTTGGTTGTAAAAAGAGACCGATATAATTTGTGTATATTTATTAAAAGTACCAATATTGGAAAAATTTTGAAAAAATTGTCATTTTTTCACATTGTCAACTGTAATATCTCAAATATGTCCAAGCATACTGTACAAATTTTTGATAAGATATATATTTCCATCTGTTTACTTTATCCTGAATGCACATTTGAAAAACTTTTGTGTTTTTTTTAACCATTTATAGGACGTACAAATTTAACATTACTTTTCAGCATTTTGAGGAACACTTTGTTTTCCTGCACCAAGCCAAGTTTGCAAAGGCTCATGAGTGTCAGAATAATAGATACCCCCCAAATGACCCCATTTTAAAAACTACATCCCCTTAATTCATTCACTGAGGGGTGTCATAAGTATTTTGACCCTACCAGTTTTTTTCAGGAATTAATTCAATTTAGAGGAGAAAAAATAAAATTTCATATTTTTGCAAATATGTCATTTTAAAGACATATTTTTTTCCTATAGTGCCCATGAAAATGAGGATTTACACCCCAAAATGGATACCCCCTTTTCTCCCGTGTTTAGAAACATACCCATTGTGGCCCTAATCTTATGTCTGGATGCACAACGGGACCCAAAATGAAAGGAGTAGTCAGTGTCTTTCAGAACATAAATTTTGCTTGAAGGCGTTTTAGGCCCATAGCACATTTGTAGAGCTCTTGAGCAGCCAAAACCAAAGAGAACCCCCACAAGTGACCCCATTTTGAAAACTAGACCCCTTAACGATTTTATCTAGGGGTGTACTGCCCATTTTGACCCCACAGTTTCTGAATGAATTCAAGCAAAGCAAAAGGAAAAAAATGTGATTTTCGTTTTTTTGGCAATTCTGTCGTTTTAAAAACTGCTTTTTTGTACAGCACACACATGAATGAAGACTTGCACCCCAAAATGGATACCCCCATTTATCCCGTGTTCAAAAACATACCCATTGTGGCCCTAATCTACTTATAGGACACATGGTTAGGCCCATAATGGAGGGAACACCCGTTGGATTGCAGGGCACAACTGAATAAATCCCAGGCCCTATTGTTCATTTGTACGGAATAAAAATTGACTCCCTAAAAATATCCCCTCCCCCACACACTATGCGCCCTTTTCGGTGTTCCCCAAATCTTAGATAAAAGTAATAATGTGAACTGTGTGGTATTTCCGAAGACAGGGGTAATTACGGAGGCTGGTTGGGATGGGTACATGGGGCAATAAAACTGGGTATCTCCTCCCCTCTCCTCATGCTTTTTTTGGGGTATTTTGTGACCTCAGTGGTGGCTATGGGGTGTAAAAAGTGGCGCTCTGTGAGGCTCCGTAAGCTTGATGAGGTGCGGTGGTCTCGCACAGAAGGCGCTCAACAAGGTGCTCCTGGAACTGCATGAAGGCGAGCGTTCCCGGGGCTTCCTGTAAATTGCGTATTACAGGTAGCGGTCTGAATAACGCCGGGCTCACGCAGCCGTAGGTGGAATCCACTTGCGGAGGCCCGCAGCGGATCCCATCTGTGAGCCCGTCTGTGACCCTGCGTACGGCCGCGTAATGTACTGCGCATAACTGCCTACTCACACAGGCGGTCATTTGCAGTACTTTTTTTTTGTTTGTATTTCCCGCACCGTCGCTTAGCGATGACGCGGGTACCCGCAGCCCGTTTACAATGTAGTTGCATATGGGTAGCGGGTATATCCGCAACCATGGAGCACAATGGGCTCTATGTTGCGGATATCCGCGGTAAAATAGAACCTGCTGTGTTCTCTTTTCTGCGAGTGAATTACACAATTCCGACCCGCTAATGTGAGCAGAATTGTGTAATCCAATGCGCTTCATCTGCGTATTACCGTGGATCAGACGCATGCGGAATCCGTAATTCCTATCCGGTCATGTGAGACGGGCCAAAGGTAGATCGCTACCTTTTTATCATGTGACCGGGGACCGCTCAACGAGATTTTAAATTTCCTGGGCTCCCTGACTCCTGCGCATGTGTCCGGTGTTTTGCCGGCGGTCGCATGCGCAGGATCCGGGAAAGTTCACGGGAGAAGATCGCGTCGGGGTACAAATACGGAGGTCTCCGGTAAAAAGTTTCATCTCCTCTCACTGATCGCATCGGTGAGGGGAGATGAACCTTCACCTTTTTTTTACTTTTACGTGATCGCCATTATCCATTGGATAACGGCGAACACGTGACGAGGAACCGCTCACCGCGGCCCCCCGTGAAATCTCCAGGCTCTCGGCTAAGTTTTGTAGCCAGGAGCAGGGAGATTTTAAATTATCCTGGCAATCCACGGCTTTTGCGCATGCGTCTGCCATTTTCGCGACGGGTGCGTGCGCAGAAGCTGGCTAAGGTCCGTGGATAAATCCGCGGGCCTTAGGTATGTCATTTCATTCTACCTCACGGATATGATCCGTGGGGGGAGATGTAACGCAAGCTTTTTAAACTTTTTTAAAAAACTTTTAAAAACTTTTTTTAAACTTTTTTTTTACTTTTACCCTTTTTTTTCCCACTTTTTCCACTTTTTTTTTTACTTTACATGATCACTGCTATCCATTGGATAACAGTGATCATGTCCCCGGTATAATCTCTCTGCTCCGGGCTACACATGGCAGCCAAGAGCAGAGGGATTTTAAATTTCCCGGGGCTCGAGCCCGTCTGCGCACGAGCCCGATGTCAATCATCGGGCGCGCATGAGCAGACGGGGAATTAGGTCCCGGGACATCAGGACATCGGGGAGGACTTAGGTGAGTATTTTCACCTCCCCTCATGGATCCGATCCATGAGGGGAGGTGAAACTGACTTTTTTAAAAACTTTTTTTTAACTTTTTCGCGATCGCCGCTATCCAGTGGATAGCGGAGATCGCGTGCCCGGGGACTGCTCACTGCGGTCCCCGGTAACACCTCCTGGTTCCCGGCTACCTTCAGGAGCCGGGAGCCAGGAGATTTCATATTTGCCGGGGGCTCCCGGGCTTCTGCGCATGCGCCTGACGTCATCGTCTGGCGCGCATGTGCAGAAGACCGCCGGCAGGTCCGGGAGGACCCGATCTCCGGGGGACACCGGGGACAAGCCGCGTGAGTATTTTTAGCTTCCCTGATGGATCCGATCCATCAGGGCAACTGAATCTTTACTGTTTTACACATTTTTGTTTACTTTTTTGCGATCGGCACTATCCATTGGATAGCGCCGATCGCAATGCCGGGGGGACTGCCCGCATCCTGGGATGACAGCTCCATGCTGTCGGCTACCTGCGGGCACCGACAGCATGGAGCTGTCACGTCCTCAGGCAGGTGGGCATCAATCCAAAGAGGATGCATAAAACTACGTCCTCTAGGATTAAAGCCCACTTTCTGAGGACATAGTTTCCCGATGGGGCAGTCATTAAGGGGTTAAACCTTTTTGAACAAAAATTAATATAAGACACTGTCTTATTTTTGGGGAAATACAGTATCACAGTTAATTCTGATGATCACACATTACAATACAATTACCTCTTAATCCTTACATATTTATCCATGCATAATCATAATGTACATAGAACATAGCATTACCCCATCCAAAAAATACAATTAATCATAATTATAGTTAAGCAAATCACAATCTCCGCCCCCCTAAAAAAACTGACTATTCTCTATTTTCTCACCTCCCCCCATCAAAATCCCATCAGCTTTTTTACAACACCTTGATGTAACCAGCACTCAATTCTAACTATCCACTATATATATATCAGACCATCGTCCTAAAATTTCTTCAAACTTGATCAAACAGCTGCCTTAATATATCCCCATTTTCAAGGATATAGCCTCTCCAATCTTTATAGCAAAATCTTCTACTGTTGTGGGGGCATGCAGCATCATTGGAATCATACACAACACTGCGGACCATTTATCGTCACTTAATATGGCAAAAATCTTGATCTTATATTTTGTTACCTTTATTGAGAATTGCTGTAAATAGTAAAAAGCATCTGTCTATATAAATAAAATGTTACACTCTTTGTAGCTGCAGAACACCCAAGAAAATTATCCAAAGGATGTTGGACCGTAAGCAGATACTGACTGGGCCTGAGCAGTAAACACATGTTGTAACTAAAGGAATTAGAAAAACTAACTATGGGGGACATCATGAAGCTCTCTAAATAGTTAAAAATGATAAAAAACAGAATGTACCTGTTCCAAAAAGATAACCCCTCTCTTCTCCCATGGTGAAAATCTCTCCAACTTAAAAAACTCCGGTAATTTAGGGTTTCTCCAGAGGGGGTGTATATAGTAAATCCATTTAGCTGCAAAACCTGCTTAAATTTATTCCACAATTTAATTATTAAAATAATAATCGAATACAATCCCTTTTTTCTTAATTTCATCCCTCTCTCACATACCATTATGGGGGGCTGCAACCTGTTATTTTAGAAACTAATCTGCCATTTAACCTTACCGCATTTAATTCTCCCACCCTTTTAACTTTAGCAATTGAGACGTCAAAATATGTCCAAACATTTGGACTTGCCGACCTTCCAGACTGTTTAGCACTTTGAAGGGTCTCCAATATAATTCTAGCAGATTTCTTGCTCCATAATAAACTATTGTATGAAGTTTAAAAAATATATTGTGATGGAATCCAAACCAGAGCGTTTTTAAGTATATAGAGGAGTTGTGGCATCAAAACCAAAATTTTAAGAAGATTTCCCCTGCCACTTATCGGCAATGGGAGACGATTCCAGACCTTGACCTTATCCTCAAACATTCATACCAATGAAAACAAATTGGAAAAAATATAGTGTGGAGACCTAGAAGATACCACAAGTCCTAAATATTTGAATTCTTTCACTATTTGTAGTTGCGTATGTTCTAATGAATAGTCCATTGGCAAAGAATCTAAAGGAAGAATTACAGAAAGCGAGACCCAACATCTTAACAAATATATAAAAGATTTACATAATACGACTTATTGATCTACTCACACCCCCCGTATCCAACAACAGATCATCTGCATATAATGAGATACATTCCTCAATTTCTCCATACTACAATTGTTACCATGCAGGGCGGCGCTGGGTCCCGCGGCCGGCACGCGGCGCTCCGATGTCGGCTCCGGTGTCCCGGAGCTCTGCTGTCGGGGCTCTCCCGGCGGCGTGGAGCAGCCAGCGTGCAGCGGCGTGGGCGTGCAGCGCCCGTAGGGTGCCGCCCGCTCTCCTTCACCTTCCATATGCAACAGTGGGAGAGTCGGCTCCTCCCACTCTCCGTCCCTGGGCGGAGGCCTTAAGTTAAAAGGCTGGCAGTGACCTGAGCTCACTGCCAGTTACTGGTTCTGCTAGCCTCTAGTCAGGTCTGTCTCAGTCTGCTCTAGTTGCTCGTCAGTATCCTGTCAGTTTGCCTGTGAGCTCCATCTCCAGCCTTACTCTGCTTTGTAAGTTTTGTTGGTCTGTTCCACCTGCCTCTTTTGTCGGCACTCTGTCCCCTGTTAGTAGTTCCATCTAGGTAGTCGCCAGGTCCCTAGCCAGTGCAGGGACCGCCGCCCAGTTGTCCGCCTGGGGTTAGCCAGGGCCGAGGCAAGTAGGCAGGGACAGTGGGGTGCGGAAAGATCAGGGCACCCCACCTGGCGCTCGGGGGGGGCAGAGTGCCGTAACATAATAACTGGCCATTAAAAACTGTTTGTCATGGAGGCGATCAGTTCCCTCACGAACCAGCTGCAGGCCCTGGTGCCTGTGATCCAGGATTTATCCGCCTGCATGGTGGCCCAGGAGCAGCGGGAGTTGTCGCAGGGGTTGGACGCCTCAACCAGCCCCGAACCCAAGTGCCCTCTTCCCGAGGTGTTTTCTGGGGAGAGGAACAAGTTTTTTGTTTTTCGACAGGCGTGTCACCTGTTTTTTCGGATGCGTCCCCGTTCTTCCGGGTCGGAGGCTCAGAGGGTCGGGCTGATAATGTCCCTGCTGCGGGGCTCTGCCCAGACATGGGCCTTTTCCATCCCCGAGGGTTCCTCCTGCCTGCAGTCTGTGGACTCCTTTTTTCAGGAACTCGGGGGTATCTTTGACGAACCGGACCGAGCGGGGTTGGCGGTTTCGCGGTTGTTGGTGCTGCGGCAGGGGTCGTCTTGTGTGGAGGATTATTGCTCCAACTTCAGACGCTATGCGGGGGATGCAACATGGAACGATAGCGCGCTGAAAGACGGTTTTCTGCAGGGCCTCTCGGACGCAGTTAAAGACCTGTTAATTTCCCATCCCATTCCCGGGTCCTTAAGGGAGGCTATGGAGCTAGCGGTGAAGGCAGATAGGAGGCTCAGGTCTAGGAAGCAGGACAGGCAGACCCGTAGAGTCAGGGAGGTCAGTTGCCCTGGTCCCTCTTCCTCCTTACCAGTCCCTGTGCCCGAGCCGATGGAGGTGGATCCGCTGTACCCCAAAGAGCGACGCCGGATCCGTTTGTTGCATCGTCTCTGCCTCTACTGCGAGAAAGCTGGACATCGGGTGATAACCTGCCCACTGAGGTCTCAACGCTCGCAGCCAGGAACCGGCAGAAAACTCAGAGTCCTAGGCGATTGCAGGGAGGATCGCCTAGGACTTCAGGTACTTCCTAAACTTTTGGTACCGTGTCATGTTAGATTCCGGGATTTTTCCCGATCAGGGCGGGCGTTTATTGATTCCGGAGAAGCCGCCAACTTGATAAGTCTGTGTTTTGTCCGTTCTCTGATGGCGGAATTTGTGACGCTGAAGACGCCAATTCATTTTACCAGTATTGATGCTACCCCCCTCTCTACAGGCCTGGTACGATGGAGGACCCCAAGATTACAGTTCACGGTGGGGATCCTCCACTCGGGAGAACTGTCTTTCCTGGTTATGGAAAAAATGTCGGTTGATGTGGTGCTTGGTATGCCCTGGTTGGCACTGCACAATGCCCAATTTGATTGGTCCACCCGGGAATTGACTCATTGGGGATCATCCTGTCATAATCACCTGTCTACCATAGCTGTGTGCTCCGCAGATACGGTGCTCATTCCAGAGTATTTGTCAGACTTTCAGGATGTATTCTCCAAAAAACTGTCTAAGGCTCTGCCTCCTCATAGGGAGTGGGACTGTGGTATTGATCTGATTCCCGACAGTCCCCTCCCTAAGGAAGCCATTTTCAATTTGTCAGGCCGTGAGCATGAAGCCCTTAAGTCCTATGTCTCGGAGGCTCTGGCTAACCGACATATCCGGCCGTCCAGGTCCCCTGCCGGGGCAGGTCTCTTCTTTGTAGAGAAGAAGGACGGGACACTAAGGCCTTGTGTGGATTATCGGGCCTTGAATAAAATCACTGTGAAGAACCAGTGCTCCTTGCCCCTAATTCCTGACTTGTTGAATCAGGTGGTAGGGGCCCACTGGTTCTCCAAACTGGACTTGCGGGGGGCTTACAATTTAATTCGCATTAGAGAGGGAGATGAATGGAAGACGGCGTTCAACACCCCGTTAGGACATTTTGAATGTCTGGTCATGCCTTTTGGACTTTGTAATGCCCCCGCTGTGTTTCACGGTTTTATGAACACGGTCTTCCACGACTTCCTGGGGGTATTTCTGGTCATCTATCTTGACGACATTCTGGTGTACTCGCCTGACTGGGACTCACATGTGCAGCACCTGAGGTTGGTCCTGACCCGTTTGCGCGAGTATCAACTTTTTGTCAAGTTAGAGAAATGTACATTTGGTTCTAAACAAGTATCCTTCCTTGGTTATGTAATCTCACCCACAGAGATTCAGATGGAGTCTGATAAAGTAGCAGCAATCTCCCAATGGGTCAGACCAGACAACCTCAAGGCTCTCCAGCGGTTCTTAGGTTTTGCAAATTTTTACCGCAAATTCATTAGGAATTACTCAGTTATTGCTCAACCTCTGACCGACCTGACTAAGAAGGGGGCCGACTTGGGTAAGTGGTCGCCTGCAGCCCTTGGGGCCTTTAGCCATCTAAAAAAGGCATTCACGACTGCCCCGGTGCTAATACAGCCGGACGCACAACTACCCTTTTTTTATTGAGGTAGATGCGTCTGAAGTGGGGACAGTATTGTCGCAGGAAGTCAGTGGGAGGTCTGGGTATAGTCCATGTGCGTTCTGTTTTGCGGAAGGTCAATTCAGCAGAGTGCAACTACGACGTGGGTAACCGTGAATTATTGGCTATTAAATGGGCTCTGGAAGAGTGGCGACACCATCTTGAGGGTGCTAGACACCCAATTACCGTATATACTGATCACAAGAATCTGGTATATCTCGCCAATGCAAAAAGACTCACAGCTCGTCAAGCCAGGTGGGCGTTGTTCTTCGCCAGGTTTAATTTCGTCGGACGCCCTGTCACGGAGTTTCGGGGTATCGGATAGTGAGACCATGACTCCCGAGAATATCTTAGCCCCCGGCGTGGTGGTGGCAGCTGTGGAGTCTAACTTCGTCCCTCAACTACAGGATGCTCAGCAGGACGCTCCTTCGGGGGTGCTGGAGGGCAGATGGTTTGTGCCAGAGACCCTACGCCCTAGAGTCATGGATGAGTCTCACTTGTCGGTTCTCGCCAGGCATCCAGGGTTCCAGGGGACCCTGGAGCTTTGTTCCAGACACTTCTGGTGGCCAGGCATGTCTCAGAAAATCCGCAACCTTGTGAGGGGTTGCTCGGTCTGTGCTCGCAATAAGAGTCGGCGGCGTCCTCCGGAGGGTCCTCTGAGACCGCTACCGGTTCCTTCCAGTCCATGGTCGCACCTATCAGTAGATTTCATCACTGACCTACCAGAATCCCAGAAGTGCACCACTATCTTAGTGGTGGTCGACCGGTTCTCAAAGATGGCACATTTTGTGGCATTAAAAAAGCTACCCTCGGCAAAAGAATTCGCCATGATTTTTGCTCCCACAATAATCGATGATTGCCTGAAGATTCAGGTATAACCTCCTTGAATTATTAGCTGTAAACTTAAAGGGGTTGTCCCGCGAAACAAAGTGGGGTTATACACTTCTGTATGGCCATATTAATGCACTTTGTGATGTACATTGTGCATTAATTATGAGCCATACAGAAGTTATTCACTTACCTGTTCCGTTGCTGGCGTCCCCGTCTCCATGGTGCCGTCTAATCTTCAGCGTCTAATCGCCCGATTAGACGCGCTTGCGCAGTCCTGTCTTCTGAATGGGGCCGCTCGTGCCAGAGAGCGGCTCCTCGTAGCTCCGCCCCGTCACGTGTGCCGATTCCAGCCAATCAGGAGGCTGGAATTGGCAATGGACCGCACAGAAGACCTGCGGTCCACCGAAGGTGAAGATCCCGGCGGCCATCTTCACAAGGTAAGTAAGAAGTCACCGGAGCGCGGGGATTCGGGTAAGTACTATCCGTTTTTTTTTTTTATCCCTGCATCGGGTTTGTCTCGCGCCGAACGGGGGGGCTATTGAAAAAAAAAAAAAACTCGTTTCGGCGCGGGACAACCCCTTTAACTGGAGCAATCAATGCCAGTCAGCTGCTGCAAAAGCAAATAAAGTCTTGGAGTGCAATAAAAAAGGTATAGGGGCGAGAGACGAGAACATTATTTTTCCACTATATCAGGCCTCACATGGAATACTGTGTACAGTTCTGGGCACCAGTACTCAGGAAAGACATTGCAGTGCTTGAGGGGTTCAAAGAAGGGCAACTAAATTAATAAAGAAAAGGAGAGGACTGGAATACCCAGAGAAGCTATCAAAGTTTGGTTTATTCACCCTAGAAAAAAGATGGTTATGGGGCGACCAAATAACTATGTATAAATACATTAAGGGACAATACAAAGATCTCTCCCATGATCTGTTTATACCCAGGACTGTGATGGTAACAAGAGGACATCCTCTACATTTAGAGGAAAGAAAGTTTCATCACCAACACAGAAGGGGGTTCTTTACTGTAAGAGCAGTAAGACTGAAACTTTCTGCCTTAGGACGTGGTGATGGCAAATTCAATAGAGGAGTTTAAGAGGGGACTAGATGTCTTTTTAGAGCACTATGATATTACAGGATATAGATTAAATAGTAAGAAGAGTTGTTGATGAGTGTTGATCTAGGGATTATTCTGACTTTCATTATGGAGTCGGGAAGGAATCCTTACCCACAAGGTGAGGTATATTGGCTTCTGTCTCATCAGGTTTTTTTGCGTATTTTCTCACACACACAGCTCTACTACAGCCATCCTGAGCCAACACATTACATGCACAGCATATCACACACACAGCTCTTATAAAGCCATCCTGAGCCCACACAGCACACACCCTCACTGTCAGAAAGTGTTTTCTAATATCTAATATGTGTCTCCTCCCTTTCAGCTTCATCCCATCAATATCCCTTGTTACAGTCCTGGGTGGAATAGATGATTGGAGAGATCTCTGTACTGACCCTTGATATATTATACATATTTACAGTATTAGGTCGCCCCTCAGCCGTCTTTTTTCTAAACAAAATAATCCCAAATTTGATAACCTCCCTGGGTATTGTAGTCCGCTCATTCCATTTATTACTTTAGTTGCCACCTTTGGACCCGCTCAAACTCTGCTATATCCTTCTTGAGTACTGCTGCCCCAAACTGTCCAATATTCCATGTGTGCTCTGAACAGTGACTTGTAAAGAGAAAGAATAATGTTCTCATCATGTGCCCCTAGACTTCTTTTAATGCACTCCATGATGTTATTTGCCTTGGTAGAAGCTGCTTGACTCTGTGTTTTAACCCATTATTTATAAGAAAAATAGATTGTTAATAAATATATTAAAAAGAATAGGGCTCAATAATGCCTCCTGTGGTACCTCACTAGTAATGGTGACCCCTCCAATACTGCCCCCTGTGGTAGCCCACTAATAATGGTGACCCAATCAAAGTATGTACCATTAATAACCGCTCTCTGCTTTCTATCATTTTCTTTCAGACAAAGCAATATTATGGGTCAAACAACACATGCCTTCTCTCAAAATACAGAGTCAGCAGCCAGCAATAAGTTTAAACAGATACACAACCAGTTTTATTGTCTTGGTTGCAAACAAAATAAACAAAACAAGAAGAAAAACCTTGCCTGTCCGACACTAAGGGCGCCCACCCACTGGCGATTTTTTTTCCTTTGCGTTTTGCGTTTTTTCTCAAGAGCAATTAGTTTTGAATGTACTCCTGTCCACTGGCGTTTTTTTTTTCAGTCCGTTGCAATTTTTAACATAGGAACTGTCAGTTGCATATGTGTCCTTATTTTTCTCTTAATGCACCCATGAATGTCAATGTAAATTAACGCGAAAATGCCGCGAAAAACGCGCGGAAAACGCTGCGTTTTTCATGCACGAAAATCGCAAACGCCAGTGGGTGGGCGCCCTTAGGCCTCATGTCCACGGTCAAGCACAGTGCAATCCTGCAGCGGTTTTTACCCGTGCCCACAGCCATGAGGTCAAAAATGTCATTATATTCACCTGTCTGGATGCTGCGTGTCTCCCCTCAGTCGGATCTTCTTTCTTCCGCCCGATGGATGTTCTCGGCACTCCGGCAGCATGCCGCGCATGCGCTATGCACACTTTTTTTTAAAAATCTCCTGCTCTCCCACGGATCGGCAGCACAGCACAATGACAGCTGCGGGTGTGCCATGGATCTGCACAGCTTCCGTTGACTTCAATAGAAGCCGCGGGAGCCATCCGTGTGGGAGACCCGCAGGAAAACGGAGCATACTGCGATTTCGTCCCGTGCATGCGATCCACATGGCGGGAGAAAAAAAATCACATCCACATGCATTTATTTGCCTTACGGATTCTAATGCATTCCTATGGGCTTGTGGAGCTGCAGATCTCCCGTGCGGGAGACACGCACGGATTTTATAATTAAAATCCGCACGTGGATATTGGGCCTAATTAATACATGATAACTCCTCACTAACAGCTCACAAATCAGTCTTGAACAACTGTATTTTTAGTACTCAGTATAAGGTCACACAGAATAGACTTCTATGTTCCACAGATAGAGCAGTTATTTGCCTTCCTAGCTGCTCTTTAAGTATCCACCTACTGGCTTACCTGATTAATCAGCCAGCAAGTGGTACTTTATTACTCTAAATAGAGCAGAAACCTGAGGGAGATATACCTCCCCTCTATGACCACACCTCTATCTTTATCGCAATACTAATCTTTTATGCTGCACAGTATTAAACGCTTTGGAAAAAACAAGTTATATGAAAAAAAATGACATTCCCTGGTCTAGTCTGGAACTCACCTCTTCGTAAAAGCTGATCAGGTTGGTTTGGCAGGAGTGACCCCTCATAAACCCATGCTAACACGGAGTTATACAGCTATTTTCCTTGAGGTACTCCAGAATAACATTTCTTAAAAACCTGGGAAGACAACACACTGTTCAATGATCCTGGTCTTTGTGACAGATTACCGTGTGGCTTCCCTTAATAATTGAGCCCTCCACTGCTTTAACCTATCTAGCCTGCCCTGCACTCCTATTCCTCTATCTGGCATAGGATATATCATGCTTCAGCAGTAGAGATGAGCGAACATACTCTGCTGAGCTTGATGCTCGTTCGAGTATTAGTGTACTCAATGGTGCTCGTTACTCGAAAGAGCATCAAGCCGTGTTCGACCCAGCCCCAGTTTTTGGCCCCTCCCTGCTGTGACGTGCCTGTTTTGGCCCCTCCCTGCCGCAGCGCACGTCATTTGCAAATTTTTTGTCAGGCAGGCGAGAGAGAGAGTGAGAAGCTCGACTTGAATAACGCGGACTCGAGCATTTTGGGTGCTCGCTCATCTCTATTCAGCAGTGCTAATCCTGTAATGGCATTCCCCTCATTCGCCAACTTTGCAAACTTGTTGGGGTGTGTCATTTCAGGACTAGCCTCCTTGACTCTCTTCCCTCTACTCCTCCTTCTAACTGTCACTCAGCTAGCTGCGCTCCTGTGGAATATTAAGTGCAGATTTTGGTGCAGAATTGAAAATAGCATAATCATGCAGTTAGCAATGTAAATTTTGGTGTGGAATTCAGGGATGGCATATTCCACAATGCTGTTGCTGAATATTCCACATGAAAGGTTTCTTACTGTGCCTTCTGTATACTGCTTACTATGCCTTCTATATACCTTTGATTTTATATGAAGCATGCAACAATTTTTTTTCTGTTTATTCTTATTCAATCAGATGAAAAATAAATTGTGATTCATGACATATCACAGAGATACTCGCCATAGAAGCATTACTTCTAGGGAAGAATATCTCCCACATAGTGCACCGAAAGAAGCATGGGGTAGCCGTATACACAGGGGACTCGTGCTATCGTACAGCCACCTGCAAAGTCTCTGCAGTCTTACATACATTTCTTAAGACTTTTACATAAGCAGATGATTTGGAACCAACGCTCATCTGAATGTCTGCTCACCCAATTATTCACATGAACCACTGGGCCTGGACAAACAAGGATGGCCAGACCACTTCTCTAACTAACTGAAGCATGCTCTGCATATACATCATGAGTCCAAGACACTACACCTGCTTTGATCGTCCAGTGCTGCTCACGTGCTCAGTGCCGAACAGTCACAACAGCATGTAGTGTCTTAGACTAATGCACAGTGTGTATCAGGTATCCAGAAAAGCGGTTCATCCATCTTTGTTTGTCCAGGATCAGAGGGTCGCTTTAACTTCTATGACGGTACCAGCAATCAACCAACAAACAAGTGAGTGAACAAAAATCATTGCTGTCTGCAGCACAACTTCCCATGTAAACAGGGCATGTGCTGTGGACAATGATGAAAGTGTATGGGTGACAAATGATTGCAGTTCATTCTCCATACACATTGGTGTGTGAAAGCCCTTTATATAAGGGCAGATACCATCAATTGGCACCCGACATCTGGCTCAAATTGATAAACTAGCCGAAAGTTAGAAGTAGGGACTACTATAAAGGATGTATGACCGCAGGTTTAAACTTGGCATCCTTTATTTATAGTTTGTAACTAAAGATGAGCGAACGTACTCGTCCGAGCTTGATACTCGTTCGAGATGCTCGTTACTCGAGACGAGTACCACGCGATGTTCGAGTTACTTTCACTTTCATCTCTGAGACGTTAGCGCGCTTTTCTGGCCAATAGAAAGACAGGGAAGGCATTACAACTTCCCCCTGCAACGTTCAAGCCCTATACCAC
Source organism: Eleutherodactylus coqui (assembly GCF_035609145.1). Classification (NCBI taxonomy): domain Eukaryota; kingdom Metazoa; phylum Chordata; class Amphibia; order Anura; family Eleutherodactylidae; genus Eleutherodactylus; species Eleutherodactylus coqui. Next base: position 130,782,321 of record NC_089839.1, on the reverse strand, counting down.
CCCCCTGCAGTGAGTGGCTGGCGAGATCAGGTGTCACCCGAGTATATAAATCGGCCCCTCCCGCGGCTCGCCACAGATGCATTCTGACATAGTTCAGGGAAAGTGCTGCTGGTGCCGGAGCTGCTATAGGGAGAGCGTTAGGAGTTATTTTAGGCTTCAAGAACCCCAATGGTCCTTCTTAGGGCCACATCTAACCGTGTGCAGTAGTGTGGAGGCTGCTTTTTGCAGTGTTGCACATTTTTTTTTTTTTTGTATATCGGCCGTGCAGAGCATTGCGTCCTGCAGTAATTTTACATTGTCCAGGGCCAGTAGTGGTGAGGCAGGGACAGAAGACATATTTAGTGTATATGGGCAGTGGGCCTTTCCAAAAACATTTGGGAAAAAAAAATCTATTTGGGCTGCCTGTGACCGTCCTCCGTGTACTGGGTCTCTGCTGGGGGTAGTTGTCCTAATTCATACGCAGCCAGCTAAGTGTTACAGCAGGCTTGCACAAAATTCTTTTCTGCCTCTGTGTTGCCTCTTACATCACCGCTGTATTCCTGTCCACGAGTGTACTGGGTCTCTGCTGGGGGTAGTTGTCCTAATTCATACGCAGCCAGCTAAGTGTTACAGCAGGCTTGCGCAAAATTCTTTCCTGCCTCTGTGTTGCCTCTTACATCACCGCTGTATTCCTGTCCACAAGTGTACTGGGTCTCTGCTGGGGGTAGTTGTCCTAATTCATACGCAGCCAGCTAAGTGTTACAGCAGGCTTGCGCAAAATTCTTTCCTGCCTCTGCTGTGCGTTCCGTAAGCGAAGTCAGCCTCCAACCACAGGCCAATAAGCGGCACATTTAATTACAGCGTTCTGTTTCTGCACTACTGGTAATACAGCATGCTGATGGGTAGGGGTAGGCCTAGAGGACGTGGACGCGGGCGAGGACGCAGAGGCCCAAGTCAGGGTGTGGGCACAGGCCGAGCCAGTGCGGTGGCCAGGGGTAGAGGCAGGGCCAGACCGAATAATCCACCAACTGTTTCCCAAAGCGCCCCCTCACGCCATGCCACCCTGCAGAGGCCAAGGTGCTCTAAGGTGTGGCAGTTTTTCACAGAGACGCCTGACGACCGACGAACAGTGGTGTGCAACCTTTGTCGCGCCAAGATCAGCTGGGGAGCCACCACCACCAGCATGCGCAGGCATATGATGGACAAGCACCCCACAAGGTGGGACGAAGGCCGTTCACTGCCTCTGGTTTGCACCACTGCCTCTCCCCCTGTGCCCCAACCTGCCACTGAGATCCAACCCCCCTCTGAGGACACAGGCATGAGTGCCTACCGGCCTGCACCCACACCCTCACCTCCGCTGTCCTCGGCCCCATCCAGCAATGTCTCTCAGCGCAGCGTTCAGACGTCGCTAGCGCAACTGTTTGAGCGCAAGCGCAAGTACGCCGCCGCGCACCCGCACTCTCAAGCGTTAAATGTGCACATACCCAAATTGATCAGCCTGGAGATGCTGCGTATAGGCTTGTGGAAACGGAGACTTTCAAAAGCATGATGGCGGCGGCGGCCCCGCGCTACTCGGCTCCCAGTCGCCACTACTTTTCCCGATGTGCCGTCCCAGCCCTGCACGACCACGTCTCCCGCAACATTGTACGCGCCCTCACCAACGCGGTTACTGCCAAGGTCCACTTAACAACGGACACGTGGACAAGCACAGGCGGGCAGGGCCACTATATCTCCCTGACGGCACATTGGGTGAATTTAGTGGAGGCTGGGACAGAGTCAGAGCCTGGGACCGCTCACGTCCTACCCACCCCCAGAATTGCGGGCCCCAGCTCGGTGCTGGTATCTGCGGCGGTGTATGCTTCCTCCACTAAACCACCCTCCTCCTCCAACGCAACCTCTGTCTCGCAATCAAGATGTGTCAGCAGCAGCAGCACGTCGCCAGCAGTCGGTGTCGCGCGGCGTGGCAGCACAGCGGTGGGCAAGCGTCAGCAGGCCGTGCTGAAACTACTCAGCTTAGGAGAGAAGAGGCACATGGCCCACGAACTGCTGCAGGGTCTGACAGAGCAGACCGACCGTTGGCTTTCGCCGCTGAGCCTCCAACCGGGCATGGTCGTGTGTGACAACGGCCGTAACCTGGTGGCGGCTCTGCAGCTCGGCAGCCTCACGCACGTGCCATGCCTGGCCCATGTCTTTAATTTGGTGGTTCAGCGCTTTCTGAAAAGCTACCCACACTTGTCATACCTGCTCGGAAAGGTGCGCCGGGTCAGCGCACATTTCCGCAAGTCCAAGACGGATGCTGCCACCCTGCGGACCCTGCAACATCGGTTTAATCTGCTAGTGCACCCACTGCTGTGTGACGTGCCCACACGGTGGAACTCTACGCTCCACATGTTGGCCAGACTCTATGAGCAGCGTAGAGCTATAGTGGAATACCAACTCCAACATGGGCGGCGTAGTGGGAGTCAGCCTCCTCAATTCTTTACAGAAGAGTGGGCCTGGTTGGCAGCCATCTGCCAGGTCCTTGGAAACTTTGAGGAGTCTACCCAGGTGGTGAGCGGGGATGCTGCAATCATTAGCGTCACCATTCCTCTGCTATGCCTCTTGAGAAGTTCCCTGCAAAGCATAAAGGCAGACGCTTTGCGCTTGGAAACGGAGCCGGGGGAAGACAGTATGTCGCTGGATAGTCAGAGCACCCTCATGTCTATATCCCAGCGCGTTGAGGAGGAGGGGGAGGAGCATGAGGAGGAGGGGGAAGAGACAGCTTGGCGCACTGCTGAGGGTACCCATGCTGCTTGCCTGTCATCCTTTCAGCATGTATGGCCTGAGGAGGAGGAGGAGGATCCTGAAAGTGATCTTCCTAGTGAGGACAGCCATGTGTTGCGTACAGGTACCCTGGCACACATGGCTGACTTCATGTTAGGATGCCTTTCTCGAGACCCTCGCGTTACACGCATTCTGGCCACTACGGATTACTGGGTGTACACACTGCTCGACCCACGGTATAAGGAGAACCTTTCCACTCTCATACCCGGAGAGGAAAGGGGTTCGAGAGTGATGCTATACCACAGGACCCTGGCGGACAAACTGATGGTAACATTCCCATCCGACAGCGCTAGTGGCAGAAGGTGCAGTTCCGAGGGCCAGGTAGCAGGGGAGGCGCAGAGATCAGGCAGCATGTACAGCGCAGGCAGGGGAACATTCTCCAAGGCCTTTGCCAGCTTTATGGCTCCCCAGCAAGACTGTGTCACTGCTCCCCAGTCAAGGCTGAGTTGGCGGGAGCACTGTAAAAGGATGGTGAGGGAGTACGTAGCCGATCGCACGACCGTCCTCGGTGACGCCTCTGCCCCCTACAACTACTGGGTGTCGAAGCTGGACATGTGGCCTGAACTCGCGCTGTATGCCCTGGAGGTGCTTGCTTGTCCTGCGGCTAGCGTCTTGTCAGAGAGGGTGTTTAGTGCGGCTGGGGGAATCATCACGGATAAGCGTACCCGCCTGTCAACCGACAGTGCCGACAGGCTTACACTCATCAAGATGAAGAAAGCCTGGATTTCCCCAGACTTCTCTTCTCCACCAGCGGACAGCAGCGATACCTAAGCAATACGTAGGCTGCACCCGCGGATGGAAGCATCGTTTTCTATCACCATCAAAAACGGGGACCTTTTTGCTTCATCAATCTGTGTATTCTATTCCTCCTCCTCCTCCTGCTCCTCCTCCTGAAACCTCACGTAATCACGCCGAACGGGCAATTTTTCTTAGGCCCACAAGGCTCAGTCATATAATTTTTGTAAACAATTTTTATACGTTTCAATGCTCATTAAAGCGTTGAAACTTTCACCTGAACCAATTTTTATTTTAACTGGGCTGCCTCCAGGCCTAGTTACCAATTAAGCCACATTAACCAAAGCGATTAATGGGTTTCACCTGCCCTCTTGGTTGGGCATGGTCAATTTTTCTGAGGTACTGTTGGTACACCAATTTTTTGGGGCCCTCGCCTACAGTGTAATCCAATTAATTTTTTGCCCACCTGCATTAAAGCTGACGTTACATCAGCTGTGATGGGCAATGCAATGGGATATATTTATGTACCGCTGGTGGCTTCCTGGCACCTACCCATGCTGTGGGTCCACAGGGAGTTGTAACTCCATGTGTCTACTTCTAAAGAACCCCAGTCTGACTGGGGCATGCAGTGTGGGCCGAAGCCCACCTGAATTAAACATGACATTACCTCAGCTGTGATGGGCAATGCAATGGGATATATTTATGTACCGCCGGTGGCTTCCTGGCACCCACCCATGCTGTCGGTCCACACGGAGTTGTAACTCCATGTGTACACTTCTAAAGAACCCCAGTCTGACTGGGGCATGCAATGTGGGCCGAAGCCCACCTGCATTTAATCGGAAGTTACCTCAGCTGTGATGAGCACTGCAATGGGATACATTTATGTACAGCCGGTGGGTTCCAGGGAGCCACCCATGCTGTGGGTGCACACGGAATTCCCATTGCGGAGTTGTACCTGCCTGTGACTATTTATAAAAAAACGCGGTCTGACTGGGGCATGCAGACACCTTGACAGAATGAATAGTGTGTGGCACATAGGTTCCCCATTGTTATGCCCACATGTGCAGCTCCTGATGGCGGTGGCACAGGATTATATTTCTCATTGCCTCTGTACAGCATTGTGGGCTATCGCCCCGTCCCTTTTAAAGAGGGTCGCTGCCTAGCCGTGCCAACCCTCTGCAGTATGTGCCTGCGGTTCCTCCTCATGGCAGACGCACTCTTAAATAGACATGAGGGTGGTGTGGCATGAGTGCAGCTGAAGGCTGCGCAGGGACACTTTGGTGTGCGCTGTGGACACCGCGTCGTGCGCGCGCGCGCGCGGGGGGGGGGGGGGGGGGGGGGGTTGGGCAGCATGTAACCCAGGAGAAGTGGCAGCGGAGTGTCATGCAGGCAGTGATTGTGCTTTGTTGGAGGTAGTGTGGTGCTTAGCTAAGGTATGCATTGCTAATGAGGGCTTTTCAGAAGTAAAAGTTGTTGGGAGGGGGGGGGGCACTCTTGCCGCTATTGTGGCTTAATAGTGGGACCTGGGAACTTGAGATGCAGCCCAACATGTAGCCCCTCGCCTGCCCTATCCGTTGCTGTGTCGTTCCCATCACTTTCTTGAATTGCCCCGATTTTCACAAATGGAAACCTTAGCGAGCATCGTCGATATACAAAAATGCTCGAGTCGCCCATTGACTTCAATGGGGTTCGTTACTCGAAACGAACCCTCGAGCATCGTGAAAATTTCGTCCCGAGTAACGAGCACCCGAGCATTTTGGTGCTCGGTCATCTCTATTTGTAACTGTTCAGACACATATGTCTATATGGGATTTGAAGGAGACTTGTAATCAAAAATATCTGCAGAGATGCTTTGTTTTTTCAATTACATAGGAGAATTTCAGAGACTAGCTGAAGCAACTCTTCACTATTACCCACTTACAGTATTGTGTGTAGCATTAGACTAGAAGTCTTGCTTTATTGATATTGATACATTCTTTATAATACTTGCTACTACATATACACTCATTATAACGGAATCCTTAGAACAATTGTTGGCATGTCGTGATTCAGTGATAATCTTTAAAGCCATACATTGAGATTTCTAAAGAGCAGCTTCACAGTGCATGGATGCCTGTCATTATTCTTGATATTTCACACCAGCACAATTGCTAGCATTGATAACATCTGGGACAAGACAACATGGAAATATTACAATTCATCTTTTTTAGTGTTGTAAAATATCAAGGTAGAGGCATTTCAAGTATTACAAGTATGATGCCTCTCCACAAGTGATGCTGTGGCAAATGATCACAATAGAGAGAGGTTTCTGAATTTATTGCTTTAATATGCTCCCCTGGTGAGAATACACTCGGTATGTAAGTTATTGCTGTTTTGAGCACATAGTATTATTTTCTCTTTTAAAATATGAAAAGCTGTTTGACTGACTTCACAAGAGTCTGCTTAATGGACTTATTTTCTAATACTTGCAAGATTCAATTGTTATGTGGTGTGCCGTCATGCATTATAAAAGCCTATGTCTCCTAAGACTTTTAGTAAACTACTTTCAGTATCAGGGTGCGTTCACACGAGCGCATAAACGGCGCGTTTTTGCGCCCAATCATATATACGTGACCATCTGAGGCGTTGGTTTCAAATGTATTCGTTCGCACGGGCGATTTTACGGCGCGTAAAAACGGCACCCCGAAAAAAACACGGAACATACGCGACCGAAATACGCGCCAACGCATATTCGATGGCCGAAAAGATAGTTTGCAAAGTAGGAACAAACGATAATACGCTTTCTAGCTCTGGTCATGATCTCCGAAAAACGTTCTTTCCGGCGATTATACGCTGCGCACGTGCGAACGTAAATACGCCTACGCTCGTGTGAATGCATCCTCAGGCTTATGTAAAATTTCGTACCAATGTAGATAATAAGTTCATATTTATTATTTAATTTTTACACAGAAATTTTGTACCATAGCTGTTGCCGTAGTTTGTAGCTGTGTTTAGTCACAAATGCAAAGTCCCTGGTGACCTGTGTTAACATGAATTCTTTTAGAAGGATATAACAAGATTGAACTGCAGTTGGTACTAGTACAGCTAAGCAAATGCCCCTAAATTATCTGGCTGAGATTCAAAAATGTCATCAATATACACTCTTTGTAAAAAACACTCCGGTTCCAAGAAGGAGTGGTTGCTTTGCTGCAAAAGTCGGCATGCAGTTACACCTCAGGCAGATATTGATTGGAGTTGTAGCGTGATTAGATGAACAGTCTCATCAACTGAGGCCCTAAAAGTGATTCCTCTTAAAAGGCTCTCAGAGTCTCCTTGTGTGTAGTGACCTCTTCTTCCACTTGCGTAGAACTTGTTGAGCACTAGACGCCTCTACGACGCAGAGATTTCACCCCATTACCAGAGTTTGAGAGGGGGCGAATTATTGGAATGTGAGAAGCTGGATGGTTATATCGACAATTTGCCACTACCTGGGCTGTTCTGACCAGACTGTTAGGAGGTGTTTGGACCAGTGGATGCAAGAGGACGCACACACAAGGCGAACAGGCTCACAATGCCCTCAACAGACCACCAGTAGAGAGGAGTGTATGATCGGCCGGCAAGTACGAGCAACTCCAGCTACCGGTATTTCATTGTCCTCCATTCAAGGACAAATGGCGTTATTATTACAGGCCCCTGTGTCTGTTGGGACCAGCTCCAGCGAATTGGCTGGAGAATATTTGGCCTCACAGTGCCCATTACGGATACTGCTTTTGACAACAACCATCAACTCCGTTTGCAGTGGTGTCGTGAATGACAAAACTGGACAGCATAAGGTACCTGTTTGCCTCCATGTCCACCTGTATCACATCTTGTATCCAAGCTAGAGTCGGTACAACAGGGTACTAAAGCCTCCATGTCCACCTATATCACATCTTGTATCCAAGCTAGAGGTGGTACAACAGGGTACTAGAGCCTCTATGCCCTGCCTCGTCACACCTTGTATCCAAGCTAGAGGTGGACCAACAGGGTACTAGAGCCTCCATGCCTGCCCGTATCACACTTTGTATCCAAGCTAGATGCAGTACAAAAGGGTATGAGAGTCTAGATGCCCTCCCTCATCCCATCTTGTGTCCAAACTAGAGGCGACCCAACAGGGTACTAGAACCTCCATGCCTGCCTGTATCACATTTGTATCCAAGCTAGAAGCGGTACAACAGGGTACGAGAGCCTCCATGTCCACCCTTGTCACATTTTGTATCCAAGCTATAGGCGGCCCAATAGGGTACTAGATCCCCCATGCATGCCCATATAAAATTTTGTATCTAAGCTAGAGGTGGTACAACATGGTATGAGAGCCTCCATGCCCACCCTCATCACATCTTGTATCCAAGCTATAGGTGGCCCAACAGGATTCTAGATGGCATCTTAGAACCATTTAAATTGAAATTAGGAGGAAAGGGAGTGTGATAATGTTTGAGGTAGAGAAATGTTTAAGTTCATTTTGAAATGAGAGAACAAATGGAATCTTCAGAATCCTTCCATTAGACATGGGAAATCATTACTCTTGAGAAATCAGAGAGGGCGTCTAGTGCTTTGGTGAAGTTTTCCCCTACCATAAGGGTGCCCTCCAAGAACTCCTCTAATTGGGTTAGAATACCGCCTCGGGCTGTAATCTGAATAGAGTTTGGTAAATATATGTTGGCAAAAGTGTATGTGCGGTCTGCCAGTTTAACGTTCACAAATAGGAATCACCCTTCTCTGTCAGTCCATTGGTCTGGCGATTCCCATAGTACACCCCTGAAGATTAGTCTAATTACACCTCTGTCTTTTGTACTTTAGTAACCTCTGTGTTAGGCGTCACGGTATCTGGGGGAGTGAAGAGCAGGAATCAAGCCCTCTTTGAAGTGGAGCTGCCTGTGATTGACTGAGGTGCTCAGCCAATCAGAAGCAGCTGTCCATGAAGGCGCTCAGCCAATCACAGGCAGCTCTTGCTGAATGACTGACAGGCGAGAGCTGTCTTTGATTGGCTGAGCGCCTTCACGGACAGCTGCTTCTGATTGGCTGAACTAAGATATGGAGATGGTTTCAGAGAAAATTCTGAGAATTTTCACTTTCATGCGATTTCTATGCGATTGTAATGCGATTATATTGCGGCAAGCAGCAAATTAAGAAAAAACAAATGTGTATTGATAAATTGAGACGTGGAGATTGTTGCAGGGAATATTCTGAGGATAAAAGTTGGTTGTAAGGAAATCATAACATACAATGTGAGTGTAAGAATCACACTTATGTATTATGAAAGTTTCAATATGGAAAATACAGTAAAATCTTGTGAGATGGTTTTAGGTATAAACTATTGGTGAATATATACTATATTATATAGGATTTTTGGTGCAAAAATATATTAATAGAAGATTTATAATTGCCGCAAGGGTTTTATGATTAATGTATAATGATCTATATAGATCAATTATCTAGTAAGGGTTAAGTAACATGTTCAAAGGGAAGAGAACTAGTAATGAACCAAATGTGATGAAGGAGTTAATGAATCAGGTAGTTTGTAATTAGAGATAATTGTTAACCTATAAATCAGGAAGTTATACAACATAGATTGAGGTGAACAAGGCATTATGCCTGAAAAGCGTTCTTGTTTGTATCATGTACCTGATTGTATGAGCATAATGAAAGAATAAAGCAAAGAAAAATCATCTGATGTGTCCGTATTCCCATGTATCCACTTCCCTGAAAAACAATTACATGATGCCGGCAGCTGGATCCACTACCTCAGCTGTCACCTGTGACAGCTGTGTTAGGGAATTCCTTATTCCCCGCAGGGATGAAGAATTCCTTTGCTGCATCTGTCACAGATGTGGCAGGTGCAGCAGGGAATTCCTTTTCCTTGTGGGGATGAAGGAAACATTTGCTGCTTGCGGCAGATGTGTTCTTCATCCCCGCGGGGATACGGCAATGGCGGAAGGTACGTTTTTTGGGGGGTTTTTGGGGTTTTTTTTTAACACTAAAATTCTTTTTTTTCAGGGAAGAGCTTATATTTAAAGCTCTTCCCTGAAAAACAATTACGGGGGGGCGGCAGACCATTGTCTTCAATGGAGCCGCCGGCAACAGCCGCGGCTCCATTGAAGACAATGCACTGACCTTCATACACGCGTGTTTTTGCATGCATTACAGGGGTGCGCACCTACGTATGCACACGCTCATGTAAAGCCAGCCTAAACGAGGAGTATTTTAGCTCTAGGCAACAGTCCCATTGTTCCACCCAACAGTGGAGATTTTTTGTGCTACCTTTTGGTGCTTTTTTGGGGTCCATGGCTCTAGGTGCACACTAGGTATAGTATTTTCTTCACACCAGAAAAAACACAAGGCAGAAACTGGTCACCAAAAAAATTTGTAAAAACTGATTAATTTCATAGCTTTTTTTATAAGCTCAAAAAATGCACACAAAAATAGTGTGTGTGTAGAGGAAGCCTTAAGAAAATTGGCCAAACTGCATCCTCAAGTCCTGTACAGAGATTACGTAACATGAAAGATCTTCAACTCATTAAAGGGGTTGTCTCGAGGAAGCAGTGAATTTTTTTTTTTTGCCCAGTCCCCCTAATTAAGCATACATTACTAAGCCCCCCTGTAAATGACTTTTCTAGCTGGTTTGTACTTACAGTTGCAGCGTTTCAGCAACTTATAAAAATTTTCCCAAGATGGCCGCCGGCTCTTTTCCCGTCGCTTGCTGTAGCCCGACGTGCGCGCTCCCGAGACGCTACCAGCTGTGTCTCCCTGACAACCAGACGCCCCGCAGCCGCCGACCGGACCCCGGGATTGAACGCGGCCGACCAGCCACCCACCGCCAGGCAGCAGGTAACCGGCGCTAGGCCCCGACTCCCCCACGCTAGCCCCTGCTTCCCCGCGCTAGCCCCGGCTCCCCAGCGCTACGCCCCGGCTCCCCAGCGCTACGCCCCGGCTCCCCAGCGCTACGCCCCGGCTCCCAGCGGTAGGCTCCGTGGCCCAGCGGTAGGCCCCGGCTCCCCAGCGGTAGGCTCTGTGGCCCAGCGGTAGGCTCCGTGGCCCAGCGGTAGGCTCTGGGGCCACAGCGGCAGTCAGTCACGCGTCACCCCCGTCAGTCCGTCACCCATCACTTACCTGGGCGACTGGGCTCTGCTGGGCGGCTTCTCGGCACGGCTGGGCGGCTCTGCACCTTCCCCTAAGAGAGGATGGTAGCAGAATGGCCGCTCCAGCGCGCTCCCGAGAAGATACAGCTTGTCTGCGCATGCGCAGAAGAGCTGTAGCGGCGAGCACACTGAAGCGACTCGTGCTCAGAGCAGAAGACCGGACTGCGCAAGCGCGTCTAAAAAAGCAAGCCGCCAGCGAATTTAGACGGAACCATGGAGACGAGGACGCTAGCAACGGAGCAGGTAAGTGAATAACTTCTGTATGGCTCATAATTAATGCACGATGTATATTACAAAGTGCATTAATATGGCCATACAGAAGTGTATAACCCCACTTGATTTCGCGAGACAACCCCTTTAAGTTGTCATTTCACTGTATCAGCTTCATATTCAAAGGCCTGAATTACTGTCATGAATTTTTTTGATTTTGCTCTTCAGATTTTTGTAAAGAAAGAAGAAAGGAAAACAATTTTGAAGTAGATTTTTTTCTCTATAAAATGTACAACCAAACTTGGAAAGTTAAAGTACAGTTTTAGGGCTTATTCACAGGAGTGCATATCGGCCACTGTTTTCTTGGCCGGCTGATATACGCTACCATCTGAGCTGTCCTCCCCCTTACCGTCTCTCTGCCCCTCCCCTCCCCTCTGTTTGCAATGGGAGGGGGCAGAGCTAAGCTCTGGGACCCTCATAGTCACTATAAGGCTAGTTACTCTAGTTCCTTCATACCTATATCACCTATACAGCTTGAATGGAACAGAAACATATATGCTCCCGTATCTCTTTATTGAAATTCCATCAGACTACTGTTAGGTGCACTGTTCAGACACAATCCTCTGCTTCTGTGTCTGGCAGGCTAGGGCATCGTCCTGCTCTCCCTGATCACTGAACTTACATTTATTCTCTTCCAGCACTCCTAGGGTTAATCACTTCTGGGCCTTCTGCTCAGCTGATGCACCTTTTCTAATTACCTCCCTATATAGCTGCCCTGGGCCTTACAGACAATGCTGTAGTGTTGTTGTGTGATTTTTTTCCCCCATAACTCCATGTTTAGCCGCTGCTCCAGCAGTTTCATTGCTACCTTGCTTTCTGGCCATGTTCAGTGTCCTCCATTCGTGTATCCTGCAGTCTGTTATCTTCATGAGTCTGTTTCTCTGTTTATCCTTGTAAACATGTACCTCCTTTCTTCCTGTACACCCTGCCATTGTTTTGTCGTTTGTTTTATAGGTATTCTGTCCAGTGAGGGTCATTCAGTGCCTAGAAGAAGACCGCAGGGTTGTCCTTATTGAGACGAGTGTTCCACTTATAGGCAGCGGTTTCCCTCCTCTGGTTATTAGTTCAGGGCAAGATACTTTCCCTAGTTTCCATCTGCATACAGCTGTCAACCATACTGGACTGGATCATCACCTACCCAGTGGTTCCACATTCACAGTCATTACAATTACAGTCATGCTGGTGAGAAAGAATATGGAATTTGGGACCCTGACTTTAGTGATGAAATAAGTCCAGTAGTGAGGACCCCAGTGATCAAACATCTATCACCTATCCTGTAATAGCAGGTTACGTTTGGTTTCACTCAGGGTTTTTAAGGAAAAACGTTGCAGTTTTGTGGCTTTTTTGCTGTATGTCTTGTGGTAAAAACATTGTGGATTAATGGTAGCAATAGGTAAATAGAAAATTATAAAACACACAAACATTTTTCATGTTTTTCTTCACTTTGAGTGGTTTCACACACAGTGAGTTTTTGTGGCATTTTTTGGTCCAGATTTTTGAACCACAGTCACAAGTGGAAATAGTAGGAAGGAGAAGTATAAGTCCTTCTTTTATATTTTCCATATATAATCTGAATCCACTTCTGGCTTTAGCTCCAAAAACTGCACAAAAGCCAATGTGAAACCACCCTGTGGGTGCATTTTTTGGGTCCATGGTAATTTTGTTTACCAAACGGTGCTTGCTCTAGGGTTGGTGGGTTTTCTAAGGTGCTTTCCCATAGATAGCTCTATAGGATAAAAAAAATGTCTGAGAAAAATTTGTGTGTATACAATGCCCTCCCCAAAAATTATAAAACTCCATTAAATTCATATTTTTTTTTACAAGGCACGAAAAAGCATAGCAAAAAAGTATCTGAAGGTAGCCTAAAAGGATATCTCAATTTTCTAGATGTGTCTGCTATAGTAAATAGTTCCCCAAGAAATAACAATGATTGCCCCTTTTTCTCATAGAACTGGAATAAAATAACAACTGGATGTTACCATTTCCATTGTCAAAGGCGTGTCTTCCTATACATACCGGCAAAATCCAATCTGTCCAATCAGTCCTGACAGTATCCCTGTAGGCTTTTTGGGTCCATCGCATTTTTCAAAATACCGTATGCTCTAGGTTTTGCATTTTTCAGGTGTTTTCCCATAGATTTCTGTATAGATATAAATGGCTGAAAAAAATGCATACATGGATAGGAATGAAAGCAAAGTGGTGCATGTATAAGCAAAATGCGATTGTTCCCAGCAAGAGAAACCACATAATCTTGTAGATATGATACCTTTTAATGGTTAACAAAAATAGATGATGTTATAGCGAGCTTCCGAACCAAAGCAGGGTTCTTCTTTAGGCTTAAATGCTTAAGAACCCTGAGTTGGTTCGGAAGCTCACTATAACATCATGTATTTTTGTTAGCCATTAAAAGGTATCATATCTACAAGATTACGTGGTTTCTCTTGATGGGAACAATCACATTTTGCTCTACTGGCTAATACAGTACCAAACCTTTGTATAAGCAAAGGCACACCAATAACAATAGAAAACATTATTCAATCTTTATTTCAAAACACCCACAAGGACATTTAAAATCCATCAAAAATACAAATATGTACACACCAAGGTCACCACCATAATGAGTATTACCTATCCTGACACATACACCATAGTAAGGTTAACAAGGACACTCAATAAATATAAATGGAGTGCAAGTACAAAAATTATCAAAATGACTAAAGCAGGGCAATGCCAGACAAACCAAATAAATAAACATGTTCAAGTATTCAACAAATCCAAGTCAAAGGACAATAAAGAGATGATCAGGTATAATATCACAGCAAAGAGCAAACAGGAGGGTAAGGAAAACAGCCCCACGAATATCGCTGGCCCTAACCAAGCTGCATCAGTGGTTTGGTCTCTCATTTACTGGCGTAACTATAGGGGATGCCGTTGCACCCGGGCCCAGAAGCCTTAGGGGGCCCATAAGGCTTCTCTTTTCCATATAGGGAGACCAGTACTATGAATAATAATAATAATTTTTATTTGTATAGCGCCAACATATTCCGCAGCGCTGACATAGACAGGGGGAATACAGAAAGACAAAAGTACAAAAAATTACAGAACCACGGTTACAATCGTAATCAGTTGGTGGAAACAATAGGGGTGAGGCTCCTGCTCCAACGAGCTTACATCCTACAAGTAATGGGGTGATACAAAAGGTAAGAGATGTGCACGGTATGGCGGGGTGGAGAGTGAGGGATTCTATACATATAGACAATGGTCAGATATTTGGCAGAATCGGTGTGACTGCAGGGGCAGTTTATGACAGCTAGCAGGGATTGCAGTCAGTAGGTCAGGGAGCATGTTATCAGGCAGCGTATAGAGGAGTTTGTTTAGAGAATGCGGTATGCCTCCCTGAAGAGGTGCGTTTTTAGAGCACGCCTGAAGTTTTTCGAGTCCTGGATTGCCCGGGTATCCTTTGGTAGTGCGTTCCAGAGGGCTGGTGCTGCTCTGGAGAAGTCTTGGAGGTGGGAGTGAGAAGTTTGAATTAGAGGGGCGTGCAGTCTAGTTTCGTTTGCCGAGCGGAGAGCCTGGGCTGGGTGATGGATTGAGATGAGGGAGGCAATATAGGGGGGCGCTGCACTGTGGAGGGCTTTGTGGATTAGGGTAGTAAGTTTAAATTGAATTCTGTATTTAACGGGCAGCCAGTGCAGTGACTGGCACAGGGAAGAGGCGTCCGAGTAGCGGCTGGACAGGAATATGAGCCTGGCTGCCGCATGAATAAAGCATTATAGTTGGGGGCCCTGTTACAGGTTTTCAATTGCAGCCCAGGAGCTTCAAGTTATGCCTCAGCGTTAAGGGGTCAAAAGATGTTGGGGGGCCCCAAGATAAACTTTTGCACCCAGGCCCATGAGCCTTTAGCTATGCCCCTGCTCTCATTGATTAACCTATGTGCATGTTGTGTCTACTGTGCACCCTTACTTTACGTATATGAGGTTGTGCCCACTTTTCCGATGATTCAATATCTTTAGAAGAATAGTGCTACAAAAAAGCTTTAAAAAATATAATCATAAAAATCTTTATTTATATGGAACCAACATATTCCACAGCACTTTACAATTCTTAGTTAACACGAGCAGACATACAGTATTAAACCAATAGAGAGTTTGAATAATAGGAGTGAGGATCTTGCCCGCAAGAGCTTACAGACTTTGAGTAAATAGGCGTGACACCAGAGGTACAAGAGCTTGTTCTCTACAATAGTCCAGCTATCTTTTAAATAAATAAGCTACTGTACTTAGGCCTCATGCCCATGGCCGTGATGGACTCCACTAGCAGAATATCGCATCGGAGTCCACCACAGCACCCCGCAAAACCCTTTATACTCACCTCCTGAATCCGCCACACTGTTTCCGTCCCTTGAGCCGGCACACATGTGCAGTACAGCACGTGACGCGCCCGCAGTGCAGGATGACGCGTTCGGCGGTGAGCGGAGACGCGTTTTCACGTGATACTTCTGCTGTGCTACAGCGGAAGTATAACGTGACGGCCGGCTTCCATTGACTACAGCGTTTGTTTCACGCTGCGGAATTCCACGGTGGAATTCCACAGCATGGACATTGAGCTATTAGGTTCAATAGAACCTAATAGCTCCGGGGTAACGCTACGGATTTCTGCCGCGTAGAATGCAGCAGAAATGCGGCCGTCGGTATTAGCCTTTAAAGCTAAATGAATGGGGTGTTGAGGCTGCAGTGGCTTTCAGACAGGGCTCTTCCCATTTCCCTGATTAGTGTAGGGCGAGATTTCTCATCTGACGTTGCCTTGTTGGAGTCATCGGTCCTCACTTGTACTAGGTGCATCTTTGCAGTAGTTCTTGCTTCTAAGTCAGTCTGCTTCGCAGTGTCTTGCTCCAGTACCTCTGTCCACCTGGGTCAGCTGCCAACCCACGCTGGTTCTGGTCCAAAGCCTAGCAGGTGAGTTGGCACAGTGGGCCCACACCCGCAATCCGTAACAGATTGTCTGTGGTAATACCTTCCAAAGAACTGGTGCAGCTTGGGAAAAATCTTGGAAATGGGAGTGGGAAGTTTGGATTGAGGAAGAACTTTAGAGAGGTAGGTGACATGAGCATGAAATGATTGCATATAAGGAGTGAAGGAAAGATAGGAGTCAAATATGACTCCAAGACTAGTGTGCTGCCTAGGAGATATGGTGATACCACAAACTGAAATGAAAATGTCAGGTTTAAGGCATAGTCACATGGGCACCGATGCGCCCGTATGACTGAGCCCTTACTTTAGGAAGAAGACAGCCGTACTTCAGGACGGACAACTCCCCGCAGCGCAGAATGAAGCCAGTCACATGTTCTTTCTTCCGGCACTGCAGAGAGTCGTCCGTCCTGAAGTGCAGCCATCTTCTTCCTGCAGGAACACGGGTGGCGATGCACCCGTGTGACTAAGCCCTTAATGGGTTAGTAGATGATGTAAAAACTAGAAGTTTAGTTTTTGAAAGATTCAGTTTAGACAGAGAAAGGAACTAATGTTAGCATTTTGAAGTAGTGAGGGTGTGAGGTCATAGGAAGGAGCCCCATAATTGTAGCATCATTATAGAGATATCTACTGATATATTGATAGATTGTCCAATAAGGGCTGTGAAAATAGAAGAGAGGAGAGGACCTAAGACTGAACCCTGAGGAAACCCAACAGCAAGAGGAGGGAGGAGGAAAGCCAGGAGAGCGCAGTATCCTTAAGGCCAATAGAATGGAACATACCGAGGAGGAGTTGGTGATCTGTGGTGTTTAACACTGCAGAGAGATCCAGAAGAATCAGAGAGCAGACGAATTTCGATTTAGCTATCAGGAGATTGTTTGACACATAAAAAAATTCATGGAATTTTTTTACAAGCTAGAGAAAAAACATCCACAAAAAGTGTGTGAAGAAAACCTTAAGGGGTTAAGATTTTCCTTTCCAAAGAGTATAAGAAGCAACTCCACATATAAATAAAATTAAAGACTGAAATCAAAACAGTCTGTTGTTCATAGTTGGGTAAATATAAAAATCACACTTTTTTAGCAGGACATCTTGAACCTCTTGTTTGTGAATTATGCCAATCCTAATGTCACAAAATGTAACTGTAGAACATTCTGAATGTTTTTTGATGCATATGATTTACATGATTAGGGCCCATTCATGTGCTGTCCATCTAGTCTACAGATAACATATGGGCCAATTATAACCAATTAGGGAATTCACACAATTGTACCGATAGTCTGTGCGAAAAAAATCTGTGCTTGTCCTATTCTTTTCCATTTTCATGCACAGGAATAGGAGATGCAATGTCTGTGAATATAAAACAACACGGGGAGCCCATGTGCTGTCTAATGCACGTTTCTTAAGTACAACTTGCATTCAGCTGTCTGAATACAATCTTAAAAATGTTTCAGCTAAATGTGGACAGTATTTTGAATTTCATTTGTACTATTTTATAGTGTTGCGCAATTAGTGAAATATTTGTGTTGGGACTGCCCAACCTCATTTTGAAAAAAAAATATTGTGAATCAAAACATCCGATTCCAAATTCCATTGAAACCAATGGAGATAAAAGTTGGATTCACTAACATGCATGTGCGCATGTATGTTTGTTTTCTTCTATGAATGCAGGTCAGTTGTTGTTACTATTACTGTTCAGTTATGGGGCCTTATATTCAAATCCCATCAAGTAACAAACAAGTCATGACAGATGAATCTAATTTCCTCCTATGAAAGAATCACTGACTGGGTTCATCAGGAAAATGCGGTGGATATAGTACATCTTGACTTTGGTAAAGCATTTGACAAAGTATCTCATACCATACTTATTGAAAAAATGACCAAATATGGGATTGACAAGGCAACTATTAGGTGGATTCACAACTGGCTGAGTGATCGTACTCAAAGAGTGGTCATAAATCCATAAAGAATATATCAAGTGGAGTACCAAAAGGCTCTGTCCTAGACCCAGTGTTGTTCAATATTTTTATAAATGATCTGGAGGAGGGAATTGATGGGAAACTGATCAAATGTACCGACGCCACAAAGCTAGGATGGATAGCTAACACTAGGGAAGAGAGAGTTTTCAAAAAGATCTAGAAAAACTTGAACAGTAGGTGATGACTAACCTTCTCCTGGTATTTAACAAGGAGAAATGCAAAGACCTACATCTGGGCAAGAAAAATGAAAAAAGCACATACAGAATGAGAGGAATTGGGCTAAGCAGCAGCACATGTGAAAAAATACTTGGGTATACTAATAGATCATAGACTGAACATGAGTAAACAATGTGATGCAGCAACTAAAAAGGCAAACACAATTCTAAGATGTATTAAGAGAAGCATAGAGTCTAGATCATGTGAGATAATTATCCACTTCTACTCTTCCTTAGTCAGACCTCATCTAGAATACTGTGTCCAGTTCTGGGCACACCACTTTAAAAAAAAAAAAAAACATAGACAAACTGTAGGAAGTTCAGAGAAGAGTTACCAAGATGGTGAGCGGTCTGCAAATCATGTCCTATGAGGAATGGTTAAAGGATCTTGAAATGTTTAACTTGCAAAAAAGAAGGCTGAGAGGAGATTTAATACCTGTCTGCAAATATCTGAAGGGCTGAAGGAAAGACTAGAAGCAATGGGATGAAACTGAAAGGGAGGAGACACAGATTAGATATTAGAAAAGTCTTTCTGACAATGAGGGTGATCAATCAGTGGAAGAGGTTACCACGGCATGTGGTGAGTTCTTCAATGGATGTGTTCAAATAAAGGCTGGACAGACATCTGTCTGGGATGATTTAGTGAATTCTGTAATGAGCAGAGGGTTGGACCAGATGAGCCTGTAGGTCCCTTCCAACTCTACCATTCTATGATTCTATTTATATCATCTGTATGGACCTTAAAAGACTCCAGCCAGATGTCACCCTTGTTGACATTTGAGCCTACAACTCCAGCACTGCTAACAACTCAGTCGCCGCATGCATTTGTTCTGTTTTACACTAGGGTAAGAACAACAAGAATAAATACAAACAATAATATAAAAAACTCCATGCAGATGTTGCAATTGGTCAAATTTCGAACCTACATCTAATGGCGTAGCAAGGTCAGGTGATTCCTAGAGGGGAAAATTTTTACAGTTCTAAGTGTAATTTTCTGGTTTATTTACTTAACATTGTGGGCATAAACCTTTCCACACCGGTCTCCTTACTTGGTTTTCTGAAAATTTTGAAATCGCATCATCAAAATCAATTCCTTTCGCTACTTTGTTTTCAATTAACAAAATGCCTAAGCGAGAGAGCCGAGCCTGACTCATAGTGGACCTTAGAGATTAATCTTAGTTTTGAAAAACTTCTCTCACACGATGCTACTGAAACACATAATGTTAACAAGAAGGATAAGGCTAAAGTGATAGGCTAAAGTCACGGCTCACCTCCTTCCCCTCCCTGCACAGGTCACAGTGCATGCTGGAATAGTCTCCTGTAGAAATTATTAGGTCAGCTTCTGTCCACTGTTTGAAAGGCCCATGAGTTCTGCAGTAAAGCATCTCTCTAAATGCTGTGAACTGCAGTAAAGACAAGATGGCCACCCTGTAGTCATGTACGGACAATAAAATAAAACAAAATCTATAATGAGACAATAAAAATAGAAAGAAAAAAAAAAGAGATAAATGGAATATGTTTAACTATCTGTTTTTCCTTAGTGAAAAGAATACAGATGATGCATTTCATTTAAGACTTCCCTGAACCATCAATTTTTGGGTGATTTTTTTTTTTCTCCTCAAAAAATGGATTTAAAAAATGTCAACATTTTTTAATAGACACAAGAGTTTTTCACAGGTCTTTTTTGCGTGGTGATTATTTGTTTACTTATGTTTAGCATGCATTTTTTTCTGCCATTATTTATTGAGAAGTCTAAACAAAAAAATCTAAAAAAAGCCAAAAAATATACACTGACCCAAAAAACGCAAGTGAAAAATGTGCTATTTGTATCATGTTTAATGTTTCCCTGCTGACTTGCAGCTAAACTCGCGATCCTCTGCTGTGGCTGTGACAGCCGCGGCAGGGATTACCTCCGTCCCTGCAGTGATGCGAGGCTGTTTTCACATGAAAACTCCTCGCATCCACGAGGCTTTCACATCGTGGGGAGCGCGATATCGGGCTCGCCCTTGTGAAGTAGCCCCAACCTGGGTATCCCCAGAATATTATTATGTATGTACAGTTGCTGTATATGGTGATATACCAGGTTATACCAGCAAGCTCCATATCACTATATATAGGAGATATCTAGCTTATACAAGTAGTACATATATAATTATATACAGGAGATACCCAGGTTATACCAGCATGCTCCATATTACTACATACAGGAGATGTCTAGCTTATACCAGTAGTACATATATAATTATATACAAGAGATACCCAGGTTACCCCAGCATGGTCCATATCACAGTATATAGTAGATGTCTAGCTTATACTAGTAGTACATATATAATTATATACAGGAGATCTCCAGGTTACATGAGCATGCTCTATATCACTATATACAGGAGATGTCTAGCTTATACCAATAGTACATATATAAATATATACAGGAGATACTCAGGTTTCCCCAGCATGTTCCACATCACTATATACGGGAGATATAGATCCCCTGTATATAGTGATGCTGATGTAACCTGGATATGTTCTGTACATAATTATATGTACAGCAAGTATAACGTATACCACCTAAAAATACAAGATTACATGCAGTACATGGTACATACCTCGTTGTACCACATTTACTGCTCCTCTGCTCTCATCCTCGGGTCCCAACACTGTCACTGCAGGGCTGGCCGGACATCCATCCTGACCCCCACACATCACACACTCCACTACATCCATCCTGATTCCCACACATTACACACACAGCTTTGCTACATCCATTCTGATCCCCAGACATCACACACACAACTCTGCTACATCCATCCTGACCACCAGACATCACACACACAGCTCTGCTACATCCATCCTGACCCCCAGACATCACACACACAGCTCTACTTCATCCATCCTGACCCCAGACATCACACGCACAGCTCCACTACATCTATTCTGACCCCCAGACATCACACACACAGCTTTGCTCTATCTATCCTGACCCCCACAACTTGACTCACTCCATCCATCCTGACCCCCACAGCTCCACTCACTCACTCACTCCATCCATCTATCCTGACCCCCACTGCTCCAACACACAGAACACAGCAGAGTCCTACATTTACTGATCTCCCCGTTCTCATGTGATCCCTGACTCCTCCCACACATGACGTGATATCATCAGAGGTCCTGGAAGCTGCCAACTCTGCAGGTCTGTCTGTCCTCTCATGTCAGGACTGCCAGGGGAGGGTTAACTGGCGCTAGGGGGCAGTGCAGGTTCTGTGAGGGGCTTCTGGCAGACTCCAATAGTGGCTCATCCACCCGCTGCTGTCAAGTTGTTGCGCAGGACCACAGCTGACTGGCTAAGCTGTCACCCCCCTCATTGATAGCACCCAGGGCGTTCCGTACCTCCTGCACCCACCTTGCTACGCCACTGCCTACACCTCCAAAACTGCAAAGCAACAGTGCTAACAACCGAACCACCACATCTGTCTTTTCTGCTAAAGAAGACAAGAACAGGGAAAATAAATACAAAGAGAACATAAAAACAACATTCAGGTGTTGCTCTTGGATAGACTTGAACTCAGAACTGCAAGCCAGCAGTGCTAATAACTGAGCCACCACACCTTTCTTTTTCACAGGAGGAGAACAGGAAGAATAAACACAAAGAGAAGGTTAAAACTACATCTAGATCTTGGCCATGAACACCTTTGAACCTGCAACTCTAGCACTTCACTTATTGTTTATTCTCTCTTCTCCAGAGAAGGAGACTATGAAGAAGAACAATAATAGTAAACATAAAGAGAATTTACAAACTCCATGCAGATGTTGCACATAATCAGACATGAACCTGGAACCCCAGTGCTACAAGGCAACAGTACTAGCCACTGAGCCACCAAGCTTCTTCCTTTCTATTCCTCTTATTTGTTTTTATCCTTGTTGACCTTCACCCACCTTTGCAGTAGAGCAAGCAAGTGTGGTGGCTCAGTTGTTAGGACTGCTGCTTTGCAGAGCTGGAGTTGTAGGTTGAAATCTGACCAAGCGTTATATCTGGATAAAGATTTTTAAAGTCCAGGCAGATGTTATCCTTGAAAAAAGTTGAACCTAGAACCCCAGCACTAAAAGGTAGCAGAAATCGTATTTGCATGTTTTTATCACACATGCTATTAATATTTAATTACATGGGAAAGCCATGTTTACATTTAGTGCTAGTAAGTCCACAGACATCACTGATGATGTATCTAGAGGCATAAAGCAGTATTTTTTCATATAAAGACTCATGATAGACCACATTTGTGCATATCACTATATAGAATTGCAGAAGATACTGCCAATTTCTGCATTGATGTAATAAAATGATTTTAAGCACAAGAAAAATGGTGCACATTTAGAGTACTTTGTTTTCTACTATTTAATTTTTTTTCTTTAATAATTATTGCTTATTATAGCAAGAAATACGTCAACCAATAAAAACTTCAGCTCCTACTCTATTTCTTGATTAACACCTTCCACCCAGGCCAAATGCCTCCACACCAGAATAGCCCTTTTGTTCATTGTGGAGCTAGCCTTCAACCTAATAGCCACATAAAGCTATCCATTACAAAAGTGGGACAAAATGGGGCCATTACAGTACAGAAAAAAGGAAACTATAATAAGAATTGCTTAATGAGTATATAAAAAATAATTAAAATGTGGTCACTCTGCTGTGAAAGATCTCAGAAATGTACTTACAGAAAAGGACCCATAGAGAATGCCTTCCCTATTGACCTATTTATACCAGGAAAGGTCTCAAGTGGGCGATGAATCCACTAGTAATTTCCACACTGCTAAGGTTATTTCTATAAGGCTGGTTCCTATCATAGAAACATTTTTTAAATATTAAAATTTGCAATGAAAGTTATATTTTAAACAAATGATACTTGTCAACGAAAATTAGGGTTTCAAATTTAATAACAGTGCACTACCGATCTTCAAAAAACTGCTCTGTGTTTTAATTGTATTTTTGGATGTAGAAATGTAATTGTCGTATGCTTTTGTTTGTGAACAATCTGGAAGAATTAATGATGTCTGTATTTTAAGAATGCACAGAATGTTACACAAATTAAGTTGTCAAGTGAAATTTCTCCACCCTGTCAAGATCATTGCTGTTACTTCTTAAAAACATTTTAATTTAATTGTTTTAAAAATAAAGAATGCACATATGCAGCAGGTAGACTTCTGGCCGCACCGTTACAAAATCACATGGTGTAATTTAGCAATAGCAAACATCAGAAACTTGTGAACTGAAAATCTACCTAATTACTTAGCAATATTGGCTTATGAAAATATTACTGTATAATGATGTGCCATTCAGGAGTCTAGTAAAGCTGAGTTACTACAACTAGAGCCGTTCTCTTCCAATCATATTCAGAAAAGCATAACTATCTACAGTACAAGATTTGCTCCACTATTTTGAAATTTTTAAAACTATTTTTGATTGTTTAACTTTAAAAAACCCCATGCATGTAAAAACAACTAAATTCCAAGCTTATTTAATAACTTTTGTATGTTCGGTGTTATTTTGTACAGATGTTTTTTTCTTTTTGTAAGTCAGGACTAATGCCTACGGCTGGATTTATGCAGCGTTCCCCGCGGTGTAAATCCACGGCGGAATAACGCAGCTATTAGGTTCTATTGAACCTAATGGCTCAGTCCTCACATGTAGGATTCTGCCGTGGATTTACGTTGCAGGAAAAAATCATGCCGTGTTGTATTTTACCACATTTATCTGCGGCGGGAGGTCTCCACTAATATAATATTAATGGAGATCATGGGAAAAAGCGTGTTTTTCCGCGATCGCTAGCTGGGACTTTTTTGTTTATCCCCATGGGATTTCCATGGCGTAAAACCGCGGGCATATCCTGCTCTGTCTGTGGGCATGAGGCCTAAAAAAAAGCCTTTACAGAGAAACACCAGTAAAAGTAACATACTTGAAGCATACTATGGAGGGATATAATTACTATTGACCCCAACAATAGTACAAAAGCATCAAAAAACTAAGCGCTGTGTATGTTGACTTTTCAATATTTTACCATAAACTTTAAAGTAACATCTGATTGCAGCATATTTGAACAAAAGAGGGGCAAAATGCTGCAAATATCATCGCTGAAAACAGTGGTAAATGCTGCATGTTAAACTGGCCATAAAGCTCTTCTCTCATCAAATGTTCGATTAGAAGGTAGCGGGAGTTTATATTCGTCATATGCTATGGTAGTATGTTCATGGGCCCTTCTTGATGATGTCTCTGTGGGGAGCAATAGGCATATGAACCACTAGTTCACAGAGAACCCAACATAGCTGCTTGACATTGACCAGGGTGTCAGGGTTTCCTCATACAGCAAACATTTCAGCTTTGTGCAGGACAAAAACAAGGGAGAGTCACCAAACTGGATATGTCCAGACCTTTAATGTGATGTGAGGAGTGGACTTGGCAAGCTGACATGGTGGATCTGCAGGTTAGGGCAAAAACACATGGACATGCGGGAAACATAGGGCATGTCCTTTATTTTCTCAGCTGTAGTATTGCGAAATCCCAGCAGTGAAAGTGAAACCACTGAACTCCTATTTATTGATATTCGTGACAGTTTTGTCCTGTTATACAGCTGCATAAGGGGAGAAATTCACTCTTGTGTGTTTAAGTGCTTATAAAGTAGGAATTACAATGTGGTGTCTTGATTATATAGGAAATCCTCTTATATGGTGTATCACGTAGGGCAGATTTGCCATGGATTTCTTGTGCGGACTGTCCATACAGAAAATCCACAGCACTTACAGAAGGAGCAATGTGAATGACATTTTTCAGAAAATCCACCCAAAATCCATGTAGATTACATAAAATCACAGAGGTGAGGGAAAAAACAAAGACATTATTCACAGAAAAGGCCAAAAATACAATACCTGAAGGTCTGCAAAGCAGACACGGTCGCCATAGGCACGATCGCCATAAGGCAGGCACAATCGCCATCGGCACAATCGCCGTAGGGCAGGCGCAATGGCCGTAAGCCCTGGAGATATGCAGTCAGCCAGACAATAAAGTGGAGCTGAGTGGGTGACTACATATTAGCCTGCCAGGAACAAGCTGCTCCTCCACACATTATTGTCTGGCTGACTGCATATCTCCAGGGCTTACGGCCATTGCGCCTGCCCTACAGCGATTGTGCCTGCCTTATGGCGATCGTGCCTATGGCGACCGTGTCTGCTTTGCAGACCTTCAGGTATTGTATTTTTGGCTTTTTCTGTGAACAAAATCCATGTAGAATTTGACATGCGTGTGGAATTTAAATCCCCAACAGGTCAATTAGTTGCAGAGGGTTTGTGGTGTTTATCCTATCTCTTCAAATGAGAGGATAAATTCAGCACCAAAATTTGAGTTAAGGGCTCCTGCACATGAAGGTATGCGTGTATACGCTTGCAAGAGCATGACGTAATTACGCTCTGAATGGAGCAGTATCATGTGCTTTTGCACGTGTTCCCGCACTTTTTACTGTACATTTTTGTTCATGTTCATGTTCACATCGAGACACTATTGCCCCAGTTTTGAACCAGTTCAGCTACTTAATTAGTTTATGGTGTTATTAAATAACACCGCAAAATCATGCAGTTTGGCACAAAATTTTGTGGGGTAGCGGGGTGAATTGCACACCACCATCGACTTCTATGGGAGCATGTAGCCCAACAGAAATGTGAGAATAAATGGAATAAATGGGTTTTACTGTCAGCGATTTGCACAAGCGATTTTGTGCACGCAAACGTGTGCAAAATGGCCCATGTGCAGAAGCCCTCAAATCCACATTTGGTGTGGATTTTGTGCAGTGGATCTGCTGTGGAAAGTCCTCTCTGCAACAATTTCCACCCTGTGTATCTTGCATGGTAAATCGTTTATTTTTAACATGGAGCCTATGGATGACCTGTGTCATGGTTTGCTTATGCAATGCATCCATTAGAGGAATATGTTGGGAAATCTCCCCAAGGTTTACCTCCAATGCAAATGCAGTGTGAATTCACTCTAACTTTTATTTAAATTATCTGCCAAATGACACCTGTAGAATTATAGTATGCAGACAGTAAGGGCTGACACCCACTGGTGTTTTTTTCTCTATTGCGCTGCGAGAGCAAGTGAAAACACTCGCCTCACAGCGTGAGAAAAAAGCCGGGATGATGCCGGGATATCGCTAGTCTTTTCAATGGGGCCAGCGGCAGCAGCGCTAGCCCCATTGAAAAGATAGGGAGAATACCGCGGACCTCTGCCACAGCTGTCACAGCTGTGACAGCTGTGGCAGAGGATTCCTTTATCCCCGCGGTCCCCTGCAGTATAATGTTCGGGGAGGGGCTTGAAATATAAGCCCTTCCCTGAAAATCATCATTAAGTGGTAAAAAAAGAAAAAAAAAATTACTCACCTCTCCGCCGCTCAGACGCGTCCTACGGCTGGCTCCCCGACAATGCTGACCCGCACTTTCAGCAGGCGGGGATTTAAAAATTCCGGACTACTGAAAGGGCTGTGCTGATTGGCTGAGCGCTCAGCCAATTACAGCTAGTGCTTAGCTATTGGCTGAGTGCTCAGCCAATTACAGCTAGTGCTTAGCTATTCATGAATAAATAGCTGAGGGGGGCTAAATCATACTGCAGGGTTTGCCACAAACCACTGCTTTCAATGGGACTGGCAGCATCGCCTATCCCATTGAAAGCAATGGGATAGCATGCTGCACTTCTGCCACAGCTATCACAGCTGTGACAGCTGTGGCAGAGGATTTCTTCATCCTCGCGGTCCCCGCGGGGATGAAGGAAACTCCTGTCACAGCTGTGGCAGAAGTTCGCGGTATTCTCCCTATCTTTTCAATGGGGCTAGCGCTGCTGCCGCTGGCCCCGTTGAAAATACTGGCGATATCCCGGCGAGTGTTTTCACTTGCTCTCGCAGCGCAAGAGAGAATAAAACGCCAGTGGGTTTTCAGCCTAAAAGTGGAGGCTGTAGAAAAGAGCTGGTCATTACTGCACAGTGGTGAAAAACAATAAACCAAAGAATATAGAAACAATTAAATTCTAAT
This sequence comes from Eleutherodactylus coqui, assembly GCF_035609145.1. Classification (NCBI taxonomy): domain Eukaryota; kingdom Metazoa; phylum Chordata; class Amphibia; order Anura; family Eleutherodactylidae; genus Eleutherodactylus; species Eleutherodactylus coqui. The sequence continues at coordinate 130,755,136 of NC_089839.1, read as the reverse complement.
GATAAAGTAAACTATTGTTATACACATACAAAACTATTGTACTATGATTATTTCCCATTGTGTGTGTATATATATATATATATATATATATATGGTTTCTTCACATTATCTTATAAATTCTGTAGTTATTTACATTCTACATCCTCTTACAATTTTAGGTTTTGATGCATATATATAGGAAACAATGCTATTCTCTATGTGTATCACAGACACCTGGAAACATAGCTAAATATGGCTATACTCTTTATTTATGATTCCTGGGAAGCATGTAGTTGCAGAACACATGAAAAGATCTTCATTCAGGCTTTAATGCATAACACTTGGTTTGCTGGACCAGCTACAATAAGCTTTGAGGTAGATTTACAGTCATAGATATTGGGACAGCCCACCCTGCTGGCCTAACAATAATTGACAGGAAATCTTTTTATAGCAGACAGACTGATAATTCTTCCCAATTCCAGAACTGTGAAGTTTACCTGATTCATCCATGCAGAATTCTTTCTAATTTGTATTGACATTAAAAAAATTGTAACTGAATAATCGGATTATGAATTTAAGGATTGTACACTTTTGCTTTCCAGGAATAAACTGCATTGAGAAGTTATATCTCTGCACTTTTTGAATACACTGTTCTTAGATGTGTTTGTGGCATATATTTGTGGGAATTGATTAACATATTATGTAAATTTTATACGATTTCTGGATCATACTTATATTATATGTTGTGTAAAATACCAAGAAGATTTTAACAACACAGAACTTTTTCAAGGTCTAGTGCCTGAAATGAAAATTGAAACAAACAATCAAGAATCTAGAGCATTTAATGTATGGCAGAGATTGAAAACCTAGAAAATTGGCGGCAAAAAGGAGCACACAGCCTACCCAGTTCCCCCTTCTATTATTTCCTTTCTCTCTCAGGCTACATTCACATGAGCGTCAATCTCACACGCGTTTTGTGCGTTGCGAGAGACACAGAACTCTCGCAAATATGAACTCCAGTCTTCTGAATGGAGTCACACACTTTTTTCTTAACAGCAATTCTGCGAGGTAAAAAATTGCTACATGTAGAATTTTTTTCGTATCCCTCGGAACGCATTGCCCATTGTTTTCAAAGACATTGTGTGCGATGTGCATGTGAGTGCAATGTGATGTTTTCCATTGAAATCAATAGGAAACACTTGATGATCCTCTGATGCGCAGGAAAGAAGCACTGGAGGATCGGAATTTCAAAGAAGTGATGCACGGCATTTTCGCATGAAAAACGCCTTGCATTCACGGGTAAAATGCATGCTGAGAAGCGCAATATCAGTCTGAGTTTCTTGGTCAATATCGTGCTCGCCCCTGTATAGGTAGCCTTAGGATAGATCTATTCTTATTCCTGGCAGCTCTACTTCATTTACTGTTGATTCTCTAACCATGTATCTACTACTCTTTTAGTAAAACATTTTATGACTTTGCTTCTGATCTTCCCTCAATTAGGCCTCTTTCACACGGGCTACAAAATCATCACTGCAAATTGCATGTGCATTCTGGGAAGAGCAGAGAGTCACTGTAAGCGAGAAGATTGCGGGGATTAGTCGGGTCTAGCTGCTCGGAGGACTAAGTTGTACACTTAGTAGTATTTTATAGGTTATGTATCTTCACTACAATTCTTGACTTTTAGAAGTTTGGAAGTGGACATCAACTGACAATATGGAAAAGGAGAGGAGCCATATGGTGAGCTGCAACGTATTCTATATGTTTACAGACCTACCAGAGGAAAGGCCAAACTTCACCTGCCAGAAATGCAAGCTTGTGTCTCTATTGGAGAAAAAGATGTATAGTCTTCAGGAGAGAATAGCTACACTGAAGCTCATTAAGGCCTCCTTCCCACGAACGGATTTCTGCCGCGTAATTCGCGGCGAAAATCCGCTGCGTTGCCAGCAGCTATTAGGTTCTATTGAACCTAATAGCTCAGGGCACACAGTGCGGAATTCCATTGCGGAATTCCGCACCGTGAAATCTCCCATCCTCACCCGCGGCATGCTCTATTTGCCGCGGGTGTACACGCAGACGACTTCCATTGCAGTCAATGGAAGCCGTCCGTTCACGCTATCTCCCGCTGTAGCACAGCGGAAGATAGCGTGAAAACGCTTCCCTGCCTACCGCCGCCGCGTCATATGACGCGGCCGGTGCGTCACATGAGACGGCTGGCCGCGTCATATGACGCGGTGGGCGTGTCATGTGACGCGGCCGCGCGTGTCATATGACGCGGCGGCGGTGGGCAGGGAAGCGTCATGCGGGACCCAGAACAACGGATCCGCTGGTAAGTATAAGGGTCTCTGGGGGGCGCCGTGACGGGCTTCGCCGCGGAATATTCCGCAGCAGAGCCCGTCACGCTCGTGTGCAGCCGGCCTAAGTAAGGTGAGGATTCCCTTGACAGAGCAGAAGAAAGTCTTAAAAATGTTGAAGGAAAAGAAATGTTCAGTGTACCTGTTGAAGCAGAGGACTGGAAGCATGTGACCCAAAGAAGCAGGAGGATCAGGAGTCAGCCAGCACCCATACTGCTTGGGAACCAGTACCAGGTTCTCATGCAGGGGGGCCTGGTACTGGTTCCTGTGCAGAAGGTGAAAGAGGTACAGCAAGAAATGACTCTACCCACAATTGACAGAGCAGAGGAGAAAGAGGTACATCAAGAAATGTCTCTCCCTACAGAGAACAGAGCAGAGGAGAAAAAGGTACAGCAAGAAATGACTCTACCCACAAAAAACAGAGTAGAGGAGAAAAAGGTACAGCAAGAAATGACTCTACCCACAAAGAACAGAGCAGAGGAAAAAAAGTTACAGCAAGAAATGACTTTATCCACAAAGAACTGTGTAGTAAGTACAGAGTCCTCTTGAATGGAGAAAAGTAGTGCTGTTGTGAAGAAGAAAAGGACAGTGGGGGTTGTGAAGGATTCCCTATTGAGAGGAACAGAGGCCGCTGTCTGCAGACCTGTCTTCCAGGTGCACAAATCAAAGATGTGTCTGTTTGGCTGTTAAAGGGGTTGTCCCGCGATAGCAAGTGGGGTTAAGCACTTCTGTATGGCCATATTAATGCACTTTGTAATATACATCGTGCATTAAATATTGGCCATACAGAGGTTATACAAAGCTGCCTTCTCCCTGGATTAGACGCGCTTGCGCTGTCTGCCCTCTTCTGTCCGGCTCTGGTGTGCTCGCGCCGCAGAGGTCTTCTGCGCATGCGCAGAAGACCTGTGCGGCGCGAGCACGCCGGAACGGCCCCTTCAGCGCAACCGCGTCTAATCCAGGGAGAAGGCAGCTTTGGTCGGCGCCATGGAGACGGGGACGCCAGCACCGGAGGGGGTAAGTGTATAACTTCTGTATGGCCAATATTTAATGCACGATGTATATTACAAAGTGCATTAATATGGCCATACAGAAGTGCTTAACCCCACTTGCTATCGCGGGACAACCCCTTTAAGACTCTTCAGTCCTACAGAACACCACCCATTCCTACTAATATATGTAGGGACAAACGACACTGCAAAAAGGACCTTGCAACTATCTGCAGAGACTTTGAAGAACTCGGAAAGAAGGTGAAGGAACTAGGAGCACAACTGGTTTTCTCATCCATCCTCCCACTGGATAGCCATGGAATAAGAAGATGGAACATGATTCTAAAGGTGAACAACTGGCTATGTTGATAGAGCCATCGGCAAAGATATGGATTTCTAGAAGATGGAGTGAATTACCTATATGATAAACTGCTTGCTAAGGACGGGTTGTACCTGACAAAAACAGGTAAGCATATATTTGGTGGGCGCCTTGCTTCACTCATCAAGAGAGTTTTAAACTAGAACAATATGGAAAAAGAAGTGAAAGGCCAGGTAAAAATATACAACTAATTAACATATTTGAAAACCTTGCTATTAGAAGTGGAAATAAAAAACAAAGACAAAAAATTCTGAAGGAAAGTAGAGGAGCAAGAGACACCGATCACAAACTAAAATGTTTTCACACAAAAGCACAGAGCATGGGAAACAAAGAAAGAAAATTGGAGCTCCTAACATAGGAGAGAGATATGATGTCATAGGCATCATGGAAACTTGTTGGAATGATACACATGATTGGAATACAAGGCTTGAACGATACAACTAGAGATGAGCGAACGTACTCGTCCGAGCTTGATACTCGTTCGAGTATTAGCGTGTTCGAGATGCTCGTTTCTCGTAACGAGTACCACGCGATGTTCGGGTTACTTTCACTTTCATCTCTGAGACGTTAGCGCGCTTTTCTGGCCAATTGAAAGACAGGGAAGGCATTACAACTTCCCCCTGCGACGTTCAAGCCCTATACCACCCCCCTGCAGTGAGTGGCTGGGGAGATCAGGTGTTACCTGAGTATAAAAATCGGCCCCTCCCGCGGCTCGCCTCAGATGCGTTGTGACATAGCTGAGGGACAGTGGTATCGTGTTGGAGCTGCTGTAGGGAGAGTGTTAGGAGTTAGTGTAGGCTTCAAGAACCCCAACGGTCCTTCTTAGGGCCACATCTAACCGTGTGCAGTAGTGTGGAGGCTGCTTTTAGCAGTGTTGCAGATTTTTTTTTTTTTGTATATCGGCCATGCAGAGCATTGCGCCCTGCAGTAATAGTCCAGGGACAGAAGTGTGTAGGCAGGGCCAGAAGACATATATTATAGATTGAATATACGCAGTGGTCCTTTTCCAAAAAATATTGGAAAAAAATCTATTTGGCCTGCCTGTCACTCTGCTCAGTGTTGTGGGTCCGTGTCTGCTGGGGGTAAAATTTCTCCAAATAAATACGCAGCCAGCTAAGTGTTACAGCAGGCTTGCGCCAAATTATTTCCTGGCGTTCCGTAAGCAAACTCAGCCTCCAACCACAGGCCAATAAGCGGCACATTTAATTACAGCGGTGTGTTTCTGCATTCCTGGTAATACAGCATGCTGAGGGGTAGGGGTAGGCCTAGAGGACGTGGGCGCGGCCGAGGACGCGGAGGCCCTAGTCCGGGTGTGGGCACAGGCCGAGCTCCTGATCCAGGTGTATCGCAGTCGACTGCTGCGGGATTAGGAGAGAGGCATGTTTCTGGCGTCCCCACATTCATAGCACATTTAATGGGTCCACGCGGTAGACCTTTATTAGAAAATGAGCAGTGTGAGCAGGTCCTGTCGTGGATGGCAGAAAGTGCTTCCAGCAACCTATCGTCCACCCAGAGTTCTGCGCTGTCCACTGCTGCAACTCAGAATCCTCTGGCTGCTGCTCCTCCTTCCTCCCAGCCTCCTCACTCCATGAAAATGAGACATTCTGAGGAGCAGGCAGACTCCCAGGAACTGTTCTCGGGCCCCTGCTCAGATTGGGCAGCAGTGGTTCCTCTCCCACCAAAGGAGTTTATCGTGACTGATGCCCAACCATTGCAAAGTTCCCGGAGTCCGGGGGATGAGGCTGGGGACTTCCGGCAACTGTCTATAGACCTCAGTGGGTGAGGAGGCCGATGACGATGAGACACAGTTGTCTATCAGTGAGGTAGTAGTAAGGGCATTAAGTCCGAGGGAGGAGCGCACCGAGGATTCTGAGGAAGAGCAGCAGGACAATGAGGTGACTGACCCCACCTGGTTTGCTACGCCTACTGAGGACAGGTCTTCAGAGGGGGAGGCAAGGGCAGCAGCAGGGCAGGTTGCAAGAGGCAGTGCGGTGGCCAGGGGTAGAGGCAGGGCCAGACCGAATAATCCACCAACTGTTTCCCAAAGCGCCCCCTCGCGCCATGCCACCCTGCAGAGGCCGAGGTGCTCTAAGGTCTGGCAGTTTTTCACTGAGAGTGCAGACGACCGACGAACAGTGGTGTGCAACCTTTGTCGCGCCAAGATCAGCCGGGGAGCCAGCACCACCAGCCTCACCACCAGCAGCATGCGCAGACATATGATGGCCAAGCACCCCACAAGGTGGGAGGAAGGCCGTTCACTGCCTCTCCCCCTGTGCCCCAACCTGCCACTGAGATCCAACCCCGCTCTGAGGACACAGGCACAACCGTCTCCTGGCCTGCACCCACACCCTCACCTCCGCTGTCCTCTGCCCCATCCAGCAATGTCTGTCAGCGCAGCGTCCAGCCGTCGCTAGCGCAAGTGTTTGAGCGCAAGCGCAAGTACGCTGCCACGCACCCGCACGCTCAAGCGTTAAACGTGCACGTAGCCAAATTTATCAGCCTGGAGATGCTGCCGTATAGGGTTATGGAAACGGAGTCCTTCAAAAGTATGATGGCGGCGGCGGCCCCGCGCTACTCAGTTCCTAGTCGCCACTACTTTTCCCGATGTGCCGTCCCAGCCCTGCACGACCACGTCTCCCACAACATTGTACGCGCCCTCACCAACGCGGTTACTGCCAAGGTCCACTTAACAACGGACACGTGGACAAGCACAGGCGGCCAGGGCCACTATATCTCCCTGACGGCACATTGGGTGAATTTAGTGGAGGCTGGGACAGAGTCAGAGCCTGGGACCGCTCACGTCCTACCCACCCCCAGAATTGCGGGCCACAGCTCGGTGCTGGTATCTGCGGCGGTGTATGCTTCCTCCACTAAACCACCCTCCTCCTCTTCCTCTTCCTCCTCCAACGCAACCTCTGTCTCGCAATCAAGATGTGTCAGCAGCAGCACGTCGCCAGCAGTCGGTGTCGCGCGGCGTGGCAGCACAGCGGTGGGCAAGTGTCAGCAGGCCGTGCTGAAACTACTCAGCTTAGGAGATAAGAGGCACACGGCCCACGAACTGCTGCAGGGTCTGACAGAGCAGACCGACCGCTGGCTTGCGCCGCTGAGCCTCCAACCGGGCATGGTCGTGTGTGACAACGGCCGTAACCTGGTGGCGGCTCTGCAGCTCGGCAGCCTCACGCACGTGCCATGCCTGGCCCACGTCTTTAATTTGGTGGTTCAGCACTTTCTGAAAAGCTACCCACGCTTGTCAGACCTGCTTGGAAAGGTGCGCCGGCTCTGCGCACATTTCCGCAAGTCCCACACGGACGCTGCCACCCTGCAACATCGGTTTAATCTGCCAGTGCACCGACTGCTGTGCGACGTGCCCACACGTAGAGCTATAGTGGAATACCAACTTCAACATGGGCGGCGCAGTGGGAGTCAGCCTCCTCAATTATTTTCAGAAGAGTGGGCCTGGTTGGCAGACATCTGCCAGGTCCTTGGAAAGTTTGAGGAGTCTACCCAGGTGGTGAGTGGCGATGCTGCAATCATTAGCGTCACCATTCCTCTGCTATGCCTCTTGAGAAGTTCCCTGCAAAGCATAAAGGCAGACGCTTTGCACTCGGAAACAGAGCTGGGGGAAGACAGTATGTCGCTGGATAGTCAGAGCACCCTCCTGTCTATATCTCAGCGCGGTGAGGAGGAGGAGGAGGAGGAAGATGAGGAGGAGGGGGAAGAGACAGCTTGGCCCACTGGTGAGGGTACACATGCTGCTGGCCTGTCATCCTTTCAGCGTGTATGGCCTGAGGAGGAGGAGGAGGAGGAGGAGGAGGAGGATCCTGAAAGTGATCTTCCTAGTGAGGACAGCCATGTGTTGCGTACAGGTACCCTGGCACACATGGCTGACTTCATGTTAGGATGCCTTTCTCGTGACCCTCGTGTTACACGCATTCTGGCCACTACGGATTACTGGGTGTACACACTGCTCGACCCACGGTATAAGGAGAACCTTTCCACTCTCATACCCGAAGAGGAAAGGGGTTCTAGAGTGTTGCTATACCACAGGACCCTGGCGGACAAACTGATGGTAAAATTCCCATCCGACAGCGCTAGTGGCCGAAGGCGCAGTTCCGAGGGCCAGGTAGCAGGGGAGGCGCGGAGATCAGGCAGCATGTACAGCACAGGCAGGGCAACACTCTTTAAGGCCTTTGACTGCTTTATGGCTCCCCAGCAAGACTGTGTCACCGCTCCCCAGTCACGGCTGAGTCGGCGGGAGCACTGTAAAAGGATGGTGAGGGAGTACGTAGCCGATCGCACGACCGTCCTCGGTGACGCCTCTGCCCCCTACAACTACTGGGTGTCGAAGCTGGACACGTGGCCTGAACTCGCGCTGTATGCCCTGGAGGTGCTTGCTTGTCCTGCGGCTAGCGTCTTTTCAGAGAGGGTGTTTAGTGCGGCTGGGGGAGTCATCACAGATAAGCGTACCCGCCTGTCAACCGACAGTGCCGACAGGCTAACACTCATCAAGATGAACAAAGCCTGGATTTCCCCAGACTTCTCTTCTCCACCAGCAGACAGCAGCGATACCTAAGCAATACGTAGGCTGCACCCGCGGATGGAAGCATCGTTCTGTATCCCCATCAAAAACGGGGACCTTTTCGCTTCATCAATCTGTGTATAATATTCCTCCTCCTCCTTCTGCTCCTCCTCCTGAAACCTCACATAATCACGCCGAACGGGCAATTTTTCTTGGGCCACAAGGCTCAGTCATATAGTTTTTCTAAACAATTTTTATACGTTTCAATGCTCATTAAAGCGTTGAAACTTTCACCTCAACCAATTTTTATTTTAACTGGGCTGCCTCCTGGCCTAGTTACCAATTAAGCCACATTAACCAAAGCGATTAATGGGTTTCACCTGCCCTCTTGGTTGGCCATGGGCAATTTTTCTGATGTACATTAGTACTGTTGATACAGCAATTTTTGTGGGCCCTCGCCTACAGTGTAATCAAATTAATTTTTAGCCCACCTGCATTACAGCTGACGTTACATCAGCTGTGTTGGGCACTGCAATGGGATATTTTTATGTACCGCCGGTGGCTTCCTGGCACCCACCCATGCTGTGGGTCCACAGGGAGTTGTAAATGCATCTGTGTCCACTTCTAAAGAACCCCAGTCTGACTGGGCATGCAGTGTGGGCCGAAGCCCTCCTGCATTAAACAGGACATTACTACCTCAGCTGTGATGGGCAATGCAATGGGATATTTTTATGTACTGCCGGTGGGTTCCAGGGAGCCACCCATGCTGTGGGTCCACAGGGAGTTGTAAATGCATCTGTTTCCACTTCTAAAGAACCCCAGTCTGACTGGGGCATGCAGTGTGGGCCGAAGCCCACCTGCATTAAACATGACATTACTACCTCAGCTGTGATGGGCAATGCAATGGGATATTGTTATGTACCGCCGGTGGCTTCCTGGCACCCACCCATGCTGTGGGTCCACAGGGAGCTGTAAATGCATCTGTGTCCACTTCTAAAGAACCCCAGTCTGACTGGGCATGCAGTGTGGGCCGAAGCCCTCCTGCATTGAACATGACATTACTACCTCAGCTGTGATGGGCAATGCAATGGGATATTGGTATGTACCGCCGGTGGGTTCCAGGGAGCCACCCATGCTGTGGGTCCACAGGGAGTTGTAAATGCATCTGTTTCCACTTCTAAAGAACCCCAGTCTGACTGGGGCATGCAGTGTGGGCCGAAGCCCACCTGCATTAAACATGACATTACTACCTCAGCTGTGATGGGCAATGCAATGGGATATTGTTATGTACCGCCGGTGGCTTCCTGGCACCCACCCATGCTGTGGGTCCACAGGGAGTTGTAAATGCATCTGTGTCCACTTCTAAAGAACCCCAGTCTGACTGGGCATGCAGTGTGGGCCGAAGCCCACCTGCATTAAACATGACATTACTACCTCAGCTGTGATGGGCAATGCAATGGGATATTGTTATGTACCGCCGGTGGCTTCCTGGCACCCACCCATGCTGTGGGTCCACAGGGAGTTGTAAATGCATCTGTGTCCACTTCTAAAGAACCCCAGTCTGACTGGGGCATGCAGTGTGGGCCGAAGCCCACCTGCATTTCATCTGACGTTAGCTCTGCTGTCCAGGGCACTGCAATGGGATACATTTATGTACAGCGGGTGCGTTCCAGGGAGCCACCCATGCTGTGGGTGCACACGGAATTCCCATTGCGGAGTTGTACCTGCCTGTGACTATTTATAAAAAACCGCGGTCTGACTGGGGCATGCAGACACCTTGACAGAATGAATAGTGTGTGGCACATAGGTTCCCCATTGCTATGCCCACGTGTGCAGCTCCAGATGGAGGTGGCACAGGATTGGATTTCTCATTGCTTCTGTACAGCATTGTGGACTATCGCCCCGCCCCTTTTAAAGAGGGTCGCTGCCTAGCCATGCCAACCCTCTGCAGTGTGTGCCTGCTTTTCCTCTGGCAGACGCACTTATAAATAGACATGAGTGTGGCGTGGCATGAGGACAGCTGAAGGCTGGGCAGGGACAGTTTGGTGTGCGCTGTGGACACTGGGTCGTGGGGGGGGGGGGGTTGGGCAGCATGTAACCCAGAAGAAGTGGCAGTGGAGTGTCATGCAGGTAGTGATTGTGCTTTGTTGGAGGTAGTGTGGTGCTTAGCTAAGGTATCCATTGCTAATGAGGGCTTTTCAGAAGTAAAAGTTGTTGGGGGGGGGGGGCACTCTTGCCGCTATTGTGGCTTAATAGTGGGACCTGTGAACTTGAGATGCAGCCCAACATGTAGCCCCTCGCCTGCCCTATCCGTTGCTGTGTCGTTCCCATCACTTTCTTGAATTGCCCCGATTTTCACAAATAAAAAACCTTAGCGAGCATCAGCGATATACAAAAATGCTCGGGTCGCCCATTGACTTCAATGGGGTTCGTTACTCGAAACGAACCCTCGAGCATCGCGAAAAGTTCGTCTCGAGTAACGAGCACCCGAGCATTTTGGTGCTCGCTCATCTCTAGATACAACTTATTTATAAGAAACAGACCTTTAAAAAGGGGAGGAGGTATTGCATTGTATGTTAGGAAAACATTAATCTCCACAGAGATTCAAGATTCAAAGCATGGTAGTGCTGTAGAAACTGTTTGGGTTAGTATACAAGGAGAGAACAAAAGAAAGGACATTATTGTAGGCATTTACTATAGGCCACCTGGACAAGCAGAAGATATTGATGAACATTCTACATCAGATGGCCAAGCTCCCAAAAAAAGAATGACATAGGAATCATGGGAGATTTTAACTATCCAGACATTTGCTGGGAATCTCTCACAGGTAAAAGTAATGGATCCAACAAATTCTTATCTGCTCTTGCTGACAACTTTATCTTCCAAAAGGTAGAAGAGAAAACAAGGGGATCTGCTATCTTGGACCTAATTCTTACCAACAGGGTGTGAATGGTTGAGGAAGTAAGGGTGGCTGAGACCTTAGGAGGCAGAGATCATGCTATCCTTGGATTTTGGATAAAAAAGGGAAGAAGACCTAAGAAAACTCAGACCTCAAGGATGGATTTCAGAAAGGCAGATTTTAATGAACTCAGAAAGAGGGTAGGAAGAATCCAATGGCTGGATGTTAAGGACAGAAATGTTCAAGAAGGTTGGGAAATATTGCGAAATGAGATTCTCAAAGCACAATTGTTAACAATCCCTAAAAGAAGGAAGAATGGGAAGCATTTAAAGAGACCAGCATGGATGAAGACAGAACTTGCACATATGTTAAAAAGGAAGAAAAATATGTTTATCAAATGGAAAGGGGGGGGGGGGGGAATATCTAAAGAAGAATATAATATGCTCTACAGAAACTGTAGCGTAAGTTTCAGAAAAGCTAAAGCTAATAATGAATTGAAGCTTACAACAGAGGCCAAAAGCAAAAAAAAAAAGGATTTTGGGGGTATGTCAAAAGCAAAAGAAAAGTCAAAGATGCTATTGGATGCTTACAAGATGAAAATGATGAATTAGTTGAGAATGATGTTGAGAAGGCCGAACTTTTAAATTCCTGTTTGTATCTGTTTTCTCTTCGAAAGTAGATGCAACATTAACTGATTGTCCTTGTGCTATTGGGGGAATAAAAGATTGCAGGCTATCTATAAGCAGAGATTTTGAGGGAATACATAGCTAACTTAAATGAATTCAAGTCTCAAGGTCTACATGAATTACATCCTAGGATACTAAAGGAAGCAGCAGAGGTAATTGCTGAACCACTCGCCATAATCTTTAAAAATTCTTGGAGAACAGAAGAAGTCCCAAAAGATTGGAAAAGGGCAAATATTGTCCCTATCTTCAAAAAAGGGAAGAAGGTGGATCTAGGATACTACAGGCCTGTGAGCCTGACTTCTATACCGGAAAGGATCTTTGAACAAATTAAACAGCATGTATGCAAGTATTTGAATAGGAGTCAGAAACGCTCTTTTCTCCTTAGGGAGAGCAACTATATACTATAAACTAAGTGAGGAGTCTCAAATGGCCACGCATGCTCTTCTGCGTAATATGCAAATAAGGGAGATGGAATAAATCCTACACAGTGCCACCTATTGAAAGGCAGCATTCCTTCAAGTCAAAGTCAGACTTTTTATACAAGCCTTGTTACAATGACCGGGAATTACAAGCAAAGCCAGACTCCATGTACATACAGCTGTTTCAGGGTTTTTGCCCTTCATCAGTGTACAGTAGGAGTCTGGCTTTGCTAGTGAGAGGCCTGGGACGGGGGTCAGAAACGCTCTTTTCTCCTTAGGGAGAGCAACTATATACTATAAACTAAGTGAGGAGACTCAAATGGCCACGCACGCTCCTCTGGATTTATTCCATCTTCCTTATTTGTATATTACCCAGAGGAGCGTGCGTGGCCATTTGAGTCTCCTCACTTACTAGTTTTGTAGCGATGATTTTGTAACAAGATTGTGGCCCGTGTGAAAGACACCTAAAGGGAAGTGTATTTATTAGGAAGATAAGCACTAGAACAAGGGGGCAATCTGAGATTAAGGCCTCCATCATATGGGCGACACGGCATCGCCCGAGAAAATTGCAGCGATATCGCACAGACCAGTAATGCGATATCGCTGTGTTTTCTTGCAATGATACCATGATTTTGTAGTGCTACTGAGTTGAAAGTGGTGCTACAAAGTCGCACGACTTTGTGGCACCACTTGCGATGATTATCGGGGGCTGACGCTTAGTCAATCGGAGCCAGCACTCGGTGAACCAATCACAGCCATTCATCTAGTGCTGGCTCTGATTGGCTTTGACAGTAGCATTTCCTACTGTCAAAGTTGCATCACACTGCACAAAACACACGTTTTCGTGTGATGAAAGAGAGAGCAAGGCTCTATAGGGAAACATGGGCTACAAAACCTCGCTAGTTGCGTGCACATCGCGCAACCAGCGAAGTTGTGGACTAGCAATGTCGCATGCTACAAAACATTGCAAATGGAAAGGAACTCATAGGAAAGCATTGGCTTCACATACATACGATTTGTCATTTCACAGAGGCTACAAAATCTTGCTACAAAATGCATACATGTGAAGCTCATGGTCTCCAATGGTTTTTTTTCACATGAGAGATGTTTTGTAGCCTGAAAGAACCCACTGGAAACAATGGGCTTTGGAAATCATTGGAATCTGGCCCTGGCAGCAGCGGCATCCACGCGTACCTGCTTTCTGAATCTTCAAATTGGAACTGAGGATGGTCCATACGGCTCACCGTCGGACATGCGCAGTACAGATTTTTTCTAACCTCCTGCTTTTCTTGCAGAATCTGCGGACCATCCACAGTGTCAATTGCAGATGGACCGCGGGTTGGACGGCTTACATTGACTTTAATGTAAAAATGTAAAATCCGCCCATGTGCACAAGGCCTTACCTTCTTTGCTGCCTGATCACACTATGGGGTCATTTTGAAGCTGTCAAAAATCAGAGTCCCTTAACAGTGGCGTAACTTGAAGCTCCTTGGCCCAAATGCAAAACCTGGAACGGGGCCCCCGACTATAATGCTTTATTCATAGTACTGGGCTCCCTATATGGAGTAGAGAGGCCTTATGGGCCCCCCAAGGCTCCTGGGCCCGGGTGCAACCGCATCCCCTGCATCCTCTATAGTTACTCCCCTGTTAGAGATGAGCGAACCTACTCAGCCACGCCCGTTTTTCACCCGAGCGCCGTGATTTTCGAGTACTTCCGTACTCGGGTGAAAAGATTCTGGGGGCGCTGTGGGTGAGTGGGGGTTACAGCTGGGAGTGGGGGGGGGGGGGGGAGAGGGAGAGAGAGGGCTCCTCCCTGTTCCCCGCTGCTACCCCCCGCATCTTTTCACCCGAGTACGGAAGTACTCGAAAATCGTGGTGCTCAATCGAGTAATTACTTGAAACGAGTATATTCACTCATCTCTAGCCCCTGTCCCTAAATCCTTCTTTCCTGAAGTCCATGGTAACACAAAAAAGACAACATGATACTCAGTCCATGGATTTCTTCTCCCCAAATGCATTATTTTACATGTAGAAATACTGAACTGTAGTTTCCATTGTTTTAACCATTTATCCAGTAAAGCTAAATAAATAGTTTTCCACATTCAGACAACACTAGAAGTATGAAACCTATTGCATACTTTTGTATCATCAGAAAACAGACAAAGATAGTAACATAGTATGAAAGGCTGAAAAGAGATATTTGTCCATCCTGTTAAGTCTATTTTCCTGTAGTGTTTATCCAGAGGAAGGCAAAACAACTAATGAGCTAGTAGCAAACTTTTCTCATTTTAAGGGCTCCCACACACGAGTGTTTTTTAATGCTGCAATATTACTGCGTTTTTTTAACGCAATTGTTAATGGGACTTTCTTATGTTAAAAACGCATCGCACAAAAATCACAAAGCACAAACTTGCGATGCGTTTTTAACATTAGAACGTCCCATTGACAATTGTGTTATAAAAACGCAGCAATATCGCAGCGTTAAAAAAACGCAAGTGGGTAAGAGTCCTAAGGAAGAAAATTCTTACCTGATTACAATCTGGTATTAGAACAATCCCTGGATCACCTACCCTTCTGAAGTAATCAGTGATATAACATATACTATTGTATCGCTCAAGAAAGATGGCCAGACCCCTCTTATACTCCTTTATCGAATTTGCCATCACCACGTCCTCAGGCAGAGAGTTCCATAGTCTCACTGCTCTTACAGTAAAGAACCCTCTTCTGTGTTGGTGTTGAAATCTTCCTTCCTCCAGATGTAGAGAGTGCCTCCTTTTTACTGTCACAGTCCTGAGTATAAATAGATGATGGGAGGGATCTCTATACTGACCCCTAGTTATTAGAGCGCCCTCTTATTACAGTCTTGGGTATAAATAGATGATGGGAGAGCTCTTTGTACTGACCCCTGATATATCTATACATAGTTATTAGAGGGTCCCTTGTTACAGTCCTGGGTATAAATAGATGATGTGAGAGATCTCTGTACTGATCGCTGATATATGTATACATAGTTATTAGAGTGCCCCTTTGTTGCAGTCCTAGGTATAAATAGATGGTGAGAGAGATCTCTGTACTGACCTCTGATATATCTATACATAGTTATTAGAGTGCCTCCCGTTACAGTCCTGGGTATAATAGATGATGGGAGAGATCTCTGTATTGTTCCCTGATATATCTATACATAGTTATTCGAGCACCCCTTTGTTACAGTCATGAGTAGAAAAAGATGATATGAGAGATCTCTGTACTGACCCCTGATATATTTATGCATACAGTAGTTATTAGGTCGCCCATTAGACATTTTTTTTTCTAAACTAAATAATCCCAATTTTGATAAAATTTCGTCCGCCTTTGTACCCACTCAAGCTCTGATATATCTTTTCAGGTACCCAAAACTGTCCAAAACATTCCATGTGTGGTCTGGCCAGTTACTTGGGATCTGTAGTGGCCCACAGGTTCCTCCAGAATAGGCACACTCATTTGTCCTGTCACACCTGTCTATGTGCTTCCAGGAGGCATAGAAGGTGCAGCACGTCGGAGAAACCCTGTTTCCCCCTTCTTACTAAGCTAAAAGCTTAGAGCTAGCAATAGCTGGTTGCCTATTGGCTCTATGTCATGCCTCCATTGATTGGTGGGAGAGCCCAGGGTGGGAAAACACTAGTCAGAAAGTGCGGGAAGAGAGAGGAAGTGGAGAAGTTAGATAGAGTCTGCTGGGAGTTGTTGGAGAAGGAGGACGTGTGTCAGGAGTGCAGCAGAGCACGCAGTGATTCATCAAGCCTTTCTGGTAAAGCGAGGTCCATTCCACCCCCAGGCTTCACCAGCAGTGAGGATAAAGGAATCTAGAGGTTGTCCTTTCACCAAACAGTGAGTTAAAACTAATCCATTACCTCAAAGCCAGGAGTAGTTTAGAGGCTTTCTAGACCTCCAACCGAACACCTGCATCTTACACTTCCAGTAAGCCCATTAGGTTACCAAGACAGTGGAGAATCATTACTGTGTAACATCTAGGAACATAGAGAGAGAGCATTCAGAAAAAGTGTATGTTATTTCAAGTTTACTGCTTCCAATGTGCTCATCAACTGCATCATTGTCAGCACTGATACAACATCTGTATTACTGACCAACTGTGGAAACGTAAATTCTGTTTACTGAAAAGCTTAAGTAAAACTGCATACTCCAGGTTTACTACAGAAAGCTAACTGGACTTGTCTCAAATTATTTTACCATTGTCTACCAGAGTTCACATTGGATCACTGGCGTCACCCGTGACAAAACCACTGTTCAGTTTAAACGCATTCTTATACATCATTCGTGCCACCGTGCAACAGCTAGGTAGAGCTCCGTTGCTGCCACTGTCGTGAGAGATTGCAGAGCCACCCATGACAACTATCTTGCAATCCCCGTGGTCTCCCCCACTTTGGTGCACTCCACTCGGCTGTTGCATACCTGCCGTCTTGGCGTCACAAACAGGATAAACTACCTCTGTCTCGCATCCATGTGATTGCATTACTGCAAGACTCGCCCGGAATCACTCTAAAAGTTTTGAAAAGTCCGTCCAAAAATGTCCAACCAAGGAAACAACCCCGCTGGCAACCCACCAGCCATAGTAAGTGCTCTGGTAATTCCCCCACATCCCACACTTGCTACTGCACCAGTTGCTGTAGCGCCTGCTGATGCTGCTTCCGTAGTCTCCAGCACATCCAGTTTTGCGCCTCTAAACACGCCATATTGTTTAGGAGCACCCTGGCTGCCCAAATATATTGGTGAGTGACATACCCTCAGAGAGTTTAGAGGGAAGATGGGAGCTGTGTTCTGCTTATACCGGCTAGCAGCTGAAAAGAAAATGAAAATACTTATGGGACAGTTAAAAGGTGCTGTCGCCAGAGAAGTAAAAATATGGCCACGCAAACACAAAAAAACTTTGGGGACATTTTGGAATGCTTACATCTAAACTAAAAAAAAAAAGCTTCTTTGACAAAAAACAGAAATTTGGGGAAACATTAAAGGGGTTGTCCCGCCGCCCAAACTAATTTTTTCTCTCCCATGAATGCCCTGGGAGTAAAATCATCATACACTACAGCATTACACATAAAAATCCATATTCTGCTAACCTTTTTATTCCTTTTCTTCCCTTATAAAGCTGGGCTGAAGAATTTTTCAAAGATGGCGCCGCTGGGTAGTTCCCATGATGCACTGCTGCCTCTCTCTCCTCAGTGTGCGCGCTCCCGATATCCCACTGTGCCCTCCACAGTGCCCCCCACAGTCTCTTCCCCCCAGGACCCACCATTCACAATAGACACAGCTCACCTCCTCCCCTCCCTGCACAGGCAGGATTACACCCTGGGATAAATTACTGTGACAGCCCCCTGCCCACCCCCCCAGTGTGACAAATTACTGTCACAGCCCCCCTCCCACCCCACAGCGACAAATCACTGTGACAACACCCCCCCACTTTTTCCCCGGCGACAAGTCAATTTGACAGCACCCCCACCTCCGCAAGAAGTCTATGTGACATCACCCAATAGCGAAAAGTCTATGTGACAGCACCCCCACCTCCGCAAGAAGTCTATGTTACAGCACCTAACAGCGACAAGTCTATGTGACAGCACCCCCACCTCCGCAAGAAGTCTATGTGACAGCACCCACCAGCGACAAGCCTATGTTACAGCACCCCCACCTCCGCAAGAAGTCTATGTGACAGCACACCCACCTCCGCAAGAAGTCTATGTTACAGCACCTAACAGCGACAAGTCTATGTGACAGCACCCCCACCTCCGCAAGAAGTCTATGTGACAGCACCCACCAGCGACAAGCCTATGTTACAGCACCCCCACCTCCGCAAGAAGTCTATGTGACAGCACACCCACCTCCGCAAGAAGTCTATGTGACAGCACCCACCAGCGACAAGTCTATGTGACAGCACCCCCACCTCCGCAAGAAGTCTATGTGACAGCACCCACCAGCGACAAGTCTATGTGAGAGCACCCCCACCTCTGCAAGAAGTCTATATGACAGCACCCACCAGCGACAAGTCTATGTGACAGCACCCCCACCTCCGCAAGAAGTCTATGTGACAGCACCCCCACCTCCACAAGAAGTCTATGTGACAGCACCCACCAGTGACATGTCTATGTGACAGCACCACCACCTCCGCAAGAAGTTTATGTGACAGCACCCCTACCTCTGCAAGAAGTCTATGTGACAGCACCCACCAGCGACAAGTCTATGTGACAGCACCCCCCACCTCCGCAAGAAGTCTATGTGACAGCACCCACTAGTGACAAGTCTATGTGACAGCACCACCACCTCCGCAAGAAGTCTATGTGACAGCACCCCCACCTCCACAAGAAATCTATGTGACAGCACCCACCAGAGACAAGTCTATAAGACAAGTGATAGGCCGCCCGAGTCCTGCACCCAACCCCCCCCCCCCCCCCGCCCACAGCCCAACCACACACCCCTTCTCAGTGACTTACCCAGAATGATAAGGTCCGCCGGGGAAAGCTGCTCCTCTTCTGCCGGAGTCAGGGGAAGCCAGGAGAAGACTGCGCATGCGCCTGCATCAGGCACATTCATAGGGACCTGACCAGCCAGATCTACAGCGCCTGCGCGACTGATGGGAGAAGAGCCACTGATGGGAGAAGAGCCAAGGAATGGTCGGAGCCAAGGCAACGGACAGGTAAATATAGGGGGGGGGGGGGCACCGGATCAGGTAAGTATATATCTTCTGTATGGCATAATTACAAAGCACACATTATATTACAAAGTGCTTTGTAATAGCCATACAGAAGTATATAGAGCCATTTTGCGCAGTGGGACAACCCCTTTAAGGGAGTTTGTATTATCCCTCCAAGGGGATATGAAGGCCATAGTATGTGCCGATCCTAAAGAGGCCGCCGGTGCTGACCAGGCCCTGAGGGAACAATTTATTGAGGGCTCACTAAATGAAGCCCTCTGGAGCCAACTAAAAATGTTATCAGTGCAACATCCAGACACAGACAGCACGTTCTTAAAGTTTAAAGAGTTAGTCATAACTTTTCTGGGTACAGAGCCCCAGACCACTGAGGGGGAAGAGCCTTAAACAAGGGTTGAACTTCCTGAGTGACGACAAGCTGTCCCACGCTCACAAGGCTGACGTATGTAGACAAGCTGTGCAATCTAGTAAGGTTGTCACTGAACTGTTGGTAGAAATGCAGCGACACATTACTGAGCTGACTCGTAGTTTTGCAGCCTTGCGTAAAAAAGTTAGTGAGCTGAAGAGTGCTCATACTACACCCCGGCCACCATTACCTGAGCGCAGGCCACCGCCTTTGGCAGACCAGAAGTTATCCGCAACCCTTGCGGCCATTTTGTGAACATTGTCTACTGTTATAGCCAGCAATGCCGAGTTACACGATCAAAAGGATTCTAGTAGTAGACGTGCCAGATAAAAATGCACCAATTATAACACTGGGCATGAATATTCTCAGGAACTGTTATGCAGAAATGCTGGAGGCCCTTCAGAGTCATATACCTGTAGCATCCCAGGCTTAGCGAGCCGTACTCAAGACTGCCATTAAAGCACTTATGGCTCAACAGCGGTTTACTAATCTGCATGGTCATGTGGGTAGAGCCCGTATAAAAGACATCAGACCAGTTCTAGTTCCTCCAAAATCTGAGTTTATCCTTTTGTGCCAGACACGTCCAGGTCTACATGGACGCGAGTAGGAAGCTCTGATAGAACCTCTACCCATTGGTGGTCACCCATTCTTGTTAGCTGCGTGAAGCTTAGCCACTGTGAAGGATGGGAGAGTTTTGATTCACCTAATTAATATTGGGAATATTCCCATACAATTAAACAAATACACTGTCGTAGCTCAGGTATCCCTACTTGCACTTGACAACATGCTAGACAAAGAGACTCATAGTGTCAAGCAGTGGGGCACAGTCCATCCAGCCAGATTCTACTAAGCTCTCTTTCTGGCTTACTGACCTTCACATTGGGGATACCCAAACCTCTACCACACAGGTACAAGGGAGTGAGAGACGTAGTAGTTGAAAAACAAAATGCCTTCAGCCAACATAGTATGGATTTTGGCAGAGTCAGAGACATATATCACTCTATCCTGACTAATAGTCATGCTCCAATAAAAGAAAGGTATAGACCTATTTCTCCTTCCTCCTACCAGGGGGTGAAGAACATGATATAGGACATGAAAGAGAATCAAATTATAAGGGAAAGTCATAGTCCCTGGGCCGCTTCTATTGTGTTAGTCAAAAAAAGGATGGAGGCATCCAATTCAACATAGATTATCGCAAGCTTAATAGTGTCACCCACAAAGATGCTTAACTGTTACCCTGTATTGAAGAATCTTTTACTGCCTTAGGTACTGCCACCTACTTTTCTACCTTAGACTTGACCAGTGGTTATTGGCAGGTGCCTATAAGTGAGCAAGACAGAGAAAACTGCATTCCCCACTCCCATGGGGTTATTCGAGTTCAATTGCATGCCCTTTGGCCTCTGTAACGCCCCAGGAACGTTCCAACGCCTTATGGAGAGATGTTTAGGCCAGGGAAACTTTGAATCTATTCTCCTATATCTAGATGACGTCATAGTCTACTCTAAAAATTACGAAGATCACCTCCAACATCTCAGAAAAGTGTTCCAAATTCTCATAGACCATGGCCTGAAAATCAAACCCTCTAAATGTCACCTGCTCCAAACTAAAGTACGCTATCTTGGACACATTATCAGTGCTGAGGGAGTGTATCCAGATCCAGACAGACTAAAAGACATCAGAAGCTTCCTAGGATTTGTAGGAGATTTATTCCTAAATTTGCGCAAATTGCAGTCCCCTTCAAGAAGTTCTGTGAGGGCACTCTAAAGAAATCCATAAAAGACCGCTTCCTATAAATTGAGAAAAAGAAGAGGAACAGGCATTTCAAACCTTAAAAGAAAAATTAACTACCCCTCCTATTCTTGCTTATACAGACTATACTCTTTCATTCAATTTGTATACCGATGCTAGCTTCAAAGGTTTAGGCGCTGTACTTAGCCAAGTGCAGGAAGGCAAGAAAAGAGTAGTTGTGTATACTAGCCATTCACTCAAAGGTGCAGAAAGGAATGACCAGAATTATAGTTTTTTCAAATTAAAATGGCTTGCGCTGGTTTGGGCAGTTACTGAAAATTCAAAGACTACTGAGGTGCTGCTACTTTCACTGCCTATACGGACAACAATTCAGTTGCCCACCTAAATTCAGCAAAACCAGGAGTATTAGAGCAGAGATGGCTCTCAAGATTAGCAATCTTTAACTTCAACGTAAAGTATCGGACAGGAAAGAATAATAGAATGCTGACGCTCTCTCTAGGTTACCAGAAGCAATTGATTATTCCCTGAAGAAGACAGGGAGGACATTGAAATGCCTGACTTCACAGTCCACCAAGCTCAACAAAATTGTCAAACCGTACCTACTAACTCTAATTCCTCATCACAACCTACAGACACTCTACAGAGATGATTTCTGCTGCAGTAAGATAGCCAAACTTTGGTGAGTTGCAAGAACATTTATTGACAGGAGCTATCCCTAAAGGAATTCTACGCAAATCAACAGATCCAGAACTACAATGCTTATAGAGCTAAAGAAAGAGACTGTTCCTAAAGAAAAACTTAATCTTCAGAGGTTAAATTGATCCTGCCTCTAGAAATCGAGTCCACCAAATCCTATTCCCATGTAGAGATGCTAATCAGGTTCTACCCGCATATCACGATCAATCTGGCCACTTTGAAGTGCACAAGACAGAAGAAATCATCAGGCAATGATTCTATTGGATTGGTATGTAAAATGATATAGAAAAATGGTGCCAAGAAGGTACAGTTTATGAATCTCGCAGAAAAACCAAAAATGACCAAAAAGCTGCTTTGTATACTATTGGTTCCACTAAACCACTTGAACGGTTAGCAATTAATCATCTAAAAATTGAAGCCAGTAAGTCTGGGTTTAGTTATGTACTCACTCTTATTGACCACTATACCAAGTTTACTGTTGCAATACCAGTCAGAGACTTGACCGCAAAAACCACAACAGCCATTGTTTGGAAACACTTTGTCTTAAATTATGGATGTCCTGATAAAATCTTGTCTGACAGAGGACCCACATTTGAATCTCAATTGTTGCAAGAGTTATGTGTAGAGATGAGCGAGCACCAAAATGCTCGGGTGCTCGTTACTCGGGACGAAATTTTCGCTATGCTCGAGGGTTCGTTTCGAATAACGAACCCCATTGAAGTCAAAGGGCGACCCGAGCATTTTTGTATATCGCCGATGCTCGCTAAGGTTTCCATTTGTGAAAATCTGGGCAATTCAAGAAAGTGATGGGAACGACACAGAAACGGATAGGGCAGGCGAGGGGCTACATGTTGGGCTGCATCTCAAGTTCCCAGGTCCCACTATTAAGCCACAATAGCAGCAAGAGTGGACCCCCCCCTCCCAACAATTTTTACTTCTGAAAAGCCCTCATTAGCAATGCATACCTTAGCTAAGCACCACACTACCTCCAACAAAGCACAATCACTGCCTGCATGACACTCTGCTGCCACTTCTCCTGGGTTACATGCTGCCCAACCCCCCCCTGCACGACCCAGTGTCCACAGCGCACACCAAATTGTCCCTGCGCAGCCTTCAGCTGCCCTCATGCCACACCACCCTCATGTCTATTTATAAGTGCGTCTGCCATGAGGAGGAACCGCAGGCACACACTGCAGAGGGTTGGCACGGCTAGGCAGCGACCCTCTTTAAAAGGGGCGGGGCGATTGCCCACAATGCTGTACAGAAGCAATGAGAAATCCAATCCTGTGCCACCTCCATCTGGAGCTGCAAACGTGGGCATAGCAATGGGGAACCTATGTGCCACACACTATTCATTCTGTCAAGGTGTCTGCATGCCCCAGTCAGACCGCGTTTTTTTATAAATAGTCACAGGCAGGTACAACTCTGCAATGGGAATTCCGTGTGCACCCACAGCATGGGTGGCTCCCTGGAACCCACCGGCTGCACATAAATGTATCCCATTGCAGTGCCCTGGACAGCAGAGCTAACGTCAGATTAAATGCAGGTGGGCTTCGGCCCACACTGCATGCCCCAGTTAGACTGGGGTTCTTTATAAGTAGACACATGCAGTTACAACTCCCTGTGGACCCACAGCATGGGTGGCTCCCTGGAACCCACCGGCGGTACTTAAATATATCCCATTGCAGTGCCCAGCACAGCTGAGGTAATGTCCTGTTTAATGCAGGTGGGCTTCGGTCCACACTGCATGCCCCAGTCAGACTGGGGTTCTTTAGAAGTGGACACATGCAGTTACAACTCCGTGTGGACCGACAGCATGGGTGGGTGCCAGGAACCCACCGGCGGTACATAAATATATCCCATTGCATTGCCCATCACAGCTGAGGTAATGTCATGTTAAATGCAGGTGGGCTTCGGCCCACACTGCATGCCCCAGTCAGACTGGGGTTCTTTAGAAGTGGACACATGCAGTTACAACTCCCTGTGGACCCACAGCATGGGTGGGTGCCAGGAAGCCACCGGCGGTACATAAATATATCCCATTGCATTGCCCATCACAGCTGAGGTAATGTCATGTTTAATGCAGGTGGGCTTCGGCCCACACTGCATGCTCCAGTCAGACTGGGGTTCTTTAGAAGTGGACACATGTAGTTACAACTCCGTGTGGACCCACAGCATGGGTGGGTGCCAGGAAGCCACCGGCGGTACATAAATATATCCCATTGCAGTGCTCAGCACAGCTGATGTAACGTCAGCTTTAATGCAGGTGGGCAAAAAATTAATTGGATTACACTGTAGGCGAGGGCCCCCAAAAAATTGGTGTACCAACAGTACTAATGTACCACAGAAAAATTGCCCATGCCCAACCAAGAGGGCAGGTGAAACCCATTAATCGATTTGGTTAATGTGGCTTAATTTGTAACTAGGCCTGGAGGCAGCCCAGTTAAAATAAAAATTGGTTCAGGTGTAAGTTATACGCTTTAATGAGCATTGAAACGTATAAAAATTGTTTACCAAAATTATATGACTAAGCCTTGTGGGCCTAAGAAAAATTGCCCGTTCGGCGTGATTACGTGAGGTTTCAGGAGGATGAGCAGGAGGAGGAGGAGGAATATAATATACAGATTGATGAAGCTAAAAGGTCCCCGTTTTTGATGGTGATAGAGAACGATGCTTCCATCCGCGGGTGCAGCCTACGTATTGTTTAGGTATCGCTACTGTCCGCTGGGGGAGAAGAAAAGTCTGGGGAAATCCAGGCTTTGTTCATCTTCATGAGTGTAAGCCTTTCGGCACTGTCGGTTGACAGGCGGGTACGCTTATCCGTGATGATCCCCCCAGCCGCACTAAACACCCTCTCTGACAAGACGCTAGCCGCAGGACAAGCAAGCACCTCCAGGGCATAGAGCGCCAGTTCAGGCCACGTGTCCAGCTTCGACACCCAGTAGTTGTAGGGGGCAGAGGCGTCACGGAGGATGGTCGTGCGATCGGCTACGTACTCCCTCACCATCCTTTTACAGTGCTCCCGCCGACTCAGCCTTGACTGGGGAGCGGTGACACAGTCTTGCTGGGGAGCCATAAAGCTGTCAAAGGCCTTAGAGAGTGTTCCCCTGCCTGTGCTGTACATGCTGCCTGATCTCTGCGCCTCCCCTGCTACCTGGCCCTCGGAACTGCGCCTTCTGCCACTAGCGCTGTCGGATGGGAATTTTACCATCAGCTTCTCCGCCAGGGTCCTGTGGTATAGCATCACTCTCGAACCCCTTTCCTCTTCGGGTATGAGAGTGGAAAGGTTCTCCTTATACCGTGGGTTGAGCAGTGTGTACACCCAGTAATCCGTAGTGGCCAGAATGCGTGTAACGCGAGGGTCACGAGAAAGGCATCCTAACATGAAGTCAGCCATGTGTGCCAGGGTACCTGTACGCAACACATGGCTGTCCTCACTAGGAAGATCACTTTCAGGATCCTCCTCCTCCTCCTCAGGCCATACACGCTGAAAGGATGACAGGCAAGCAGCATGGGTACCCTTAGCAGTGGGCCAAGCTGTCTCTTCCCCCTCCTCCTCATGCTCCTCCACCACCTCCTCCTCAACGCGCTGAGATATAGACAGGAGGGTGCTCTGACTATCCAGCGACATACTGTCTTCCCCCGCCTCCGTTTCCGAGCGCAAAGCGTCTGCCTTTATGCTTTGCAGGGAACTTATCAAGAGGCATAGCAGAGGAATGGTGACGCTAAATGATTGCAGCATCGCCGCTCACCATCTGGGTAGACTCCTCAAAGTTTCCAAGGACCTGGCAGATGTCTGCCAACCAGGCCCACTCTTCTGTAAAGAATTGAGGAGGCTGACTCCCACTGCGCCGCCCATGTTGGAGTTGGTATTCCACTATAGCTCTACGCTGCTCATAGAGCCTGGCCAACATGTGGAGCGTAGAGTTCCACCGTGTGAGCACGTCGCACAGCAGTCGGTGCACTGGCAGATTAAACCGATGTTGCAGGGTGTGCAGGGTGGCAGCGTCCGTGTGGGACTTGCGGAAATGTGCGCAGAGCCGGCGCACCTTTTCCGAGCAGGTCTGACAAGCGTGGGTAGCTTTTCAGAAAGCGCTGAACCACCAAATTAAAGACGTGGGCCAGGCATGGCACGTGGGTGAGGCTGCCGAGCTGCAGAGCCGCCACCAGGTTACGGCCGTTGTCACATACGACCATGCCCGGTTGCAGGCTCAGCGGCGCAAGCCAGCGGTCGGTCTGCTCTGTCAGACCCTGCAGCAGTTTGTGGGCCGTGTGCCTCTTCTCTCCTAAGATGAGTAGTTTCAGCATGGCCTGCTGACGCTTGCCCACCGCTGTGCTGCCACGCCGCGCGACACCGACTGCTGGCGACGTGCTGCTGCTGACACATCTTGATTGCGAGACAGAGGTTGCGTTGGAGGAGGAGGGTGGTTTAGTGGAGGAAGCATACACCGCCGCAGATACCAGCACCGAGCTGGGGCCCGCAATTCTGGGGGTGGGTAGGACGTGAGCGGTCCCAGGCTCTGACTCTGTCCCAGCCTCCACTAAATTCACCCAATGTGCCATCAGGGAGATATAGTGGCCCTGCCCGCCTGTGCTTGTCCACGTGTCCGTTGTTAAGTGGACCTTGGCAGTAACCGTGTTGGTGAGGGCGCGTACAATGTTGCGGGAGACGTGGTCGTGCAGGGCTGGGACGGCACATCGGGAAAAGTAGTGGCGACTGGGAACCGAGTAGCGCGGGGCCACCGCCGCCATCATGCTTTTGAAAGCCTCCGTTTCCACAAGCCTATACGGCAGCATCTCCAGGCTGATCAATTTGGCTATGTGCACGTTTAACGCTTGAGTGTGCGGGTGCGTGGCGGCGTACTTGCGCTTGTGCTCAAACACTTGCGCTAGCGACGGCTGGACGGTGCGCTGACAGACATTGGTGGATGGGGCCGAGGACAGCGGAGGTGAGGGTGTGGGTGCAGGCCAGGAGACGGTAGTGCCTGTGTCCTGAGAGGGGGGTTGGATCTCAGTGGCAGGTTGGGGCACAGGGGGAGAGGCAGTGGTGCAAACCGGAGGCGGTGAACAGCCTTCGTCCCACCTTGTGGGGTGCTTGGCCATCATATGTCTGCGCATGCTGGTGGTGGTGAGGCTGGTGGTGGTGGCTCCCCGGCTGATCTTGGCGTGACAAAGGTTTCACACCACTGTTCGTCGGTCGTCTGCACTCTCAGTGAAAAACTGCCAGACCTTTGAGCACCTCGGCTTCTGCAGGGTGGCATGGCGCGAGGGGGCGCTTTGGGAAACAGTTGTATTATTCGGTCTGGCCCTGCCTCTACCCCTGGCCACCGCACTGGCTCTTCCAACCTGCCCTGCTGCTGCACTTGCCTCCCCCTTTGAAGACCTGTCCTCAGTAGGCTTAGCAAACCAGGTGGGGTCAGTCACCTCATCGTCCTGCTGCTCTTCCTCCGAATCCTCTGTGCGCTCCTCCCTCGGACTTACTCCAATTACTACTACCTGAGTGATAGACAACTGTGTCTCATCGTCATCGTCCTCCTCACCCACTGAAAGCTCTTGAGATAGTTGCCGGAAGTCCCCAACTCATCCCCCGGACCCCGGGAGCTTTCCAAAGGTTGGGCATCGGTCACGACAAACTCCTCCGGTGGGAGGGGAACCATTGCTGCCCATTCTGGGCAGGGGCCCGAGAACAGTTCCTGGGAGTCTGCCTGCTCCTCAGAATGTGTCATTGTAATGGAGTGAGGAGGCAGGGAGGAAGGAAGAGCAGCAGCCAGAGGATTCAGAGTTGCAGCAGTGGACGGCGCAGAACTCTGGGTGGTCGATAGATTGCTGGATGCACTTTCTGCCATCCACGACAGGACCTGCTCACGCTGCTCATTTTCTAATAAAGGTCTACCGCGTGGACCCATTAATTGTGAGATGAATGTGGGGACGCCAGAAACGTGCCTCTCTCCTAATCCTGCAGCAGTCGGCTGCGATACACCTGGATCAGGAGCTCGGCCTGTGCCCACACCCTGACTTGGGCCTCCGCGTCCTCGCCCGCGTCCACGTAGGCCTACCCCTACCCCTCAGCATGGTGTATTACCAGTAGTGCAGAAACACAACGCTGTAATTAAATGTGCCGCTTATTGGCCTGTGGTTGGAGGCTGACTTCGCTTACAGAACGCACAGCAGAGCCAGGAAAGAATTTTGCGCAAGCCTGCTGTAACACTTAGCTGGCTGCGTATTAATTAGGACTACTACCCCCAGAAGAGACGCAGTACACTCAGGACGGTGACAGGCAGCCCAAATAGATTTTTTTGTCCCAAATTTTTTTGGAAAAGCCCACTGCCTATATAGACAGTATATGTCTTTCACCTTTTTCACTGTCCCTGCCTCAGCACTACTGGCCCTATACTATGTAAAATTACTGCAGACTGAGGACGCAATGCTCTGCACGGCCGATATACAAAAAAAAAAAAGTGCAACACTGCAAAAAGCAGGCTCAACAGTACTGCACACGGTCAGATGTGGCCCTAAAAAGGACCGTTGGGGTTCTTGAAGCCTAAAATCACTCCTAACACTCTCCCTATAGCAGCTCCAGCATCAGCAGCACTTTCCCTGAGCTATGTCAGAATGCATCTGTGGCGAGCCGATTTATATACTCGGGTGACACCTGATCTCGCCAGCCACTCACTGCAGGGGGGTGGTATAGGGCTGGAACATCACAGGAGGAAGTTGTAATGCCTTGCCTGTCTTTCTATTGGCCAGAAAAGCGCGCTAACGTCTCAGAGATGAAAGTGAAAGTAACTCGAACATCGCGTGGTGCTCGCCTCTAGTAACGAGCATCTTGAACACGCTAATACTCGAATGAGTATCAAGCTTGGACGAGTACGTTCGCTCATCTCTAGTTATGTGATATCTATGACTGTAAAAAACTAAGGACCACTGCCTACCATCCACAAGGAAATGGTTTATGCGAAAAGGCCAACCAAAAAATCCTAGGATTACTAAGGACTATTCCACAAAAGCAAAAAGCTCATTGACCTTTCCGCCCCTCGCAGCTCAGCACACCCGAGGGTAGCTGTGTTTTTATGTATGGGGGAAGTGTAGTGGCCCGGAGGTTCCTCCAGAATAGACACACTCATTTGTCCTGTTACACCTGCATCTATACTCTTCCAGGAGGCATAGAAGGTGCCACACGTCAGAGAAACCTTGTTTCCCCCTTCTTACTAAGCTAAAAGCTGGCAATAGTTGGTTGCCTATTGGCTCTTTGTCATGCTTCCACTGATTAGTGGGAGAGCCCAGAGTGGAAAAACACTAGTCAGAAAGCGTGGGAAGAGAGAGGAAGTGGAGGAGAAGTTAGATAGAGTCTGTTGGGAGTTGTTGGAGAAGGAGGACATGTGTCAGGAGTGCAGCAGAGCACGCAGTGATTCATCAAGCTTTTCTGGTAAAGCGAGGTCCATTCCACCCCCAGGCTTCACCAGCAGTGAGGATAAAGGAATCTAGAGGTTGTCCATCCACCAAACAGTGAGTTAAAACTATCCCGTCAACTCAAAGCCAGGAGTAGTTTAGAGACCTTCTAGACCTCCAACCGAACACCTGCATCTTACACTTCCAGTAAGCCCATTAGGTTACCAAGACAGTGGGGAATCATTACTGTGTAACATCTAGGAACATAGAGAGAGAGCGTTGAGAAAAAGTGTATGTCATTTCACGTTTACTGCTTCCAACATGTTCATCATGTCAGGACAGTGTCCGGGATATGGGGGTCCCTGAGATATCCCGCAACCCATGTCCCTGCCTACTTGCCCCCCTGGGCTAACCCCCAGGGCGACAACTGGGCGGCGGTCCCTACCCTCACTAGGGAAGCGGGACACGGGAAGACAAACAGACACTGAAGACAAACAAACGGTAGAGTGGTCAGACAATCCAGGTCAGCAACAGGAGGGTACGCAGTACAGAGGGGTCAGGCAAAAACGTAGTCAAGGTCCAAAAGCAGAGGTCAGGAAAGTCGGGGTCACAGAAGAGCAGTCAGAAATAACGCGGGTGCAGCTGGAGAACCAAACTTACACTGGCAAGGGCTGGAAGGAAAACACACACTTTTAAATGCTGTCAGAGCTCCCGCCCTAGCAGCTGATTGGGGCGGGGAGCCTGACAGCAGCAGGGCAATCAAGGAGGTGCTGGGGACACGCCCCCAGCCTTGCAGAACAGACCGTTACCAGGGAAGCCAGCTAGGTAGTCAAGTAACTAGAGAAGCACCTGCTGCCTCCCTAGCAACCCGGCGGTGACCAGTTTTACAGCGGCCCGGGGAGATTACTAGAACCGGGCTCCCCTGCGCCGCACTCCTATAACCCGGGTGGCATGACTGGTGGTGCGAGCACGGCGGCCGCTAGAATTGCTGGTTCTGACAGTACCCCCCCTTCTACGGGGGGACACCGGACCCCCATGGCCAGGAGCGGGCTTGAGCGGGAAAGCCCTGTGGAAAGATCGGACTAGGCGTGGCGCATGAACATCCCTGGCAGGGACCCACGTCCTATCCTCAGGGCCAAATCCTCTCCAGTGGACCAGGTACTGCAGCACACCTCTAACCCGTCGGGCGTCAACAAGCCTTTCTACTTCATACTCCAGTTCCCCCTGTACCAAAGAAGGAGGGGGCGGGTTCTGGGTGGGTAGAACTGGAGTTACGTATTTTTGAAGCAAGCTTTTATGAAAAACCTTGTGGACCTTCCAAGAGTCAGGAAGTGACAGCTTATATGACACCGGGTTGATAACCTGCGAAACAGTAAATGGGCCAATGAACCGAGGAGCAAGTTTCATGGAGGGAACCTTAAGTCTCAGATTCTTGGATGACAATAAAACTTGCTCCCCGACCACAAACGGTGCCGAGATAGTACATCTTTTCTTAGAGTATTTACGCAGTTTCTCTTGGGAACCCTGAAGGTTCTTACGAACCTGGGCCCAAACTGTGCACAGTTCCTCAGAGGATATGTCAGCGGCCGGATTGTTCGAGACAAAAGGAGTAGACAGCAAGAAACGGGGATGGAACCCATAGTTACAGAAAAATGGTGACAGTTGGGAAGACGAGTTAACATGGTTGTTAATAGCAAATTTGGCGAGAGGTAAATAGTAGGCCCACTGAAACTGGTTATCAGAGACAAAAAGTCGCAGGTACTGGATAAGTTCTTGATTCATCCGTTCCGTTTGTCCATTACTCTCGGGATGGAAGGCGGAGGAAAAAGACAAATTAACATTTAGATTTTTACAGAAAGCTCGCCAGAAGCGAGCGACGAACTGTACCCCTCTATCTGACACAATATCCTCGGGGATCCCATGTAGCCGAACAATCTCCTTTATGAACATTTCAGACAGAAGTTTGGCGTTAGGCAACTTACAAAGCGGAACGAAATGTGACATTTTAGAGAAACGGTCAACTATGACCCAAATGACCGTATTCCCCAGCGAGGATGGCAGATCAGTAATAAAATCCATTGACAAATGGGACCATGGCCTGGACGGAATGGGCAAGGGAAGAAGAGGACCCTCAGGACGTCTCCTGAGATTCTTCCCCCTTGCACAAACCGGGCACGCGGACACAAATAACCGTACATCCCTGGCCATATGCGGCCACCAATAGAGTCTGGATACTAACTCTAGAGTACCCCTGATACCGGGGTGTCCTGCTAGGACTGAAGCATGTGTCTCCTCTAACACTTTCAGTCTCAGTGACAACGGAACAAAAAGTTTGCCTTCCGGAAGGGCTTCAGGGGCGGATTGTTGAGCGGCGTGTATGAGAGGTGAAAGGTCGGAGGAGACAGCAGCGAGGACCACCCCAGGGGAGAGAATACTCTCAGGCTCAGGCTCGGAAGGTTCCGGGGAACCAAAACTCCTAGACAGGGCATCTGCCTTGACATTCTTAGAGCCGGGTCTATAGGTAACAACAAAATTGAACCGAGAGAAAAACAAGTCCCAGCGGGCTTGCCGAGCATTTAACCTCTTAGCGGAATCTAAATAGGTGAGGTTTTTATGGTCTGTGAGTACCGTGATCTGGTGACGAGCTCCTTCCAAAAAATGCCTCCACTCCTCGAAAGCCCACTTAATAGCCAGCAATTCCCAGTTGCCTATGTCGTAGTTCCGTTCAGTGGAAGAGAACTTTCTAGAAAAATAGGCACACGGTCTAAGGTTAGTGAGTGTGGAGGGACCTTGGGACAGTACCGCTCCCACACCAAACTTTGAGGCATCTACCTCCACCACAAATGGGCAGGACAGATCCGGTTGTACTAGGACGGGCGCTGAAGAGAACGCCGCCTTTAGGGTATCGAAGGCCCTAAGAGCATCAGAAGACCAGGTACTCACATCTGCTTCCTTTCTGGTGAGGTCCGTTAGAGGTTTAGCCACTACGGAGAAGTCTTTAATGAACTTGCGATAGTAATTAGCGAAGCCGAGGAAGCGTTGAAGAGATTTCAAGGTACCTGGCCAGGCCCACTCCGTGATGGCTTTCACCTTCCCAGGATCCATCTGGAAGTCGCATGGCGTGATGATATACCCTAAGAATGATATCTTTTGTACCCCGAAAACACATTTCTCGAGCTTAGCAAACAGCTGGTTACGTCTGAGTCGAGCTAGCACGGTCTGAACATGAGTACGGTGACTCGGCAAGTCGGAGGAAAAAATCAGAATGTCGTCTAGATAGACAACGACAAACACCCCCATGATATCCTGAAACACAGAATTCATGTACCCCTGAAAAATGGCGGGGGCATTACACAATCCAAAAGGCATTACTAGGTATTCAAAATGACCGAGAGGCGTA
This sequence comes from Eleutherodactylus coqui, assembly GCF_035609145.1. NCBI lineage: Eukaryota > Metazoa > Chordata > Amphibia > Anura > Eleutherodactylidae > Eleutherodactylus > Eleutherodactylus coqui. The sequence continues at coordinate 130,722,584 of NC_089839.1, read as the reverse complement.
TTGAAGGCAATTTTCCACGCATCCCCCTCCCGAATGCGAATGAGGTTGTATGCCCCCCTGAGATCAAGTTTAGAAAACCATTGGGCACCAGCGACCTGGTTGAGGAGGTCAGGAATGAGCGGAAGGGCATACTGGTTTCTGATTGTGATCTTATTTAGCTCTCTATAGTCAATACAGGGCCGGAGACCCCCATCCTTTTTCTCGACGAAGAAAAACCCGGCACCCACCGGGGATTCTGAGGGCCGGATGTGCCCCTTGGCCAAGCTGTCCTGGATATAGTCCCTCATGGATTCTCTCTCTGGAACCGTAACATTATAAATGCGGCCCTTAAGAAGTTTGGCCCCAGGAATCAAATCGATTTTACAGTCCCATTCCCTATGAGGGGGCAGGGCTTCAGATAATTGCTTGGAGAACACGTCCGAGAACTCGGAGAGGTAATCTGGTAGGGGAACCTCCTCGCAGGTGGAGATACCCACCTCCACCGGACATAGGTGGTTGGCACAGCGGGGACCCCACTTTACCAGTTCCAATGTGTCCCAATTTACTACCGGATTGTGCTCCCGAAGCCAGGGGAGACCTAGGATGACGTCCACAGACAAATCTCGCATCACCAGAAATGTGCAGGTTTCAACATGTAGGGCTCCTATAGTAAACCTTACCTCAGTGGTAACCAGATTAACTACCCCTGCCTGCAATGGAGTGGAGTCTACTCCTGAAACAAAAATCGGAGTCTCTAAGTGTATCAAAACCCTGGACAGTTGAGCAACGAAATTAAACTTAACAAAATTTGCAGCAGCCCCAGAATCAACAAAGGCTTGCCCAGTACGGTGGAAAGAATGGAATTCTAGGGTGCAGGGCAATAACATCTTGGACAACACAGGGAGTACCTTGGCTCCTAGACAGTCCTCCCGACAACTGCCTAGGAGCGGACGTTTTTCCTGCCGTGGCTTCTTAGCGCAGGTTGCAATGCGGTGACCCGGCTCCCCACAGTAGAAGCAGAGGTTCTTCTTCAGGCGATATTCCCGTCGTTGCTTGGGGTTCATGGCTCCCAGCTCCATGGCCTCGGTGGTGGGAGGTGAAAAAGTCGGGTCAGTAGAAGAAGTGGGCGTGGGGAGTGGAGTGGTCCGAGCGGCATGTCTGGCCCTCAAACGTCGGTCGGCCCGAATAGCCAGCGACATGGCTTGCTCCAGGGTTCTTGGCTCCGGGTGGGCCACGAGTAGGTCCTTAAGACCCTCAGACAGACCGGTCAAAAATAGGTCTTTTAGGGCGGCATCATTCCACCCGGATTCCGTACAATGTTGGCAGAATTGGGAACAGTAGTCCTCCGCCATTTTGCAACCCTGGCGCAGGGCCAGAAGCTTGGAGACTGCGTAGCCGGCCCGGTCGGTTTCGTCATAAATTTGACCCAAGGCGGAAAAAAAGGCGTCAAGGGATAGTCGGGCGGGAGAGCCAGCTGGTAACAAGAAAACCCAATTTTCGGGCTCTCCCCTCAGGCGGGTAATTACAATTCCCACTTTCTAGTATTCAGTACCAGAGGAGTGGGGGCGGAGATCAAAGTAGAGCTTGCAGCTCTCTCTAAATGCAAAAAACTGACCTCTCTCTCCGGAGAAGCAATCCGGAAACATGGCTCGAGGTTCTGACATTGTTCCTGGAGCGGAAGGGGGCTGCATGGGAGCTGCAGCTGCCGCTTGTTCCTGTAGCTGCAAGCGGGCTGTTAGGTCCTGGGCAAGGTTCGTAAGGACCTGGACCTGTTTCGCTAAAGCCGCCATGGCCTCCATCGAGGGGTTCAAAGTTGCCGGGCGGATGCAAGGGTCTGACCTTCGTTCGGCCAGTGTTACTGTCAGGACAGTGTCTGGGATATGGGGGTCCCTGAGATATCCCGCAACCCCTGTCCCTGCCTACTTGCCCCCCTGGGCTAACCCCCAGGGCGACAACTGGGCGGCGGTCCCTACCCTCACTAGGGAAGCGGGACACGGGAAGACAAACAGACACTGAAGACAAACAAACGGTAGAGTGGTCAGACAATCCAGGTCAGCAACAGGAGGGTACGCAGTACAGAGGGGTCAGGCAAAAACGTAGTCAAGGTCCAAAAGCAGAGGTCAGGAAAGTCGGGGTCACAAAAGAGCAGTCAGAAATAACGCGGGTGCAGCTGGAGAACCAAACTTACACTGGCAAGGGCTGGAAGGAAAACACACACTTTTAAATGCTGTCAGAGCTCCCGCCCTAGCAGCTGATTGGGACGGGGAGCCTGACAGCAGCAGGGCAATCAAGGAGGTGCTGGGGACACGCCCCCAGCCTTGCAGAACAGACCGTTACCAGGGAAGCCAGCTAGGTAGTCAAGTAACTAGAGAAGCACCTGCTGCCTCCCTAGCAACCCGGCGGTGACCAGTTTTACAGCGGCCCGGGGAGATTACTAGAACCGGGGCTCCCCTGCGCCGCACTCCTGTAACCCGGGTGGCATGACTGGTGGTGCGGGCACGGCGGCCGCTAGAATTGCTGGTTCTGACACATCAACTGCATCATTGTCAGCACTGCTACAACTTCTGTATTACTGACCAACTGTGGAAACGTAAATTCTGTTTACTGAAAAGCTTAGGTAAAAGTGCATACTCCCGGGTTTACTACAGAAAACTAACTGGACTTGTCTCAAATTATTTCACCATTGTCTACCAGATTGGAGTACTGGCATCATCCGTGACAAAACCACTGTTCAGTTTAGATGTATTCTTATGCTATTTGTGCCACTGTCAGGAGAGATTGCAGAGCCACCCATGACCACCACTTTGGACAGAGGGTGGAACCCTGCACCCAAATGTGACCGGGGAAAGCTTGGTAGCCTATATTGTAAATATGAAGTGTGGCTTCATCTGGGGCAACCAAGAACCAAGTTCAGTACATAAATACAGCATCAGAACCAAAATCAATAAAGGGATAAAATGTAGAGTCAAGTTAGCCCCTGCTATCCTTTATCCTCATTGCTGGTGAAGCCTGGGGGTGGAATGGACCTAACTTTCCCTGAAAGGCTTGATGAATCACTGTGCGCTCTGCTACACTCCTGACACACATTCTTTTCCTCTGATGACTCCCAGCAGTCTCTCTCTAACTCCTCCTCCACCTCCTCTCTCTTCCCACACTTTCTGACTAGTGTTTTTCCATCCTGGGCTCTCCCACCAATCAGTGGAGGCATGACAAGAACCAAGTTCAGTACATAAATACACCATCAGAACCAAAATGAATAAAGGGATAAACTGTACAGTCAAGTTAGCCCCTGCTATTTAATTCTGTACTTCCTAATACAACTTGAACAATGGTAATGTATGATCGGAACTGTCAGTTCACAAACAATAATACCCATCATCATTCTTCAGACTATACACTGACTACAGAAGTGATCACAGGCAGCTAGTGGAAGAATAAACAATGACATTGTGCAAATAAGGAAGATGGAACAATACCTGTACAGCGCCTCCTATTGGATGACAGCATTCCTGCAAATCAATGTCTGATCCTTTATACAGGTCTTTAGAACAACGATTGAGAGTTGAAAACCAAGCCAGAATACATACACAGACAGCTGTTTCAGGATGGAGGCCCCTCATCAGTGAGCAGTAGGATTCTGGCTTGGCTAGTGAGAGGCGATACCAAATATGTATTTTTGTTTTATTATTTAGATTCTTTTATTGTAAATATGGCAAATGTTTTTTTTTTACTTTTATTACTTTTTTTTTTAGTAAAACTCTATTGTTCCTATTTTTACATTTTCTTTTAGTCCTCCTAGGGGACCACAACATGCGATGCTTTGATCGCTCCTGCAGTAATGCCAGGAGGCATTGGGAGGGGGGCGTACACGATTTAAATGCTGCTGTCAAAATTGACAGCGACATTTAAAGCGTTAACAGCCCCAATCAGCCGCACGGTTTGTCGGGGCTGTTGCCCGCAGGTGTCAGCTGTAAGAAACAACTGATACCTGCGATGTATGGAGGGAGGTCGCAGCACGATCTCCCTCCATACACGTCCTGCAGCCGCAGGACATAAAAACACTGTAGGGCAGTCAATAAGGGGTTAAATACTAATAGTGCACTGCATGGCCATCGCTAGGACCCCCATATATGAGCAGAACAAGGGCATTGGGTCACCTAAATGGCATTCCAAAAATAGAGAAGACGAGGTGGAAAGATGGCCATTCATGCGGGTTGATCTCTTTAATGTAGTGTATGGGAGTAGTGAAACTTTTGGCATTTTCAGTACCTCACATAAACTATAATGGAGAGAAACTCATACATGCATGATCTCCTCCTTTCTGAAGTGGGAATGGAGAAGGGAACCCCCTTTCTTCCAAGAGGTGTAAGTCATGGAAGTGGAGCTAGCTACCTGTTATCACATACCACTAGAGATGAGCGAGCGTATTCACTAAGGCAAATTACTTGAGCGAGTATTGCCATTTTCGAGTACATACCTGCTCGTCCCAAAAGATTGGGGAGCTGGTGGGGGGACGGCGGTGGAGAGCAGGGAGGAACGGGGGGGAAATCTCTCTCTCCCGCTCGCTCCCCCATGCTCACTCCCGCAACTCACTGCTCACCCCTGCCGGCCTCCGAATCTTTTGGCACGAGCGAGCATGTACTCGAAAATGGCAATACTCACTCGAGTAATTTGCCTTAGCGAGTACGCTTGCTCATCTCTACATACCACTTTATTGTCCTGTGATAAGTAAGGATTTGGCGCTCACTGGAAGGATACTGGAGAGTGTGGTAGGTGAGTGGTCTTGATTCCCAGGTGAAGATGAGTATTCATAGGTGCTGTAAACAATCTCATAAGAGAGAGCAGCTAGAGGAAAACTCCAATCATGGCATGAAGGAGGAAGACATAAATGGGATAAAAGAGAAAAAAACCTCAGCGCTCGCACCGTAGAATAAATGAAAAATGGAATGTACTAGAAAGACTAAAGTTATGTCACTTACTTCCAGGAGGCGCCTTTAGGGTAGGCGCCTCCTAATCCAAATAGGCGTATCAGAAATGGCACCGATCAACAATGATGAACAGGTTCCACTGCTTTTAACGCTTCGTTGTTGGGGATTGTATTTTGCGAGGTGGTCTGGATGGTTTTATTGCTCTTTGATTTTTGGCCGCCTCGTTTGCCCCTTCTTCTAACTCTTTTGGGTTTTGAGATCTGAGCAGAACTTCTAGAAACTCTGTGTCCCCTAGGTTTATTTTGCAGAGCACAGGACCCTGAAGCTAACACTGCTGCATATTACCTTTTTGGTTAGGAGTGGGTTAATCATGGGAGCTCACTCTCCATAGATGTGAATGACACAGAGTTTCTAGAAGTTCTGCTCAGATCTCAAAACCCAAAAGAGTTAGAAGAAGGGGCAAACGAGGCGGCCAAAAATCAAAGAGCAATAAAACCATCCAGACCACCTCGCAAAATACAATCCCCAACAACGAAGCGTTAAAAGCAGTGGAACCTGTTCATCATTGTTGATCGGTGCCATTTCTGATACGCCTATTTGGATTAGGAGGCGCCTACCCTAAAGGCACCTCCTGGAAGTAAGTGACATAACTTTAGTCTTTCTAGTACATTCCATTTTTCATTTATTCTACGGTGCGAGCGCTGAGGTTTTTTTCTCTTTTATCCCACTTTATTGTCCTGATAGATTTGTATGCAACCCGAAAACAAAAACATCCAGATGACTCTGTATGAAATCAGAGGCAAATGGAGGTACAGAAGAGGCTGCATGCACCTCTATGTGAGGTTTATAATAGTTCTGTACAAAATAAAGCCTTAACGCAGTCATTTACATTAGTCCTTAAAGTTAATCAACCTGAATCTGGTTGCTTTTCTTCCTAAAATGCTAATCTTTCTCTCCTTTGGCTGCACTACTTTCTTGGTCTGGTCGGAAATCTGAGGATCTGAGTGTCATCCTTGCATTGTGCAGATGGAGTGTACCAGCAAGCTCAGATTTCCAGCATCCCTGCACTCTTGTGCAGGGATCCTTAAAATATTATGTGGTAGTTATTGTAAAATTTAAAATTTACACTGTTCATAGGGCCCACAGCTTGTATAGTTTCAGAAACATTTCTTAGTCTAAAAATACATTCAAACACACTGAATAGCCTCTTTCTTAGTTACACATAGCTAGCAGTGCATTTGATCTCCTTTGGCCTTCAGAACCTGACCAAGCGTTTATCCACTGTTCGGTAATCCATTTTTTTCATTCTTTTGTTTGCTTTTGTTTGTTGAGTCTTGCCTTTCTGTTTCTTTTAGACAGCAACAGCACTCAAGCTGGTTGTCAGCTGTTATAGCCCATCCGTACTAAGGAACAATAACTCGTGCATTTGGACGTGATAGTTGGATCACCATCATTGTATTTGGCTGCAGTTTGCTTGACTGTGCACCACCTGTTTTTCAGAACAATTCTTGTTATTGTGCACACTAAAAATGCATAATGAAGAACGTATATATTTTTTTTAAAATTGAATTAAGTGGCAGATCCAACCATATGGGGTCATGCTTGCACAAAATATTAATAGAAACACATGCTTCAGCACTCATACACATTTAATATCTGAATACAATTGCACAACTGTTTTTTATATTAACCACACAAAAAATGTAAGGCTCTTAGCACATATTTTGATCAAAACATAGACACCTCACTTTTGGAAAAAAGCCTCTAAGTGAATGGAAAAGCTGGATAACTGACTACAAACTCTCACTGAAGCATCTGGGACAGATGGGTGAAGGTAATGCACAACAAAAGTATAGGCAGCCACTCCTACACAATTGCACATGTAACAAAAAACAAAGTCAGTACTTCTAACAAATAAATTAAATGTGAAGGTACATGTAAGCTATGGCTGCAATAAATACAGCAACACAAACACACGCTTCAGCACTTATGCACATTTAATATCAGAATAAAGTTGCACATAAAAATGTGAGGATCTTAGAGTATATTTTGATCAAAAGATTGTGTGTGTATTGCAGTCTACACTCTTGTTATCCAAAGTGAGGTGTCTATCGTTAAGGACCCATCCATAAGGTTTGCCTGGACATGGTGGATGGGCCCGCATGTTTTGATTAAAACAACAATTGTGCAAATTTTATTCCAATATTAAAGGAGTATGAGTACTGAAGCATGTGTTTCTGTTACTGTATTTGTCACAACTATGGTTTCATGCAACTTTACATTTAATTATTTTGTACGTGTGACTTTGTTTTTTGTTTCACATGTCTGTACAGTATATTGTTGCCTTATTTCCATTAAAAAGGCAAAAGATAAATGAATCTGTATAATGAATGCCAAATGAATGAGCTGTTAAAAGAGAATAAAATTAGCATAAAGTGATATCTTTGTTTTGCAGAATACCTTTTTATTATTTTGGGAACCCCACAGTGAGCACGAACTTTCTTCCACAGTGTCATCCTGTATGCTTTTTGTAGTATGCTATTGCCTATAAACAAAAAATTACCCCAGTAGGCGGTAAGGAAATAATTCTGTTAACCAAACATCTTGTGACAAAGGCAAAAAAATGTACCTTTTTTCCTGCACTATTGTCAATATGTGCAAAGATAATTGAAAATTTGCTGAATTAAACTTCTGGAAGAACAACAGATCTTTTATGTAGTCCTGGACAAACTCTTTCAACTTCCCTTACTTTCCTAGAACAAACAAAGCGTTAAAATCCCAAATGGGTTCTATACACAAGTGTATGTAATATTTTTTGCATGTTAAAGTTCTTGGGATGTTTTACATCGCTTGGACTAGACTTTTTAGTTGTAGTAGCAGTAAAAGCAAATTTAATGCTACAGCTATAATTTTGTGGCTAAAGTTGGTGAAGGCCCTTTCCATTTTCAGCATGACAGTACTCCAATGCCCAAAGAAAAGTCAATACTATACATGGCCAAATTTTGTGTTAAAAACGACTCACCGGCCTCCTTAGAACTTTCCCCATCAAACTTTTAGCGGTAAATTGAAACACTAATGAGAGCCACATCTCATCAGTGCCCAATTTCACCAATTAACTCTATTTTATTGCCCAGAATTTTGGAATGAGAAAACGTGATGTTGGGTATGAACTCACATATGGATATGTAAGAGAAGATGGCAGCGTTCCATGGCAGCTAAAGTTGCTTGAATACATTAACTGAACATGACAAGAGGAGAGTCAAAACAAGGAAAATATGAGTTAATTTAAGAGGCTATACCCGTTACAGCGAAAGGAATCCAATAAGTCATCAGGCAGGTTGAAAAAAACATAGATTTTATTGTAAAATTTTGTTCTTTACACATTTATATGAATAATGTGAACAATAAACCAAAATAACTTGTTTAGGACCATCATAACTTTAAACAGGGATGTGGTTATAGGTGGTACAGAGCTAGCATTAGAACACATCATTATACAATCAGAACTGACACATGGTATCAGCAGGGGACTATTTGCCACTAGGCACTGGAGGCACTGGAGGTCCAGTGCCTAGTGCGCCTGTGGGGGAGGCCTGGAAACATCCTGAGAGGATTTCTCTTTTTTAAATCTCTGCCTGCAGCTCCACGGCTCCTGACGAATGGGTGACCGGGTGGAGGGGAGAACCACTCTATGAATCAGAGGTTTAGGGCTCCTATCACATAACTTCCTCTGTTGTCTGCAGAGGAAGCCTGGAATGTGCAGCGGAGGTTGCCGCCTTGTATCTGAGATTCTCTGATGACTGACCCCACAACACCTGCATAGCCTACGGTTCCACCTCCCCACCACCTCTATATAGGCCAGTCACTGATGTATCCAAAGTGATGGAAGGCAGGAAGACAACATCCAGACATGGAGCACTGGGCACTGCAACCTTCTTGTATGCCTGTAGTCATGCACCAGGAAGCACTATGTTCAGAGGTCCAAACATCGGGGACTGCACAGTGGAGTCAAAGGAAAGTTCTCTTGAATAATCGCTGGAAACAGAGGATTCATGCAACAATTATATGCACACATGGCCACCGACAGGGCATTGAGTAAGAATCACTCACTTGTCAAAATCACTTGGCTTTTAGCTCATCTAAAAACCAAGTGGCTATCAGCCCATGTAAACAGGCAGTTGTACATCTGGCAGGTGGCTGGAACAGATCTCTGGTGCATTCTGGCTCCATTGTCTGATCAACAAAGCACAGAAATGATAGCCAGTGGAACCACTGTTGGGCGTTGGTCCTTTTAATGATATGTTAGTAATGCCGACTTAGCACGTACGCTGTGAAAAACTGTTGGCATACTTCCTAAGTGTATCCTTTGGAATATCAATCCTGATGAAGGCCAAAAGAGTTTCCCTTTTGCCTCCATGAAACTGGTATACCTCAACAATTAAAAATCAAGTAGAGTAGTAGTCTACACTATTCTATAGAAAAGTATACAGGAGGAAAAAACATAATGTGAAAGAGTAGAATACAGCACTTGCACTGAAAAAAAAAATCTTTTTTGATATGCTATAAAATGTATCACAGCCCAATCTGCATTAACACAAATCTGCACGCTCTGTATGCTTACGCATTTGAAGTTGAAAAGTTTTAACTCCTAGCTTACTTACAAACCATGCATGAATAACATTTAGAACCAAAAAAGACCAAGTGGGATCATCTGAGCTCACTTCATATTCAGTGTGTGCTGGTTGTAAAACAAAGCTAACACCTGCACTTAGTACTGTATCTATGGAGCAAGCTTGGACCTTCGACTGTATCAATGCTAGTAATGCAGGACCCTTCAGCGATTGGGCACAGCATTGCCGGAAGAGGTAGGCAAAACCGCTGACCTTGCTCCCCAGGCATCCAGCGCAGACACCACTGCGTCTCTCTTCCTGCTGCAACTGCCTCCACCCCTGGACTGGTTACTTCCCACAGCACCACTGCGGCCAACCCGATCTTCGCTCCACTGGCACCGGATCTGCACCCCAGCCCTAAATTGACACATTGAACACACAGACAACAGAAATCACAACCCCTACAGAGGAGCCCCTACAGAGAAGCCCCTACACAGTCCCTACCCCTGTCTTGTGGCCTGCCATGGCTAATCTGCCCCCCGCAACCTGGTTCTGAGATCTCACCAACTGGCCGTAGCCCTGAAGACACCTCCAGTCACCTCCAAATTCACCTGTTCACTGCAAGGGTCCGCATGACCACCAGGAGAAGAGGCAAACCTGGCACCGCTGATCTGATAGCCTCTAAAACGGCACCGCAGCCTCCCCATGGACTCCACTGTGACAAACTTTTACTGAGGTGGGATGCCAGGGCAAGAGCTGTCAAAGACTGCCCCACTTCTCCATCCCACCGCATTTGCCTAATTTCTTAAAACTGCTGCTTTACTCCACTTGTCACCCATCACACTCGCCTAATTACCCTGCAAAGACTGCTTCTTTTCTCTGCTGCAGAAGCCTCACTATCTGCAAAGACTGCACCTACACTCCCTTGCCTTGCTCATGCTTATGTTTGTTCCATTTTCTGCATTGACTGCTCCTCTCCTTCTTTGCTTTCGCTTCATTATCTGCAATTGCCTGCTTCACAAACACCCTGCCTCACCTACCCAACTGCTCAATTGAGCGAGCCATGCATCTAGATATGGACGCTCGATGAGGCAGGAGACATGTAGCCTCCACTAATACTAACACCCTGCACATAAACAACCTTATCTCTGCTATAGCCTCTATCACAATCTTTACTGCCAGCCTTAACGCTCTCTTCCTACACCCACCCCAACACACTCCAGCCACATCAGCCTCTCCCTCCTCTTCTCGCCCATGCACAGCTCACACGAACTCCTCACCTTCCTCAAATGCCTCCAGGTACCATAGTCACCCTCACAAATCTCCCAATCACCTGCTCTCCCTCGCTACTCTATTACTTCTAGCTGTGAGGGACATGTCCCCACCCCGTACTGCTCCCTACCAAAACTTCCCCTAATCATATCAAAACACACCCCCAAGTCCAGCCATTAGCCCACTTGCACCCCCCACTTTCTCCTTCAAATGCACCCTATGGAACTCCCAGTCTGCGTACAACAAACTTCGAACTATCCCTAACTGCTTCACCACCAAACATCTCAGCCTACTGACCCTCACTGAAACATGGATACAGCAGTCCGATTCTTTCTCCTCCACTGCATTGTCCTATGAGGACCTGCAGTTCTCTCACACCCCCAAATCGGAAGACCGGCGCGGCAGGGGAGTAGCTGTTCTCTCGCTGAACTGCACCTTCTAAGTCACTCCCTCAGTTCCCTTGCTCACCTTCCCATTATTCAAAGTCCACACCCTATGACTCTTCTGTCCACTGTCCCTGCATGTCGCGGTTATCTACCAGCCTCCAGGTCCCATCTGCCTGTTCCTGGATCACTTTGCCATCTGACTCTCCCACTTTCTATTCTGTGAAATACCAACCCTCATCCTCAGTACTTCAATATTCCCATCTTCCTGTCCAGCCGCTACTCGGATGCCTCTGCCCTGTGCAAATCACTGTACTGGCTGCCCGTCAAATCGAGAATTCAATTTAAACTCACTACCCTCATCCACAAAGCGATCCCTAGCACCGCCCCACCATACATTGCTTACCTCATCTCAATTCACTACTCAGACCGGGTCCTCCGCTCTGCTAATGAAATCAGACTGAGTGCGCTTTCAATTCGAACCTTGCATTTCCGCCTCCAAGACTTCTCCAGGGCAGCACCTGTTCCCTGGAATGCGCTACCAAAAAATATCCGGCCAATCACTGACACACTAAACTTCAGGCGTGCTCTAAAACCGCACCTCTTCAGAGAGGCATAACATATCCCCGAAACCGAACCCATCGGTACTCCGCCTGATAACATGCTCCCTGTCCCACAGACTGCAATTCCTGCTAGCCGTAATCAACCGGTACCTGCAGTCATCCCGATTCTGCCACTATACGGCCTGACCATTGTCTGTGTGTATAGCATCCCTCACTCTCCGCCTCGCCATACCGTGCACATCTGTAGCCTCTTTACCTTCTGTATCACCCCATTATTTGTAGTGTGTAAGCTCGTTGGAGCAGGACCCTCACCCCTACTGTTTACATCAATTGATTACTTCATGTAACCATTGTCTTGTGTTATTTCCTCTGTATTGTAAGCGCTGCGGAATATGTTGGTGCTATATAAATAAAGATTATTATTAAAGATTATCATTACAACCTTACCCTCTATCATGCCAAACAAACTTATTTCACGTCTCTCATCTCCTCACTATCTCACAACCATGAAAAACGTTTCTATACATTCCACTCTCTCCTCAGCCCCAAAGAACAGGCCCCCGTGACAGATCTCAGTGCTGAAAAGCTAGCCGCCCATTACAAAGAGAAAATTGAAAACATCCAAGAAGAAATCACCAAAAACTGCACAGCTAGCCCCGACCCTGGTCTCTTCAGCTCTCACTCACTATCTATACTAGTTTAGCGTCCCGGAGGATGACCCCAGACACATGGCATGCACTGAGGAGCTGGGAGGGCAAGATACTGACTTGTCATGGCGACACTGACTATGACTCCAGAAGACAAGAAACTCCTTTCCTGCTCTCAACCACTCACATTTACAGACTCTCAGTCATACCATGTGACAGGATAGAATTGATACATTCACAGTCAGCTCACACTTTGCAGACATTAACCTCTCATTTGCTGCAGCTGTGCAATACACATAACAGATTGACAAGATAGTTTTGCACAGTGCATTAACATAACACAGACATGTATGACATTATGGAGGGGGCCAGTAAAGCATGTACTGGGCCACTATAGTTCCCCCCTACTTAAAAATAAGCCGACCCCGGCGCCTCCAAAGCAGAGACTACAAGAAGTGTAATTTCCATGTATGGCTTTCTGTTTATCACAGTGTGTAAGAACTATGACTTGCAACTACATTTTAGAAGTTCATTTAGGCTGAATGGAATTCAGGGACACTAGTATTGCTATGGAGCACATTCATAACTCTTCTCTCCAAAGACTAAAGAACTGAGATAAGTGAAATGACCATCACTTTCTCTATTGAGGATGAAACACACTGTGACCAAACCAAAAATTAGAAAGGGCGACTGGCAGGAAAAAGAAACCAGAGATGAGTGGAATGACCATCACTCTCCATGAAACAAGTACAATCAACGGCACAGTCAGTAGCTTAAATCAATACCACTGTCCATGATTGAGAGAAAGGTGAAAGGAAGGCCCTACATACTGGGACAGACTAGACGGGCCGCAAACACTGAGACACGACATGGGGAACACAAGAAACCTCCAGTCATACGCATAAAGCATACATACCATGCACACTGCTTCATGCACATGGTGGCATTCCTAATCTAAACATTTCTGGATTAACATATTACATTTATGGGGAAATATATTACTTTGATTATGAAAATAAATTGACTCTTGAGAGCATGAGAGGATACCCACACTATAATAAACTATTCCACCTGCACATTACTTGAACGTTGCATAACAAAAACAATTGCAATATGAAATATAATAATAGCAGCAAACTATGAAAATGGGAACATGGTAAATAATTTTGCAATTCTTTGTTAAATGAAGGGGCTTAATGGGGGAATAAACAAAAGTTTCTGCTACATAGAGTCCATCTTATGGGAAATGAAAATTGTCGACAGGTAATAACAGTCTGCCAACCAGGAACCTCTCACTCCCCGCTCTGTCAGAGTCTGACACGGATATGATGGACAGGGATCGGGCACTTACTGGCACCTCCACCACAGAACCTTCCAACAGGCTGCGTCGCAGACTTGGGTCACTTTCCTCTTCTTCGTCACATATTGCCACACTGGCGGTGGAAGCGGAGACTTGGATGGAGCTCCCACTGGAGCATGAAGTGTCCACAACTGTAATGGGAGACGAAGTGGGTCTTCTAAGAGGTGGCCGCAAGATTGACCCAGGCATGGCCTGACGCTCCCCAGTGAAGTGGAAGGCAAAGTCGGAGTCTCCAAACTCTATAATAAAGGCCATTAAGAGTTCTGGAATATAGTCTCTCACAACAGAGTTCCGGTGGTGAATTAGTATCCACGGCCGGTATTTCACCTGGGCGGTCACATTGTCCCTTCTGAAGGTGTAGAGAGGGTGCGGGGGCTTTGCAGCATCCCTGGTGGCCATATCAGGTCACTGAACGGTAGTGCCAGAAGACGTAGAATCAGTGGGCAACCAGATTAGTTGGGGATCTTCCTCCCAGTAGAATGGCTGCGTTCTGAGGTACAGTCTAGCTGCAGTCTCAGAGATAAAGCATAGCCTTAGGTGCCTGCGCACTAAATCCATCTTGCTCAGGTGAACGTTTGTAAAAAATCTGGCACAAGGAGTCTGCAGCGGCAGATAACTCCTCCCCTTGGGGGTTGTGGAAAGTCACTTTGATGGGTGGGGTCCTCACCTCTACTTTGCACCTGGCCAGGGCGCGGTCCTTTTGGTGTCAAATACTTGGCTGGGGTGAGTTGGAGAGAGGGGAGCTTTGGCGATTGAGCATCATTTTGGATAGTCCCAGGCGGAACGTGCAGTTCAAATGTTTGCAAACTGTCAAAACATTTCTTCTTTCTGGGTAGTACCTCTGCATTACCGCAGGCATGACTATGTGGCACAAAAGATTCAATCCTGTTCCTAGTGATGCCAAAAAGGAGTAGGCTGCAGTGTCCTATAGGGTGACCCTTTACACATGGCATACGCCGAGGGGCAAGATGCTGGCTTGTCACGGCAGCACTTACCACACTCCCTCCCAGAGGGACGCACGCAGGCAAGCTTAGTGCAGCTCTGGGCCTCTTCCGGACACCCCGACATGGGGATGCCCAATAAACATTAGGGCAGGTGAAGAGGTTATCACAGGTGATGCCACCGTACTGGTACCCCCCGGCATGAACATTGGCGGGGAAAAAAAACAGCCACAGACAGGAGTATCGTAACTAAGGTCCCCGGGAATGGTCAGGGCCTGGAACAACTTTACTTGCATAAACACTTCAACGATACAAGGCATAGACAGAATTCCAAGTGCAGGAAGAATTAGGGAAGTATACAGACAGACTTGAAGATAAGTACCTCCACACAGCGATCCAAGACTTCAGGACGCCTGTGTGTGTGACAATCATAGATGAATATCTCCACCCAGCAGTCCCAGACTTCAGGACACTTGGGTGTGAACAATTGAAAGCAAAAGACAATTACCTCTGCACTGAGCCTTGTATAGAAAAGACTTAATGCTGGCTCATGCTCTCTCTCTCTCTCTCTCTGGGGCTCACTTACTGCTCATGCTGATCCTTGCGCTCAGGAAGTCTCTCCTCCATGCTTCACCACATGAGGGCTGAAGGTGCCCCCATGTAGCTGGACCTCCTGACTACAACTCCAGAAGACATGGAGCTCCTTTCCTGTTCTCAGCCACTCACATTTATAGACTCTCACTCATACCACATGACAAAATAGAATTGATACAATCACAGACAGTCAGCTCACAGTTTGCAGACATTAACCTCTCATTTGCTCCAGCTATGTAGTAATACACATAACAGAATGACAAGACAGTTTTGCACAGTGCATCAACATAAGACAGACATGTATGACATTATGGAGGGGGGCCAGGAAAGCATGTGCTGGGCCACTACACTAGAAGCGATGATGGATGAAGAAGTCTCTTGACTGCTTTTTGCTGCTCGCCCCACCATCTGCGCTAGCGACCCTCTTCCTTCTCACCTCCTCCGGTCCCTTTCCCCGGCTGTCATTACCCACCTCACCACCATCTTAAACCTCTCCCTGACCTCTGGCATTTTTCCTTCTAATTCAAACACTCTATCACACATGTGTCAAACACAAGGCCCACGGGCCGAATCTGGCCCGCTGCCTCATGTTATGTGCCGACGCCACTCACCACTGCAGCGTTTACCAGCTGGGGTGCCGCAGCTCCCCGCTAGTAATCGCGCTGTTACCGCTGATCCCGGCGCACACTGACGTCACTGTGCTGCCGGGATCCTTCTCCCCTGAGTCACCTGCTCATCAGTTCCGCAGGAGAGGACTCTGGGAGGAAGCATGCCGGGCGCACACACTGACGTCAGTGTGCACCTGGGCTCAGCGCGAGCAGAGGGGGAGCGACGCTGACAGCAAGGAGGAGGTAAGTATATGGGTTGGGGGGGAACTATTATTACTGAGGGGAGCTTATTACTGCTGAGGGGGGGCTTATTACTGAGGGGGGGCTTATTCTTATTACTGAAGGGGGGGCTTATGCTTATCACTGAGGGGGGGGCTTATTTTTATTACTGTTGGGGGCTTAGAACTGAGGGGGGCTTATTATTATTACTGAGGGGGGGCTTATGTTTATTACTGAGGGGGAGGGCTTATGCTTATTACTGAGGGGGGCTTATTATTATTACTGAGGGGGGGCTTAGAACTGAGGGGGGCTTATTATTATAACTGAAGGGGGCTTATAATTATTACTGAGGGGGGCTTATTATTGAGAGGGGGCTTATTTTTATTACTGATGGGGGCTTATTATTATTGAGAGGGGGCTTATTATTACTGAGGGGGGTTAATATTGTTACTGAGGGGGGTTAATGTTGCTATGGGGGTATTACTACTGAGGGGGTTATTATTACTAATTGGGCCACTGTGGGGGTCGTTATTTTTACTGGGGCCACTATCAGGGTCACTATTAGGGCTCGTTCACACAGGTGTAATAGTATTTCGGTCGCACAAATACGCTGCGTATTTGCGCAATCGAAAATCGCTTATGCCTGAATATTTGGGTAAGCAAAAAAGAACGCAGATGGGCCTATTGAAATGGTGTGCAAATATGCAGTGAATACATAGGTTTCCTACACATTCACCACGTATTCACTTCAATGGCCTATTGCGGTGCGTAGTACGCAACAAAATAGGTCATGCTGTGTGAAAATTTACATCATGTGAATGAACTCATTGAAATCAATGGCTTCTATTCACTGCATATTAGGTACGCAAATACGCTTGTGTGAACGAACCCTTACTGTACTATCTTAGGCCCCCTGCACACGGGCGGAAATTCTGCGGCGGCATTTCCCGCAGAATTTTCGCCCGTGGAAGCTGCCATAGATTTGCATTAGTAAATGCAATCCTATACAGACGGCTGCGAAAACTGCGAAAGCGTGGCATGCTCTATTTCTGCCAGCCCCGCACAGAAATGGCACTTTCCAGCTGCTGGCTCCGCCATGCGCATGAGCCGGCAGCTGGTACATCACATAGCCGGAGCCGTGGGAGCAGGTGAGTGCTGCGCTGGTCCCTGCTGGGGCTCGGGTCGGGATCCTACCCGGCCGCCTGCAGGCGGCCTTACAATCTTCCCTTTGAAGGTCACCATAAGCCTGATGTGGCCCTCGATGAAAATGAGTTTGACACCCCTGCTCTATCATATCCACCTTGCTAAAGAAACCAACCCTTAATCCAACCGATGCTGTCAAATACCAACCCATCTCAAACCACGCCTTCATCTCTAAATTAGTCGAATGTCTATTCCAGCCTTACACGCTTTCTCTCTGATAACTTTATCCTCGACGACCTCCAGCCTGGCATCCGCCCCCTACACTCGACCAAAACCTCCCTCACAAAAGTATCAAATGACCTGATGACGGCAAAGTTGAGGGGCAACTATTCCCTACTAATCCTGCTTGAACTCTCCTCTGTGTACGACACTGTCGACCATGACCTCCTCTTTGCTATGCTTCGCTCTATCGGCCTAAAGGACACTGCTCTTTCCTGGTTCTCCTCCTACCTCTCTGACCGCTCATTCAGCATCTCCTTCACCGGCTCTACCTCCTCTCCACTTCCTCTCACTGTTGGAGTTCCCCAGGGATCGGTATTCGCCCCCCTCCTCTTCTCTATCTATCAGCTGCAATCGGACAAACCATCCGCAGATTTGGCCTCCAATATAATTTCTAATGACACCCAGCTATACACTTCTTCCTGTGATATCTCAACACCATTCCACCAAAACATCACAGACTTTCTGTCCACTGTCTCTAATATCATGTGCTCCCTTTTTCTCAGACTAAATCTCTCAAAAACTGACCTTCTTGTCTTTCTGCCTTCTGTCAGCCGACCTCTCCTCAATATCTCCATATCAGTATCTAGCACCGTCATAACCCCCAGACAGCATGCCCACTTTTTTATTATGAATTGGACATTCAGTGCCACGGCTCAGCCAATTTATATATCCTGCCTTCACAATGCAATGGCTGTGATTGTTTCTTCGACCAATCGAACCAATCACAGCCATTGCATTGGTTCATCGAGCACAGCATTAATTGGCTGAGCAACGCTCGCTAACGAATCTCAGCCATTGCTTCCTGGGGGTGGGATTTATGAATCCAATAACCAGGAAGTGATCTTCTGTGGGTGGCCAAAGACTGCAAGAAGTGTGTTGGAGCTCTGAAGAGCAGCAGGAGGAAACCTGGACCGAGCCTGCTAGGTAGATATAATTAGAAATCCCCAGAAAATAAGACTTAGTGCCTTTTTGGGGGCAAAATTTAATATAAGACAGGGTCTTATTTTGGGGGAAACACATTATGTAGTAAGCTGGGTTCTGGTACCCAAGCACCCTTTGGCTGACAGCAGTCTAAGGCCGCCTCCAGATGGGCAGAAATTCGGCGGCGGGATTCCCCGCAGAATTTCCGCCCCTGGACGCCTGCATAGGATTGCATTACAATACTCTAATTACATGCTCTAATTCTGTGCGGATCTGACCCGGCCATCTGCAGGCGGCCTAAAGTGCATACACAGCTTCACCGTGACTCATCAATAGGGGGCATGAGCACTAAAAGTGGCTAGGGCAGTATAAACTATAAATACGTCCCTTAGTATCAAGGGAGAAGTCTCTAACAAGCTCTATATTAGGAGTCATTAAGTTAAAGTTACACTTCTGGAGTCTCCTCCCGAATCTCTAATGCTGAAATAAAAGCTGAAACTTTGTTTCAAGAGGTTCTGTGATCTGAATTTGTAATCAAATCGCAGACAATGTTACAGAACAGTAAGATAGGTAAACCTTTACGCATGTGACATGCAAAAGTTTGCATTCTGAAATGAATGATGAGTACTGATGGAAATTGATATTCAGATGAAAGCTATTTCCCAACTCTTCTAAGAGGTGTAGATCACAAACACTCCGTACTGTACAAACTATTTTTTATATGTCATCTGTTAATCACTCTGATATGAAATGTATGTTTTTCAGTTCCTGAAATGTGTCTGAAAAGGCATCTGTCATGGCAGGAGAGCACTGCAGTGTTATTAAATTGCTGTGAAAAAAAACCTGACAAATTTATAGCATTGAATGTACTTCCCTTATTGTTCAGTTAGCTACAAAATATACTCATTTGATCAAAAAATTTGATTTTGCTGCCATTTTGAAGAAACAAAACTAGGCAAAAGGACAAATACAAAGATATTCTAAGAGCTAATATTTCAAACAAGTGTTCAAGAAAATACATACATGATAGTAAGAAGACACGTATCATGCTGCTAAAATGATGGCTGCTCCGCGGCTCAAGTTAGAGCACTTATGGGCCATGCAGCTGACATGTTTGTGTTATATTGAGGACTACCTGCAAAATCTGTGAGGACACATATTACCCGTAACATACATTCATTGTCAAAAAACATCAAGCACCAAAAAGTTGTTGGATGGAACAAGACTTTCTCTGTGTGATTACAATATGAGAGCAAAAGGCTCATTTATTGTGGAGAACTGACGCTGGGAAGGGAGGCTGTAGTACCCTGTTGTAGCACCCCTAGCTTGGATACAACTTGTGATACAGGTAGGCATGGAAGCTCTAGTACCCTGTTGTACCGCTTCCAGCTTGGATACAAGATCTGATACGGGCATGCATGGACGCTCTAGTACCCTGTATACAAGATGCGATACAGGTGGGCTTGGAGGCTCTAGTACCCTGTTGTACTGCCTCTAGCTTGGATACAAGATGTGATATGGGTGGGCATGGAGGTTCCAGTACCCCGTTGTACTGCCTCCAGCTTGAATACAAGATATGATACAAGCATGCATGGAAGCTCTAGTACGCTGTTGTACTGCCTCTAGCTGAATACAAGATGAGATATGGACAGGCATGGAGGCTCTAGTACCCTGTTGTACTGCCTCTAGCTTGGATACAACATATGATACAGGCATGCATGGACGCTCTAGTATCTTTTTTTACCACCTATAGCTGTATACAAGATGCGATACAGGTGGGCATAGACGCTCTAGTACCCTCTTGTACTGCCTGTAGCTTAGATACAAGACGTGATATGGACACGCATGTAGGCTCCTTTACCCTGCTGGGCCTCCTCTAGCTTGAATACAAGATGTGATATTGGGAGGGGGGGGGGGGGATGGAGGCTCTAGTACCCTATTCAACCAACTCTAGCTTTGATATAAGATATGATACGGTTTGGCATTGAGACTCTAGTGCCCTGTTGTACCATCGCAAGCTTGGATACAAGATGTGATAGGGACAGGCATGGAAGCTCTAGTACCCTGTTGTACTACCTCTAGCTTGGATACAAGATGGGATGCGGGCAGGCATGGAGGTTCTAATACCCTGGAAGCTCTAGGACCACCTCTAGGTTAGATACAAAATGTGATATGGGGAGCATGGAGGTATGCAGGTTCCTTATGGTATCCTGCGGCATATCGCTCCACATTTGCTTTTAACTGAGCCTCTAGATTGTGCAAACTCGTAGGCTACTGACGTTAGCATCCCAGACAGTCCCATGCATGTTCTATTGGTGATAAATCTGGTGATTAGGCAGCAACGGAAGTGTGACAATGTTGTGGAGGCATTCCTGTGACACCATGGTGTGTGTGGCTGAGTGTTATCCTACTGAAGAATGCCTCTTGGAAGTCACCATGAGAGGAACACACATCCTGAACATATCGTTGAGTTGTCATTGTCCCTCAAAACACTATTAGGGGTGACAGACTGACTGTCGTATGTAATGGCCCCACAGACCATCACACCAGCAGTGTGCTGCTCCACAACAAAGGCAGGATTGAGGCGCTCACCCCAAAGTCTCCGGACATGAACACTACCACCATCAGTGAGCAAACTAAACCTGGATTCATCGATGAGGACAACCAGGTTCCACTCTGTACAAGTACAGTTTCATCGTTCCCGACACGACTGCAAACGGAAGTGGCGGTGGGTGTCATAGGTAGTACATGTAATAGGCATTTTGACACCATATGTCCTTTAGCCAACTGCCTGGAAATGTTTCCCACAGACACAGGGCCTATAATGATGGCGCCACCTGTCTGATTGCAGACAATGAAACAATTGAAGCTACTGGTACTTGTTGGACGATGAGACGGTCCTCTCTACTGGTGGTCCGTCGAGGGCATCCTGAGCCAAGTCGCCTGGTCCCAACATCTCCTAACAGTCTTTTCAGAATGGCCCAGGTGGGGGGAACCACTTTTAGGTCCTCCAGTGACAAGACCGTTCATCTAATCACGCCAGAACTCTCAATATTTACATATCTGCCTGAGATGGAACTGCAAGCCACGTTTTGCAGCAAAATAACAACTTCTAGGTGCTTGATTTTCTCTTGACAAAAAGTCAAGGGCTCACACCCACTGGCATTTTTATTTCACTGCGAGAGCGAGTGAAAACACTTGCCTCGCAGCACGAAAAAATGCTGCGATATCGCCAGTGTTTCCAATGTGGCCAGCGGCAGCAGCGCTCTACCAATGAATAGCTAAGCGTTGCCTGTAATTGGCTAAGTGCTCAGCCAATCAGCACAGCCCCTTCAGGAGGAGGGGATTTTTAAATTCCCGCTTGCTGAAAGTGCTTGAAAGCAGTGCAGGGGAGCCAGCCAGAGGACGCGCCTGAGCGGCAGAGAGGTGAGTAAAGATTTTTTTTTTAACTAGCTGTGGGGGTTGCCACAAAACCATTGCTTTCAATGGGTCCGGCAGCAGTGCCGACTCCATTGAAAGCAATGGGATAGCATCCTGGACTCCTGCCACAGCTGTGGCAGAAGTCTGCGATATACGCCCTATGTTTTCAATGGGGCTAGCGCTGCTGCCACTGGCCCAATTGAAAACTCTGAGCGATATGGCAGATTTCTTCTCTGCGATGCGAAGCTCTGCTGAAACATTGCAAATGAGTATGAAATAGAGATGAGCGAACGTACTCGTCCGAGCTTGATACTCGTTTGAGTATTAGCGTGTTCGAGATGCTCGTTACTCGTAACGAGTACCACGCGATGTTCGGGTTACTTTCACTTTCATCTCTGAGACGTTAGCGCGCTTTTCTGGCCAATTGGAAGACAGGGAAGGCATTACAACTTCCCCCTGCGACGTTCAAGCCCTATACCACCCCCCTGCAGTGAGTGGCTGGCGAGATCAGGTGTCACCCGAGTATAAAAATCGTCCCCTCCCGCGGTTCGCCACAGATGCGTTCTGACATAGCTGAGGGAAAGTGCTATCGTGTTGGAGCTGCTATAGGGAGAGTGTTAGGAGTTATTGTAGGCTTCAAGAACCCCAACGGTCCTTCTTAGGGCCACATCTAACCGTGTGCAGTACTGTGGAGGCTGCTTTTTGCAGTGTTGCAAATTTTTTTTTTTTTGGTATATCGGTCGTGCAGAGCATTGCACCCTGCAGTAATACTCCAGGGACAGAAGTGCTTAGGCAGGGAGAGCGTTAGGAGTATTTTAGGCTTCAAGAACCCCAACGGTCCTTCTTAGGGCCACATCTAACCGTGTGCAGTACTGTGGAGGCTGCTTTTTGCAGTGTTGCACTTTTTTTTTTTTTTGGTATATCGGCCGTGCAGAGCATTGCGCCCTGCAGTAATACTGCAGGGACAGAAGTGCGTAGGCAGGGACAGAAGACATTAATATTATTGATTGAATATAGGCAGTGGGCCTTTGCTAAAAAAATTTGGGCAAAAAATCTATTTGGCCTGCCTGTCACTGTGCTCAGTGTTCTGGGTCTGTGTGTGCTGGGTGTAGTAGTTCTACAAAATCATACGCAGCCAGCTAAGTGTTACAGCAGGCTTGCGCCAAATTATTTCCTGGCGTTCCGTAAGCGAAGTCAGCCTCCAACCACAGGCCAATAAGCGGCACATTAATTACAGCATTCTGTTTCTGCATTACTGGTAATACAGCATGCTGAGGGGTAGGGGTAGGCCTAGAGGACGTGGGCGCGGCCGAGGACGCGGAGGCCCAAGTCCGGGTGTGGGCACAGGCCGAGCTCCTGATCCAGGTGTATCGCAGCCGACTGCTGCGGGATTAGGAGAGAGGCACGTTTCTGGCGTCCCCACATTCATCGCACATTTAATGGGTCCACGTGGTAGACCTTTATTAGAAAATGAGCAGTGTGAGCAGGTCCTGTCATGGATGGCAGAAAGTGCTTCCAGCAATCTATCGTCCACCCACAGTTCTGCGCCGTCCACTGCTGCAACTCAGAATCCTCTGGCTGCTGCTCCTCCTTCCTCCCAGCCTTCTCACTCCATGAAAATGAGACATTCTGAGGAGCGGGCAGACTCCCAGGAACTGTTCTCGGGCCCCTGCTCAGATTGGGCAGCAGTGGTTCCTCTCCCACCAGAGGAGTTTATCGTGACGGATGCCCAACCATTGGAAAGTTCCCGGGGTCCGGGGGATGAGGCTGGGGACTTCCGGCAACTGTCTCAAGACCTTTCAGTGGGTGAGGAGGCCGATGACGATGAGACACAGTTGTCTATCAGTGAGGTAGTAGTAAGGGCAGTAAGTCCGAGGGAGGAGCGCACAGAGGATTCAGAGGAAGAGCAGCAGGATAATGAGGTGACTGACCCCACCTGGTTTGCTACGCCTACTGAGGACAGGTCTTCAGAGGGGGAGGCAAGGGCAGCAGCAGGGCAGGTTGCTAGAGGCAGTGCGGTGTCCAGGGGTAGAGGCAGGGCCAGACCGACTAATCCAACAACTGTTTCCCAAAGCGCCCCCTCGCGCCATGCCACCCTGCAGAGGCCGAGGTGCTCTAAGGTCTGGCAGTTTTTCACTGAGAGTGCAGACGACCGACGAACAGTGGTGTGCAACCTTCGTCGCGCCAAGATCAGCCGGGGAGCCACCACCACCAGCCTCACCACCACCAGCATGCGCAGACATATGATGGCCAAGCACCCCACAAGGTGGGACGAAGGCCGTTCACCGCTTCCGGTTTGCACCGCTGCCTCTCCCCTGTGCCCCAACCTGCCACTGAGATCCAACCCCCCTCTCAGGACACAGGCACTACCGTCTCCTGGCCTGCACCCACACCCTCACCTCCGCTGTCCTCGGCCCCATCCAGCAATGTCTGTCAGCGCAGCGTCCAGCCGTCGCTAGCGCAAGTGTTTGAGCGCAAGCGTAAGTACGCCGCCACGCACCCGCACGCTCAAGCGTTAAACGTGCACGTAGCCAAATTTATCAGCCTGGAGATGCTACCGTATAGGGTTGTGGAAACAGAGTCCTTCAAAAGTATGATGGCGGCGGCGGCCCCGTGCTACTCAGTTCCCAGTCGCCACTACTTTTCCCGATGTGCCGTCCCAGCCCTGCACGACCACGTCTCCCGCAACATTGTACGCGCCCTCACCAACGCGGTTACTGCCAAGGTCCACTTAACAACGGACACGTGGACAAGCACAGGCGGGCAGGGCCACTATATCTCCCTGACGGCACATTGGGTGAATTTAGTGGAGGCTGGGACAGACTCAGAGCCTGGGACCGCTCACGTCCTACCCACCCCCAGAATTGCGGGCCCCAGCTCGGTGGTGGTATCTGCGGCGGTGTATGCTTCCTCCACTAAAGCACCCTCCTCCTCCTCCTCCTCCAACGCAACCTCTGTCTCGCAATCAAGATGTGTCAGCAGCAGCAGCACGTCGCCAGCAGTTGGTGTCGCGCGGCGTGGCAGCACAGCGGTGGGCAAGCGTCAGCAGGCCGTGCTGAAACTACTCAGCTTAGGAGATAAGAGGCACACGGCCCACGAACTGCTGCAGGGTCTGACAGAGCAGACCGACCGCTGGCTTGCGCCACTGAGCCTCCAACCGGTCATGGTCGTGTGTGACAACGGCCGTAACCTGGTGGCGGCTCTGCAGCTTGACAGCCTCACGCACGTGCCATGCCTGGCCCACGTCTTTAATTTGGTGGTTCAGCGCTTTCTGAAAAGCTACCCACGCTTGTCAGACCTGCTCGGAAAAGTGCGCCGGCTCAGCGCACATTTCCGCAGGTCCCACACAGACACTGCCACCCTGCAACATCGGTTTAATCTGCCAGTGCACCGACTGCTGTGCGACGTGCCCACACGGTGGAACTCTACGCTCCACATGTTGGCCAGGCTCTATGAGCAGCGTAGAGCTATAGTGGAATACCAACTCCAACATGGGCGGCGCAGTGGGAGTCAGCCTCCTCAATTCTTTTCAGAAGAGTGGGCCTGGTTGGCAGACATCTGCCAGGTCCTTGGAAAGTTTGAGGAGTCTACCCAGGTGGTGAGCGGCGATGCTGCAATCATTAGCGTCACCATTCCTCTGCTATGCCTCTTGAGAAGTTCCCTGCAAAGCATAAAGGCAGACGCTTTGCGCTCGGAAACAGAGCCGGGGGAAGACAGTATGTCGCTGGATAGTCAGAGCACCCTCCTGTCTGTATCTCAGCGAGGTGAGGAGGAGGAGGAGGAAGATGAGAAGGAGGGGGAAGAGACAGCTTGGCCCACTGCTGAGGGTACACATGCTGCTTGCCTGTCATCCTTTCAGTGTGTATGGCCTGAGGAGGAGGAGGAGGAGGAGGAGGAGGATCCTGAAAGTGATCTTCCTAGTGAGGACAGTCATGTGTTGCGTACAGGTACCCTAGCACACATGGCTGACTTCATGTTAGGATGCCTTTCTCGTGACGCTCACGTTACACGCATTCTGGCCACTACGGATTACTGGGTGTACACACTGCTTGACCCACGGTATAAGGAGAACCTTTCCACTCTCATACCCGAAGAGGAAAGGGGTTCGAGAGTGTTGCTATACCACAGGACCCTGGCGGACAAACTGATGGTAAAATTCCCATACGACAGCGCTAGTGGCCAAAGGCGCAGTTCCGAGGGCCAGGTAGCAGGGGAGGCGCGGAGATCAGGCAGCATGTACAGCACAGGCAGGGCAACACTCTCTAAGGCCCTTGACACCTTTTTGGCTCCCCAGCAAGACTGTGTCACCGCTCCCCAGTCAAGGCTGAGTCGGCGGGAGCACTGTAAAAGGATGGTGAGGGAGTACGTAGCCGATCGCACGACCGTCCTCCGTGACGCCTCTGCCCCCTACAACTACTAGGTGTCGAAGCTGGACATGTGGCCTGAACTCGCGCTGTATGCCCTGGAGGTGCTTGCTTGTCCTGCGGCTAGCGTCTTGTCAGAGAGGGTGTTTAGTGCGGCTGTGGGAATCATCACAGATAAGCGTACCCGCCTGTCAACCGACAGTGCCGACAGGCTAACACTCATCAAGATGAACAAAGCCTGGATTTCCCCAGACTTCTCTTCTCCACCAGCGGACAGCAGCGATACCTAAGCAATACGTAGGCTGCACCCGCGGATGGAAGCATCGTTCTCTATCCCCATCTAAAACGGGGACCTTTTTGCTTCATCAATCTGTGTATAATATTCCTCCTCTTCCTCCTGCTCCTCCTCCTGAAACCTCACATAATCACGCCGAACGGGCAATTTTTCTTAGGCCCACAAGGCTCAGTCATATAATTTTTATAAACAATTTTTATACGTTTCAATGCTCATTAAAGCGTTGAAACTTTCACCTCAACCAATTTTTATTTTAACTGGGCTGCCTCCAGGCCTAGTTACAAATTAAGCCACAGTAACCAAAGCGATTAATGGGTTTCACCTGCCCTCTTGGTTGGGCATGGGCAATTTTTCTGAGGTACATTAGTACTGTTGGTACACCAATTTTTGGGGGCCCTCGCCTACAGTGTAATCAAATTAATTTTTAGCCCACCTGCATTACAGCTGACGTTACATCAGCTGTGTTGGGCAATGCAATGGGATGTATTTATGTACCGCCAGTGGCTTCCTGGCACCCACCCATGCTGTGGGTCCACAGGGAGTTGTAACTGCATGTGTCCACTTCTAAAGAACCCCAGTCTGACTGGGGCATGCAGTGTGGGCCGAAGCCCACCTGCATTAAACATGAATTTATTACCTCAGCTGTGATGGGCAATGCAATGGGATATATTTATGTACCGCCGGTGGGTTCCAGGGAGCCACCCATGCTGTCGGTCCACAGGGACTTCACAATAGGGAGTTGTACCTGCCTGTGTCTATGAATTAAAAACCCTGCTCCGGTTGGGGCATGCAGTGTGGGCTGAAGCCCACCTGCATTTAATCTGACGTTAGCTCTGCTGTCCCGGGCACTGCAATGGGATACATTTATGTACAGCCGGTGGGTTCCAGGGAGCCACCCATGCTGTGGGTGCACACGGAATTCCCATTGCGGAGTTGTACCTGCCTGTGACTATTTATAAAAAACCGCGGTCTGACTGGGGCATGCAGACACCTTGACAGAATGAATAGTGTGTGGCACATAGGTTCCCCATTGCTATGCCCACGTGTGCAGCTCCAGATGGAGGTGGCACAGGATTGGATTTCTCATTGCTTCTGTACAGCATTGTGGACTATCGCCCTGCCCCTTTTAAAGAGGGTCGCTGCCTAGCCGTGCCAACCCTCTGCAGTGTGTGCCTGCGGTTCCTCTGGCAGACGCACTTATAAATAGACATGAGTGTGGCGTGGCATGAGGGCAGCTGAAGGCTGCGCAGGGACAATTTGGTGTGCGCTGTGGACACTGGGTCGTGCAGGGGGGGGGGGGGGTTGGGCAGCATGTAACCCAGGAGAAGTGGCAGTGGAGTGTCATGCAGGCAGTGATTGTGCTTTGTTGGAGGTAGTGTGGTGCTTAGCTAAGGTATGCATTGCTAATGAGGGCTTTTCAGAAGTAAAAGTTGTTGGGGGGGGGCCCACTCTTGCCGCTATTGTGGCTTAATAGTGGGACCTGTGAACTTGAGATGCAGCCCAACATGTAGCCCCTCGCCTGCCCTATCCGTTGCTGTGTCGTTCCCATCACTTTCTTGAATTGCCCAGATTTTCACAAACAAAAACCTTAGCGAGCATCGGCGATATACAAAAATGCTCGGGTCGCCCATTGACTTCAATGGGGTTCGTTATTCGAAACGAACCCTCGAGCATCGCGAAAAGTTCGTCTTGAGTAACGAGCACCCGAGCATTTTGGTGCTCGCTCATCTCTAGTATGAAACTATTGAAAATCATTTGTTTCATAATCATCGCTATCGCATCGCAGGGAAAAACGTCGCAAGTGGACACCCTTACACAGTAGTTCTCAACGTGGGCGTTTTTACTTCTCAAGAGGGCGGTAGAATGAAAAGGGGTGGCAAGGAGGCGTTGGAATGTAAAGGGTGTGGTAAGGGGCGTTCTGTGTTTGCTTTGTTGATTTCTTTTCTAGTAACTACATTTTTCAAAAAATTTGTAGTGATACCTTAGTTTTCATCGATAATTTGATAAAATCTGATAAAATAATCTGGGAGTTGTGAGCAGCCTGTGCACCTCTATCATATAATGTATGACTTTTATAACTCCATGACTCTGCTACAGATCAATCACACTTTATAACATTGGATAACCTACAGCACAACCTAACCCACTGTATTCCATAATGCTGCTGACTGGCTGGAACAGCTTCAAACTTTCACTTGTGTGGGTCTCTGGGAGACCCACACGATTGAAATTTCCAGCCAATCAGCGGCATTATGGAATACAGCGGGTTAGGTTTTGCTTTAGGTTATCCAGTGTGATTGATCTGTAGCGGAGTCATGGAGTTATAAAGGTCATACATCATTATATGATGAAGCGACATAAGCAGTACATTCTTGAAGCATACTTTATAAAAATGTCTGAGAAGAATACTTTAAATACGGATGCATCTCTTCTCCAAAAAACAGACAGCTTCCCTTGTGCCCTGTTTGTGAAAAGGCATTTTCAAATGAAGCTATGAAGCCTTCGAGACTGAGTGATCACCTTGCAAAAAATGCCTTCAGACAAAGTAGGTAAGCCCATTTAATTTTTCCAAGGTTTAAAGTCAAAGTTTGAGAAGCGCAGCACTGTAGGCAAGCTATTTGGAGAATCTGCTCTCAATGCTGACAAAGGCCTCCTTGCTTCTTATAAAGTCTCTTTATTAATAGCGCAATGTGGCAAAACACATACTATTGGGCAAACACTTGTGTTACCCGCAGTTAAAGAGATTGTGAGTACTATGCTGGAGCCTGACGTGTGTTGTGGTGAAATCGATTCCTTTGAGTAATGACACCATTTCAAGAAGAATTCATGAGATGGCTGCAATGTGGAGGAAGTGCTTTTGGACATGTTAAAGAACACATAATTTGTAATGCAAATTGACAAGTCAATGGTTAGAGACAGTGAAGCATTGCTGCTAGCTTACGTTCGTTTCATTAATCGGAATGAAGAGGTAGTGGAGGAACTGTTGTTTACCAGAAGTTTAACCACCAACACGAAAGGCTCCTCTATATACAAAAGAGTGGAAGAATTTTTCCAAGAAAAAAAACATCCCTTGAAAAAATGTACTTGCTTGTGCAACCAACGGAGCTGCATCCATGATTGGTCGACATCGCGGATTTATAGCCCATTTAACATCTGCTGTACCTGACATAATGGCAGTCCACTGTGTGACCCATCAGCAGCACCTTGTTGCTAAACATTTATGTGAGAGATTGCATGATTGCATGATTCTCTGCGCTATGTAATTAATGCTATTAACAAGATAAAAGCCCACTCTTTGAACGAATGTCTTTTCCGCAAACTCTGTCAAGACCATGACGAAGAATTTGAATGTTTACTCCTACACACCGAAGTGAGGTGGCTGTCAAGAGGAAAGTGCTGACGACGCTTCTACGAACTTTTTGACAGTAGTCGAGTTTCTTCGGCTGATTGACCCAAGCCTTTGTGATGCAATCAAACTATGATATCTTGATGTTGCCTATCTTGCAGACATATTTGACAAACTCAATGAGGTCAACACAAAGCTACAAGGAGACAAAATGAATTTCATCAAGGTTAAAGGTATAATCTCTTCCTTCATTGCCAAACTAGACCTTCATACCAATAACCTGAGTCGACGCAAGTTCTGTCAGTTTCCGAGTCTTTTAAGAAATTGCATGCAAAGATGGAGACAAACTTCAAGATGCAGACTTACACAGTTTTTGCTCACACCTCAAACAAGCCAAAGAAGACATGCAAACTAGGTTTCATGATCTATGTACCCTTGAAATACCAACATGGGTATTCAATCCATTTTCAGCAAATGCAGGAGAATTTCATCCCAGATTATAAGAGCAGTTGATCGACTTGAAACATGATAGCGAAGCCCAAGCACTTTTCCAACAATGTGGCTATGAATGTTTTTAGGTGAAAGTGAAGAATTCCTATCTTATCCTGTGGCAGGAAGTTAAGTTGCTCGTGTTAGCTTTTCCCTCTATGTACTTAGTGGAGAGGGGATTCAGCATGGTTCAGCATCTCCTGACAAAAGCGAGAAACAAACTTCAGATATATGTAACAGGTGACTTGAGACTGTGGTTGACGAAGATAGAACCAGATATTGTGAAATTGGCGTCCGCTCATCAGGCCCAAGGCAGCCATTAATGACACAGATTGATTGTGGCAAACATTATTATTATTAGTTAAATTTCATTGTTCTTGCATTTTAATTAGTCTTCTGACCATTAAGGATTAGGGTGTATCTTGCATTTTCTTTATACATTGTACGTTTCTATCGAATGATAATAAAGATGGTATTATTGCTTGCTTCCCCAAAAAAGTATCTTCTGCAATAAACCCCATTTATTTTTGTATCCACAATTAACCTGTTTTTAAATATTTAGCGCCTACATTTTAGCAGATAAAATTTAGCTGACTAAAATACTTCTTTGGTAATTTTTAAAGACATATTTTCACAATTAATGCTAATCTGTTAACACTATCAAACTTTCCAAAAAAAGTACTCGGTATTTTAATTCATACTTTTTACTTTGTAAGCAAGGTAAACTTTGACTGGGTTTAAACTAGTAAGGTTTGGGGTGCGCTGGCCTCCATCCCAATACCTAAAGGGGGCGCTGGGCTGAAAAAGGTTGAAAACCACTGCTCTAACAGATAGAAATGCATTCCAATATATTATAGTTAGAAGACTAAAATACAAATTTAAATGGTCACTGTACTTTGAACAAACATGATTATGTAATAGCCAAACAGGTAACTATTAGAGATGAGCGAGCATACTCGCTAAGGACAACTACTCGATCGAGCATTGTCCTTAGCGAGTACCTCCCCGCTCGGAAGAAAAATATCGGCTGCCGGCGCGGGTGAGAGGTGAGTGGGGGGGGGGAGAGTGAGAGAGAGATCTCCCCTTCGTTCCTCCCCGCTCTCCCCCACCGCTCCCCGCCCGCCGCCGGCAGCTGAACCTTTTCTTCTGAGCGGCCAGGTACTTACTAAGGGCAATGCTCGATCGAGTAATTGCCCTTAGCGAGTATGCTCGCTCATCTCTAGTAACTATCAAAAAATGCAAATAATTTTTTTTTTTCTTACATTTTTTTTTGCTGAAAGTTGCTCTAAAGTGTTGGCCACTGGGGGTCTTGTTTCCTTCAGACTTGATGTCCACTTCTTGCTATTATGTGAAATACAACTCTAGTAACAGAAACATCAAGATGAGACGAATTTCAGAAAGTGGGAGTGGGTCTTTGAATGTTGCTGTCTCATGTTGCTCATAAAGTCAATGAAAGGAAAACAGGGGGTAGAGAAACAAGCCTCTGGAGGTAAATAAAGGCAGAGAGACTATCACACATTCTGGTGCATATAATAGTGTTTACTGTCGCACAACTACTGAAATCACATTAACACTGCACAGTATTGCTATATAACACTGGTCAAAATTGAAATTGTTACTGATTTAAAAAGGTCCTAATTTGTAGTATCTTGGTGTGTTGAACACGAATATGACCATGAATATGTTTCATTGGCTCTCATTTTGAAGATATTTCATATAGTTCATTTTCTGTGTTTCACCATGTAAATTTATTCAGTAGGACTGTAACAACATCCTTACAGTTACACTTACAGTTTGATATTGAGGGCCTCATAAATGCTTTACAAATCACTCATGACCCACAAGAATTGAGACTGTGCTTTTGCATAATGGAAACCATCTAACATCTATTCCAGCAGCGCATGCTGTCCACATGAAAGAGACGTATGATAACGTAAAGCAGCTACTAAATTCCATTGAGTATAGCAAGTACAACTGGCACCTCTGTGATGATTTATAATATAATAATCTTTATTTATATAGCGCCAACATATTCCACAGGTGATTTGAAGGTAGTTGCTCTTTTAATGAGACTGCAGCAGGGATATACAAAATACATGTGTTTCTTACGTGAGTGGGATAGCCGAGCAAGGGAATTGCACTACTTGTGGAAGAAATGGACTTGCAGCAAAATGTAGCAGTTGGAGTGAAGAATATCCAGCACCCAGCTCTGGTGGAGGCTTGCAAAAACCTGCTACCAACCATTCACATCAAACTAGGTTTGATGAAGAACTTTGTGAAAGCCATGGACCGGACTTCGCCAGCTTTCCGATACCTTCATGAAAAATTCCCTCAACTCAGCGAGGCAAAGATTAAAGAGGGAGTTCTTGTGGGTCCTCAGATTTAAAAGCTCTTCAAAGATGACGGATTCAACAACTTGCTGCAGGGTGATGTGAAACAAGCATGAAATGCTTTTAACCTAGTGTCTACCAACTTTCTTGTGAATGTTAGGGCATTAAACTACAAGGAACTAGTACAAGACATGCTGATGCAGTATCAGAAACTTGGCTACAATATGTCTCTAAAGATCCACTTCTTTCATTCCAATCTGAATTTCTTTCCAGACAACTGTGGTATGGTTAGTGATGAACATGGCGAACGTTTTCATCAAGATATCGCAACAATGTAACAAAGATACCAGGGAAAATGGTCTACTACCATGCTGACTGACTACTGCTGGACACTCCACAGAGATGCTTCCGAACAGCTGTATAAAAGACAGGAAAAGAAATCGAAAATGTAGTCTATGACTACTTTTTTACAGCTATTAACGCCGATTTAGACTCAAGGATTATCGCTAAAAAATCTCTCAAAAATCATCTTTTGAGCAATAATTGTTGTGTGTAACTGCACTGACATCGTGCAGTTTTCGTTAAGCGGTCATTCATCATTGTCTTTCAGCATGCTGAAAGACAACTATAAGCCTTATCAGGGATTCACAGCAGAATACAGCTGATACTATTGTTTCAGCTGTATCCCACTGCCTGATGACAGGCTGGGTATGAAGAACAGAGCCAGCACTTCCTAGAGGTGGGGTTTTTGAAACTTTTGACTGGGAAGCACTAGCTGAAGACTAGAAATAAGTGTGCCGGAGCTGCGAAGGAGAAGTGCGGCGCAGCAGACAGCGCCTGTTCGGTGATGGTTTTTTTTTTAATGCAGCTAGGGTTTATTTTCAGGGTAGGGCTTATATTTCACTGAGGATGATGGGATAGCCCAGAGAATTTATGAGGAAACTACTGTAGTGTGATATATTTATGAAACTGGACCCAATCATTGACTTGCAGCGGCTTATTTTTAGTGAAGTGCAAGGGATAGATTCTGAACAAATGAAAACATAATTACTGCAGAGGAGGTGTATTATGTATTCATTTAAAATCCTAGTTCCTAAAGCTACTTTCGCACACAGCGGAATACATCTGCTGCATTTCTTTATCCAAAATCCACAAAAAAATTTGCAATGAAATTCACAAAGGATTTTGGTGCAGATTTGAAATGAATTAAAACCACAGTGAAGTTTGAGCCGTAAATAGAGCAAGCTGTGGATTTGAAAATCCACAACATTACTTCAATCTGCAGCTGATGTTTTTCTGCTGTTAGGTCTCATGTCCATGGCATGTGCGGATTTCTGCAGTGAATGCACTGTGAGTCATTGTTAAATTTCCAGCCTTTTCCCCACCTTCCTAATTGAATTTAACTTTCAAATCCGCACTGCATCCACAATTGTATTTGTGGATGCACTGCGGAAGCGCATGCTTCCATAGAGATGAATGGAGCCCTTCCATGCATCATCTGCGGTAAAATGAAGCATGTTGCTATTTCTTTTCTGTGCATGCCATCCGCAAATCAAATAAAATCAAATACGCAGGTGTAAATTAAGTACGGACGTCCCATCCTTCTCTATTGACTGCGAATCGTCCGTGCGGATTATAAAATTCACTTTAGCCCGTGGGCATGAGGCATTAGTGAATGAGTTTGTTGGTGAAGAAAAATGGTGTGATATGTGAAACCGGACTAAGGGATTAAAGGCTGTGGAAAGTTTTGTATGTGAAAAAATCAATACACACATATCTTACTAAGTCTCTGCAGAAAAAAATGATACACTTATTTGTTTTTTGCACTGACTTTTCCTTGTCATGCACAAAGCATTATACTTGCAATGCCTTTAAAGTCCTCCTTTCATATTTATGGCTAAGCGGTGTTCCCAACACTGAACAGTGTTAGCGCAAAATTCGCTATTTGATATACTGTGTGTTTCAAATTAAATAATATGTGCAGGCCTGGAGAGCCTTTCAAAGACCACACGGCTTACATCATGTGTCCCAAAAGAATCTCTATCTTTATTAAGCGCAGGTAAAACTTAAATAAGTTTCAACAGAGGAAGTCAGGCAATTTAGGATACAGTTACAGTGAGCTGATAGGTCATTCTCAGAGGGAGGTATTTGGGAGGTAGCTTGTGATGTCATCCATCTGGGAGGAACTTCGGTGAGCACGCTCAGTTCATTCTTGAATTTGGTCTCATGAGAAGAACATCCTGTTTCTCCTCTCTGCTTGTCGAAGACAAAGACATTCCTAGATAGGTTTTTGCCATTTAAAACCAGTTTGACCAGTTTATCACTGCTCCTTCAGTTCTTGTGGAGGGGGGGGGGGGGGGGGGGGGATGTTCCCTTCCCCCAGAGTTTCAGACCGGAAACACAACATAGCATCTTCACAGTTGACAAAAATACATAAAATACATATAGGATATCTCCCACAATTCCCTCCTTTGTTGTGCGTATTTTCATTCTCCTGGATATTTGTGTTCTCGGGCCTTTCCCTACGGCCTACAGGGGACCCTAGCTGTTACCTTCGCCATGAGGCTGCCTCCCGCAAGGGTGACACCTCACGCCTGGGCCATTTCCCTGTCTCCTAATATTATCCCTTCCTACTGCTGGGTGATATCCAGGATAAGAAAAATACCACACAACACGTTACAGTTTCCCAACAGTATTCTAGGTAGATGGCTCCGAAAAGATTTATCTTCTTCACGTTTTCTGCATAAGCCACCTTGTTCATAGTTTAGATGATACAACATGTTGAATGTGACTGGCTTTCCAAGGTGTGATTTCAGGTTATATTGTTTGTTACATGTTAACATTGGTCTGATTACACAATATGGCTGAAACATTGGTACACTTACTGCTACCTTATTGTATCTATTGACATTTTTCTGATCTTTGACACATCACCAGGGGCGTAACTATAGAGGATACAGAGGATGCGGTTGCACCCAGGCCCAGGAGCCTTTTGGGGGGCCCATAAGGCCTCTCTTCTTCATATAGGGAACCCAGTACTATAAGTAAAGCATTATAGTTCAGGGCCCTGTTCCAAGTTTTTCATCGGGGCCCGGGAGCTTCAAGTTACGCCTCTGCACATTACATATGAAACAGTAATAACCCTCTTCATAGGATGTACGTCTTCTATTACCCTTATGAGGAAGAAGAGAAATGACAGCCCAATGACCGCAAGGGTCCTACATATAACAAAGGATATGGGCCACATTTGTCTCCTCCCTTGATAATCTTTATTCAATGTCTGACATGAACCCAAATTAGCTTTTCTTCAAGTTTCACTGAGATTGTAGTGGTTAACAGCACTTGAAAGGGTTCTTTGTATCTTGATTCCAAGCTCTTCCTTGCGTCTTTTTAGGACAACTAAACCACCTGAAAGCAAACTATGCGACTCTTGATCTGGAAACAAGGAGAATACACATTTATGAGTGACAGTTGATATAACTCCTGATATAAGGCACTCACTTGGGAGGTGAGGCCCTCCTTTTTGGCCTGGAATAAGCATAGGCCTATTTCAGGAGCCCTACCAAACAAAACCTTCATAAGGACTCAACTTAGTTTTACAATCAGGCGTGGTTCTAGCTGAGTAGATGACTATTAAAATGTTTACCTCCATTATTTATTATTACTTCTGGTGTATCCAAATATTCCAAATTACTTTCATAAAACATATTCTTAGGTCACATTTTTGGCGTGTTAAAAATTATTTTTATTTTTTTCTCAAGCCACGCCTCCAAATAACATGAAAAGAGGTCTATGCAAACCAACAACTCCAAACACCTACCTGTGGTAGCTGTATGCTATTATCCTGCAGTCACTGATACAGATTGTCTGGCTCGCACCGAGAAGGTACCTTGACCAATTGGCCTGGATTGTAACGGGCGCATATCATGCATCCTTGTACAATCCATATTGCAGCAGGGTTGAATCCTGGGGTAAGCCAAGCAGAAGACACCATACCACACATTACCTCCTTGGATGAATGGGTTAGCTCAGGGATCAGGTGTGACATCATGGAGTACAGCGTGCAGGGGAGGCACAGGCATTTACCTTTCTGCCAGACCCCAGTAGCATTCCACTCGCTTTTCCACTCCTCCTTTTTCTTCTTTTGAGGCCTGTTCCTGCAATTCAAGCAACAGAGAAATATCTACACCTGTTTCAGGTGTAAGCAGGTTACCAGCCGTTACCTCATTCAAGGGAAGTCAGGCTGTTGCGATGCCTGCTCTCTGGTCTCTTCCAGCCTCAGTAGTTGTCTCTTTGGCGTAAGCCTGGACTCTGATGATAAGTCACCTGTGCGGAAAGAGCTAAAACCTTGTAGAACAAAAACACTGCTTCTGCGTTCTGGATTGGCTTACTCAAGGACCCCATGAAACTTCCACTATGCCACAAAGGATGTGAAATCGTGTACGATTCCCAATGTGTACCTTAAGTCGGTGCAGACACAAACAGTCTTACCTGCAGCCAGCTTACATATTTCAGTGAGCGCCATCACCTCTATTTCCTGAGTAACTGAGTCTCTCAGGAGGAAAAGAGTGGTTTTTGTATAATTACCTCTTTCTGTCGGTTACCACTGCATAGCCTGTTTTGCTTGTCCATTTCCACAATATTTGGAACCATCTATGGGAAAAACTCAAGATTTACATTAATCATGGCAGTTACAACATTGTTAGGACCCCTAGTTTCTCTTTTCACTCATCTTCCGACAATCATACACTCATGTGCTTGCTATTAAATGTCATGGTCTGCGCCTGCCGCCCCTTCGTCTCTATCTTCCGAATTCAGTAAAAACATGAAACGGCATTTGGAACTATACCCCACTTGATTGCGATATGTGAGGGTGCTAGCAGGGCAGTCTCATACGTAGCTAGTCTGGAAGCTGAAAGATGTTTAATTTGCACTCTATGCAGTATTTTTATGACCCCTTGAGGAAGCATGATATTAAGGGGCCCCACACCATCTCTTGTACCTGTACGAAAACATACTGCAAACAGGAGAGGAAATATTGTTATTACAATCTGCAACCATAACAACTGCACAAAGATGGTTAACTACTGGTTTACTAAGGGACTAGTATCCCTGATAGCATTTGGGATATACTCAATTACTGGCATCAAAAAATCTACTTATTTTTTCTTCAAATGTAACTATTTTCACGTAAAATACTGTTGTTAATTGAAAATGAGATACACTCTAAAATAGAACTTTTGTTACTAAAGTACTTAACGGGTGTTTCAAGTACACAATTTTCTCATTTTAGTATCTTAATTCAATGATATTTAAATTAACACAACTCAATATTTTTAAATTCTCCACATATTCCAAGAACCTATATATATATACATACACTGTGGCAATCCTGGACTATTTTCTCACACAACTACCCTCAGGAATAAAATTAGATGCCCCTCCTTTGGTCACCTACATTTGTTCAAGTGAGAGACTTAACATGGAGTCTAAGAGTGACCTTCCCACTATACATTACCACAATATACATATCTATACCAACATCCACTTAAATGGAGACACACTTCTCTCCTAGGCTAGTCTGTGTTGAGGGTGGAGCAAGACCTCTTCATATTGTTCTTACTTCCCATCTCCTTACATCACCTAGCTCCACCCCCTGTGGCCTGGCTCAGCGTTTGGTCTTTCTTGCCTCATTTCATTTCTGGTTACGGACAGTACACACCATATAACACAATCTAACTCTCATACGGGCCCTTCAATTTATACACACAAATTCACACTCAGTGGGGTTTTTATTCACTCATATACAGACTGATAAGTATCTCATGTGAAGTAGAAACTGGGATTGTATTTACTGTACATAGAACTTCCCATATTGAACAAAGTATATATATAAGAAAAAAACTCTTATGTACCGCGGTTTTTACATATTTTGTCCAGAATAGGCTATCCAATGACAAACACAATACAACTTATGCCCATTTCCACCCACATACTTATATTCACCACTCCAGATAGCAACTATTATCACCGTTCATTGTTAAACCTTCTACCTTTCCTTAACTCATTGACTTGCTTTTTCCTTCACCCATTTTTGTGTGTCCAGTTGTGTTTACAAACATCATCTCATTGAATTTGCTTGCGAGTCATACTTGATTTTTCCCACACCTCACGACACAGGTCTGGCTTACCTCACTAATAAGCACTTACAATTTCGTCCTTGCCCATCTTGTCGTAATTGGAAAAATCCTTAATTAATTGAGATTCTCTACTCCTGCACCTCATGGCACAGATCTGTACTTTTGGCACCACATTGTGGAACCTCAACAGTCTGTTCGGCCAGCCATAATCGGAGGAGATTCTCTGGCTAGCCCACATCTTTACTCCAAGCCCAAATTCCCTTGAGTTGATGTATGCCAACATGGCAAATACAAGCATTCCATGTGCACCCCTCCCCCCACATAACAAAGGGAGACCTCATCAACCACATGTTGAACAATGGAGACTCTCTCACCGCATGGACACACTACTGTTTTTAACCAGCAACTTTACTTACTACTATAACCTTCAGCTAAAATTGCTTACATCAACTTCCTTTTTACTTTCTTTTAACAAGTTATTCTACACATTCTTTGTTCCTTATTAACCTGCACAGTCTGTTCACACCATTCACTACTACAGAGACAATATAAAACCCCCATAGCTCACACCTTTTTACACTCAGGACATTACTTCACAGACAACATAAAAACCACACATTATATCTACTTCATTGTTCTTTTGATACAGACTTATCATATTTCAACTCACCCGGCCTGGGGCGGATCATAGCAGAGAGGGAGAGATGGTATAGGTGTAAGAATAGCTTATTACCTTGTTTGAGCTCATTATCTGTCCGTCTCTGCTTCGAAGTCCCCTTGTGTCGGGATAACGATGAAATATCTTCATATCTCTGTATCTTCATTATCCCAGCGGTGCCTCCAAATTTGTTAGCGCAAAATTCGCTATTCGATATACTGTGTTTCAAATTAAATAATATGTGCAGGCCTGGAGAGCCTTTCAAAGACCACACGGCTTACATCATGTGTCCCAAAAGAATCTTTATCTTTATTAAGCGCGGGTAAAACTTAAATAAGTTTCAAACACAGGAAGTCAGGCAATTTAGGATACAGTTACAGTGAGCTGATAGGTCATTCTCAGAGGGAGGTATTTGGGAGGTAGCTTGTGATGTCATCCATCTGGGAGGAACTTTGGTGAGCTCGCTCAGTTCATTCTTGAATTTGGTCTCATGAGAAGAACATCCTGTTTCTCCTCTCTGCTTGTCGAAGACAAAGACATTCCTAGATAGGTTTTTGCCAGTTAAAACCAGTTTGACCAGTTTATCACTGCTCCTTCAGTTCTTGTGGAGGGGGGGGGGGTGATGTTCCCTTCCCCCTGAGCTTCAGACCGGAAACACAACATAGCATCTTCACAGTTGACAAAAATACATAAAATACATATAGGATATCTCCCACAAATTATGGATTTATTTATCATGGGTCATTAAGGGGTTAAATTTACTGTAGATTAATATCTATCTTGGCAGCGCCTAAGCAGATATCTAGATGCACGCACGCGCATTCAAGAAAATAGCTGATTTCCGCTCGCGGGCAGGGGAGAATTGTTTTATGCAGTATGTCTATGATCGGACATTGCTGCAGAAATCGCAGCGGGTATCTGACTGCTATTTTCGCAGCGATAATCTGTCCATGGGCATGCGACCTTAGATACAAAGTTTAAGAATTGGTATTAAAAGGCTTATAAAAAGCATTTTAACATGAAACGGGCTCTTTCAACAGCATGCTATCTCTTATCTATCCTTCCAGCTAAACTCTCTCAAAATGCTATGTTTCAGATCAGACATCTTTTGGCTGTTCGCTATTTCCTGTAAACAACCAGATCCTCTAGTTATGAGGCAATAGCTGGAGAGAGTAGACTAGATCTATAGGCTGGAAGAATTGGCATTTTGGGAGAACAGAAACCACTCTAAATTTGTAGAAATCTGGTCCCGTTGGATCAAGGTTAGAGATTTTGGTAATCGACAATAATTACTTCAGAAGGTATAGTCCATCTCCCTTTTGATTGCTCCAAATTTATTGTCTCTCTCTCAAACTAATCTTAGGAGTACTATGTTGGCACTCTAATCTCATCCTAACATCACTTTATATAATAATCTTCCACAATGGATGTTCACCCCTCCCTACCATTCTAAACATCCCCGTTAATCAAGTCTTTATTTGTTTGCATAATTAGTTTACTTGTATATTTAATATTGATAGGATGATTTACGAGTGGACTTTGTGTAACTCCTTGTAAGACAGCACATTATCATTCTGAGATAAAGCCTTTTCAGTTTCCATATTTCTCTTAAAAGTAAAGTAAAGAAAATCTCAATTTTTCACACATAGGTAATTTCAGTGTCCAACATGTTTGTGCCATGGTGAAAAGACGTCTCTCTTTTAATTATGCAGATGTTTTCTGGTTTTAGAAGCACTTTATATGTAACCTTAATCTTTTGCATGGAAATACAGCAGGGCTTGGGAATAAAAAAGCACCATGGGCATTTGAGGCCTTATTTGGTGATTTTGACAGCATTGGCGCAACATTGCAGAAGCTCTGAGGTGAAATAATTAAAGAGGCTCCCCAAGAAGTGAGCCATTTAGGAAATTATATCCCCAAGGCATTCATATAGGTGTGCAAATAGGATTTTGACCCCACAGATGTTTTCTCTGAATTTAATGTGCTGCAAATGATAT
The DNA here is from genome assembly GCF_035609145.1 of Eleutherodactylus coqui. Lineage (NCBI taxonomy): Eukaryota > Metazoa > Chordata > Amphibia > Anura > Eleutherodactylidae > Eleutherodactylus > Eleutherodactylus coqui. The sequence goes on along the minus strand of NC_089839.1, from coordinate 130,681,095 downwards.
AGAGGGAAATTGCTAATTTTTAGTTACGGCATTTCAGTCCCGATATGTTGCGCCCAGCTTGTGCCACTGGAGATACACAAAAAATTGTTAACTGAATACCTACCTGCAATACTTTATATGTGGCTAAAGTGTATGCCTCCTCTGGCTGTGGACCCATTCTGTTTTCCTTTGTAAACAGATTGTGATGGGCAGAGTGAATGTAGATACTTTAAAATGGCACCAAATGCAATTGGTAAGTCTGTAAAGAATGACCAATCAAAGTGATTACTAAAGTGGCACCACTGTCATTTGCCCCCTTTGTGGTTAGTAGCAATTAACAGCAAACACTACCCTACAACGTAATCAAACAAGGGCTAGTTTTTTTGGAGGTGAGCTGTAGTTTAAATTACAAATAAATTATTGAAAGTGTTAACATTGGACATTAGGAGATCAGTGATAAAGTACTTGGAAATATGAGTCTAATGTCTCTTTGATAGAGAAAGAGGTTATAACAAACCAGAGGACATAGTACAGGGCTGTTTAGAATGAGCATATGTCTCAAAAGCTAAAACATAGACTTATGTATCATGTAAGTAGTTAGGCCACCAAATTAAATGTGACTCTATTCTACAGGTTTTCATGGTGTCAGTATGCCCTACCAAGACAGAGTCATCTACTTTTCGTAGGAGTTCATGCAGGAGTAGACTCAGAAGTCTCTCAGCAACTTGCCCCTACCTCCTCAGCCAGTTTAGCAGAGACAGCAGCAACTATTAAACTATTACTCCCTTTGACAGAATCAGAACTTCCTTGAGATCATCTGACTACAATGGTACCAAGTACATAGACAGCGGGGCTACATTCACATCTTTACTGCCTGGTCTAAACATGACAATAAAATTTATTCTGGTGAAGAATAATGCCCATCTAGCCTGCTTTGGGTTTAATCACTCAGCAGGCTCAAAATACAGAATCTTCTTATGGTCAGCAATGACAACAACTTGATGTTTCCCTGCAGAAAATGCGTGCACTCCTCAAATGCCCACTTAATTGCCCGCAACTAAAGATGAGCAAGCGTACTCGTCCGAGCTTGATACTTGTTCGAGTATTAGGGTACTCGAGATGCTCGTTACTCGAGACGAGCACCACGAGGTGTTCGAGTCACTTTCATTTTCTTCCCAGAAAATTTTGCACCGTTTTCTGGCCAATAGTAACACAGGGAAGGCATTACAACTTCCTCCTGTGAAGTTCCAGCCCTATCCCACCCCCCTGCAGTGAGTGGCTGGGGAGATCAGGTGCCACCTGAGTATATAAACTGCAGCCGCCCACGGTCCGCCACAGATGCACGCTGAGAGACATTAGGGAAAGTGCTGTCTTGCTGTAGCTGCTATAGGAAGAGTGTTATTCTTCATCTTCAAGAACGCCAACGGTCCTTCTTAGGGCCACATCTGACCGTGTGCAGTACTGTTGAGGCTGCTTTTAGCAGTTTTGCAAATTTTTTTTTTGTATATCGGGCGTGCAGACCATAGCGTCCTCAGTCTGCAGTCATTTTACTCAGTATAGGGGCAGTACTGGTGAGGCAGGGACAGTGGTACAGGGAAAGAGGTATACTGGCTATATAGGCAGTGGGCTTTTTCCCAAAAATTGGGAAAAAAATACTATATTTGGGCTGCCTGTGATCGTCTTCAGTTTACTGCGTGTCTGCTGGGGGTAGTAGTCGCTAATTAATACCCAGCCTTGCGCATAATTTTGTTTTGGCTGCACTGTGCTTTCAATAACCACAGTCATCCTCCAACAGGGAAATCCATATACAGGCTATATAGGCAGTGGGCTTCTTCCCCAAAATTGGGAAAAAATACAATATTTGGGCTGCCTGTGACAGTCTTCAGTTTACTGCCTGTCTACTGGGGGTAGTAGTCGCTAATTAATACCCAGCCTTGCGCATAATTTTGTTCTGGCTACACTGTGCTTTCAATAACCACAGTCATCCTCCAACAGGGAAATCCATATACAGGCTATATAGGCAGTGGGCGTTTTCCCCAAAATTGGGAAAAATACAATATTTGGGCTGCCTGTGACCATCTTCAGTTTACTGCGTGTCTGCTGGGGGTAGTAGTCACTAATCAATACCCAGCCTTGTGCATAATTTTGTTCTGGCTGCACTGTGCTTTCAATAACCACAGTCATCCTCCTACAGGGAAATCCATATACAGGCTATATAGGCAGTGGGCTTTTTCCCCAAAATTGGGAAAAAATACAATATTTGGGCTGCCTGTGACCGTCTTCAGTTTACTGCGTGTCTGCTGGGGGTAGTAGTCGCTAATTAATACCCAGCCTTGCGCATAGTTTTGTTCTGGCTGCACTGTGCTTTCAATAACCACAGTCATCCTCCAACAGGGAAATCCATATACAGGCTATATAGGCAGTGGGCGTTTTCCCCAAAATTGGGAAAAATACAATATGTGGGCTGCCTGTGACCATCTTCAGTTTACTGCGTGTCTGCTGGGGGTAGAAGTCACTAATCAATACCCAGCCTTGTGCATAATTTTGTTCTGGCTGCACTGTGCTTTCAATAACCACAGTCATCCTCCTACAGGGAAATCCATATACAGGCTATATAGGCAGTGGGCTTTTTCCCCAAAATTGGGAAAAAATACAATATTTGGGCTGCCTGTGACCGTCTTCAGTTTACTGCGTGTCTGCTGGGGGTAGTAGTCGCTAATTAATACCCAGTCTTGCGCATAGTTTTGTTCTGGCTGCACTGTGCTTTCAATAACCACAGTCATCCTCCAACAGGGAAATCCATATACAGGCTATATAGGCAGTGGGCTTTTTGCCCAAAATTGGGAAAAAATACTATATTTGGGCTGCCTGTGACCATCTTCAGTTTACTGCGTGTCTGCTGGGGGTAGTAGTCGCTAATTGATACCCAGCCTTGCGCATAGTTTTGTTCTGGCTGCACTGTGCTTTCAATAACCACAGTCATCCTCCAACAGGGAAATCCATATACAGGCTATATAGGCAGTGGGCTTTTTGCCCAAAATTGGGAAAAAATACTATATTTGGGCTGCCTGTTACCGTCTTCAGTTTACTGCCTGTCTGCTGGGGGTAGTAGTCGCTAATTAATACCCAGCTAAGCGTTACAGCAGGCTTGCGCATAATTGTTTCCTGGCTCTGCTGTGTCCGTTACATGATCGCCGTCATCCCGCCAGAGGGAAAGAGTATACAATATATACGCTGCATACGGTGTCTGTCTGGTTTTTCACCTTACCATTTTAAAAAATTGAAGCAAAATACTTAACGCCTACCGCTGGCCTTTGGCCACTTGACTGATTCTGCGCTGTGAATTCCAGTAGCTCAGTCATACGCACCTAGGTCTCACTACAGGCTTATGCATAATTGTTTCCTGGCTCTGCTGTGCGCTCCGTAAGCGAAGTCAGCCTCCAACCACAGGCCAATAAGCGGCACATTTAAATACAGCGTTCTGTTTCTGCTCTACTCGTAATACACCATGCTGAGGGGTAGGGGTAGGCCTAGAGGACGTGGACACGGGCGAGGACGCGGAGGCCCAAGTCAGGGTGTGGGCACAGGCCGAGCTCCTGGTCCAGGTGTATCGCAGCCGACTGCTGAGGGATTAGGAGAGAGGCAAGTTTCTGGGGTCCCCAGATTCATCTCACAATTAATGGGTCCACGCGGTAGACCTTTATTAGAAACTGAGCAGTGTGAGCAGGTCCTGTCGTGGATGGCAGAAAGTGCATCCAGCAATCTATCGACCACCCAGTCTTCTACGCCGTCCACAGCTGCAACTCTGAATCCTCTGGCTGCTGCTCCTCCTTCCTCCCAGCCTCCTCACTCCATGAAAATGACACATTCTGAGGAGCAGGCAGACTCCCAGGAACTGTTCTCGGGCCCCTGCCCAGATTGGGCAGCAATGGTTCCTCTCCCACCGGAGGAGTTTGTCGTGACCGATGCCCAACCTTTGGAAAGTTCCCGGGGTCCGGGGGATGAGGCTGGGGACTTCCGGCAACTGTCTCAAGAGCTTTCAGTGGGTGAGGAGGACAATGACGATGAGACACAGTTGTCTATCAGTGAGGTAGTAGTAAGGGCAGTAAGTCCGAGGGAGGAGCGCACAGAGGATTCGGAGGAAGAGCAGCTGGACGATGAGGTGACTGACCCCACCTGGTTTGCTAAGCCTACTTAGGACAGGTCTTCAGAGGGGGAGGCAAGTGCAGCAGCAGGGCAGGTTGGAAGAGGCAGTGCGGTGGCCAGGGGTAGAGGCAGGGCCAGACCGAATAATCCACCAACTGTTTCCCAAAGCGCCCCCTCGCGCCATGCCACCCTGCAGAGGCCGAGGTGCTCAAAGGTCTGGCAGTTTTTCACTAAGAGTGCAGAGGACCGACGACCTGTGGTGTGCAAGGATTGTCGCGCCAAGATCAGCCGGGGAGCCACCACCACCAGCCTCACCACCACCAGCATGCGCAGACATATGATGGCCAAGCACCCCACAAGGTGGGACGAAGGCTGTTCACCGCCTCCGGTTTGCACCACTGCCTCTCCCCCTGTGCCCCAACCTGCCACTGAGATCCAACCCCTCTCAGGACACAGGCACTACCGTCTCCTGGCCTGCACTCACACCCTCACCTCCGCTGTCCTCGGCCCCATCCACCAATGTCTCTCAGCGCACCGTCCAGCCGTCGCTAGCGCAAGTGTTTGAGCGCAAGCGCAAGTACGCCGCCACGCACTCGTACGCTCAAGCGTTAAACGTGCACATAGCCAAATTGATCAGCCTGGAGATGCTGCCGTATAGGCTTGTGAAAACGGAGGCTTTCAAAAACATGATGGCGGCGGCGGCCCCGTGCTACTCGGTTCCCAGTCGCCACTACTTTTCCCGATGTGCCTTCCCAGCCCTGCACGACCACCTCTCCCGCAACATTGTACGCGCCCTCACCAAAGCGGTTACTGGCAAGGTCCACTTAACAATGGACACATGGACAAGCACAGGCGGGCAGGGCAACTATATCTCCCTGACGGCACATTGGGTGAATTAAGTGGAGGCTGGGACCGAGTCAGAGCCTGGGACCGCTCACGTCCTACCCACCCCCAGAATTGCGGGCCCCAGCTCAGTGCTGGTATCTGAGGCGGTGTATGCTTCCTCCACTAAACCACCCTCCTCCTCCTCCGCAACCTCCGTCTCGCAATCAAAATCTGTCAGCAGCAGCATGTCGCCAGCAGTCGGTGTCGCGCGGTGTGGCAGCACAGTGGTGGGCTGAAACTACTCAGCTTAGGAGAGAAGAGGCACACGGCCCACGAACTGCTGCAGGGTCTGACAGAGCAGACCGACCACTGGCTTTCGCCGCTGAGCCTCCAACCTGGCATGGTCGTGTATGACAACGGCCGTAACCTGGTGGCGGCTCTGAAGCTCGGCAGCCTCACGCACGTGCCATGCCTGGCCCACGTCTTTAATTTGGTGGTTTCGCGGTTTCTGAAAAGCTACCCACGCTTGTCAGACCTGCTCGGAAAGGTGCGCCGGATCAGCACACATTTCCACAAGTCCAACACTGACGCTGCCACCCTGCGGACCCTCCAACATCGGTTTAATCTGCCAGTGCACCGACTGCTGTGCGACGTGCCCACACGGTGGAACTCTACGCTCCACATGTTGGCCAGGCTCTATGAGCAGCGTAGAGCTATAGTGGAATACCAACTCCAACATAGGCGGCGTAGTGGGAGTCAGCCTCCTCAATTATTTACAGAAGAGTGGGCCTGGTTGGCAGACATCTGCCAGGTCCTTGGAAACTTTGAGGAGTCTACCCAGATGGTGAGCGGCGATGCTGCAATCATTAGCGTCACCATTCCTCTGCTATGCCTCTTGAGAAGTTCCCTGCAAAGCATAAAGGCAGACTCTTTGCGTTCGGAAACGGAGGCAGGGGAAGACAGTATGTCGCTGGTTAGAGCACCCTCATGTCTATATCTCAGCGCGTTTTGGAGGAGGAGGAGGGGGAGGAGCATGAGGAGGAGGGGGAAGAGACAGCTTGGCCCACTGCTGAGGGTACCCATGCTGCTTGCCTGTCATCCTTTCAGCGTGTATGGCCTGAGGAGGAGGAGGAGGAGGATCCTGAAAGTGATCTTCCTAGTGAGGACAGCCATGTGTTGCGTACAGGTACCCTGGCACACATGGCTGACTTCATGTTAGGATGCCTTTCTCGTGACCCTCGCGTTACACGCATTCTGGCCACTACGGATTACTGGGTGTACACACTGCTCGACCCACGGTATAGGGAGAACCTTTCCACTCTCATACCCGAAGAGGAAAGGGGTTCGAGAGTGATGCTATACCACAGGGCCCTGGCGGACAAACTGATGGTAAAATTCACATCTGACAGCGCTAGTGGCAGAAGGCGCAGTTCCGAGGGCCAGGTAGCAGGGGAGGCGCGGAGATCAGGCAGCATGTACAGTGCAGCAGGGGAACACTCTCCAAGGCCTTTGCCAGCTTTATGGCTCCCCAGCAAGACTGTGTCACCGCTCCCCAGTCAAGGCTGAGTCGGCGGGAGCACTGTAAAAGGATGGTGAGGGAGTACGTAGCCGATCGCACAACCGTCCTCGGTGACGCCTCTCCTCCCTACAACTACTGGGTGTCGAAGCTGGACACGTGGCCTGAACTCGCGTTGTATGCCCTGGAGGTGTTTGCTTGCCCTGCGGCTAGCGTCTTATCAGAGAGGGTGTTTAGTGCGGCTGGAGGAATCATCACGGATAAGCATACCCGCCTGTCAACCGACAGTGCCGACAGGCTTACACTCATAAAGATGAACAAAGCCTGGATTTCCCCAGACTTCTCTTCTCCACCAGCGGACAGCAGCGGTACCTAAACAATACGTAGACTGCACCCGTGGATGGAAGCATCGTTCTCTATCACCATAAAAAACGGGGACCTTTTAGCTTCATCAATCTGTGTATTATATTCATCCTCCTCCTCCTGCTCCTCCTCCTGAAATCTCACGTAATCACGCCGAATGGGCAATTTTTCTTAGGCCCACAAGGCTCAGTCATATTACTTTTGTAAACAATGTTTTTACGTTTCAATTCTCATTAAAGCAATGAAACTTGCACCTGAACCTAATTTTTATTTTAACTGGGCTGCCTCCAGGCCTAGTTACAAATTAAACCACAGTAATCAAAGCGATTAATGGGTTTCACCTGCCCTCTTGGTTGGGCATGGGCAATTTTTCTGAGGTACATTAGTACTGTTGGTACACAAATTTTTTTGGGCCATCGCCTACAGTGTAATCCTAGTAATTTTTATGGGCTTCGCCTGCACTCATGCTACAGCAAGGTGTGTGGGGTTGGCCTACACTTTTGCTACATAAATGTAACTGGGGCCTTGTCTATACTGCAACTACTGAAATGTGAAAGAGACTGTTATCTCCCTAAACTGCTGCAACGGGAATGTTACTGTGGCCTGTCTTGACTGCTACTACTACTGAAATGGAACTAAGACTGTGCTCCCCCTATACTGCTGCTTCAGAATTGTTACTGGGGCCTGTCTTGACTGCTACTATTACTGAAATGGAACTAATACTGTGCTCCCCCTATACTGCTGCTAGTGATAGGTTACTGGGGCCTGTCCAGACTGCTACTACTACTGAAATGGAACTAATACTGTGCTCCCCCTATACTGCAGCTAGTGATATGTTACTGGGGCCTGTTCCTAATGCTACCACTGAAATGTTACTATTTCTGGGCTCTGCCTATACCGCTGCTAATGCTATGTCACTGGGGTGTGGAAACGGAGGCTTCCCAAAGACATGATGGCGGCGAGGCCATTTCCCACCAACGCGGTTACTGTTAAGGTGCATATAACCATGGACACGTGGAGAGGACACGTAGTGCCTCAAAAACATCCCCCTCCTCCTCCAACAATGAAAACATTCTTGGCAAATACCTTTGCATTGGTCCGTCTGGTGGCAGTCCAAGACTTTCACCTTTAACGACACAACAAGAGAGCCCCCCCCACCATCCCCCCGCCACGGCCCACTTAATCATGGCCACATTCCGAAAACCAACTAAATAAAACTGCGCTACTAGGTCCGCAGTTGCGACCACATTCCCACCAACGCGGTTACTGTTAAGGTACATATTACCAGTCTGACTGGGGCATGCACTGTGGGCTGATGCCCACCTGTATTGTATCTGACGTTAGCTCTGCTGAGCAGGGCACTGCAATGGGATACATTTATGTACCGCCGATGGGTTCCAGGGAGCCACCCATGCTGTGGGTCCACAGGGACTTCACATTACGGATTTGTACCTGCCAGTGTCTATGTATTAAAAACCCCGGTCAGACTGGGGCATGCAGTGTGGGCCGAAGCCCACCTGCATTTAATCTGACGTTACCTCAGCTGTGCTGGGCACTGCAATGGGATTTGTTTATGTACCGCCGGTGGGTTCCAGGGAGACACCCATGCTTTGGGTCCACACGGACTTTACATTAGGGAGTTGTACCTGCCTGTGTCTACTTATAAAAAAACCCCAGTCTGACTGGGGCATGCAGTGTGGGCCGAAGCCCACCTGCGTTTAATCTGACGTTACCTCAGCCGTGCTGGGCAATGCAATGGGATTTATTTATGTAACGCCGGTGGCTTCCTGGGACCCACCCATGCTGTCGGTCCACACGGAGTTGTACCGGCCTGTGTCTACTTATAAAGTACCCCAGTTTGACTGGGGCATGCAGTGTGGGCCGAAGCCCACCTGTATTTAATCTGACGTTAGCTCTGCTGTCCAGGGCACTGCAATGGGATTTGTTTATGTACCGCCGGTGGGTTCCAGGGAGCCACCCATGCTTTGGGTCCACAGTGACTTCACATTAGGGATTTGTAGCTGCCTGTGTCTATGTATTAAAAACCCCGGTCAGACTGGGGCATGCAGTGTGGGCCGAAGCACACCTGCATTTAATGTGATGTTACCTCAGCTGTGCTGGGCAATGCAATGGGATTTATTTATGTAACGCCGGTGGCTTCCTGGGACCCACCCATGCTGTCGGTCCACACGGAGTTGTACCTGCCTGTGTCTACTTATAAAGAACCCCAGTCTGACTGGGGCATTCAGTGTGGGCCGAAGCCCACCTGTATTTAATCTGACGTTAGCTCTACTATCCGGGGCACTGCATTGGGACAAACTACAGGAGCAATACATCGCTAATGAGACGTGCACAGCTACGCTAGCATTGGAGTCCGCTGTAGGCACGCGATTGCTGAGGGTTTGTGCAGAGGCCTATGTCCTGGGTGCAGTGAAAGTCCGCTTCCAGCCTAGGATTGCTGAATCTGTGCCATGTTTGGCCGCTCAGATCAATTTTTTGTTCATGTCTTGGGTTTCCTAGGACCCACCTATGCTGTTGGTGCAAACTTAGTTCCCATTGCGGTGTTTGACCTGTCTGGCACAAAGGCACTGACTGACTTGGGTAGGGGGCAGAGCACTGACGGCTTTCCCCTTGCAGTGTGGATTGAGCTATGCGACACCTTGACAGAATGAATACTGTGTGGCACATGGATTCCCCATTGCTATGCCCACGTTTGCAGCTCCTGACAGAGGTGGCACAGAATTGTTTTCCTATGACAGCTCGTGGCTGCTGCTCTTGAGGTTTTCTTTGTGGCAGCCTATCTGCAGTCTCTACCTGCTCACATCCCCGGGTCCTGTTCCTGCTTGGTATGACCTGTTCCTGTTGTAGGGCTTTGACAGAGTTATTCAGCGCCCAGGTTCCTGCTCAGGGCTGTCCTTGTCAGGATGATTGCTCCACTTCTCTCAGGCAGGGACTTGCTATTCCTCACCAGCCCAGGGCTAGCTCAGTCCTAGTTTCTTTCTTGTCCCAGCCATGCACTGAGAAGTGAGCATCTGTCTTCTGGGTCAGGTGTCGCTACTGCCAGGTGTCTTCCACCTGCCCGGAGGGCCGACACAGTGGTTCCACACTCGCATAAGTAACAAGGTGCAGCAAACTTCATCAATGACTTCAAAATCTGTTTCAGAGCAGTGTGAAGTTGAACTTCTTCCCCATCTGTAGCCCTGAGAGGATCCCTGGCTTTGCAAGTCCTACTGTAGCTCCCTCATGGATGGACAAAGTCCTTTACCCAAGACATCATCTTTAAAGAGATGGTAGAGGAAGCTAGTGCTAATTATCGACTTAAACAGTGCCATAAGGCAGTGTTTCTCAAGCTTTCCAGCCTTGGGGCACCACAGGGAAATTTCTACCAAAAAGGGAGTGTAGGCAGGAGATGTGACAACGTGCATGACTTATCACGATATATGATTTTAGCTCCGATATTCCAGGCGCCCGGCAGTCCTTAGTGAACACAGCACTACTGGCCACTTCTGCATCACCTGACCAGCAGCACTGCGCTTACTAGAGGCCGCCAGGTGCCCAGTGAAGGGGCCGCTGAGAGTGTGAAGACTTCAGAAGTGGGAGGGAGTGCGGTATGTTCTGAAATCAGCTGTGGAAGCACAGTTGATTTCGAGTCAAAATTCAATGGTGCGTATTTTGACTCTGTCTTTTGCGAAAATGCTGTGGATTTTGCCGAGGAATTTTCCACTGTGGAATATGTAGCAGATCAGCTAAAGAAAATCTGCCACAATGAGTAGTGGTGTATTTTGTAGTGGTAACGGCAATAACATTGGGGGATAATAGACTGAACTAGATGGACATGTGTCTTTTTTTGGCCCTGCATACTATGTTAACATTGACATGCTGTGTGTGGAATTAAATTAATAATTTCCCCAACGGTTTTGTATGGATTTTTTCTTCAGCTTGCTGAGAAGATTTTCAAAATCTGCTACTGTAAATGCTGTAGAATTTCCGTGTGGAGGGTCCATACAACAATTCCATGGCAAATCTATCCTGTGTGAACCCAGTCTAAAGGGGTTTTCCAGGCAGCGATTGCAGGGTTGGAGTGTAAACGCTGCTTTGACCCCTGTGTAGTGGCCGCTGCTCATAATTGCAGACGCAGCTCTCATTGAAATCGAGGGGATCTGTACTTGTTATTGCAGGCTGGGAGCCCATTAAGTTAAATAAAAGCTGCGCCTGTAATTACAAGCGCTGGTCACTACCCAGGGGTCGGAGCAGCGCTTCCGCTCTGACCTTGATGTATTCTGGCAGGCGCTCTCTGGTAAACCCATTCAATTTTGGCTGAGCGATTTTCAGCCCAGGAGCTCCAGCACCTCGGTTGGGAATCATTGCCCTAGCGAGAAGTATAGGGTTATAGGTTAAAATCTCTTACCTGATGAACTATAAGATCCTAATCAGATGGTATAGGACACCAGAGAGGCTCGCCAGAATGTACACCCAGCACTCGGATTCCTGTTGGAGATGCCAGTCGGAAAGAGGTACCTATATTCACATGTGGTGGTCGTGTCCGCTGATCTGCCCTCTCTGGCAGGAGGTGGGAATTCTATACTCCTGGGTTTGTGGGCAGTCTCTTCAATTGTCACCGGAGGTGGCCCTGCTCTCGATGTTCCCTGGGTCCTTAGCAAGTGCCAAGAAGTCACTGCTAAAATTTTTCATATTAGCGACCCGTCAGGTGATATCGAGAAACTGGAAGGCTACGTCGGTACCTTCTAGACTAATGTGGTTGGAAACGATAGACAGGATAGGGTACATGGAAGAATTATGTGCCAGGGACGAGTTGAGGCATAGCAAATACTTGGCGACTTGGAGTGTATGGATCGCTCGGAGAGAGGCAGTGGAGATTCCCACTTGGACACAAACAGGATCAATTCCTCACATAAGAGGCCATACTACTTAAGTATAGTTGGAACCAACTGACGCGAATTAGAACAGCGGGGATAGGCAGTTCAGTCCCCCCCCCCTCATTCTTTACCACCTTTGCCCCCCCCCCCCCCATCTTGCCTCCCAAATCCTACTCTACTACTTCCTATCTTGGACTCTTCCTTCTTGAGCCAATACACCTTGAGTCTCTCTCGGAGGTGTATTGGAACATTCCATTAATTTGCAAAGTTAAGTTGCATACTGAAATCGGTTAGTAAATATTAAGTTAATCAATAACAAAGAACAGAAGATGAGAACTATCTGCAGAAAAGTTTTATTTACTTATTTGTTTGCAAGTAAAAGACCGATATAACGTTGTAAATTGGCCTGGATTGTAGGCCTTGTTGATATTTGCTGTATAAAAATTATAAAACAAATAAATACTTTTTGAACCATAAAATCTCTTACCTTCATCGTTAAGGAAGGTTGGCGAAAAAGAAAAATGCTTACTGCAAAGTTGATCTCCACAGACATGTCACAATTTCTGCAAGGTGCATGATGTCTTTTTGAAGTTCTCTTATGATATTCTTCCCAAGGAGCCTCACTGACATGATTCTATAAAAGAATCACTGGACAGCAATAGGCCATCATTAAGTGCACTAACCATAGCCAATACCTTGCCAAGTTAGAAGCAGGAAAGCAATTCCACCAGAGGTTAAGCTTGGACATACTTCCCTACATAAATGATTAGGAAAAAGCGGAAATATAGGAAACAAGTCTGGTAAAATACAATCTTCAAGGAGAGGGAAGAATGGGCACCTTAGGCACATATACCCCGTTTCCCTGAAAATAAGATCCCGCAAGCCAATTTTAAAGGAGACTTGAAACATAAGCCCTACCCAAAAATAAGCCCTAGTCACACTACATTAAAAAAAGGGCACATTACCTAGCAGGCTCGGTCCAGGTCCCTTCCGCTGCTCTCTAGAGGTTCGACACAGTTTCCACAGTCCTCAGCTGCTCGTACAACATCACTTCCTGGTTATGGGATTCATAAATGCCATCTCCAGGAAGCGATTGCTGTGATTGGTTCTTTGACAGCTATTTAGCTATTCAATGCAGCACTGGATGAACCAGTGTGATAGCTGTCATTGGGTGCGGCTCAGTCAATTCATAAATCCCACCTCTACAGCGCGATGGCTGTTGATTGGTTTATCCAGCGCTGCATTGATTGGCTGAGCAGTGGTGAAAGAACCAATCACAGCAATCACATTGGTTCATCCAGTGCTGCATGGATTGGCTGAGCAGCGGTCAAAGAACCAATCACAGCCATCGCATCCTGGAAGTGGGATTTATGAATCCCATAACCAGGAAGTGATGTTGTTTGAGCGGCCAAGGACAGCAGGAAGCGCGTCAGAGCTGTGGAGAGCAGCGGGAGGAACCAGGAGCAAGCCTGCTAGGTAAGTATAATAAGACCTCCCTTGAAAATAAGACCTATTGCCTCTATTGGGGCAAAAACAAAATAAGACAAGGTCTTATTTTCTGGGAAACATGGTACTATGGTTTAAATAACTCTCTCCTTAAATGGGAGGCATGCTCTGCAGCAAAATGTGCTGCTCCAGTGCTGGCCTAGTTTGCCCATAGGATGCATAGCAAGATGATCGCCGCTGCTTCGCCCATAGACTTACTAGCAGTGGCATGTCCTGATGACACATCCCTGCATATAGTCATTTCTCTCCACCTTTATCAAGATGGCTTAGGACAGCCTCATAGCCCAGTAGAGCACAGCTTGATAAAGAACCCTAATAGAATCATCATCAGCCTGGCGTGGATGTTGGGTAAATCAGTGCAGGCTAGGCGTCTTTAGCAAATGTCTGTCAGATCTTAGCTGTAGTTAAGACTGTAACAAAGTGCTAACTTCCATACACAGATACATCATCTATGCTACAAGGTGCACAATAGGCACCATAAGTCTGCTCACGGGTTTGGGGCTGTCCTAGTTTCTGTCTTGTACCAAGCCACATGCTGAGAAGTGAGCATCTGTCTTCTGGGTCAACTGTCGCTCCTGCCGGGTGCATTCCACCTGCCCGGAGGGCCGACACAGTGGTTCCACACTTGAATACGTAACAGTAACCGGAAGCCATGAATCCCGCTAAACCTGAGAAATGCAGGTCTGTCTGATTTGTTTCAGGAACTGTCACTTCAGCAGGGGAAGATTTTTGTTTACCTTCACAATCTCAGTGCCCGTCTTGAAAACGCGTCAGTAACTGCTACGTCACTGCAGAATTCCAGAGCTGCGGCTACTGCTGCAACAAATCTAGCTATGGACGCTGTGTCTGCTTCTGGTCCTTGACTAGCGGTGCCGTCTCGCTATGAGGGGGATCCCAGACAATGTTGGGGCTTTATTAACCAGTGCTCCCTATATTTCAAACTGTTGCCTCACCTCTTTGTCTCCGATTGCGCTAAGATCGCTTTTATAATGTCTCACCTTTTTGGTCAAGCGCTAGCATAGATTAATCGTTTCTGGCAGCCTAATGATCCACTAGTCAATAATCTGTCTGTCTTCATGAAGATCTTTCGTCTAGTTTTTGACAAACCAGGACGCTTGGCCTCAGCCGTTTCCGCCCAGTTGCGTCTTGGTCAGGATAGTCGCACGGTGGGCGAATACACGATTCAGATTCCCACCTTGGCGTCTGAATTAGGATAGAATAATGACACCCTGGTAGCCACACTCTGGGAGGGGCTTACTGGCCATATCAAAGATGAGCTGGCGGGACGGGAGGTACCCATCTCGCTAGACTCTGATTTTGTTGGCTACAAGAATCAACTTGTTTTCAGAAGAGATCTAGGGAGTCTGGGCAGCAGAGGAACTCTAGTCATCCGACCCCTCAGTCCCAGTGTCCATTTTCTCCGGTGCGGTCTGCTACCCCATCAGCCGGGAAACGCTTCCACCTAGGCTCAGTTGGAGCGGCTATGCTAGGTGAGGATCGCTCCTCTCCTCGGTAAAACCTACCAGCGGTTTTGGTAGTTTCCGATACCCAGATTCCGGTGGAGGCTTTCCTCAAATCTGGTGCCGCTGGGAATTTTCTCAGTCAGGCCTTTGTTGACAGGTACCAGATTCCCGTCCGTTGGCTGGTTGTCACCACAGTCTATGGTAGCACACTCCCCAATCCCATCCAGTTTATCACTGAGCCCTTGGAACTTGAAGTTGGTATTTTGCACTCCGAAACTATATCTCTGTTAGTGCTCCTTGCGGCAACCAGTGATTTACTATTAGGCCTGCCATGGCTCCATGATCACAATCCATCTTTGAACTGAAGTACTGGCGAGGTGACAAGTTGGGGTAATACATGCCACACTAGGGGTTTGCACCCGGTTCGTCCCATCCGTGCAGAATCCACAGCTCTCAAACTTTAGGGTTTTCCTGATTCTTATCAGGGGTTTAGGGATGTTTTTGATAAAAAGCAGGCTGAAAGTCTTCCACTACACCACCCGTATGATTGCCTTATAGAACTCATGCTTGGAACTACTCCACCCCGGGGAAGAGTTTATTTTCTGTTTCTTCCTGAGACTCATGCTATGGCTGAATAGATAAGGGACAATCTTACTAAAGGGTTTATTTGAAAGTCATCCTCCCCAGCCGGGGCTGGGTTTTTCTGGGTAGGACAATAAAAAAAATACAGCAGGGAAGAAGCTCAGGTCTTCATGTCAGGAAACTGCATAAGAACTACAGTGGATGCATAAGCCACCTTAATGGCCGTCCTTACATTCTTCTGTAAAATGTATCGATGCACCTTAGAATTCATTAGTCTTTTGATGATTCCAAGGCATCCTGACCATGAAGCAGCCCCAAAGCATGATGGCTCCTCCTGTATGCTTCACAGTTGGGATGAGCTTTTGGTGATGGTGGGCGTCATTCTTTCTCTGTCTAACATAGGGTAGTGCTTTTGTGCTAAAAAGTTCCACTTTTGTCTCATCTGTCCATAGAACATTTTTTACAGAAGCAACCTGGAATATCCAGGTGGTATTGACCAAACATGAGACTTGCTGCAATATTTTAGTGGCTTCCTTTGTGGTGTCCTTTAATTTCCTTTAACACCCCTCTTGTTCCATGTTTGTCTTATAGTCGACATAAGAACAATTTTAGTTTGTAGAATTTTTAGCATGTGCTTTATAAAAAGACAGAATCCAGGATAATCTTCCCTTCTTTAGAGGTTCTCCACCTAGATTTTTTAAAAGAAATATCTGATACTACAGCATAAAAAGAGAAATGGCACGGTGCAAATACTAACAAGCTGTTCTTCAACTTTGCTGTCATGAAGCTGAATCATGTATGACAATCTGTTTGCCAGGGATATATTCCAACCTCAGTCTTTCCAATAGGGTTGTCAAGCAGCACATCCTAATAGACAGTAGGGAAAATATATCAATATAACTACAGCACTCGTCTGGCATACTAGAAATTTAAAATACAGCATTCAGAATGAACACATATTTACTAAGGCCCTTTCTTTCAGATATGTGCATCATTTCTAATTAGTCTCAAAACAGTTGTCATAGACTCATAAAGAGGTTTACAAACACTAACACAAATTTACTAACATTTGGTATAACACAGATAAGTTTATAGCTTGTTTTAAGCTCCTGACCAGGCATGTGACATGTCACAGAAAATAGCACATGCAACAGAGATAGCTTCTTGCAGAATATGACCACCATGGCAAGCAGCTGATCACCAGGCGTTCCACTGCCCGGGGAAGCCATGTCCAGCCAAGCATTTCCTCTGCTGCATTAAAAGGATGTCAGATATATGTAATATAAGGATAGCACAAGTCCACTAGGATGGGATCTGCTTTTATAGAGCAGCTCTCTGCTTTTGCTCATAGAAGATTGGAAGTCACCCTGTGAGCTTTCACATGCCAAAAGTTTGTAAAAAGTGCAGTTGCTCTTTAAGTGGAGAAAATCGGTATCATTTTCATATGTAGATATTTTTCTGTTAGATTTTGTATGAATCCAACAAAGAAAAAAATTGTTGCATGCTCTATTGGATGTCATATGCATGAAGATGCTTCAAGGAGGGAATAACGACATACATATGTTGTCTGCTGTAGTCTATATGGCAGTGCACTAAAGCTGTGCCGTGTCATACAAAGAACTTGTGTGGCCATGTGCTGTGGTCATGAACCCTCAGAGTGTATTCATATGTTGTGGTAATACACAATAGTGTCCAGTCACAACTGCAGGTCTCTTACCCCAAACTCAAAAATCATAGGTTCACATCAGGCTGGGACGCTTGTGTGTATTATGGACAAATAAATGCTCCTATAATACACTTGTGTGAAACTGGCCTTAATCTGTGTTCAAACTTTGTTTTTTTGTTTGTGGCACAATATACAGTCCACAGTTATTGAAACAGCCAATAAGCATTTCACCTATAAGAAAGCAGGAAAAACAACGCTACTGGTTGTCCAAGCAAACCTTCAGAATAGCTGATAAAAGAAGAGCAGCAAAGGCGGCCAGCAACAAAGACGAAGTTCGGCAACTAAACGCCGATTTTCAGCGAGCGGCAAGGAAAGATAAGGAAATGGACTGGAATGAGCGTTGCAAACAACTCGAAGCAGAAGCCATGAAAGGCCATATGTGAGGCCTATTCTCACAGGTCAAGATGACGCGAAAAGCTTTATTGGCATGCAACAGCACAATCAAAGGCAAAAATAGGAAGGAACTGATTGACCAGTAGAGTATCAAGGACAGGTGGAGGGAATACTCAGAGGAACTATATGCCTGCAACCACATACCTGGACCATTGCATAAGGTGGAGCCTGTGGACTCGGAGCCGTCCATTATGGAGTCAGAAGTGGTTATGGCAATGAAACAACTATCCAAAAATAAAGCACCAGGCAAAGATAACATACCAGCAGAGCTATTGCTGCCAGTACCAGTGAAAACCATCACAGCGCTCTCCCAGGCGGTATTGGCATCCACACAACGGCCACAGAACTGGAAAAGATCTATCTTCATCCCGCTACCAAAGAAAGGCGACTCCCAGAATTACTCCAACTACCGAACATTAGCCCATATTCTGCATGCAAGCAAGATACTTCTCAAAATTATACAGGAAAGACTGAGATCAGTAATCGAAGCGGCACTCCCTGATGTGCAGGCAGGATTCCGGTAAGGACGCAGCACCATATTGCAAACCTGCGATGGACCATGGAAAAAGCTTGAGAATACCAAAAGAATATCTACATTTGCTTCATCGACTACATTAAGGCATTTGACTGCGTGACAAGCTATGGCCGGCCCTACAAAAGCAAGGCGTATCGGCACATCTAGTTGAGCTAATAAAATCACTTTATACTAATCAAGAAGCCACTGTGAGAACACAGTATGGGGGCACAGATTGGTTTGGCATTGGCAAAGGCGTCCAACAGGGCTGCATCTTCTTACCCTTCTTGTTTAACCTACATGCGAAAGTGATCATGCAAAAAATGGATCTAGACAAATTGGAAATCGGGGTGAAAATAGGCGAAAGAAACATCAATTAACTTGAGGCTGAAGGAGAGATGTAAAGGCTAGAGACCCAAAGCATCACATAAGATTCTAATCCAATGTATTGGAGGGTTTCAAGCATGGACTCCCAATTTACTCTATCAAATGCTTTATCACCATCTGTAGATAGTAAATATAATGGAAGAAATGTTATTTTGGTCTGGTGAATGAGGTTAATAGCTATAATGGTGTTGTCTCTTGAAGGGGAATAAGACCTACATGGTCCCTAGGTGTGATCTGTTAGAGAAAGGGGGAATAATGTGCTAGCCAATATCTTAGTAAAAAGTTTAAGATCTCTGTTTAAGAGGGATGTATGACAGTATCTTTGACAGTGGGTAAGGTTATTCACCTTTTTTGCTATGACTGTAATATGGGCTTTCAGAGTGTCTTTCAGAAGTGAGTTACCGGAAGCTGAGGAATTAAGGTAAGATTTGAGGAGAAATGGTTTCAGGGAAGATTTTGCAGTAAGAAAGGAAGAAGCCATCTGGGCCCAGGGTTTTTCTCAGTCGTGAATCTTTTATTGCAAGAGCGAGTTCTTCCTGTGTGATGGGGGCTGCATAGACAGAACTGCTTCCTGTGAGAGGTGGTCCATGCCTGAATTTTGAAGATAGGATTGTATCGAGATTCTTTGTGAAGCCCTTTCATCCTCTGACAGAAAGGGGGACAAGTTGTACAGGGAGTGGCAATAGTTCTGGAATGCTTCTGTGATCTGCTGGGGTAGGTGGTGGAATTGGCCTGATGAGGTAGAAATGCATAGGTGGTATGAACATATTTGCACTTTCCTTAAGGCTCTAGGACAGTGATGGCGAACCTTTTAGAGATCGAGTGCCCAAACCGCAACCTAAAACCCACTTATTTATCACAAAGTGCCAACACGTCGGGGGCGGGGCTTATCACGGCGTATGATTTTACCCCCGTCCTTCTAAAAAGGACCGGCCGCTTCAAAATTGACAGCATGCAGATTTTGACTGCTTTTAGATGCGGAAATGCTGCAGAACGTCCTCAGCGGAAATTTCTGTGGAAAATTCTGCAGCATTTCCGCATCCAAAAAGTAGTCAAAATCTGCACCCTATTTTGAAACAGCCCTGCCCATTTCCGCCACATGTAAACATACCCCAGCGGTAATAGTGACCCACCCCCAGCAGTAATAGTGACCCCCGCATCACAGCGGCCCCAGCGGTAATAGTGACCCCCCACAGCGATAATAGTGACCCCGACCACACAGCAGCCCCAGCGGTAATAGTGACCCCCACCCCCCAGCAGTAATAGTGACACTCCCCAGCAGCCCCAGGGTTAATAGTGACCCCCACCCCACAGCGGCCCCAGCGGTAATAGTGACCCCCACCCTACAGCTGCCCCAGCGGTAATAGTGACCCCCCACAGCGATAATAGTGACCTCCACCACACAATAGCCCCAGCGGTAATAGTGACCCCCCACAGCGATAATAGTGAGCCCCACCACACAGCAGCCCCAGCGGTAATAGTGACCCCCCCCAGCACCCCCAGCGATAATAGTGACCCCCACCCAGCAGTAATAGTGACCCCCACATCACAGCGGCCCCAGCGGTAATAGTGACCCCCACAGCGGCCCCAGCGGTGACAGTGACCCCCACAGCGGCCCCAGAGGTGATAGTGACCCCCACCCCGCAGCGGCCCCAGCAGTAATAGTGTCCCCCACCCCACAGCGATGATAGTGACCCCCCCAGCGGCCCCCAGTGCATTAGGGACACCCCCAGCAGCCCCCAGTGCATTAGGGACCCCCCCCAGCGGGCCCCCAGTGCAACAATGACACCCCCCAGCGGCCCCCCAGTGCAACAATGACAGACCTCAGCGGCCCCCCAGTGCAACAATGACAGACCTCAGCGGCCCCCCAGTGCAGTAGTGACACCCCACAGCGGCCCCCCAGTGCAGTAGTGACACCCCACAGCGGCCCCCCAGTGCAGTAGTGACACTCCACAGCGGCCCCCCAGTGCAGTAGTGACACCCCACAGCGGCCCCCCCAGTGCAGTAGTGACACCCCACAGTGGCCCCCCCAGTGCAGTAGTGACACCCCCCAGCAGCCCCCAGTGCAGTAGCGACACCCCCCAGCAGCCCCCAGTGCAGTAGCGACACCCTCCAGCGGCCCCCCAGTGCAGTAGTGACACCCCCCAGTGCAATAGTGACACCCCCCCAGCGGCCCCCCAGTGCAATAGTGACACTCCCCCAGCGGCCCCCCAGTGCAATAGTGACACTCCCCGAGCGGCCCCCCAGTGCAATAGTGACACTCCCCCAGCGGCCCCCCAGTGCAATAGTGACACTCCCCCAGCGGCCCCCCAGTGCAATAGTGACACCCCCCCAGCGGCCCCCCAGTGCAATAGTGACACCCCCCCTCAGCGGCCCCCCAGTGCAATAGTGACACCCCCCCAGCAGCCCCCCAGTGCAATAGTGACACCCCCCCCAGCGGCCCCCCAGTGCAATAGTGACACCCCCCCCAGCGGCCCCCCAGTGCAATAGTGACACCCCCCCCAGCGGCCCCCCAGTGCAATAGTGACACCCCCCCCCAGCGGCCCCCCAGTGCAATAGTGACACCCCCCCAGTGCAATAATGACACCCCCCCAGCGGTCCCCCAGTGCAATAGTGACACCCCCCCCAGCAGCCCCCCAGTGCAATAGTGACACCCCCCCAGCGGCCCCCCAGTGCAATAGTGACACCCCCCCAGCGGCCCCCCAGTGCAATAGTGACACCCCCCCCAGCGGCCCCCCAGTGCAATAGTGACACCCCCCCCCAGCGGCCCCCCAGTGCAATAGTGACACCCCCCCCCAGCAGCCCCCCAGTGCAATAATGACACCCCCCCAGCGGTCCCCCAGTGCAATAGTGACACCCCCCCAGCAGCCCCCCAGTGCAATAATGACACCCCCCCAGCGGCCCCCCATTGCAGTAGTGACACCCCCCAGCGGCCCCCCAGTGCAGTTGTGACACCCCACAGTGCCCTTCCCAAGACCCACATACTTACCCCCTCCTCCTCCCCCTTCTACTGGAAGCTGATGCTCCTCTTCTGGTCAGCATTGTCCGGCATGCATATTAACTTTTTCTTACCCACTTCTGCCTCAATAGGTAATTCCCAGTACCTGATTGGTTGTTTGGTAATCAGCCAAACCAAACAACCAATCAGATTACTGGGAATTGCTGATTGCTGCAAAAATGGGGAAGAAAGTGTTAATATGCTCCCGGCACACACTCTGACACACGCTGCTGGAAGCCTCCCCCCTCCCGGCGGAACCAAGTAGTAGGAGACGTCGGGGCAGGGGGGAGAGGGATTCCAGCTGCACGCTGAAGTCAGTGTGTGCCGGGATCAGTGCGGCTAGCAGTGCCGTTTGTGAATGCCGGCAGGGGAGCCGCGGCCCCTGGCTGGTATTCACAAGTGGTGAGCAGCCGATGGGGCGCATGCCAGCAGGGACAGCTCTGCGTGCCGCCTCTGGCACGCGTGCCATAGGTTCGCCACCACTGCTGTAGGAAGTCTGCGGTTAGGTTTAATGCCATATTTGAAGTAGCGTTGTCTGCATCTAGTGAGTGCCACTTTAGCCTGCTCCTCATCTGTGCCAGCTCAGCTCCCACTGCAGCATCTAAAGTGGATTTGTGAGTCATCTCTAAAGACCAATTTCGACGGGATGAATGTCGGGCAAACGATGCCCGACACTCGTCCCCGCACATACTCGCTCTTGTGGTGCTGCATGGGAGCTAACATTGCTGGCTCACAGCGGGGCGGCTGCAGGAGATTTCTCTCCTCACGCTCCCCCGCCCCTCTACATTGATTAAAGGGGTTGTCCCGCGCCGAAACGGGTTTTTTTTTTTTCAACAGCCCCCCCGTTCGGCGCAAGACAACCCCGATGCAGGGGTTAAACAAGAACACCGGACAGCGCTTACCTGAATCCCCGCGCTCCGGTGACTTCTTACTTACCTGCTGAAGATGGCCGCCGGGATCTTCTCCCTCGGTGGACCGCAGGGCTTCTGTGCGGTCCATTGCCGATTCCAGCCTCCTGATTGGCTGGAATCGGCACGTGACGGGGCGGAGCTACAAGGAGTCGCTCTCCGGCACGAGCGGCCCCATTCAGAAAAGAAGAAGACCCGGACTGCGCAAGCTCGTCTAATCTGGCGATTAGACGCCGAAAATTAGACGGCTCCATGGAAACGAGGACGCTAGCAACGGAAAAGGTAAGTGAAAAATTTCTGATAACTTCTGTATGGCTCATAATTAATGCAAAATGTACATTACAAAGTGCATTAATATGGCCATACAGAAGTGTATAGACCCACTTTGTTTCGCGGGACAACCCCTTTAACATAGCAGCCGTTCAGTACTGACTGTCTGCTATTTACACTGAACGATCAATGTTCAGCTCATCGTCCATTGTTTATGCTGCATAAATGATGGACAATGAGCTGAACTATGATCGTTCAGTGTAAATAGCTATGTTAAGTGAATGGAGAGGGGCCGGGGAGCATGAGGAGTGAAATCTCTTGCCGCCTCCCCCCCTGCTAGCCACTTTGTGAGGGAGCCAGCGATACTAGCTTCCGTGCAATAGCGTGGGAGCGAGTGTATGCGGGGATGAGTGTCAAGCATTGTTTTCCCGTCATCCATCCCGTCTAATTCGGCATTAAGGGTTGTATGCATCCCAAAAGATCTTTAAGATGTGCATTATGATCTTTTTAAATGCAGAAGCCTACGATAATTAGGGAACCTTGGATAACACATTTATGGTCCTCCCAAGCAGGTTAGAATCGGCAACATAAGTAGACTTGCAAGGTTTCTTGAATCTCTGTTTTTGTAAGGGGTTTTGTATGAGCGATTCATTAAGACGCCAATGCCTACTAAAAGTTGTTGGGGAAGAGAGTGGCATACTGATGGGGGCATGATCTGAGAAAGAGATATTGTCAATAGTCGCTGTTGAGAAAAGATATAAGCTCGAGTGTTGGAGAAAGAAGTAGTCTATCCTAGAGCAAGAATGTAGCATTCGCCAGACATCTACCAATTGATGTTCATGTAATATTTTGTGGACTCTGTGATATGTAGAAGTTCGTAAACTACTCATCCCTCGAGCAGAATCTATTACTGGGTCCAGAAGGATTTTCAAATCTCCACTTACAGTAGTATCAGGGTGCCCTAGTTGAACTCCCCAAGTCCTACAGGGCCTCCTCCAAAAAGGTTACCTGACCGGAATTGACTGACTAAAAGGAAGCGAAACTTGCAATCAGCATGTTCTTTTTTTTTTTTATAGAATTCAGGAATGAGGAGAAGCTGAGGCAGAACCAGAAGTGTATCTCTCAGGGGTTCCCAGGTCTGGCAGGTTGGGGAGAGCTGATCTCTTCATTACTGTTAGGAAGGGGGAAGACCTGAGGGATAGTTCAATCTGGTATCGAGACTGCAGGTGTGCCTAAAAAGATAAATGCTGGTTAGCGGACAGTTTATGTGCGTCAACGTTTTCGTAAGATAATATGAAATGTGTGACCCCATATGTAAGGGGCATCCGTTTTAGTTGCCTCTAAGAGAGGTCGCACAACCTTTCGCATATGGAGGGTGAGTTTAGAGACATCTGGTAGAATTATGATTTGAGTGCCATTAAAAGGTATAACGCCCAGCTCCCAAGCTCTGTGAAGGAGGTCCTATTTTTGTTTGTAGAAGTGTACTCTACAGATTAGGTGGTTAGGATTCCTATTTCTTAGGCCAGTTAGGCGATTAACCCTATTGAACTCAATGTCTATTTAATACTTTGCAAATACACTCCATAGCAGCAAGCGTATTTGCGCATGGGCCTGTCTGAAGATGCCCTAAAATGGCAGGGGTGAACTTTGCTGCAGATCCTCATCAAAAATCTGCACCAGAGATGTGGCTTGTGATCAAACTTCTGATGTACATTTTATGCTGCCCAAAATCTGCACCAATTCCGCGATATCTGAACATACTGTAAATCACACCAACATAATCCATAGCAGAGTCCTACATGCACAGACTATACAGGGAATATTGTGGACAGTTTGGGACAGCGGCACTCAAGAAGGATATATCAGAGCTTGAGCGGTTCAAAGACAGGCAAGTAAAGTGATAAATGCAATGGGTGGACTACAATACCCAGAGGGGTTATCAAAACTGAGGTTTAGTTCAGAAAAAAAAAAAAAGAGACACATGGGGAGGGACCATAAAAACCTCTTAAGTTAAACTTTCTTTGTGTGATTGTAGCATTGATATAAGTAAGTGATTGCATTATCAGAGCAAAATAATTATTTATAGTGGAAAACTGATCCATTGTAGGGAGGCTTTAGTACCCTAATGTACCACCTCTAGTTTGTGTAGTGGCCCAGAGTTAGCGGGGCCCCTCCATAAGTATGAATGTGTTTGTCTTGTGCCTTTGTATTGTCAGTGTCCTTAATGTGTATGCATTTGATGTGCATTGCACCTCTGAATGGGTTAACGTCTGGGTTATGTCTGGGAAGTGTATCTTGTTGTATGTCATGTGACCATGATATATATATATACTAGCTTACCCGTCGCGCGTTGCTGCGAAGACAGACAGACATACATTCGTTTTTATATATCTAGATAACAACCAATCACAGCGCAGCTTTTTTAGGTTACCTCAGTGGTATAATATATAACAACCAATCACAGCGCAGCTTTCATGTTACCTCAGCTTTATAATATATAACACCCAATCACAGGACAGCTTATATGTTACCTCAGCAGTATAAAATATAACAACCAATCACAGTGCAGCTTTCATGTTACGTCAGCGGTATAATATATAACAACCAATCACAGCGCAGCTTTCATGTTACGTCAGCAGTAAGAGAAATAACAACCAATCACAGCGCAACTTTTATTCTGCCTCAGCAATATAAAAAATAGCAACGAATCACAGTGCAGCATTCATTTTACCTCAGCAGTATAATATATAGCAACCAATCACAGCACAGCTTTTATTTTACCTCAGCATTCTCAATATCCAGGAATTGTCTTGTGATACGTTCGGCGGATGCATCATTTTGTAGTTGAACACGCATCCCGTTGCTCATAATGCCTTTTGCTTTTGTGCTTGAGATGGAAATCAAACAATCTTTGTCTGGGGGGGCATAACTGTCGACGACGCTCGCACACGCGCGCGCCACCTATCGTAGGATAGATGTACTATGCCAGTAATCTTCCCAGGAATGTACTCAACAACTTCCCATTAACTTTTCCTATTTATGACATAATCAATGCTCGTGCCAAATTTCAAGTTTCTATTACATCGGGAAGCGAGAAAATTCGATTCCGTACGTAAAATTCAGACGCCAATTGTTTTGCGCTTAAAATTGAATAATCGAGTTGGGACCCATTAACTTTTCCTATGTATGACATAATCAATGCTCGTGTCAAATTTCGAGTTTCTATTACATTGGGAAGCGAGAGAATTCGATTCCGTACGTAAAATTTGGACGCTAATTGTTTTGCGCATAGAATTGAATAATCGAGTTGGGACCGATTAGCTTTTCCTATTTATGACATATTCAATGCTCGTGCCAAATTTCGAGTTTCTATGACATTGGGAAGCGAGAAAATTCGATTCCGTACGTAAAATTTGGACGCTAATTCTTTGGCGCATAGAATTGAATAATCGAGTTGGGACCCATTAGCGTTTCCAATTTGTGACATATTCAATGCTCGTGCCAAATTTCAAGTTTCTATGTGAGAAAATTACATTCCGTACGTAAAATTTGGACGCTAATTCTTTGGCGCATAGAATTGAATAATCGAGTTGGGACCTATTAGCATTTCCTATTTATGACATAATCAATGCTCGTGCCAAATTTCAAGTTTCTATGTGAGAAAATTACATTCCGTACGTAAAATTTGGACGCTAATTCTTTTGCGCATAGAATTGAATAATCGAGTTGGGACCCATTAGCTTTTCCTATTTATGACATAATCAATGCTCCTGCCAAATTTCACGTTTCTATTACATTGGGAAGCGAGAGAATTCGATTCCGTACGTAAAATTTGGACGCTAATTCTTTTGCGCATAGAATTGAATAATCGAGTTGGGACCGATTAGCGTTTCCTATTTATGACATAATCAATGCTCGTGCCAAATTTCATGTTTCTACGACATTGGGAAGTGAGAGAATTAGTGGCAGTGATGGAAATCGAACGATCTACGTGGGTGGGGGGTGTAACTGTCGACGACGCACGCACGCGCGCCATTTATCGTAGGATAGTTGTACTATGCCTATCTTCCCAGGAGTGTACTCAACAACTTCCCAAAGTTTCATGGCGATCGGATGAATGGTGTAGTAGCGCATAAAGGACAAACACACACACAGACAGACAGACATACACGCATACATTCAATTTTATATATATAGATAGAGATATATATATTTATATATATGTGTGTTTGCAAAGGTGATATGTGAGTTCAGCTCTGGTCTGTTCTGGTCAGTTCTGCAAGGCAGTCTATAAGAGAGTCTAAAGGAGTGGATTCATCCTAATCTTAAATCTGAGCCTGTTTGGAGGAGAACTTTCATTGATTAGGAGAAAGTGTGCCTCATCCTACGAGGATCCCAGAAATAGAAAAGCCTGAAGGATGGCCTGATGTCTGCCCTGGGCTTCATTCACCCAGGCCCCCTTTGTGCTAATACGGAGTACTCAGAGAGTGAGATTAACCACCGGGAAGTGCAGAGTGTAATGCTAATCGTGAGTGTCGGGTGGTAGAGAGCAAGACAGAGAAAGATTGAGAATGAGAAGTGAGTTGCCGGGAGCAGAACCCCACCGATAACTGGGACTGTGGATTCTTCTGACCTTTTGAGTATCCTCCCTGTCACACCATTATTGATGGTTGTACCTGTATCAGCCTGATGTTATGAACTTTGGACTGTATTCAAATAAACTAGCACTACCGATCAATGGAATGAGAGGACTGGAATACCCAGAGAGTTTATCAAAATTGGGATTATTTGCCCTGGAAAAAAGATGGTTAAGAGGCAAAATAACTATGTATAAATACCTTACGGCAGTGGTCCCCAACCTTTTTGGCACCAGGGACCGGCTTCCAGCAAGACCATTTTTACAAGGCCCGGCAGGGTTGGGCGGGACATGGGCGGGGCTTTGGTTATATAGGGCGGGGTTATGAAAGGGGTTGGAGTTTAGTCCATTCTTATTTAATTATGACATTTAGAATGTCCTGGCAGTACACACATAAGGCAGTATATAATTTATCCCCCCCCCCCAGTAATAGACAGCCCCCACCCCTCAGTAATAGACAGTCCCCACCTCTCAGTAATTAGCAGCCCCTCCCCCTGTAAAAAGTAGCTCCCCCCAGTAATAAGTAGCCCCCCTCCCCCAGTAATAACCATCCCCCCAGTAATAAACAGGTCCCCCCCCGTAATAAGCAGGTCCCCCCCTGTAGTAAGCAGGTCCCCCCCCCGTAATAAGCAGGTCCCCCCCCTGTAATAAGCAGGTCCCCCCCCAGTAATAGGCAGGTCCCCCTCAATAATAGGCAGCCCCCCAGTAATTAGCAGCCCCTCCCCTGTAATAAGTAGCCCCCACCCCACCCCCCCAGTAATAAGCAGCCCCCACAGTAAGCAACCCCCCCCAGTAATAAGCAGGTCCCCCCCAGTAATAAGAAGTCCCCCCCAGTAATAGGCAGCCCCCCAGTAATAAGCAGCCCCCGAGTAGTAAGTAGTCCCCACCCCCCCAGTAATAGGCAGCCCAGCGTAATAGGCAGCCCCCTCCTGTAATAGGCAGCCCCCCCAAAAATAGGCAGCCCCTTCCCCTGTAATAAGTAGCCCCCACCCCCCCTGTAATAACCCCCCCTGTAATAACCCCCCCCAGTAATAGGCAGCCCCCCCAGTAATAGGCAGCCCCCCAGTAATAATTAGCCCCCACCCCCAGTAATAAGCAGCCCCCCCACAGTAATAGGCAGCCCCCCCAGTAATAGGCAGCCCACCCAGTAATAGGCAGCCCGCCCCAGTAATAGGCAGCCCCCCCCAGTAATAGGCAGCCCCCCCGTAAGCAACCCCCCCGTAAGCAACCCCCAGTAATAAGCAGGTCCCCCCCAAGTAATAGGCAGCCCCCCAGTAATAAGTAGCCCCCCCAGTAATAACCAGCCCCCCCACTAATAGGCAGCCCCCCTAGTAATAGGCAGCCCCTTCCCCTGTAATAGGTAGCCCCCACCCACCCCAGTAATAGGCAGCCCCCCCAATAATATGCAGCACCCCCCCCGTAATAGGCAGCCCCCCCCCCAGTAATAGGCAGCCCCCCAACCCATATACTTACCTCCTCCCTGCTGTCGCTCTCTGTCTGCTTGCCCTGAAGTCAGCCCGGAACGCTTACTCCCCAAGTCCTCTCCTGTGGAACTAATTAGCAGGGGACTCGGGGAGGAGAATCCTGGCTGCACAGACGTCAGTGTGCACCGGGATGAGCGCTATTACCAGCGGGGAGCTGCGGTGCCCCCGCTGGTAATCGCTTCAGTGGTGAGCGGCGTCCGCACGCCGCGGGCCACAAAACACAAGGCAGCGGGCTGGATTTGGCCCGCGGGCCTTGTGTTTAGAGCAAAATTTCCCAGCGGTGCCGCGGACCGGCGCTAAACATCCAACGGCCCAGTGGTTGGGGACCCCTGCCTTACGGGACAACATAATGATCTCTCCCATAACCTGTTTATACCCAGGACTGCAACGGTAACAAGAGGGCATCGTCTACGTCTAGAAGAAAGCAGGTTTCATCACCAACATAGAAGGCAGTTCTTTACTGTAAGAGTAGTAAGACTGTGAAACTCTCTGTCTGAGGAGGTGGTGATGGCAAAATCCATAGAGGAGTTTAAGAGGGGACTAGATGTCTTTCTAGAGCGCTATAATATTACAGGATATAGACATTAGGGTTGTTGATCTCAAATGTTGATCCGAGGATTACTCTGGCTGCCATTATGCAGTCAGGAAGGATTTTTTTCCCCTCCAAATTAGCTAAATTTGCTCACTGTTTTTTTCCCCTTCCTCTGGACCAACAATGAAGGGAGGGGGGTGGGTTGAAACAGGCTGAACTAGATGGACATTGTCTTCATTCAGCCTAACATACTATGTTACTATGTTCCTGGATTTACTTAGAAAATGATTCCTGTGTGTGTTGATTATTTTATTCCAACTTCTGGATTCACAGCTGAGGACGGAACGGTGGTGTCACGAGTGACAAAAAGGACTTTAAAGTAAACCGCAAATTGAATAGAAGATGTGATCTGAGTGGGAAGGGAAGCTCTTGTACCCTCATGTATTGCCTCTATCTTGGATACAACATATGATACTGGTGGGCATGGAGGGTCTAGTACCCTGTTGCACCGCCGCTAGCATGGATACAAGATGTGATACTGGGGGAATAGAGGCTCTAGTACCCTGTTGTACTACCTCTAGCTTGAATACAAGATGTGATACGGGTGGGCATGCAGGCTCTAGTACCCTGTTGTACCACCTCTAGCTTGGATACAAGATGTGATAAAGGCAGGCATGGAGCCTCTAGTACCCTATTGTACCATCTCTAGCTTGGATAGAAGATATAATGCGGGTGGGCATGGAGATTTTAGCACCCTATTGTACCGCCTCTTGCTTGGATACAAGATGTGATGCAAGTACTTGGACAAAAATGCAGTAATTAACCAGAGCTAGCATGGGTTTGTAACAGACAAGTCATGCCAGACAAATCTACTTTCCTCCTATGACAGAATCACCGACTGGGTGGATCAGGGAAATGCGTTGACTTTAGTAAAGCATTTGACAAAGTATCTCATATTATACTTATTGAAAAAAATAACCAAATATGGGATTGACAAGGCAACTGTTATGTGGATTCACAACTGGCTGAGTGATTGTACTCAAAGAGTGGTCATAAATGGTTGCACATCCGAGTGGAAGAATATATCAAGTGGGGTACCACAAGGCTCTGTCCTAGGCCCAGTGTTGTTCAACATTTTTATCAATGATCTGGAGGAGGGAATTGATGGGAAACTAATCAAATTTGCAGATGACACAAAGCTAAGAGGGATAGCTAACACTACGGAAGAGAGAGTATTCAAAAAGATCTAGAAAAGCTTGAACAGTGGGCGGCGACTAACAGAATGGTATTTAACAAGGAGAAATGCAAAGTCCTACATCTGGGCAAGAAAAATGAAAAAAAAAGCACATACAGAATGCGTGGAATTGGGCTAAGCAGCACATGTGAAAAATACTTGGGTATACCAATAGATCATAGACTGAACATGAGTTTGCAATGTGATGCAGCAGCCAAAAAGGCAAACACAAATCTGTGATGTATTAAGAGAAGCATAGAGTCTAGATCGCGTGAGGTAATTATCCCCCTCTACTCTTCCATAGTCACACCTCATCTGGAATACTGTGTCCAGTTCTGGGCACCCCACTTTAAGAAAGACATAGACAAACTGGAGCAAGTTCAGAGAAGAGTTACCAAGATGGTGAGCAGTCTGCAAATCATGACCTATGAAGAACAGTTAAGGGATCTGGGAATGTTTAGCTTGCAAAAAAGAAGGCTGTGAGGAGACTTAATAGCTGTCTAAAAATATCTGAAGGGCTGTCACAGTGTAGAGGGATCAGCCCTGTTCTTATTTGCACAAGCAAAGACTAGAAGCAATGGGATGAAACTGAAAGGGAGGAGACACAAATTAGATATTAGAAAAAACTTTCTGACAGTGAGGGTGATCAATGAGTGGAACAGGTTACCACGGGAGGCGGTGAGTTCTTCTTCAATGGAAGTGTTCAAACAAAGGCTGGACAAATATCTCTCTGCGATGATTTAGTGAATCTTGCACTGAGCAAGGGGTTGGACCAGAAGACCCTGGATGTCCCTTCCAACTCTACCATTCTATGATTCTATGATACTGGCAGGCATAGAGGTTCTTTATGATATTCTGCAGCATATTGGTCCCCATTTGCTGTAACTGAGCTTCTAGATCGTCCAAACTTATAGGCTGTGGAAGTTGGTTTCCCAGAGAGTTCCATATATGTTCTATTGGTAATAAATCTGGCGACCGGGCAGCCACGGAAGTATGACAATGTTGTGGAGGCTTCCTGTGACCTCCTTGTTTGTGCGGCCGAGCATTATCCTAATAGAAAATATACAGGAGATCTAAAACTTATACCAGCTATACATGTCTAATTATATACAGGAGATATGAGGTCTCTGTAGCCCTATCTTGTGCATGTTCTCACATAGCATCTCCCATTGTTTTCAATGGGGCTGGTGGCAGCAACACACCAAGTGCCAGGTGCAAGCAATGCGATTGTTAGCCGTGGTGGAGGATCGCTTCTTCCCCAGAGTGATGCAAGACATTTTTGATATAAAAATGCCTTGCATCCGTGGCAAAAATTCAGGCTGGCGAGTGCGATATTGGGCTGTGATTCACAGCCCCATATTGAACTCTTCCATGTGAAATTAGCCTAAAGGGCTAGAAACAAATTTTTAAGTAGTCCAGGAAATAAGTAGTGTTTGGAAAGCTTATGCCAAGGGGCTAGATTACGTATGTAAATTCGATTTGTAGCTATATGCAGCACGGTATAGGTATGGGTACCGGTACAGGTGGGGGGGACCTTTTGCACCCGAGCCCCTAAGCCTTTAGTTTTACCCCTATTCAGAAGGGTCAATGGTCCAGGGATTATTCCGATTGCTAGATTGAAGTCAGAAAAGAAAATTAGTTTCTACCTCATTGGGGTTTTTTTTTACCTTTCTCTGGGTCACCATTGAAAGGTAATAGATTGAACTGGATGGGCCTATGTGTTTTTTCATTCAGCCTTTCATACCATGTTACTACACCAGTATTAGGAGTGTCTGGAGAAGTTGTCTACAGCACATGTCCCTTCAGACACAAGTGCCTTCCGTGTTACTGCTGCTGACGCAATCTAATCAGGAAATGTAGGACATGGATCAGCTTTTCATGCATAAAGATTCGTAAGAAGAGCCAGAGGCAGCTTGTTGTCAGCGGCCGCAGCTCTCCGTCCTCTGATCCGGGGCTGCAGTTCCACTCCGGGTTTTCCATTCCTCTCACTCAGTTTACAGGAGCGCATTGATCTATACAGCAGTGAAATGAAATCCCTCCGCCCTTCAGTTTACTGCAAAGTGAGATTATGCTGCAAAGCCTCTAACACAGCCTTTTTCTATTATTTAGGTGTTACATGTAGGTTTGTGTGCGAGTGCTAAATTCCTCGCATTTCCAAAGCCATAACGAGTGTGATACCGCAGCAAGCAAGAGGCACTACATTATATGAATGTGACCTTCTCTGGTAATGCTCAGCATTCTTGTGCTTTGAGCAGTCGATGAGCTGTTCTCGGAGCCATCCAACCCCCCACCCCCCGCTTGTTTTTCTTCCCACACTGGTGAAAAAAATAAAGCTGAGGGAATGAATTCTGAAGAGCAATACTTCTATTTCTTCCCTTTCTCCTTGCTTGCTAACCGCCTTCACTTTACTTTTAACTGTTCGAAATATGTAGCTTTGAATAAAAAAAGAAAAGTTTTATTTTTTTTCCATACTACATGGTCATACACAGCACAGGAAGGGTTATTGGGTCTGACGTCACTGGTTTTAAAAAAATCCACTTTATTGTCCTCCTCTCTGGTGGTATAAATAGAAAAAAACATTTTTTCCTAGGAGTGAATGGTGCAAAAGAGCCATAAGTCAGGTGGATGGTGGGATGCGAGGAAGGGGACAAGAAAGACACGAGTAGTGATTAAAGGGATATAAGGGAATAGCGCAGGGGGCTAATAGCGCAGGGGGCTGCGATCGCTCTCAATGATATCCTGCTCGAGTTGGGGAATAAAAAAAATTAATGAATGCATGAAAAGCCTTTTGATCTTCTGAGTCGGTGAGGTTCGGTCGTGGCTGCCCTGAAGGTTAGCTGCAAATCCTGGCTGATCTGAAATTCGATCAGTAGAGGGGGCCGAGGAAGCAAGTGAGGAGGAAAATCAATGTGAAAGAGCAGACTGCATAGGAAATCCTGGGAGAAGAAACTGTGATTTCAGCCTAGGCTCAGTCCTGGAGAAATGTGCTGTGTTGACAATCATTACACGCCCTGTGCAGCAAAGCAAAAATATAGGAGCCACAAAAGACTTGGCAAGCTATTTTGTTTTGGTTTCAAGAGGAGAGCGATGCAATCAGCGGCAGTGACAGAGTGTACTCTTATTTATCAGCCTGATCTGTTCACTTCCAGCAAGCTCACAGCATTTTGCAAGTGGCAATTAGCTGAAAAACTTAACCCTTCTCTAACGAAAGCGTAGTATTGTGTGCGATACAATCTGTTTTCTCTCGTGCTGCTAACAATTAGTTAAGATTTAACTTTCCCTTTGTAAGAAACTTTGTTTCTGTGGGTTGAGAAAACAGCCTCCAATGTCATGGGCAGGTCTCTAATAAACCAGTTCTTCCAGCCTCTCCTTCAGTATTGCAGATGGATGGCTGACTTCTAGATAAACAGTTTCCGGTATGCGGCCAAGTAGAGATCGCAGTCTTCTTGTGGTTAAAGCCAAATGTTTGAGAATGAAAATGTACTGGATTCTATTGCCCTGTTGAGGTCACGGACGCTAAGGGCTCCTTCACACGGGCATATTTGTGCACATACTTGCGTGCAAAAAATTTGAACATGCAATACGCAGAGAATAGAGCCCATTGATTGTAAAGGCAATCCAAGTGTATGCGAAAAAAAAGTTTCTCCACGCCACAGGGTACATGGAAAGGTTATAATAACTGACTATAATAACTAATGTGTATATACTAAGGAAAATCTACGTCACCACTATGTGGATATACTGAGGAGAATCTACCTCACCTCTATGTGTATATGTTGAATAGTGATGAGCGAACGTACTCGTTTAGGGCTATTTCGCAATCGAGCATCGCTTTTTTCGAGTAACTGCCTACTCGGGTGAAAAGATTCGGGGGGCGCCGGGGGGCAGCGTGGTGGAGCGGGGGGTAGCAATGGGGAACAGGGGGGGGCTCTCTCCCCCCCCACTCCCCTCTGCAACCCCCCGCTCACCCCCAGCGCCCCCCGAATCTTTTCGCTCGAGTAGGCAGTTACTCGAAAAAAACGATGCTCGATTGCGAAATAGCCCTAAACGAGTACGTTCGCTCATCACTAATGTTGAAGGCAATCCAATGCTCCTCTATGTGCATACATAGTGAAGAGAATCTACACAACCTCTATGTGTATATATAATGAAGAGAATCTACCCCACCTCTATGCGTACATACTGAGGAAAATATAACTGACCTCTATGTGTATATACTGAGGGTTATCTAATACTTCTCTATGTGTATATAATGAAATGAATCTACCTCACCTCTATGTAAATACCGAGCAGAATCTACCTCAAACCTATGTGTATATACTGAGGAGAATCTACCCAACCTTTATGTGTATATATTGAGAAGAATCTACCTCAACTCTATGTGTATATACTTAGGAGAATGTACCTCAACTCTATGTGAATATACTGGGTAGACTATAACTAACCTCTGTGTATATACTGAGGAGAATCTATCTAACCTCTATGTGTATATATTGAGGAACATCTACCTTAACTCTATGTGTATATACTTAGGAGACTGTACCTCAACTCTTTGTGAATATACTGGGTAGAATATAACTGACCTGTATATGTATATACTGAAGAGAATCTACCTTACCCTTATGTATATAGACTGAGGAGAAACTACCTCAGCTCTATATGTATATTCTTAGGAGAATGTACCTCACCTCTTTGTGTATATATTGAGGAGAATTTACCTCATAACTTAATGTGTATATACTGAGGAGAATCTACCTAACTCCTATGTGTATATACTGAGGAGAATCTACCTCACATCTATGTGATTATACTGAGGGGAATGTAACTAACATCTATGTGTATACAGAGGAATTTATTATTCACTTCCGTGTGTGTATATGCTGAGGAGAATCTACCTCACCTCTATGTGTATATACTGAGGAGAATCTACCTCAACTCTGTGTGTATATACTGAGAAGCATATGACTGAACTCTATATGCATATGCTGAGGAGAATCTAATGCTCCTCTATGTCAATATACTGAGGAAAAACTACCTCACATCTATGTGATTATACTGAGGGGAATATAACTAACCTCTATGTGTATACAGAGGAGTTTATTATTCACTTCCATGTGTATATGCTGAGGAGAATCTACCTCACCTCTATGTGTATATACTGAGAAGAATCTACCTCACCTCTATGTGTATATACTGAGGAGAATTTACCTCAGCTCAATGTGTATATACTGATGAGACTATAACTGACCTCTATATGTATATACTGAGGAGAATTTACCTCACGACTTTGTGTATATACTGAGGAGATATACTGAGGGGTATCTAATGCTCCAGTATGTGTATATATTGAAAAGAATCAACCTCACCTCTATGTGTATAAAATAAGGAGAATCTACCTCACCTTTATGTACATATATAGTGAAGAGAATCTAACCCACCTCTATATGTATATATGGTGAAGAGAATCAACCGCACCTCTATGTGTATATAGTAAGGAGAATATAACTGACCTCTATGTGTAGAAACTGAAGAGAATCTACCTCACCTCTATGTGTATATACAGAGAAAATTTTTCCTGACTCCCTATGTGCATATACCGAGGGGAAACTACCTTAACTCTATGTGTATATACTGAGGAGAATATAGCTGACCTCTATATGTATACACTGAGGAGAATCTAAGGTTCCTCTCTGTGTATTTAATGAGAAGAATCTACCTCACCTCTGCGTGCATATATAATACTAGCTGATATACCCGGCTTCGCCCGAGTTAATTTGGTACTGGTACACGGAAAATCTTATGAAGTCGTGGTTACTTTAGAGATACCGGGGAAAAACATATGTTCACCATTTTGCATAGTTCTCTGCATTACCCAGGAAACACCACGGGGAGGTAACCATGCGACGTTTCCTTTATATAAAATGACATCAGGAAGTAAGAGAATTAGATTCCATACGTAAAATTTGGACGGTAATTCTTTCGCACTTAGAATTGAACAATCGAGTTGGGACCCATTAACTTTTCCTATTTATGACATAATCAATGCCCGTTCCAAAAGACTGGCGATGTCGCAGCGATATCCCAGCGATTTTGGGATATCTGCCTGCGTTTTTCTCGCACTGCGATGCGAGACTTTAACTTTAGAATCGCATTGCAGTGGAGAAAAAAAACGCCAGTGGGTGGGAGCCCTCACTTTTCCTATTTATGACATATTCAATGGTTATGGCAAATTTCATGTTTCTATGACATTGGGAAGTGAGAGATTTAGATTATGTACGTGAAATTTTGACGCTAATTCTTTTGCGCTAGAATTAAATAATCGAGTTGGGACCCATTAACTTTTCCTATTCTTGACATAATCAATGCTTGTGCCAAATTTCCCATTTCTATGACACCGGAAAGTGAGAAAATTACATTCCGTATGTAAAATGTGGATGCTAATTCTTTTGCACATAGAATTGAATAATCTAGTTGGGACCTATTAGCTTTTCCTATTTATGACATAATCAATGCTCGTGCCAAATTTCATGTTTCTATGACAACGGAAAGTGAGAAAATTACATTCTGTACGTAAAATTTGGACGCTAATTCTTTTGCGCATAGAATTGAATAATCGATTTGAGACTCATTAGGTTTTCCTATTTATAACAAAATCAATGCTCGTGCCAAATTTCACGTTTTTATGACACCTGAAAGTGAGAAAATTACATTCCGTACGTAAAATTTGGACGCTAATTCTTTTGTGCATAGAATTGAATAATCGAGTTGGGACCCATTAGCTTTTCCTGTTTATGACATAATCAATGCTCGTGCCAAATTTCACGTTTCTATGACACCGGGAAGTGAGAAAAATACATTCCGTACGTAAAATTTGAACGCTAATTCTTTTGCACATAGAATTGAATGATCGAGTTGGGACCCATTAGTTTTTCCTATTTATGACATAATCAATGCTCCTGCCAAATTTCGAGTTTCTATGACACCGGGAAGTGAGAGAATTAGATTCTGTACGTAAAATTTGGACGCTAATTCTTTGACGCTTAGAAT
This sequence comes from Eleutherodactylus coqui, assembly GCF_035609145.1. Taxonomy (NCBI): domain Eukaryota; kingdom Metazoa; phylum Chordata; class Amphibia; order Anura; family Eleutherodactylidae; genus Eleutherodactylus; species Eleutherodactylus coqui. The sequence goes on along the minus strand of NC_089839.1, from coordinate 130,643,709 downwards.
TGAATAATCAAGTTGGGACTGATTAACTTTTCTTATTTATGACATATTCAATGCCCGTGTGAAATTTTAAGTTTCTATGACATTGGGAAGTGATTTAGATTATAAACGTTAAATTTCAACGCTAATTCTTTTGCGCTAGTATTGAATAATCGAGTTGGGACCCAAATACTTTTACTATTTTGGAGATAATCTATGCTTGTGTGAAAATTCATGTTTCTACGACATTGGGAAGTTGGAGAACTTTTGGCAAGTCAGTCAGTCAGTGAGTGAGTCAGTCAGTGAGTCAGTGAGGGCTTTCGTCTTTATATATATATAGATAGAGAATCTACCCCACCATTATGTGCATATATAGTGAAGAGAATCTAACCCAACTCTGTGTATATACTGAGGAGAATATAACTGACCTGTATGTGTATATACTGAGGGTTATCCAACGCTCCACTATGTGTATATATTGAAGAGAATCTACCTAACCTCTATGTGTATATACTGAGGAGAATCTAATGTTCCTCTTTGTGTATATACTGAGGAGAATCTAATGTTCCTCTTTGTGTATATACTAAGGAGAATCTAATGTCCCTCTAAGTGTATATACTGAGGAGAATTTGTCACCTTTGTATACATGTAGAGGAAAATGTTATTCACATCTATGTATATATATTGAGGAGACTCTACCTCACCTCTATATGTATTTACTGAGGAGAATCTAATGCTCCTCTAATTGTATATACTGAGGAGAATTCAAGTAATCTCTATGTGTATACAGAGGAAAATATTATTCACTTCTATGTGTATATACTGAGAAGAATCTACTCAAACTCTATGTGTATATACTGAGAATATAAAGTTTCTCTATGTGCATATACTGAGGAGAATCTACATCACCTCTATGTACATATTAGGTGAAGAGAATCTAACCCACCTCTATGTATATATATAAAGCCGAAAGCCCTCACTGACTCACTGACTCACTGACTCACTGACTCACTGACTGACTCGCCAAAAGTTCTCCAACTTCCCGATGTCGTAGAAACATGAAATTTGGCAGAAGCATAGATTATCTCCAAAATAGGAAAAGTAATTGGGTCCCAACTCGATTATTCAATTCTAGCGCAAAAGAATTGGCATCGAAATTTAACGTACGTAATGTAAATCTCTCAGTTCTCAATGTCATAGAAACGTGAAATTTGGCACGAGCATTGATTATGTCATAAATAGGAAAAGTTAATGGGTCCCAACTCGATTATTCAATTCTATGCGCAAAAGAATTAGCGTCCAAATTTTACGTGCAGAATGTATTTTTCTCACTTTCCGGTGTCATAAAAACGTGAAATTTGGCACGAGCATTGATTTATGTCATAAATAGTAAAAGCTAATGGGTCCCAACTCGATTATTCAATTATATGCACAAAAGAATTAACGTCCAAATTTTACGTGCGGAATGTAATTTTCTCACTTTCCGGTGTCATAGAAACGTGAAATTTGGCACAAGCATTGATTATGTCATAAATAGGAAATGTGTATGGGTCCCAACTCCATTATTCAATTCTATGCGCAAAAGAATTAGCGTCCAAATTTTACGTACAGAATGTAATTTTCTCACTTTCCGGTGTCATAGAAATGTAAAATTTGGCACGAATATTGATTATGTCATAAATAGGAAAAGCTAATGGGTCCCAACTCGATTATTCAATTCTATGCGCAAAAGAATTAGCGTCCAAATTTTACGTGCGTAATGTAATTTCTTCACTTTCCGGTGTCATAGAAACAGGAAATTTGGCACGAGCATTGATTATGTCATAAATAGTAAAAGCTAATGGGTCCCAACTCCATTATTCAATTCCATGCGCAAAAGAATTAGCGTCCAAATTTTACGTCCGGAATGTAATTTTCTCACTTTCCGGTGTCATAGAAACGGGAAATTTGGCACGAGCATTGATTATGTCATAAATAGGAAAAGCTAGTGGGTCCCAACCTGATTATTCAATTCTAGCCTCAAAGAATTGGCGTCAAAATTTTACGTGCGGAATGTAATTTTTTCACTTTCCGGTGTCATAGAAACGTGAAATTTGGCAAGAGTATTGATTATGTCATAAGTAGGAAAAGTTAATGGGTCCCAACTAGATTATTCAATTCTACGCACAAAAGAATTAGCGTCCAAATTTTACGTGCGTAATGTAATTTCTTCACTTTCCGGTGTCATAGAAACAGGAAATTTGGCACGAGCATTGATTATGTCATAAATAGTAAAAGCTAATAGGTCCCAACTAGATTATTCAATTCTATGCGCAAAAGAATTAGCGTCCAAATTTTACGTACGGAATCTAATTTTCTGACTTTCGGGTGTCATAGAAACGTGAAATTTGGCACGAGCATTGATTATGTCATAAATAGGAAAAGTTCATAGGTCCCAACTCAATTATTCAATTCTAGCGCAAAAGAATTGGCGTCGAAATTTTACGTGCGGAATCTAATTTTCTCACTTTCCAGTGTCATAGAAACGTGAAATTTGGCACGAGCATTAATTATTTCATAAATAGGAAAAGTTCATAGGTCCTAACTCCATTATTCAATTCTATGCGCAAAAGAATTAGCGTCCAAATTTTCTGTGCGGAATGTAATTTTCTCACTTTCCGGTGTCATACAAACGGGAAATTTGGCACGAGCATTCATTATGTCATAAATAGGAAAAGCTAATGAGTCCCAACTCCATTATTCAATTCTATGCGCAAAAGAATTAGCGTCCAAATCTTCTGTGCGGAATGTAATTTTTTTCACTTTCCGGTGTCACAGAAACGTGAAATTTGGCAAGAGTATTGATTATGTCATAAATAGGAAAAGTTAATGGGTCCCAACTCGATTATTCAATTCTACGCACAAAAGAATTAGCGTCCAAATTTTACGTGCGCAATGTAATTTCTTCACTTTCCGGTGTCATAGAAACAGGAAATTTGGCACGAGCATTGAGTATGTCATAAATAGTAAAAGCTAATAGGTCCCAACTAGATTATTCAATTCTATGCTCAAAAGAATTAGCGTCCAAATTTTACGTACGGAATCTAATTTTCTCACTTTCCGGTGTCATAGAAACGTGAAATTTGGCACGAGCATTGATTATGTCATAAATAGGAAAAGTTCATAGGTCCTAACTCCATTATTCAATTCTATGCGCAAAAGAATTAGCGTCCAAATTTTCTGTGCGGAATGTAATTTTCTCCCATTTCGGTGTCATAGAAATGGGAAATTTGGCACGAGCATTGATTATGTCATAAATAGGAAAAGCTAATGGGTCCCAACTCGATTATTCAATTCTATGCATAAAAGAATTAGCGTCCAAATTTTACGTACATAATCTAAATCTCTCACTTCCCAATGTCATAGAAACATGAAATTTAGCAAGAGCATTGATTGTGTCATAAATATGAAAAAATAATGGGTCCCAACTCGATTATTCAATTCTATGCACAAAAGAATTAGCGTCCAAATTTTATATACGGAATGTAATTTTCTCACTTTCTGGTGTCATAGAAACGTGAAATTTGGCAGAAGCATTGATTATGTCATAAATAGGAAAAGCTAACAGGTCCCAACTCGATTATTCAATTCTATGCGCAAAAGAATTAGCGTCCAAATTTTACGTACGGAATGTAATTTTCTCACTTTCCGGTGTCATAGAAACGTGAAATTTGGCATGAGCATTGATTATGTCATAAATAGGAAAAGCTAATGGGTCCCAACTCGATTATTCAATTCTATGTGCAAAAGAATTAGCGTCCAAATTTTACGTACGGAATGCATTTTTCTCACTTTACCAATGTCATACAAACGTGAAATTTGGCACGAGCGTTGATTATGTCACAAATAGAAAAAGCTAATGGGTTCCAACTCGATTATTCAATTCTATGCGCAAAAGAATTAGCGTCCAAATTTTATGTACGGAATGTAATTTTTTCACTTTCCGGTGTCATAGAAGCGTGAAATCTGGCACAAGCATTGATTATGTCATAAATAGGAAAAGCTAATGAGTCCCAACTCGATTATTCAATTCTATGCGAAAAAGAATTAGCGCCCAAATTTTACGCACGGAATGTAATTTTCTAACTTTCTGGTGTCATAGAAGCGTGAAATCTGGCACAAGCATTGATTATGTCATAAATAGAAAAAGCTAATGGGTCCCAAATCGATTATTCAATTCTATGCGCAAGTGAATTAGCGTTAAAAATTTTACGTACGGAATGTAATTTTCTCACTTTCCGGTGTCATAGAAACGTGAAATTTGGCACAAGCATTGATTATGTCATAAATAGGAAAAGCTAATGGGTCCCAACTCGATTATTCAATTCTATGCGCAAAAGAATTAGCGTCCAAACTTTACGAACGGAATGTAATTTTCTCACTTTCCGGTGTCATAGAAACGTGAAATTTGGCATGAGCATTGATTATTTCATAAATAGGAAAAGCTAATGGGTCCCAACTTGATTATTCAATTCTATGCGCAAAAGAATTAGCGTCCAAATTTTACGTACGGAATAAAATTTTCTCACTTTCCGGTGTCATAGAAATGTGAGATTTGGCACGAGCATTGATTATGTCATAAATAGGAAAAGCTAATGATTCCCAACTCGATTATTCAATTCTATGCGCAAAAGAATTAGCGTCCAAATTTTACTTACGGAATGTAATTTTCTCACTTTCTGGTGTCATAGAAACGTGAAATTTGGCACAAGCATTGATTATGTCATAAATAGGAAAAGCTAATGATTCCCAACTCGATTATTCAATTCTATGCGCAAAAGAATTAGCGTCCAAATTTTACGTAGCTGGGTGCGTCTGATTTTTACAGGTTGCACACGCAGCCGACACGTGTCCACCGCCCTTAGGACGGACAGAGGCAGGACAAATAGAATTATTTTCCGTTTTTTTGCACCAAAAGGCAGCACTGCGTATATTCTATGAACATGAGAAGTTTAATAACTGTGCTGTTTTCCTGCTAATGTGTCACAGAACGTGAGGGTAGCAGAGTTATTAACTGTGGCAGAGCAGGTATTTTTTTTCCCAATTAAGGAAAGCAAATGGCGAAGCCAGGAGTAAAACGTAGCTGGGTGCGTCTGATTTTTAAAGGTTGCACACGCAGCCGACACGTGTCCACCGCCCTTAGGACGGACAGAGGCAGGACAAATAGAATTATTTTCCGTTTTTTTGCACCAAAAGGCAGCACTGCGTATATTCTATGAACATGAGAAGTTTAATAACTGTGCTGTTTTCCTGCTAATGTGTCACAGAACGTGAGGGTAGCAGAGTTATTAACTGTGGCAGAGCAGGTATTTTTTTTTCCCAATTAAAGGGGTTGTCCCGAGGCAGCAAGTGGGTCTATACACTTCTGCATGGCCATAATAATGCACTTTGTAATGTACATTGTGCATTAATTATGAGCCATACAGAAGTTATAAAAAGTTTTATACTTACCTGCTCCGTTGCTGGCGTCCTCGTCTCCATGGTGCCGACTAATTTTCGCCCTCCGATGGCCAAATTAGCCGCGCTTGCGCAGTCCGGGTCTTCTCCTCTTCTCTATGGGGCTCCGTGTAGCTCCGTGTAGCTCCGCCCCGTCACGTGCCGATTCCAGCCAATCAGGAGGCTGGAATCGGCAATGGACCGCACAGAAGCCCTGCGGTCCATGAAGACAGAGGATCCCGGCGGCCATCTTCAGCAGGTGAGTATGAAGACGCCGGACCGCCGGGATTCAGGTAAGCGCTGTGCGGGTGGGTTTTTTAACCCCTGCATCGGGGTTGTCTCGCGCCGAACGGGGGGGGGGTTTAAAAAAAAAAAAAACCCGTTTCGGCGCGGGACATCTCCTTTAAGGAAAGCAAATGGCAAAGCCAGGAGTAAAACGTAGCTGGGTGCGTCTGATTTTTAAAGGTTGCACACGCAGCCGACACGTGTCCACCGCCCTTAGGACGGACAGAGGCAGGACAAATAGAATTATTTTCACTTGTTTTACAAGCAAAAGGCAGCACTGCGTATATTCAATGAATAATAACTGTGTTGTGGCCCTGCCTATACAATTCTTTCCCTGCAGTATCAATGGAGGGTGCAATGCTCTGCAGAGGCGATTTTGAGAAGCAAAAAAAAATGCAGCACAGCTAACAGCAGCCTGGACAGTACTGCACACGGTTAAATATGGCCCTAGAAAGGACCGTTGAGGTTCTTGAAGGCTACACTCACTCCTAACACTCTCCCTGCCTATGCAGCACTTCTGTCCCTAATGCCGGGTGCAACGCTCTGCAGAGCCGATTTTGAGAAAAAAAAAAATTGCCACTGCTAACAGCAGCCAACACACAGCTATCAGTGGCCCTAATAAGGACCTTTGGGGGGTCTTGAAGCCTACACTAACTACCAATTCTTTCCCTACAGCAGCTCCGGTACAAACAGCACTGTCCCTCATCTAACTCACACGGCATCTGAGGCGAACCACGGGAGGGGCCGACTTTTATGTTCGGGTGACACCTGATCTTCCCAGCCACTCACAGCAGGGGGGTGGTATAGGGCTTGAACGTCACAGGGGGAAGTTGTAATGCCTTCCCTGTCTTTCAATTGGCCAAAAAAACGCGCTAACGTCTCAGGGAAGGAAGTGAAAGTAACCAGAACACCGCATGGTGTTCGTTACGAATAACGAACATCCCGAACACCCTAATATTCGCACGAATATCAAGCTCGGAAGAACACGTTCGCTCATCTCTAGTCCCAACTCGATTATTGAATTCTATGGGCAAAAGAATTAGCGTCCAAATTTTACGTACGGAAAGTAATTTTCTCACTTTCTGGTGTCATAGAAACGTGAAATATGGCACCAGCATTGATTATGTCATAAATAGGAAAAGCTAATAGGTCCCAACTCAATTATTCAATTCTATGCGCAAAAGAATTAGCGTCCAAATTTTACGTACGGGATGTATTTTTCTCACTTTCCGGTGTCATAGAAACGTGAAATTTGGCATGAGCATTGATTAGTTCATAAATAGGAAAAGCTAATGGGTTCCAACTGGATTATTCAATTCTATGCGCCAAAGAATTAGCGTCCAAATTGTACGTACGGAATGTAATTTTCTCACTTTCCGGTGTCATAGAAACGTGAAATTTGGCATGAGCATTGATTAGTTCATAAATAGGAAAAGCTAATGGGTTCCAACTGGATTATTCAATTCTATGCGCCAAAGAATTAGCGTCCAAATTGTACGTACGGAATGTAATTTTCTCACTTTCCGGTGTCATAGAAGCGTGAAATTTGGCACAAGCATTGATTATGTCATAAAAAGGAAAAGCTAATGGGTCCCAACTCGATTATTCAATTCTATGTGCAAAAGAATTAGCGTCCAATTTTACGTACGGGATGTATTTTTCTCACTTTCCGGTGTCATAGAAACGTGAAATTTGGCACGAGCATTGATTATGTCATAAATAGGAAAAGCTAATGGGTCCCAACTCGATTATTCAATTCTGTGCGCAAAAGAATTAGCGTCCAAATTGTACGTACGGAATGTAATTTTCTCACTTCCCGATGTCATAGAGGCTTGAAATTTAGCACGAGCATTGATTATGTCATAAATAGGAAAAGTTAATGGGTCCCAACTCGTTTATTCAATTCTATGCGCAAAAGAATTAGCGCCCAAATTTTACATACGGAAAGTAATTTTCTCACTTTCCGGTGTGATAGAAACGTGAAATTTGGCATGAGCATTGATTATTTCATAAATAGGAAAAGCTAATGGGTCCTAACTCGATTATTCAATTCTATGCGCAAAAGAATTAGCGTCCAAATTTTACGTACGGAATGTAATTTTCTCACTTTCCGGTGTCATAGAAATGTGAAATCTGGCACAAGCATTGATTATGTCATAAATAGGAAAAGCTAATGAGTCCCAACTCGATTATTCAATTCTATGCGAAAAAGAATTAGCGCCCAAATTTTACGCACGGAATGTAATTTTCTAACTTTCCGGTGTCATAGAAGCGTGAAATCTGGCACAAGCATTGATTATGTCATAAATAGAAAAAGCTAATGGGTCCCAAATCGATTATTCAATTCTATGCGCAAGTGAATTAGCGTTAAAAATTTTACGTACGGAATGTAATTTTCTCACTTTCCGGTGTCATAGAAACGTGAAATTTGGCATGAGCATTGATTATTTCATAAATAGGAAAAGCTAATGGGTCCCAACTTGATTATTCAATTCTATGCGCAAAAGAATTAGCATCCAAATTTTACATACGGAATAAAATTTTCTCACTTTCCGGTGTCATAGAAACGTGAGATTTGGCACGAGCATTGATTATGTCATAAATAGGAAAAGCTAATGATTCCCAACTCGATTATTCAATTCTATGCGCAAAAGAATTAGCGTCCAAATTTTACTTACGGAATGTAATTTTCTCACTTTCTGGTGTCATAGAAACATGAAATTTGGCACAAGCATTGATTATGTCATAAATAGGAAAAGCTAATGATTCCCAACTCGATTATTCAATTCTATGCACAAAAGAATTAGCGTCCAAATTTTACGTACGGAATGTAATTTTCTCACTTTCCGGTGTCATAGAAACGTGAAATTTGGCATGAGCATTGATTAGTTCATAAATAGGAAAAGCTAATGGGTTCCAACTGGATTATTCAATTCTATGCGCCAAAGAATTAGCGTCCAAATAGTACGTACGGAATGTAATTTTCTCACTTTCCGGTGTCATAGAAGCGTGAAATTTGGCACAAGCATTGATTATGTCATAAAAAGGAAAAGCTAATGGGTCCCAACTCGATTATTCAATTCTATGTGCAAAAGAATTAGCGTCCAATTTTACGTACGGGATGTATTTTTCTCACTTTCCGGTGTCATAGAAACGTGAAATTTGGCATGAGCATTGATTAGTTCATAAATAGGAAAAGCTAATGGTTTCCAACTGGATTATTCAATTCAATGCGCCAAAGAATTAGCGTCCAAATTGTACGTACGGAATGTAATTTTCTCACTTTCCGGTGTCATAGAAGCGTGAAATTTGGCACAAGCATTGATTATGTCATAAAAAGGAAAAGCTAATGGGTCCCAACTCGATTATTCAATTCTATGTGCAAAAGAATTAGCGTCCAATTTTACGTACGGGATGTATTTTTCTCACTTTCCGGTGTCATAGAAACGTGAAATTTGGCACGAGCATTGATTATGTCATAAATAGGAAAAGCTAATGGGTCCCAACTCGATTATTCAATTTTGTGCGCAAAAGAATTAGCGTCCAAATTGTACGTACGGAATGTAATTTTCTCACTTCCCGATGTCATAGAGGCTTGAAATTTAGCACGAGCATTGATTATGTCATAAATAGGAAACGTTAATGGGTCCCAACTCGATTATTCAATTCTACGCGCAAAAGAATTAGCGCCCAAATTTTACATACGGAAAGTAATTTTCTCACTTTCTGGTGTCATAGAAACGTGAATTATGGCACCAGCATTGATTATGTCATAAATAGGAAAAGCTAATAGGTCCCAACTCAATTATTCAATTCTATGCGCAAAAGAATTAGCATCCAAATTTTACGTATGGAATGTCATTTTCTCACTTTCCGGTGTGATAGAAACGTGAAATTTGGCATGAGCATTGATTATTTCATAAATAGGAAAAGCTAATGGGTCCTAACTCGATTATTCAATTCTATGTGCAAAAGAATTAGCGTCTAAATTTTATGTACGGATGTATATTTCTCACTTACCGATGTCATAGAAACGTGAAATTTGGCACGAGCATTGATTATGTCATAAATAGAAAAAGCTAATGGGTCCCAACTTGATTATTCAATTCTATGCGCAAAAGAATTAGCGTCCAAATTTTATGTACGGAATGTAATTTTCTCACTTTCTGGTGTCATAGAAACGTGAAATTTGGCACAAGCATTGATTATGTCATAAATAGGAAAAGCTAATAGGTCCCAACTCGATTATTCAATTCTATGCGCAAAAGAATTAGCGTCCAAATTTTACGTACGGAATGTAATTTTCTCACTTTCCGGTGTCATACAAACGTGACATTTGGCACGAGCGTTGATTATGTCATAAATAGAAAAAGCTAATAGGTTCCAACTCGATTATTCAATTCTATGCGCAAAAGAATTAGCGTCCAAATTTTATGTACGGAATGTAATTTTTTCACTTTCCGGTGTCATAGAAGCGTGAAATCTGGCACAAGCATTGATTATGTCATAAATAGGAGAAGCTAATGAGTCCCAACTCGATTATTCAATTCTATGCGAAAAAGAATTAGCGCCCAAATTTTACGCACGGAATGTAATTTTCTAACTTTCCGGTGTCATAGAAGCGTGAAATCTGGCACAAGCATTGATTATGTCATAAATAGAAAAAGCTAATGGGTCCCAAATCGATTATTCAATTCTATGCGCAAGTGAATTAGCGTTAAAAATTTTACGTACGGAATGTAATTTTCTCACTTTCCGGTGTCATAGAAACGTGAAATTTGGCACAAGCATTGATTATGTCATAAATAGGAAAAGCTAATGGGTCCCAACTCGATTATTCAATTCTATGCGCAAAAGAATTAGCGTCCAAACTTTACGTACGGAATGTAATTTTCTCACTTTCCGGTGTCATAGAAACGTGAAATTTGGCATGAGCATTGATTATTTCATAAATAGTAAAAGCTAATAGGTCCCAACTTGATTATTCAATTCTATGCGCAAAAGAATTAGCGTCCAAATTTTACGTACGGAATAAAATTTTCTCACTTTCCGGTGTCATAGAAACGTGAGATTTGGCACGAGCATTGATTATGTCATAAATAGGAAAAGCTAATGATTCCCAACTCGATTATTCAATTCTATGCGCAAAAGAATTAGCGTCCAAATATTACTTACGGAATGTAATTTTCTCACTTTCTGGTGTCATAGAAACGTGAAATTTGGCACAAGCATTGATTATGTCATAAATAGGAAAAGCTAATGATTCCCAACTCGATTATTCAATTCTATGCACAAAAGAATTAGCGTCCAAATTTTACGTACGGAATGTAATTTTCTCACTTTCCGGTGTCATAGAAACGTGAAATTTGGCATGAGCATTGATTAGTTCATAAATAGGAAAAGCTAATGGGTTCCAACTGGATTATTCAATTCTATGCGCCAAAGAATTAGCGTCCAAATAGTACGTACGGAATGTAATTTTCTCACTTTCCGGTGTCATAGAAGCGTGAAATTTGGCACAAGCATTGATTATGTTATAAAAAGGAAAAGCTAATGGGTCCCAACTCGATTATTCAATTCTATGTGCAAAAGAATTAGCGTCCAATTTTACGTACGGGATGTATTTTTCTCACTTTCCGGTGTCATAGAAACGTGAAATTTGGCATGAGCATTGATTAGTTCATAAATAGGAAAAGCTAATGGGTTCCAACTGGATTATTCAATTCTATGCGCCAAAGAATTAGCGTCCAAATTGTACGTACGGGATGTATTTTTCTCACTTTCCGGTGTCATAGAAACGTGAAATTTGGCACGAGCATTGATTATGTCATAAATAGGAAAAGCTAATGGGTCCCAACTCGATTATTCAATTCTGTGCGCAAAAGAATTAGCGTCCAAATTGTACGTACGGAATGTAATTTTCTCACTTCCCGATGTCATAGAGGCTTGAAATTTAGCACGAGCATTGATTATGTCATAAATAGGAAAAGTTAATGGGTCCCAACTCGATTATTCAATTCTACGCGCAAAAGAATTAGCGCCCAAATTTTACATACGGAAAGTAATTTTCTCACTTTCTGGTGTCATAGAAACGTGAATTATGGCACCAGCATTGATTATGTCATAAATAGGAAAAGCTAATAGGTCCCAACTCAATTATTCAATTCTATGCGCAAAAGAATTAGCATCCAAATTTTACGTACGGAATGTAATTTTCTCACTTTCCGGTGTCATAGAAGCGTGATATCTGGCACAAGCATTGATTATGTCATAAATAGAAAAAGCTAATGGGTCCCAACTCGATTATTCAATTCTATGCGCAAAAGAATTAGCGTCCAAACTTTACGTACGGAATGTAATTTTCTCACTTTCCGGTGTCATAGAAACGTGAAATTTGGCACAAGCATTGCTTATGTCATAAATAGGAAAAGCTAATGGGTCCCAACTCGATTATTCAATTCTATGCGCAAAAGAATTAGCGTCCAAACTTTACGTACGGAATGTAATTTTCTCACTTTCCGGTGTAATAGAAACGTGAAATTTGGCATGAGCATTGATTATTTCATAAATAGTAAAAGCTAATAGGTCCCAACTCGATTATTCAATTCTATGCGCAAAAGAATTAGCGTCCAAATTTTACGTACGGAATGTAATTTTCTCACTTTCTGGTGTCATAGAAACGTGAAATTTGGCACAAGCATTGATTATGTCATAAATAGGAAAAGCTAATGATTCCCAACTCGATTATTCAATTCTATGCACAAAAGAATTAGCGTCCAAATTTTACGTACGGAATAAAATTTTCTCACTTTCCGGTGTCATAGAAACGTAAAATTTGGCACGAGCATTGATTAGTTCATAAATAGGAAAAGCTAATGGGTTCCAACTGGATTATTCAATTCTATGCGCCAAAGAATTAGCGCCCAAATAGTACGTACGGAATGTAATTTTCTCACTTTCCGGTGTCATAGAAGCGTGAAATTTGGCACAAGCATTGATTATGTTATAAAAAGGAAAAGCTAATGGGTCCCAACTCGATTATTCAATTCTATGTGCAAAAGAATTAGCGTCCAATTTTACGTACGGGATGTATTTTTCTCACTTTCCGGTGTCATAGAAACGTGAAATTTGGCATGAGCATTGATTAGTTCATAAATAGGAAAAGCTAATGGGTTCCAACTGGATTATTCAATTCTATGCGCCAAAGAATTAGCGTCCAAATTGTACGTACGGAATGTAATTTTCTCACTTTCCGGTGTCATAGAAGCGTGAAATTTGGCACAAGCATTGATTATGTCATAAAAAGGAAAAGCTAATGGGTCCCAACTCGATTATTCAATTCTATGTGCAAAAGAATTAGCGTCCAATTTTACGTACGGGATGTATTTTTCTCACTTTCCGGTGTCATAGAAACGTGAAATTTGGCACGAGCATTGATTATGTCATAAATAGGAAAAGCTAATGGGTCCCAACTCGATTATTCAATTCTGTGCGCAAAAGAATTAGCGTCCAAATTGTACGTACGGAATATAATTTTCTCACTTCCCGATGTCATAGAGGCTTGAAATTTAGCACGAGCATTGATTATGTCATAAATAGGAAAAGTTAATGGGTCCCAACTCGATTATTCAATTCTACGCGCAAAAGAATTAGCGCCCAAATTTTACATACGGAAAGTAATTTTCTCACTTTCTGGTGTCATAGAAACGTGAATTATGGCACCAGCATTGATTATGTCATAAATAGGAAAAGCTAATGGGTCCCAACTCGATTATTCAATTCTATGCGCAAAAGAATTAGCGTCCAAACTTTACGTACGGAATGTAATTTTCTCACTTTCCGGTGTGATAGAAACGTGAAATTTGGCATGAGCATTGATTATTTCATAAATAGGAAAAGCTAATGGGTCCTAACTCGATTATTCAATTCTATGTGCAAAAGAATTAGCGTCTAAATTTTATGTACGGATGTATATTTCTCACTTACCGATGTCATAGAAACGTGAAATTTGGCACGAGCATTGATTATGTCATAAATAGAAAAAGCTAATGGGTCCCAACTTGATTATTCAATTCTATGCGCAAAAGAATTAGCGTCCAAATTTTATGTACGGAATGTAATTTTCTCGATTTCTGGTGTCATAGAAACGTGAAATTTGGCACAAGCATTGATTATGTCATAAATAGGAAAAGCTAATAGGTCCCAACTCGATTATTCAATTCTATGCGCAAAAGAATTAGCGTCCAAATTTTACGTACGGAATGTAATTTTCTCACTTTCCGGTGTCATAGAAACGTGAAATTTGGCATGAGCATTGATTATGTCATAAATAGGAAAAGCTAATGTGTCCCAACTCGATTATTCAATTCTATGTGCAAAAGAATTAGCGTCCAAATTTTACGTACGGAATGCATTTTTCTCACTTTACCGATGTCATACAAACGTGACATTTGGCACGAGCGTTGATTATGTCATAAATAGAAAAAGCTAATAGGTTCCAACTCGATTATTCAATTCTATGCGCAAAAGAATTAGCGTCCAAATTTTATGTACGGAATGTAATTTTTTCACTTTCCGGTGTCATAGAAGCGTGAAATCTGGCACAAGCATTGATTATGTCATAAATAGGAGAAGCTAATGAGTCCCAACTCGATTATTCAATTCTATGCGAAAAAGAATTAGCGCCCAAATTTTACGCACGGAATGTAATTTTCTAACTTTCCGGTGTCATAGAAGCGTGAAATCTGGCACAAGCATTGATTATGTCATAAATAGAAAAAGCTAATGGGTCCCAAATCGATTATTCAATTCTATGCGCAAGTGAATTAGCGTTAAAAATTTTACGTACGGAATGTAATTTTCTCACTTTCCGGTGTCATAGAAACGTGAAATTTGGCACAAGCATTGATTATGTCATAAATAGGAAAAGCTAATGGGTCCCAAATCGATTATTCAATTCTATGCGCAAAAGAATTAGCGTCCAAACTTTACGTACGGAATGTAATTTTCTCACTTTCCGGTGTCATAGAAACGTGAAATTTGGCATGAGCATTGATTATTTCATAAATAGTAAAAGCTAATAGGTCCCAACTTGATTATTCAATTCTATGCGCAAAAGAATTAGCGTCCAAATTTTACGTACGGAATAAAATTTTCTCACTTTCCGGTGTCATAGAAACGTGAGATTTGGCACGAGCATTGATTATGTCATAAATAGGAAAAGCTAATGATTCCCAACTCGATTATTCAATTCTATGCGCAAAAGAATTAGCGTCCAAATATTACTTACGGAATGTAATTTTCTCACTTTCTGGTGTCATAGAAACGTGAAATTTGGCACAAGCATTGATTATGTCATAAATAGGAAAAGCTAATGATTCCCAACTCGATTATTCAATTCTATGCACAAAAGAATTAGCGTCCAAATTTTACGTACGGAATGTAATTTTCTCACTTTCCGCTGTCATATAAAAAACGTGAAATTTGGCATGAGTATTGATTAGTTCATAAATAGGAAAAGCTAATGGGTTCCAACTGGATTATTCAATTCTATGCGCCAAAGAATTAGCGTCCAAATAGTACGTACGGAATGTAATTTTCTCACTTTCCGGTGTCATAGAAGCGTGAAATTTGGCACAAGCATTGATTATGTTATAAAAAGGAAAAGCTAATGGGTCCCAACTCGATTATTCAATTCTATGTGCAAAAGAATTAGCGTCCAATTTTACGTACGGGATGTATTTTTCTCACTTTCCGGTGTCATAGAAACGTGAAATTTGGCATGAGCATTGATTAGTTCATAAATAGGAAAAGCTAATGGGTTCCAACTGGATTATTCAATTCTATGCGCCAAAGAATTAGCGTCCAAATTGTACGTACGGAATGTAATTTTCTCACTTTCGGTGTCATAGAAGCGTGAAATTTGGCACAAGCATTGATTATGTCATAAAAAGGAAAAGCTAATGGGTCCCAACTCGATTATTCAATTCTATGTGCAAAAGAATTAGCGTCCAATTTTACGTACGGGATGTATTTTTCTCACTTTCCGGTGTCATAGAAACGTGAAATTTGGCACGAGCATTGATTATGTCATAAATAGGAAAAGCTAATGGGTCCCAACTCGATTATTCAATTCTGTGCGCAAAAGAATTAGCGTCCAAATTGTACGTACGGAATGTAATTTTCTCACTTCCCGATGTCATAGAGGCTTGAAATTTAGCACGAGCATTGATTATGTCATAAATAGGAAAAGTTAATGGGTCCCAACTCAATTATTCAATTCTACGCGCAAAAGAATTAGCGCCCAAATTTTACATACGGAAAGTAATTTTCTCACTTTCTGGTGTCATAGAAACGTGAATTATGGCACCAGCATTGATTATGTCATAAATAGGAAAAGCTAATAGGTCCCAACTCAATTATTCAATTCTATGTGCAAAAGAATTAGCGTCTAAATTTTATGTACGGATGTATATTTCTCACTTACCGATGTCATAGAAACGTGAAATTTGGCACGAGCATTGATTATGTCATAAATAGAAAAAGCTAATGGGTCCCAACTTGATTATTCAATTCTATGCGCAAAAGAATTAGCGTCCAAATTTTATGTACGGAATGTAATTTTCTCACTTTCTGGTGTCATAGAAACGTGAAATTTGGCACAAGCATTGATTATGTCATAAATAGGAAAAGCTAATAGGTCCCAACTCGATTATTCAATTCTATGCGCAAAAGAATTAGCGTCCAAATTTTACGTACGGAATGTAATTTTCTCACTTTCCGGTGTCATAGAAACGTGAAATTTGGCATGAGCATTGATTATGTCATAAATAGGAAAAGCTAATGTGTCCCAACTCGATTATTCAATTCTATGTGCAAAAGAATTAGCGTCCAAATTTTACGTACGGAATGCATTTTTCTCACTTTACCGATGTCATACAAACGTGACATTTGGCACGAGCGTTGATTATGTCATAAATAGAAAAAGCTAATAGGTTCCAACTCGATTATTCAATTCTATGCGCAAAAGAATTAGCGTCCAAATTTTATGTACGGAATGTAATTTTTTCACTTTCCGGTGTCATAGAAGCGTGAAATCTGGCACAAGCATTGATTATGTCATAAATAGGAGAAGCTAATGAGTCCCAACTCGATTATTCAATTCTATGCGAAAAAGAATTAGCGCCCAAATTTTACGCACGGAATGTAATTTTCTAACTTTCCGGTGTCATAGAAGCGTGAAATCTGGCACAAGCATTGATTATGTCATAAATAGAAAAAGCTAATGGGTCCCAAATCGATTATTCAATTCTATGCGCAAGTGAATTAGCGTTAAAAATTTTACGTACGGAATGTAATTTTCTCACTTTCCGGTGTCATAGAAACGTGAAATTTGGCACAAGCATTGATTATGTCATAAATAGGAAAAGCTAATGGGTCCCAACTCGATTATTCAATTCTATGCGCAAAAGAATTAGCGTCCAAACTTTACGTACGGAATGTAATTTTCTCACTTTCCGGTGTCATAGAAACGTGAAATTTGGCATGAGCATTGATTATTTCATAAATAGTAAAAGCTAATAGGTCCCAACTTGATTATTCAATTCTATGCGCAAAAGAATTAGCGTCCAAATTTTACGTACGGAATAAAATTTTCTCACTTTCCGGTGTCATAGAAACGTGAGATTTGGCACGAGCATTGATTATGTCATAAATAGGAAAAGCTAATGATTCCCAACTCGATTATTCAATTCTATGCGCAAAAGAATTAGCGTCCAAATATTACTTACGGAATGTAATTTTCTCACTTTCTGGTGTCATAGAAACGTGAATTATGGCACCAGCATTGATTATGTCATAAATAAGAAAAGCTAATAGGTCCCAACTCAATTATTCAATTCTATGCGCAAAAGAATTAGCATCCAAATTTTACGTACGGAATGTAATTTTCTCACTTTCCGGTGTCATAGAAGCGTGATATCTGGCACAAGCATTGATTATGTCATAAATAGAAAAAGCTAATGGGTCCCAACTCGATTATTCAATTCTATGCGCAAAAGAATTAGCGTCCAAACTTTACGTACGGAATGTAATTTTCTCACTTTCCGGTGTCATAGAAACGTGAAATTTGGCACAAGCATTGCTTATGTCATAAATAGGAAAAGCTAATGGGTCCCAACTCGATTATTCAATTCTATGCGCAAAAGAATTAGCGTCCAAACTTTACGTACGGAATGTAATTTTCTCACTTTCCGGTGTCATAGAAACGTGAAATTTGGCATGAGCATTGATTATTTCATAAATAGTAAAAGCTAATAGGTCCCAACTCGATTATTCAATTCTATGCGCAAAAGAATTAGCGTCCAAATTTTACGTACGGAATGTAATTTTCTCACTTTCTGGTGTCATAGAAACGTGAAATTTGGCACAAGCATTGATTATGTCATAAATAGGAAAAGCTAATGATTCCCAACTCGATTATTCAATTCTATGCACAAAAGAATTAGCGTCCAAATTTTACGTACGGAATAAAATTTTCTCACTTTCCGGTGTCATAGAAACGTAAAATTTGGCACGAGCATTGATTAGTTCATAAATAGGAAAAGCTAATGGGTTCCAACTGGATTATTCAATTCTATGCGCCAAAGAATTAGCGCCCAAATAGTACGTACGGAATGTAATTTTCTCACTTTCCGGTGTCATAGAAGCGTGAAATTTGGCACAAGCATTGATTATGTTATAAAAAGGAAAAGCTAATGGGTCCCAACTCGATTATTCAATTCTATGTGCAAAAGAATTAGCGTCCAATTTTACGTACGGGATGTATTTTTCTCACTTTCCGGTGTCATAGAAACGTGAAATTTGGCATGAGCATTGATTAGTTCATAAATAGGAAAAGCTAATGGGTTCCAACTGGATTATTCAATTCTATGCGCCAAAGAATTAGCGTCCAAATTGTACGTACGGAATGTAATTTTCTCACTTTCCGGTGTCATAGAAGCGTGAAATTTGGCACAAGCATTGATTATGTCATAAAAAGGAAAAGCTAATGGGTCCCAACTCGATTATTCAATTCTATGTGCAAAAGAATTAGCGTCCAATTTTACGTACGGGATGTATTTTTCTCACTTTCCGGTGTCATAGAAACGTGAAATTTGGCACGAGCATTGATTATGTCATAAATAGGAAAAGCTAATGGGTCCCAACTCGATTATTCAATTCTGTGCGCAAAAGAATTAGCGTCCAAATTGTACGTACGGAATATAATTTTCTCACTTCCCGATGTCATAGAGGCTTGAAATTTAGCACGAGCATTGATTATGTCATAAATAGGAAAAGTTAATGGGTCCCAACTCGATTATTCAATTCTACGCGCAAAAGAATTAGCGCCCAAATTTTACATACGGAAAGTAATTTTCTCACTTTCTGGTGTCATAGAAACGTGAATTATGGCACCAGCATTGATTATGTCATAAATAGGAAAAGCTAATGGGTCCCAACTCGATTATTCAATTCTATGCGCAAAAGAATTAGCGTCCAAACTTTACGTACGGAATGTAATTTTCTCACTTTCCGGTGTGATAGAAACGTGAAATTTGGCATGAGCATTGATTATTTCATAAATAGGAAAAGCTAATGGGTCCTAACTCGATTATTCAATTCTATGTGCAAAAGAATTAGCGTCTAAATTTTATGTACGGATGTATATTTCTCACTTACCGATGTCATAGAAACGTGAAATTTGGCACGAGCATTGATTATGTCATAAATAGAAAAAGCTAATGGGTCCCAACTTGATTATTCAATTCTATGCGCAAAAGAATTAGCGTCCAAATTTTATGTACGGAATGTAATTTTCTCACTTTCTGGTGTCATAGAAACGTGAAATTTGGCACAAGCATTGATTATGTCATAAATAGGAAAAGCTAATAGGTCCCAACTCGATTATTCAATTCTATGCGCAAAAGAATTAGCGTCCAAATTTTACGTACGGAATGTAATTTTCTCACTTTCCGGTGTCATAGAAACGTGAAATTTGGCATGAGCATTGATTATGTCATAAATAGGAAAAGCTAATGTGTCCCAACTCGATTATTCAATTCTATGTGCAAAAGAATTAGCGTCCAAATTTTACGTACGGAATGCATTTTTCTCACTTTACCGATGTCATACAAACGTGACATTTGGCACGAGCGTTGATTATGTCATAAATAGAAAAAGCTAATAGGTTCCAACTCGATTATTCAATTCTATGCGCAAAAGAATTAGCGTCCAAATTTTATGTACGGAATGTAATTTTTTCACTTTCCGGTGTCATAGAAGCGTGAAATCTGGCACAAGCATTGATTATGTCATAAATAGGAGAAGCTAATGAGTCCCAACTCGATTATTCAATTCTATGCGAAAAAGAATTAGCGCCCAAATTTTACGCACGGAATGTAATTTTCTAACTTTCCGGTGTCATAGAAGCGTGAAATCTGGCACAAGCATTGATTATGTCATAAATAGAAAAAGCTAATGGGTCCCAAATCGATTATTCAATTCTATGCGCAAGTGAATTAGCGTTAAAAATTTTACGTACGGAATGTAATTTTCTCACTTTCCGGTGTCATAGAAACGTGAAATTTGGCACAAGCATTGATTATGTCATAAATAGGAAAAGCTAATGGGTCCCAACTCGATTATTCAATTCTATGCGCAAAAGAATTAGCGTCCAAACTTTACGTACGGAATGTAATTTTCTCACTTTCCGGTGTCATAGAAACGTGAAATTTGGCATGAGCATTGATTATTTCATAAATAGTAAAAGCTAATAGGTCCCAACTTGATTATTCAATTCTATGCGCAAAAGAATTAGCGTCCAAATTTTACGTACGGAATAAAATTTTCTCACTTTCCGGTGTCATAGAAACGTGAGATTTGGCACGAGCATTGATTATGTCATAAATAGGAAAAGCTAATGATTCCCAACTCGATTATTCAATTCTATGCGCAAAAGAATTAGCGTCCAAATATTACTTACGGAATGTAATTTTCTCACTTTCTGGTGTCATAGAAACGTGAAATTTGGCACAAGCATTGATTATGTCATAAATAGGAAAAGCTAATGATTCCCAACTCGATTATTCAATTCTATGCACAAAAGAATTAGCGTCCAAATTTTACGTACGGAATGTAATTTTCTCACTTTCCGGTGTCATATAAAAAACGTGAAATTTGGCATGAGCATTGATTAGTTCATAAATAGGAAAAGCTAATGGGTTCCAACTGGATTATTCAATTCTATGCGCCAAAGAATTAGCGTCCAAATAGTACGTACGGAATGTAATTTTCTCACTTTCCGGTGTCATAGAAGCGTGAAATTTGGCACAAGCATTGATTATGTTATAAAAAGGAAAAGCTAATGGGTCCTAACTCGATTATTCAATTCTATGTGCAAAAGAATTAGCGTCCAATTTTACGTACGGGATGTATTTTTCTCACTTTCCGGTGTCATAGAAACGTGAAATTTGGCATGAGCATTGATTAGTTCATAAATAGGAAAAGCTAATGGGTTCCAACTGGATTATTCAATTCTATGCGCCAAAGAATTAGCGTCCAAATTGTACGTACGGAATGTAATTTTCTCACTTTCGGTGTCATAGAAGCGTGAAATTTGGCACAAGCATTGATTATGTCATAAAAAGGAAAAGCTAATGGGTCCCAACTCGATTATTCAATTCTATGTGCAAAAGAATTAGCGTCCAATTTTACGTACGGGATGTATTTTTCTCACTTTCCGGTGTCATAGAAACGTGAAATTTGGCACGAGCATTGATTATGTCATAAATAGGAAAAGCTAATGGGTCCCAACTCGATTATTCAATTCTGTGCGCAAAAGAATTAGCGTCCAAATTGTACGTACGGAATGTAATTTTCTCACTTCCCGATGTCATAGAGGCTTGAAATTTAGCACGAGCATTGATTATGTCATAAATAGGAAAAGTTAATGGGTCCCAACTCAATTATTCAATTCTACGCGCAAAAGAATTAGCGCCCAAATTTTACATACGGAAAGTAATTTTCTCACTTTCTGGTGTCATAGAAACGTGAATTATGGCACCAGCATTGATTATGTCATAAATAGGAAAAGCTAATAGGTCCCAACTCAATTATTCAATTCTATGCGCAAAAGAATTAGCATCCAAATTTTACGTACGGAATGTAATTTTCTCACTTTCCGGTGTCATAGAAGCGTGATATCTGGCACAAGCATTGATTATGTCATAAATAGAAAAAGCTAATGGGTCCCAACTCGATTATTCAATTCTATGCGCAAAAGAATTAGCGTCCAAACTTTACGTACGGAATGTAATTTTCTCACTTTCCGGTGTCATAGAAACGTGAAATTTGGCACAAGCATTGCTTATGTCATAAATAGGAAAAGCTAATGGGTCCCAACTCGATTATTCAATTCTATGCGCAAAAGAATTAGCGTCCAAACTTTACGTACGGAATGTAATTTTCTCACTTTCCGGTGTCATAGAAACGTGAAATTTGGCATGAGCATTGATTATTTCATAAATAGTAAAAGCTAATAGGTCCCAACTCGATTATTCAATTCTATGCGCAAAAGAATTAGCGTCCAAATTTTACGTACGGAATGTAATTTTCTCACTTTCTGGTGTCATAGAAACGTGAAATTTGGCACAAGCATTGATTATGTCATAAATAGGAAAAGCTAATGATTCCCAACTCGATTATTCAATTCTATGCACAAAAGAATTAGCGTCCAAATTTTACGTACGGAATAAAATTTTCTCACTTTCCGGTGTCATAGAAACGTAAAATTTGGCACGAGCATTGATTAGTTCATAAATAGGAAAAGCTAATGGGTTCCAACTGGATTATTCAATTCTATGCGCCAAAGAATTAGCGCCCAAATAGTACGTACGGAATGTAATTTTCTCACTTTCCGGTGTCATAGAAGCGTGAAATTTGGCACAAGCATTGATTATGTTATAAAAAGGAAAAGCTAATGGGTCCCAACTCGATTATTCAATTCTATGTTCAAAAGAATTAGCGTCCAATTTTACGTACGGGATGTATTTTTCTCACTTTCCGGTGTCATAGAAACGTGAAATTTGGCATGAGCATTGATTAGTTCATAAATAGGAAAAGCTAATGGGTTCCAACTGGATTATTCAATTCTATGCGCCAAAGAATTAGCGTCCAAATTGTACGTACGGAATGTAATTTTCTCACTTTCCGGTGTCATAGAAGCGTGAAATTTGGCACAAGCATTGATTATGTCATAAAAAGGAAAAGCTAATGGGTCCCAACTCGATTATTCAATTCTATGTGCAAAAGAATTAGCGTCCAATTTTACGTACGGGATGTATTTTTCTCACTTTCCGGTGTCATAGAAACGTGAAATTTGGCACGAGCATTGATTATGTCATAAATAGGAAAAGCTAATGGGTCCCAACTCGATTATTCAATTCTGTGCGCAAAAGAATTAGCGTCCAAATTGTACGTACGGAATATAATTTTCTCACTTCCCGATGTCATAGAGGCTTGAAATTTAGCACGAGCATTGATTATGTCATAAATAGGAAAAGTTAATGGGTCCCAACTCGATTATTCAATTCTACGCGCAAAAGAATTAGCGCCCAAATTTTACATACGGAAAGTAATTTTCTCACTTTCTGGTGTCATAGAAATGTGAATTATGGCACCAGCATTGATTATGTCATAAATAGGAAAAGCTAATGGGTCCCAACTCGATTATTCAATTCTATGCGCAAAAGAATTAGCGTCCAAACTTTACGTACGGAATGTAATTTTCTCACTTTCCGGTGTGATAGAAACGTGAAATTTGGCATGAGCATTGATTATTTCATAAATAGGAAAAGCTAATGGGTCCTAACTCGATTATTCAATTCTATGTGCAAAAGAATTAGCGTCTAAATTTTATGTACGGATGTATATTTCTCACTTACCGATGTCATAGAAACGTGAAATTTGGCACGAGCATTGATTATGTCATAAATATAAAAAGCTAATGGGTCCCAACTTGATTATTCAATTCTATGCGCAAAAGAATTAGCGTCCAAATTTTATGTACGGAATGTAATTTTCTCACTTTCTGGTGTCATAGAAACGTGACATTTGGCACAAGCATTGATTATGTCATAAATAGGAAAAGCTAATAGGTCCCAACTCGATTATTCAATTCTATGCGCAAAAGAATTAGCGTCCAAATTTTACGTACGGAATGTAATTTTCTCACTTTCCGGTGTCATAGAAACGTGAAATTTGGCATGAGCATTGATTATGTCATAAATAGGAAAAGCTAATGTGTCCCAACTCGATTATTCAATTCTATGTGCAAAAGAATTAGCGTCCAAATTTTACGTACGGAATGCATTTTTCTCACTTTACCGATGTCATACAAACGTGACATTTGGCACGAGCGTTGATTATGTCATAAATAGAAAAAGCTAATAGGTTCCAACTCGATTATTCAATTCTATGCGCAAAAGAATTAGCGTCCAAATTTTATGTACGGAATGTAATTTTTTCACTTTCCGGTGTCATAGAAGCGTGAAATCTGGCACAAGCATTGATTATGTCATAAATAGGAAAAGCTAATGAGTCCCAACTCGATTATTCAATTCTATGCGAAAAAGAATTAGCGCCCAAATTTTACGCACGGAATGTAATTTTCTCACTTTCCGGTGTCATAGAAGCGTGAAATCTGGCACAAGCATTGATTATGTCATAAATAGAAAAAGCTAATGGGTTCCAACTGGATTATTCAATTCTATGCGCCAAAGAATTAGCGTCCAAATTGTACGTACGGAATGTAATTTTCTCACTTTCGGTGTCATAGAAGCGTGAAATTTGGCACAAGCATTGATTATGTCATAAAAAGGAAAAGCTAATGGGTCCCAACTCGATTATTCAATTCTATGTGCAAAAGAATTAGCGTCCAATTTTACGTACGGGATGTATTTTTCTCACTTTCCGGTGTCATAGAAACGTGAAATTTGGCACGAGCATTGATTATGTCATAAATAGGAAAAGCTAATGGGTCCCAACTCGATTATTCAATTCTGTGCGCAAAAGAATTAGCGTCCAAATTGTACGTACGGAATGTAATTTTCTCACTTCCCGATGTCATAGAGGCTTGAAATTTAGCACGAGCATTGATTATGTCATAAATAGGAAAAGTTAATGGGTCCCAACTCAATTATTCAATTCTACGCGCAAAAGAATTAGCGCCCAAATTTTACATACGGAAAGTAATTTTCTCACTTTCTGGTGTCATAGAAACGTGAATTATGGCACCAGCATTGATTATGTCATAAATAGGAAAAGCTAATAGGTCCCAACTCAATTATTCAATTCTATGCGCAAAAGAATTAGCATCCAAATTTTACGTACGGAATGTAATTTTCTCACTTTCCGGTGTCATAGAAGCGTGATATCTGGCACAAGCATTGATTATGTCATAAATAGAAAAAGCTAATGGGTCCCAACTCGATTATTCAATTCTATGCGCAAAAGAATTAGCGTCCAAACTTTACGTACGGAATGTAATTTTCTCACTTTCCGGTGTCATAGAAACGTGAAATTTGGCACAAGCATTGCTTATGTCATAAATAGGAAAAGCTAATGGGTCCCAACTCGATTATTCAATTCTATGCGCAAAAGAATTAGCGTCCAAACTTTACGTACGGAATGTAATTTTCTCACTTTCCGGTGTCATAGAAACGTGAAATTTGGCATGAGCATTGATTATTTCATAAATAGTAAAAGCTAATAGGTCCCAACTCGATTATTCAATTCTATGCGCAAAAGAATTAGCGTCCAAATTTTACGTACGGAATGTAATTTTCTCACTTTCTGGTGTCATAGAAACGTGAAATTTGGCACAAGCATTGATTATGTCATAAATAGGAAAAGCTAATGATTCCCAACTCGATTATTCAATTCTATGCACAAAAGAATTAGCGTCCAAATTTTACGTACGGAATAAAATTTTCTCACTTTCCGGTGTCATAGAAACGTAAAATTTGGCACGAGCATTGATTAGTTCATAAATAGGAAAAGCTAATGGGTTCCAACTGGATTATTCAATTCTATGCGCCAAAGAATTAGCGTCCAAATTGTACGTACGGAATGTAATTTTCTCACTTTCCGGTGTCATAGAAGCGTGAAATTTGGCACAAGCATTGATTATGTCATAAAAAGGAAAAGCTAATGGGTCCCAACTCGATTATTCAATTCTATGTGCAAAAGAATTAGCGTCCAATTTTACGTACGGGATGTATTTTTCTCACTTTCCGGTGTCATAGAAACGTGAAATTTGGCACGAGCATTGATTATGTCATAAATAGGAAAAGCTAATGGGTCCCAACTCGATTATTCAATTGTGTGCGCAAAAGAATTAGCGTCCAAATTGTACGTACGGAATATAATTTTCTCACTTCCCGATGTCATAGAGGCTTGAAATTTAGCACGAGCATTGATTATGTCATAAATAGGAAAAGTTAATGGGTCCCAACTCGATTATTCAATTCTACGCGCAAAAGAATTAGCGCCCAAATTTTACATACGGAAAGTAATTTTCTCACTTTCTGGTGTCATAGAAACGTGAATTATGGCACCAGCATTGATTATGTCATAAATAGGAAAAGCTAATGGGTCCCAACTCGATTATTCAATTCTATGCGCAAAAGAATTAGCGTCCAAACTTTACGTACGGAATGTAATTTTCTCACTTTCCGGTGTGATAGAAACGTGAAATTTGGCATGAGCATTGATTATTTCATAAATAGGAAAAGCAAATGCGTCCTAACTCGATTATTCAATTCTATGTGCAAAAGAATTAGCGTCTAAATTTTATGTACGGATGTATATTTCTCACTTACCGATGTCATAGAAACGTGAAATTTGGCACGAGCATTGATTATGTCATAAATATAAAAAGCTAATGGGTCCCAACTTGATTATTCAATTCTATGCGCAAAAGAATTAGCGTCCAAATTTTATGTACGGAATGTAATTTTCTCACTTTCCGGTGTCATAGAAACGTGACATTTGGCACAAGCATTGATTATGTCATAAATAGGAAAAGCTAATAGGTCCCAACTCGATTATTCAATTCTATGCGCAAAAGAATTAGCGTCCAAATTTTACGTACGGAATGTAATTTTCTCACTTTCCGGTGTCATAGAAACGTGAAATTTGGCATGAGCATTGATTATGTCATAAATAGGAAAAGCTAATGTGTCCCAACTCGATTATTCAATTCTATGTGCAAAAGAATTAGCGTCCAAATTTTACGTACGGAATGCATTTTTCTCACTTTACCGATGTCATACAAACGTGACATTTGGCACGAGCGTTGATTATGTCATAAATAGAAAAAGCTAATAGGTTCCAACTCGATTATTCAATTCTATGCGCAAAAGAATTAACGCCCAAATTTTACGCACGGAATGTAATTTTCTCACTTTCCGGTGTCATAGAAGCGTGAAATCTGGCACAAGCATTGATTATGTCATAAATAGAAAAAGCTAATGGGTCCCAACTCGATTATTCAATTCTATGCGCAAAAGAATTAGCGTCCAAACTTTACGTACGGAATGTAATTTTCTCACTTTCCGGTGTCATAGAAACGTGAAATTTGGCATGAGCATTGATTATTTCATAAATAGGATAAGCTAATAGGTCCCAACTTGATTATTCAATTCTATGCGCAAAAGAATTAGCGTTCAAATTTTACGTACAGGAATAAAATTTTCTCACTTTCCGGTGTCATAGAAACGTGAGATTTGGCACGAGCATTGATTATGTCATAAATAGGAAAAGCTAATGTGTCCCAACTCGATTATTCAATTCTATGTGCAAAAGAATTAGCGTCCAAATTTTACGTACGGAATGCATTTTTCTCACTTTACCGATGTCATACAAACGTGACATTTGGCACGAGCGTTGATTATGTCATAAATAGAAAAAGCTAATAGGTTCCAACTCGATTATTCAATTCTATGCGCAAAAGAATTAGCGTCCAAATTTTATGTACGGAATGTAATTTTTTCACTTTCCGGTGTCATAGAAGCGTGAAATCTGGCACAAGCATTGATTATGTCATAAATAGGAAAAGCTAATGAGTCCCAACTCGATTATTCAATTCTATGCGAAAAAGAATTAGCGCCCAAATTTTACGCACGGAATGTAATTTTCTCACTTTCCGGTGTCATAGAAGCGTGAAATCTGGCACAAGCATTGATTATGTCATAAATAGAAAAAGCTAATGGGTTCCAACTGGATTATTCAATTCTATGCGCCAAAGAATTAGCGTCCAAATTGTACGTACGGAATGTAATTTTCTCACTTTCGGTGTCATAGAAGCGTGAAATTTGGCACAAGCATTGATTATGTCATAAAAAGGAAAAGCTAATGGGTCCCAACTCGATTATTCAATTCTATGTGCAAAAGAATTAGCGTCCAATTTTACGTACGGGATGTATTTTTCTCACTTTCCGGTGTCATAGAAACGTGAAATTTGGCACGAGCATTGATTATGTCATAAATAGGAAAAGCTAATGGGTCCCAACTCGATTATTCAATTCTGTGCGCAAAAGAATTAGCGTCCAAATTGTACGTACGGAATGTAATTTTCTCACTTCCCGATGTCATAGAGGCTTGAAATTTAGCACGAGCATTGATTATGTCATAAATAGGAAAAGTTAATGGGTCCCAACTCAATTATTCAATTCTACGCGCAAAAGAATTAGCGCCCAAATTTTACATACGGAAAGTAATTTTCTCACTTTCTGGTGTCATAGAAACGTGAATTATGGCACCAGCATTGATTATGTCATAAATAGGAAAAGCTAATAGGTCCCAACTCAATTATTCAATTCTATGCGCAAAAGAATTAGCATCCAAATTTTACGTACGGAATGTAATTTTCTCACTTTCCGGTGTCATAGAAGCGTGATATCTGGCACAAGCATTGATTATGTCATAAATAGAAAAAGCTAATGGGTCCCAACTCGATTATTCAATTCTATGCGCAAAAGAATTAGCGTCCAAACTTTACGTACGGAATGTAATTTTCTCACTTTCCGGTGTCATAGAAACGTGAAATTTGGCACAAGCATTGCTTATGTCATAAATAGGAAAAGCTAATGGGTCCCAACTCGATTATTCAATTCTATGCGCAAAAGAATTAGCGTCCAAACTTTACGTACGGAATGTAATTTTCTCACTTTCCGGTGTCATAGAAACGTGAAATTTGGCATGAGCATTGATTATTTCATAAATAGTAAAAGCTAATAGGTCCCAACTCGATTATTCAATTCTATGCGCAAAAGAATTAGCGTCCAAATTTTACGTACGGAATGTAATTTTCTCACTTTCTGGTGTCATAGAAACGTGAAATTTGGCACAAGCATTGATTATGTCATAAATAGGAAAAGCTAATGATTCCCAACTCGATTATTCAATTCTATGCACAAAAGAATTAGCGTCCAAATTTTACGTACGGAATAAAATTTTCTCACTTTCCGGTGTCATAGAAACGTAAAATTTGGCACGAGCATTGATTAGTTCATAAATAGGAAAAGCTAATGGGTTCCAACTGGATTATTCAATTCTATGCGCCAAAGAATTAGCG
The DNA here is from genome assembly GCF_035609145.1 of Eleutherodactylus coqui. Classification (NCBI taxonomy): domain Eukaryota; kingdom Metazoa; phylum Chordata; class Amphibia; order Anura; family Eleutherodactylidae; genus Eleutherodactylus; species Eleutherodactylus coqui. The sequence goes on along the minus strand of NC_089839.1, from coordinate 130,614,299 downwards.
CCCAAATAGTACGTACGGAATGTAATTTTCTCACTTTCCGGTGTCATAGAAGCGTGAAATTTGGCACAAGCATTGATTATGTTATAAAAAAGAAAAGCTAATGGGTCCCAACTCGATTATTCAATTCTATGTGCAAAAGAATTAGCGTCCAATTTTACGTACGGGATGTATTTTTCTCACTTTCCGGTGTCATAGAAACGTGAAATTTGGCATGAGCATTGATTAGTTCATAAATAGGAAAAGCTAATGGGTTCCAACTGGATTATTCAATTCTATGCGCCAAAGAATTAGCGTCCAAATTGTACGTACGGAATGTAATTTTCTCACTTTCCGGTGTCATAGAAGCGTGAAATTTGGCACAAGCATTGATTATGTCATAAAAAGGAAAAGCTAATGGGTCCCAACTCGATTATTCAATTCTATGTGCAAAAGAATTAGCGTCCAATTTTACGTACGGGATGTATTTTTCTCACTTTCCGGTGTCATAGAAACGTGAAATTTGGCACGAGCATTGATTATGTCATAAATAGGAAAAGCTAATGGGTCCCAACTCGATTATTCAATTGTGTGCGCAAAAGAATTAGCGTCCAAATTGTACGTACGGAATATAATTTTCTCACTTCCCGATGTCATAGAGGCTTGAAATTTAGCACGAGCATTGATTATGTCATAAATAGGAAAAGTTAATGGGTCCCAACTCGATTATTCAATTCTACGCGCAAAAGAATTAGCGCCCAAATTTTACATACGGAAAGTAATTTTCTCACTTTCTGGTGTCATAGAAACGTGAATTATGGCACCAGCATTGATTATGTCATAAATAGGAAAAGCTAATGGGTCCCAACTCGATTATTCAATTCTATGCGCAAAAGAATTAGCGTCCAAACTTTACGTACGGAATGTAATTTTCTCACTTTCCGGTGTGATAGAAACGTGAAATTTGGCATGAGCATTGATTATTTCATAAATAGGAAAAGCTAATGGGTCCTAACTCGATTATTCAATTCTATGTGCAAAAGAATTAGCGTCTAAATTTTATGTACGGATGTATATTTCTCACTTACCGATGTCATAGAAACGTGAAATTTGGCACGAGCATTGATTATGTCATAAATATAAAAAGCTAATGGGTCCCAACTTGATTATTCAATTCTATGCGCAAAAGAATTAGCGTCCAAATTTTATGTACGGAATGTAATTTTCTCACTTTCCGGTGTCATAGAAACGTGACATTTGGCACAAGCATTGATTATGTCATAAATAGGAAAAGCTAATAGGTCCCAACTCGATTATTCAATTCTATGCGCAAAAGAATTAGCGTCCAAATTTTACGTACGGAATGTAATTTTCTCACTTTCCGGTGTCATAGAAACGTGAAATTTGGCATGAGCATTGATTATGTCATAAATAGGAAAAGCTAATGTGTCCCAACTCGATTATTCAATTCTATGTGCAAAAGAATTAGCGTCCAAATTTTACGTACGGAATGCATTTTTCTCACTTTACCGATGTCATACAAACGTGACATTTGGCACGAGCGTTGATTATGTCATAAATAGAAAAAGCTAATAGGTTCCAACTCGATTATTCAATTCTATGCGCAAAAGAATTAGCGCCCAAATTTTACGCACGGAATGTAATTTTCTCACTTTCCGGTGTCATAGAAGCGTGAAATCTGGCACAAGCATTGATTATGTCATAAATAGAAAAAGCTAATGGGTCCCAACTCGATTATTCAATTCTATGCGCAAAAGAATTAGCGTCCAAACTTTACGTACGGAATGTAATTTTCTCACTTTCCGGTGTCATAGAAACGTGAAATTTGGCATGAGCATTGATTATTTCATAAATAGGATAAGCTAATAGGTCCCAACTTGATTATTCAATTCTATGCGCAAAAGAATTAGCGTTCAAATTTTACGTACAGGAATAAAATTTTCTCACTTTCCGGTGTCATAGAAACGTGAGATTTGGCACGAGCATTGATTATGTCATAAATAGGAAAAGCTAATGTGTCCCAACTCGATTATTCAATTCTATGTGCAAAAGAATTAGCGTCCAAATTTTACGTACGGAATGCATTTTTCTCACTTTACCGATGTCATACAAACGTGACATTTGGCACGAGCGTTGATTATGTCATAAATAGAAAAAGCTAATAGGTTCCAACTCGATTATTCAATTCTATGCGCAAAAGAATTAGCGTCCAAATTTTATGTACGGAATGTAATTTTTTCACTTTCCGGTGTCATAGAAGCGTGAAATCTGGCACAAGCATTGATTATGTCATAAATAGGAAAAGCTAATGAGTCCCAACTCGATTATTCAATTCTATGCGAAAAAGAATTAGCGCCCAAATTTTACGCACGGAATGTAATTTTCTCACTTTCCGGTGTCATAGAAGCGTGAAATCTGGCACAAGCATTGATTATGTCATAAATAGAAAAAGCTAATGGGTTCCAACTGGATTATTCAATTCTATGCGCCAAAGAATTAGCGTCCAAATTGTACGTACGGAATGTAATTTTCTCACTTTCGGTGTCATAGAAGCGTGAAATTTGGCACAAGCATTGATTATGTCATAAAAAGGAAAAGCTAATGGGTCCCAACTCGATTATTCAATTCTATGTGCAAAAGAATTAGCGTCCAATTTTACGTACGGGATGTATTTTTCTCACTTTCCGGTGTCATAGAAACGTGAAATTTGGCACGAGCATTGATTATGTCATAAATAGGAAAAGCTAATGGGTCCCAACTCGATTATTCAATTCTGTGCGCAAAAGAATTAGCGTCCAAATTGTACGTACGGAATGTAATTTTCTCACTTCCCGATGTCATAGAGGCTTGAAATTTAGCACGAGCATTGATTATGTCATAAATAGGAAAAGTTAATGGGTCCCAACTCAATTATTCAATTCTACGCGCAAAAGAATTAGCGCCCAAATTTTACATACGGAAAGTAATTTTCTCACTTTCTGGTGTCATAGAAACGTGAATTATGGCACCAGCATTGATTATGTCATAAATAGGAAAAGCTAATAGGTCCCAACTCAATTATTCAATTCTATGCGCAAAAGAATTAGCATCCAAATTTTACGTACGGAATGTAATTTTCTCACTTTCCGGTGTCATAGAAGCGTGATATCTGGCACAAGCATTGATTATGTCATAAATAGAAAAAGCTAATGGGTCCCAACTCGATTATTCAATTCTATGCGCAAAAGAATTAGCGTCCAAACTTTACGTACGGAATGTAATTTTCTCACTTTCCGGTGTCATAGAAACGTGAAATTTGGCACAAGCATTGCTTATGTCATAAATAGGAAAAGCTAATGGGTCCCAACTCGATTATTCAATTCTATGCGCAAAAGAATTAGCGTCCAAACTTTACGTACGGAATGTAATTTTCTCACTTTCCGGTGTCATAGAAACGTGAAATTTGGCATGAGCATTGATTATTTCATAAATAGTAAAAGCTAATAGGTCCCAACTCGATTATTCAATTCTATGCGCAAAAGAATTAGCGTCCAAATTTTACGTACGGAATGTAATTTTCTCACTTTCTGGTGTCATAGAAACGTGAAATTTGGCACAAGCATTGATTATGTCATAAATAGGAAAAGCTAATGATTCCCAACTCGATTATTCAATTCTATGCACAAAAGAATTAGCGTCCAAATTTTACGTACGGAATAAAATTTTCTCACTTTCCGGTGTCATAGAAACGTAAAATTTGGCACGAGCATTGATTAGTTCATAAATAGGAAAAGCTAATGGGTTCCAACTGGATTATTCAATTCTATGCGCCAAAGAATTAGCGCCCAAATAGTACGTACGGAATGTAATTTTCTCACTTTCCGGTGTCATAGAAGCGTGAAATTTGGCACAAGCATTGATTATGTTATAAAAAAGAAAAGCTAATGGGTCCCAACTCGATTATTCAATTCTATGTGCAAAAGAATTAGCGTCCAATTTTACGTACGGGATGTATTTTTCTCACTTTCCGGTGTCATAGAAACGTGAAATTTGGCATGAGCATTGATTAGTTCATAAATAGGAAAAGCTAATGGGTTCCAACTGGATTATTCAATTCTATGCGCCAAAGAATTAGCGTCCAAATTGTACGTACGGAATGTAATTTTCTCACTTTCCGGTGTCATAGAAGCGTGAAATTTGGCACAAGCATTGATTATGTCATAAAAAGGAAAAGCTAATGGGTCCCAACTCGATTATTCAATTCTATGTGCAAAAGAATTAGCGTCCAATTTTACGTACGGGATGTATTTTTCTCACTTTCCGGTGTCATAGAAACGTGAAATTTGGCACGAGCATTGATTATGTCATAAATAGGAAAAGCTAATGGGTCCCAACTCGATTATTCAATTCTGTGCGCAAAAGAATTAGCGTCCAAATTGTACGTACGGAATATAATTTTCTCACTTCCCGATGTCATAGAGGCTTGAAATTTAGCACGAGCATTGATTATGTCATAAATAGGAAAAGTTAATGGGTCCCAACTCGATTATTCAATTCTACGCGCAAAAGAATTAGCGCCCAAATTTTACATACGGAAAGTAATTTTCTCACTTTCTGGTGTCATAGAAACGTGAATTATGGCACCAGCATTGATTATGTCATAAATAGGAAAAGCTAATGGGTCCCAACTCGATTATTCAATTCTATGCGCAAAAGAATTAGCGTCCAAACTTTACGTACGGAATGTAATTTTCTCACTTTCCGGTGTGATAGAAACGTGAAATTTGGCATGAGCATTGATTATTTCATAAATAGGAAAAGCTAATGGGTCCTAACTCGATTATTCAATTCTATGTGCAAAAGAATTAGCGTCTAAATTTTATGTACGGATGTATATTTCTCACTTACCGATGTCATAGAAACGTGAAATTTGGCACGAGCATTGATTATGTCATAAATATAAAAAGCTAATGGGTCCCAACTTGATTATTCAATTCTATGCGCAAAAGAATTAGCGTCCAAATTTTATGTACGGAATGTAATTTTCTCACTTTCCGGTGTCATAGAAACGTGACATTTGGCACAAGCATTGATTATGTCATAAATAGGAAAAGCTAATAGGTCCCAACTCGATTATTCAATTCTATGCGCAAAAGAATTAGCGTCCAAATTTTACGTACGGAATGTAATTTTCTCACTTTCCGGTGTCATAGAAACGTGAAATTTGGCATGAGCATTGATTATGTCATAAATAGGAAAAGCTAATGTGTCCCAACTCGATTATTCAATTCTATGTGCAAAAGAATTAGCGTCCAAATTTTACGTACGGAATGCATTTTTCTCACTTTACCGATGTCATACAAACGTGACATTTGGCACGAGCGTTGATTATGTCATAAATAGAAAAAGCTAATAGGTTCCAACTCGATTATTCAATTCTATGCGCAAAAGAATTAGCGCCCAAATTTTACGCACGGAATGTAATTTTCTCACTTTCCGGTGTCATAGAAGCGTGAAATCTGGCACAAGCATTGATTATGTCATAAATAGAAAAAGCTAATGGGTCCCAACTCGATTATTCAATTCTATGCGCAAAAGAATTAGCGTCCAAACTTTACGTACGGAATGTAATTTTCTCACTTTCCGGTGTCATAGAAACGTGAAATTTGGCATGAGCATTGATTATTTCATAAATAGGATAAGCTAATAGGTCCCAACTTGATTATTCAATTCTATGCGCAAAAGAATTAGCGTTCAAATTTTACGTACAGGAATAAAATTTTCTCACTTTCCGGTGTCATAGAAACGTGAGATTTGGCACGAGCATTGATTATGTCATAAATAGGAAAAGCTAATGATTCCCAACTCGATTATTCAATTCTATGCGCAAAAGAATTAGCGTCCAAATTTTACTTACGGAATGTAATTTTCTCACTTTCTGGTGTCATAGAAACGTGAAATTTGGCACAAGCATTGATTATGTCATAAATAGGAAAAGCTAATGATTCCCAACTCGATTATTCAAATCTATGCGCAAAAGAATTAGCGTCCAAATTTTACGTACGGAATGTAATTTTCTCACTTTCCGGTGTCATAGAAACGTGAAATTTGGCATGAGCATTGATTATGTCATAAATAGGAAAAGATAATGTGTCCCAACTCGATTATTCAATTCTATGTGCAAAAGAATTAGCGTCCAAATTTTACGTACGGAATGCATTTTTCTCACTTTCTGGTGTCATAGAAACGTGAAATTTGGCATGAGCATTGATTAGTTCATAAATAGGAAAAGCTAATGGTTTCCAACTGGATTATTCAATTCTATGCGCCAAAGAATTAGCGTCCAAATTGTACGTACGGAATGTAATTTTCTCACTTTCCGGTGTCATAGAAGCGTGAAATTTGGCACAAGCATTGATTATGTCATAAAAAGGAAAAGCTAATGGGTCCCAACTCGATTATTCAATTCTATGTGCAAAAGAATTAGCGTCCAATTTTACGTACGGGATGTATTTTTCTCACTTTCCGGTGTCATAGAAACGTGAAATTTGGCACGAGCATTGATTATGTCATAAATAGGAAAAGCTAATGGGTCCCAACTCGATTATTCAATTCTGTGCGCAAAAGAATTAGCGTCCAAATTGTACGTAGGGAATGTAATTTTCTCACTTCCCGATGTCATAGAGGCTTGAAATTTAGCACGAGCATTGATTATGTCATAAATAGGAAACGTTAATGGGTCCCAACTCGATTATTCAATTCTACGCGCAAAAGAATTAGCGCCCAAATTTTACATACGGAAAGTAATTTTCTCACTTTCTGGTGTCATAGAAACGTGAATTATGGCACCAGCATTGATTATGTCATAAATAGGAAAAGCTAATAGGTCCCAACTCAATTATTCAATTCTATGCGCAAAAGAATTAGCATCCAAATTTTACGTATGGAATGTCATTTTCTCACTTTCCGGTGTGATAGAAACGTGAAATTTGGCATGAGCATTGATTATTTCATAAATAGGAAAAGCTAATGGGTCCTAACTCGATTATTCAATTCTATGTGCAAAAGAATTAGCGTCTAAATTTTATGTACGGATGTATATTTCTCACTTACCGATGTCATAGAAACGTGAAATTTGGCACGAGCATTGATTATGTCATAAATAGAAAAAGCTAATGGGTCCCAACTTGATTATTCAATTCTATGCGCAAAAGAATTAGCGTCCAAATTTTATGTACGGAATGTAATTTTCTCACTTTCTGGTGTCATAGAAACGTGAAATTTGGCACAAGCATTGATTATGTCATAAATAGGAAAAGCTAATAGGTCCCAACTCAATTATTCAATTCTATGCGCAAAAGAATTAGCGTCCAAATTTTACGTACGGAATGTAATTTTCTCACTTTCCGGTGTCATAGAAACGTGAAATTTGGCATGAGCATTGTTTATGTCATAAATAGGAAAAGCTAATGTGTCCCAACTCGATTATTCAATTCTATGTGCAAAAGAATTAGCGTCCAAATTTTACGTACGGAATGCATTTTTCTCACTTTACCGATGTCATACAAACGTGACATTTGGCACGAGCGTTGATTATGTCATAAATAGAAAAAGCTAATAGGTTCCAACTCGATTATTCAATTCTATGCGCAAAAGAATTAGCGTCCAAATTTTATGTACGGAATGTAATTTTTTCACTTTCCGGTGTCATAGAAGCGTGAAATCTGGCACAAGCATTGATTATGTCATAAATAGGAAAAGCTAATGAGTCCCAACTCGATTATTCAATTCTATGCGAAAAAGAATTAGCGCCCAAATTTTACGCACGGAATGTAATTTTCTAACTTTCCGGTGTCATAGAAGCGTGAAATCTGGCACAAGCATTGATTATGTCATAAATAGAAAAAGCTAATGGGTCCCAAATCGATTATTCAATTCTATGCGCAAGTGAATTAGCGTTAAAAATTTTACGTACGGAATGTAATTTTCTCACTTTCCGGTGTCATAGAAACGTGAAATTTGGCACAAGCATTGATTATGTCATAAATAGGAAAAGCTAATGGGTCCCAACTCGATTATTCAATTCTATGCGCAAAAGAATTAGCGTCCAAATTTTACTTACGGAATGTAATTTTCTCACTTTCTGGTGTCATAGAAACGTGAAATTTGGCACAAGCATTGATTATGTCATAAATAGGAAAAGCTAATGATTCCCAACTCGATTATTCAATTCTATGCACAAAAGAATTAGCGTCCAAATTTTACGTACGGAATGTAATTTTCTCACTTTCCGGTGTCATAGAAACGTGAAATTTGGCATGAGCATTGATTAGTTCATAAATAGGAAAAGCTAATGGGTTCCAACTGGATTATTCAATTCTATGCGCCAAAGAATTAGCGTCCAAATAGTACGTACGGAATGTAATTTTCTCACTTTCCGGTGTCATAGAAGCGTGAAATTTGGCACAAGCATTGATTATGTTATAAAAAGGAAAAGCTAATGGGTCCCAACTCGATTATTCAATTCTATGTGCAAAAGAATTAGCGTCCAATTTTACGTACGGGATGTATTTTTCTCACTTTCCGGTGTCATAGAAACGTGAAATTTGGCATGAGCATTGATTAGTTCATAAATAGGAGAAGCTAATGGGTTCCAACTGGATTATTCAATTCTATGCGCCAAAGAATTAGCGTCCAAATTGTACGTACGGAATGTAATTTTCTCACTTTCGGTGTCATAGAAGCGTGAAATTTGGCACAAGCATTGATTATGTCATAAAAAGGAAAAGCTAATGGGTCCCAACTCGATTATTCAATTCTATGTGCAAAAGAATTAGCGTCCAATTTTACGTACGGGATGTATTTTTCTCACTTTCCGGTGTCATAGAAACGTGAAATTTGGCACGAGCATTGATTATGTCATAAATAGGAAAAGCTAATGGGTCCCAACTCGATTATTCAATTCTGTGCGCAAAAGAATTAGCGTCCAAATTGTACGTACGGAATGTAATTTTCTCACTTCCCGATGTCATAGAGGCTTGAAATTTAGCACGAGCATTGATTATGTCATAAATAGGAAAAGTTAATGGGTCCCAACTCGATTATTCAATTCTACGCGCAAAAGAATTAGCGCCCAAATTTTACATACGGAAAGTAATTTTCTCACTTTCTGGTGTCATAGAAACGTGAATTATGGCACCAGCATTGATTATGTCATAAATAGGAAAAGCTAATAGGTCCCAACTCAATTATTCAATTCTATGCGCAAAAGAATTAGCATCCAAATTTTACGTACGGAATGTAATTTTCTCACTTTCCGGTGTCATAGAAGCGTGATATCTGGCACAAGCATTGATTATGTCATAAATAGAAAAAGCTAATGGGTCCCAACTCGATTATTCAATTCTATGCGCAAAAGAATTAGCGTCCAAACTTTACGTACGGAATGTAATTTTCTCATTTTCCGGTGTCATAGAAACGTGAAATTTGGCACAAGCATTGATTATGTCATAAATAGGAAAAGCTAATGGGTCCCAACTCGATTATTCAATTCTATGCGCAAAAGAATTAGCGTCCAAACTTTACGTACGGAATGTAATTTTCTCACTTTCCGGTGTCATAGAAACGTGAAATTTGGCATGAGCATTGATTATTTCATAAATAGGAAAAGCTAATGGGTCCCAACTCGATTATTCAATTCTATGCGCAAAAGAATTAGCGTCCAAATTTTACGTACGGAATGTAATTTTCTCACTTTCCGGTGTCATAGAAACGTGAAATTTCGCACGAGCATTGATTATGTCATAAATAGGAACAGCTAATGGGTCCAAACTCGAATGTTCAATTCTATGCGCAAAAGAATTAGCGTCCAAACTTTACATACGGTTGTATTTTTCTCACTTTCCGCTGTCAAAGAAACGTGAAATATGGCACGAGCATTTATTATGTCATAAATAGGAAAAGCTAATGGGTCCCAACTCGATTATTCAATTCTATGCGCAAAAGAATTAGCGCCCAAATTTTACGCACGGAATGTAATTTTCTGACTTTCTGGTGTCATAGAAACGTGAAATCTGGCACAAGCATTGATTTTGTCATAAATAGGAAAAGCTAATGGGTCCCAACTCGATTCAATTCTATGCGCAAAATAATTAGCGTTAAAAATTTTACGTACGGAATGTAATTTTCTCACTTTCCGGTGTCATAGAAACGTGAAATTTGGCACAAGCATTGCTTATGTCATAAATAGGAAAAGCTAATGGGTCCCAACTCGATTATTCAATTCTATGCGCAAAAGAATTAGCGTCCAAACTTTACGTACGGAATGTAATTTTCTCACTTTCCGGTGTCATAGAAACGTGAAATTTGGCATGAGCATTGATTATTTCATAAATAGTAAAAGCTAATAGGTCCCAACTCGATTATTCAATTCTATGCGCAAAAGAATTAGCGTCCAAATTTTACGTACGGAATGTAATTTTCTCACTTTCTGGTGTCATAGAAACGTGAAATTTGGCACAAGCATTGATTATGTCATAAATAGGAAAAGCTAATGATTCCCAACTCGATTATTCAATTCTATGCACAAAAGAATTAGCGTCCAAATTTTACGTACGGAATAAAATTTTCTCACTTTCCGGTGTCATAGAAACGTAAAATTTGGCACGAGCATTGATTAGTTCATAAATAGGAAAAGCTAATGGGTTCCAACTGGATTATTCAATTCTATGCGCCAAAGAATTAGCGCCCAAATAGTACGTACGGAATGTAATTTTCTCACTTTCCGGTGTCATAGAAGCGTGAAATTTGGCACAAGCATTGATTATGTTATAAAAAGGAAAAGCTAATGGGTCCCAACTCGATTATTCAATTCTATGTGCAAAAGAATTAGCGTCCAATTTTACGTACGGGATGTATTTTTCTCACTTTCCGGTGTCATAGAAACGTGAAATTTGGCATGAGCATTGATTAGTTCATAAATAGGAAAAGCTAATGGGTTCCAACTGGATTATTCAATTCTATGCGCCAAAGAATTAGCGTCCAAATTGTACGTACGGAATGTAATTTTCTCACTTTCCGGTGTCATAGAAGCGTGAAATTTGGCACAAGCATTGATTATGTCATAAAAAGGAAAAGCTAATGGGTCCCAACTCGATTATTCAATTCTATGTGCAAAAGAATTAGCGTCCAATTTTACGTACGGGATGTATTTTTCTCACTTTCCGGTGTCATAGAAACGTGAAATTTGGCACGAGCATTGATTATGTCATAAATAGGAAAAGCTAATGGGTCCCAACTCGATTATTCAATTCTGTGCGCAAAAGAATTAGCGTCCAAATTGTACGTACGGAATATAATTTTCTCACTTCCCGATGTCATAGAGGCTTGAAATTTAGCACGAGCATGGATTATGTCATAAATAGGAAAAGTTAATGGGTCCCAACTCGATTATTCAATTCTACGCGCAAAAGAATTAGCGCCCAAATTTTACATACGGAAAGTAATTTTCTCACTTTCTGGTGTCATAGAAACGTGAATTATGGCACCAGCATTGATTATGTCATAAATAGGAAAAGCTAATGGGTCCCAACTCGATTATTCAATTCTATGCGCAAAAGAATTAGCGTCCAAACTTTACGTACGGAATGTAATTTTCTCACTTTCCGGTGTGATAGAAACGTGAAATTTGGCATGAGCATTGATTATTTCATAAATAGGAAAAGCTAATGGGTCCTAACTCGATTATTCAATTCTATGTGCAAAAGAATTAGCGTCTAAATTTTATGTACGGATGTATATTTCTCACTTACCGATGTCATAGAAACGTGAAATTTGGCACGAGCATTGATTATGTCATAAATAGAAAAAGCTAATGGGTCCCAACTTGATTATTCAATTCTATGCGCAAAAGAATTAGCGTCCAAATTTTATGTACGGAATGTAATTTTCTCACTTTCTGGTGTCATAGAAACGTGAAATTTGGCACAAGCATTGATTATGTCATAAATAGGAAAAGCTAATAGGTCCCAACTCGATTATTCAATTCTATGCGCAAAAGAATTAGCGTCCAAATTTTACGTACGGAATGTAATTTTCTCACTTTCCGGTGTCATAGAAACGTGAAATTTGGCATGAGCATTGATTATGTCATAAATAGGAAACGCTAATGTGTCCCAACTCGATTATTCAATTCTATGTGCAAAAGAATTAGCGTCCAAATTTTACGTACGGAATGCATTTTTCTCACTTTACCGATGTCATACAAACGTGACATTTGGCACGAGCGTTGATTATGTCATAAATAGAAAAAGCTAATAGGTTCCAACTCGATTATTCAATTCTATGCGCAAAAGAATTAGCGTCCAAATTTTATGTACGGAATGTAATTTTTTCACTTTCCGGTGTCATAGAAGCGTGAAATCTGGCACAAGCATTGATTATGTCATAAATAGGAAAAGCTAATGAGTCCCAACTCGATTATTCAATTCTATGCGAAAAAGAATTAGCGCCCAAATTTTACGCACGGAATGTAATTTTCTCACTTTCCGGTGTCATAGAAGCGTAAAATCTGGCACAAGCATTGATTATGTCATAAATAGAAAAAGCTTATGGGTCCCAACTCGATTATTCAATTCTATGCGCAAAAGAATTAGCGTCCAAACTTTACGTACGGAATGTAATTTTCTCACTTTCCGGTGTCATAGAAACGTGAAATTTGGCATGAGCATTGATTATTTCATAAATAGGATAAGCTAATAGGTCCCAACTTGATTATTCAATTCTATGCGCAAAAGAATTAGCGTTCAAATTTTACGTACAGGAATAAAATTTTCTCACTTTCCGGTGTCATAGAAACGTGAGATTTGGCACGAGCATTGATTATGTCATAAATAGGAAAAGCTAATGATTCCCAACTCGATTATTCAATTCTATGCGCAAAAGAATTAGCGTCCAAATTTTACGTACGGGATGTATTTTTCTCACTTTCCGGTGTCATAGAAACGTGAAATTTGGCACGAGCATTGATTATGTCATAAATAGGAAAAGCTAATGGGTCCCAACTCGATTATTCAATTCTGTGCGCAAAAGAATTAGCGTCCAAATTGTACGTAGGGAATGTAATTTTCTCACTTCCCGATGTCATAGAGGCTTGAAATTTAGCACGAGCATTGATTATGTCATAAATAGGAAACGTTAATGGGTCCCAACTCGATTATTCAATTCTACGCGCAAAAGAATTAGCGCCCAAATTTTACATACGGAAAGTAATTTTCTCACTTTCTGGTGTCATAGAAACGTGAATTATGGCACCAGCATTGATTATGTCATAAATAGGAAAAGCTAATAGGTCCCAACTCAATTATTCAATTCTATGCGCAAAAGAATTAGCATCCAAATTTTACGTATGGAATGTCATTTTCTCACTTTCCGGTGTGATAGAAACGTGAAATTTGGCATGAGCATTGATTATTTCATAAATAGGAAAAGCTAATGGGTCCTAACTCGATTATTCAATTCTATGTGCAAAAGAATTAGCGTCTAAATTTTATGTACGGATGTATATTTCTCACTTACCGATGTCATAGAAACGTGAAATTTGGCACGAGCATTGATTATGTCATAAATAGAAAAAGCTAATGGGTCCCAACTTGATTATTCAATTCTATGCGCAAAAGAATTAGCGTCCAAATTTTATGTACGGAATGTAATTTTCTCACTTTCTGGTGTCATAGAAACGTGAAATTTGGCACAAGCATTGATTATGTCATAAATAGGAAAAGCTAATAGGTCCCAACTCAATTATTCAATTCTATGCGCAAAAGAATTAGCGTCCAAATTTTACGTACGGAATGTAATTTTCTCACTTTCCGGTGTCATAGAAACGTGAAATTTGGCATGAGCATTGATTATGTCATAAATAGGAAAAGCTAATGTGTCCCAACTCGATTATTCAATTCTATGTGCAAAAGAATTAGCGTCCAAATTTTACGTACGGAATGCATTTTTCTCACTTTACCGATGTCATACAAACGTGACATTTGGCACGAGCGTTGATTATGTCATAAATAGAAAAAGCTAATAGGTTCCAACTCGATTATTCAATTCTATGCGCAAAAGAATTAGCGTCCAAATTTTATGTACGGAATGTAATTTTTTCACTTTCCGGTGTCATAGAAGCGTGAAATCTGGCACAAGCATTGATTATGTCATAAATAGAAAAAGCTAATGGGTCCCAACTCGATTATTCAATTCTATGCGCAAAAGAATTAGCGTCCAAACTTTACGTACGGAATGTAATTTTCTCATTTTCCGGTGTCATAGAAACGTGAAATTTGGCACAAGCATTGATTATGTCATAAATAGGAAAAGCTAATGGGTCCCAACTCGATTATTCAATTCTATGCGCAAAAGAATTAGCGTCCAAACTTTACGTACGGAATGTAATTTTCTCACTTTCCGGTGTCATAGAAACGTGAAATTTGGCACAAGCATTGATTATGTCATAAATAGGAAAAGCTAATGGGTCCCAACTCGATTATTCAATTCTATGCGCAAAAGAATTAGCGTCCAAATTTTACTTACGGAATGTAATTTTCTCACTTTCTGGTGTCATAGAAACGTGAAATTTGGCACAAGCATTGATTATGTCATAAATAGGAAAAGCTAATGATTCCCAACTCGATTATTCAATTCTATGCACAAAAGAATTAGCGTCCAAATTTTACGTACGGAATGTAATTTTCTCACTTTCCGGTGTCATAGAAACGTGAAATTTGGCATGAGCATTGATTAGTTCATAAATAGGAAAAGCTAATGGGTTCCAACTGGATTATTCAATTCTATGCGCCAAAGAATTAGCGTCCAAATAGTACGTACGGAATGTAATTTTCTCACTTTCCGGTGTCATAGAAGCGTGAAATTTGGCACAAGCATTGATTATGTTATAAAAAGGAAAAGCTAATGGGTCCCAACTCGATTATTCAATTCTATGTGCAAAAGAATTAGCGTCCAATTTTACGTACGGGATGTATTTTTCTCACTTTCCGGTGTCATAGAAACGTGAAATTTGGCATGAGCATTGATTAGTTCATAAATAGGAAAAGCTAATGGGTTCCAACTGGATTATTCAATTCTATGCGCCAAAGAATTAGCGTCCAAATTGTACGTACGGAATGTAATTTTCTCACTTTCGGTGTCATAGAAGCGTGAAATTTGGCACAAGCATTGATTATGTCATAAAAAGGAAAAGCTAATGGGTCCCAACTCGATTATTCAATTCTATGTGCAAAAGAATTAGCGTCCAATTTTACGTACGGGATGTATTTTTCTCACTTTCCGGTGTCATAGAAACGTGAAATTTGGCATGAGCATTGATTATGTCATAAATAGGAAAAGCTAATGGGTCCCAACTCGATTATTCAATTCTGTGCGCAAAAGAATTAGCGTCCAAATTGTACGTACGGAATGTAATTTTCTCACTTCCCGATGTCATAGAGGCTTGAAATTTAGCACGAGCATTGATTATGTCATAAATAGGAAAAGTTAATGGGTCCCTACTCGATTATTCAATTCTACGCGCAAAAGAATTAGCGCCCAAATTTTACATACGGAAAGTAATTTTCTCACTTTCTGGTGTCATAGAAACGTGAATTATGGCACCAGCATTGATTATGTCATAAATAGGAAAAGCTAATAGGTCCCAACTCAATTATTCAATTCTATGCGCAAAAGAATTAGCATCCAAATTTTACGTACGGAATGTAATTTTCTCACTTTCCGGTGTCATAGAAGCGTGATATCTGGCACAAGCATTGATTATGTCATAAATAGAAAAAGCTAATGGGTCCCAACTCGATTATTCAATTCTATGCGCAAAAGAATTAGCGTCCAAACTTTACGTACGGAATGTAATTTTCTCACTTTCCGGTGTCATAGAAACGTGAAATTTGGCACAAGCATTGATTATGTCATAAATAGGAAAAGCTAATGGGTCCCAACTCGATTATTCAATTCTATGCGCAAAAGAATTAGCGTCCAAACTTTACGTACGGAATGTAATTTTCTCACTTTCCGGTGTCATAGAAACGTGAAATTTGGCATGAGCATTGATTATGTCATAAATAGGTAAAGCTAATGGGTCTCAACTTGATTATTCAATTCTCTGTGCAAAAGAATTAGCGTCCAAATTTTACATACGGAATGTATATTTCTCACTTTCCGGTGTCATAGAAACGTGAAATTTCGCACGAGCATTGATTATGTCATAAATAGGAAAAGCTAATGGGTCCAAACTCGAATGTTCAATTCTATGCGCAAAAGAATTAGCGTCCAAACTTTACATACGGTTGTATTTTTCTCACTTTCCGCTGTCAAAGAAACGTGAAATATGGCACGAGCATTTATTATGTCATAAATAGGAAAAGCTAATGGGTCCCAACTCGATTATTCAGTTCTATGCGCAAAAGAATTAGCGTCCAAATTTTATGTACGGAATGTAATTTTCTCACTTTTTGGTGTCATAGAAACGTGAAATTTGGCATGAGCATTGATTATGTCATAAATAGGAAAAACTAATGGGTCCCAACTCGATTATTCAATTCTATGCGCAAAAGAATTAGCGCCCAAATTTTACGCACGGAATGTAATTTTCTGACTTTCTGGTGTCATAGAAACGTGAAATCTGGCACAAGCATTGATTTTGTCATAAATAGGAAAAGCTAATGGGTCCCAACTCGATTATTCAATTCTATGCGCAAAAGAATTAGCGTTAAAAATTTTACGTACGGAATGTAATTTTCTCACTTTCCGGTGTCATACAAACGTGAAATTTGGCACAAGCATTGCTTATGTCATAAATAGGAAAAGCTAATGGGTCCCAACTCGATTATTCAATTCTATGCGCAAAAGAATTAGCGTCCAAACTTTACGTACGGAATGTAATTTTCTCACTTTCCGGTGTCATAGAAACGTGAAATTTGGCATGAGCATTGATTATTTCATAAATAGTAAAAGCTAATAGGTCCCAACTCGATTATTCAATTCTATGCGCAAAAGAATTAGCGTCCAAATTTTACGTACGGAATGTAATTTTCTCCCTTTCTGGTGTCATAGAAACGTGAAATTTGGCACAAGCATTGATTATGTCATAAATAGGAAAAGCTAATGATTCCCAACTCGATTATTCAATTCTATGCACAAAAGAATTAGCGTCCAAATTTTACGTACGGAATAAAATTTTCTCACTTTCCGGTGTCATAGAAACGTGAAATTTGGCACGAGCATTGATTAGTTCATAAATAGGAAAAGCTAATGGGTTCCAACTGGATTATTCAATTCTATGCGCCAAAGAATTAGCGTCCAAATAGTACGTACGGAATGTAATTTTCTCACTTTCCGGTGTCATAGAAGCGTGAAATTTGGCACAAGCATTGATTATGTTATAAAAAGGAAAAGCTAATGGGTCCCAACTCGATTATTCAATTCTATGTGCAAAAGAATTAGCGTCCAATTTTACGTACGGGATGTATTTTTCTCACTTTCCGGTGTCATAGAAACGTGAAATTTGGCATGAGCATTGATTAGTTCATAAATAGGAAAAGCTAATGGGTTCCAACTGGATTATTCAATTCTATGCGCCAAAGAATTAGCGTCCAAATTGTACGTACGGAATGTAATTTTCTCACTTTCCGGTGTCATAGAAGCGTGAAATTTGGCACAAGCATTGATTATGTCATAAAAAGAAAAAGCTAATGGGTCCCAACTCGATTATTCAATTCTATGTGCAAAAGAATTAGCGTCCAATTTTACGTACGGGATGTATTTTTCTCACTTTCCGGTGTCATAGAAACGTGAAATTTGGCACGAGCATTGATTATGTCATAAATAGGAAAAGCTAATGGGTCCCAACTCGATTATTCAATTCTGTACGCAAAAGAATTAGCGTCCAAATTGTACGTACGGAATATAATTTTCTCACTTCCCGATGTCATAGAGGCTTGAAATTTAGCACGAGCATTGATTATGTCATAAATAGGAAAAGTTAATGGGTCCCAACTCGATTATTCAATTCTACGCGCAAAAGAATTAGCGCCCAAATTTTACATACGGAAAGTAATTTTCTCACTTTCTGGTGTCATAGAAACGTGAATTATGGCACCAGCATTGATTATGTCATAAATAGGAAAAGCTAATGGGTCCCAACTCGATTATTCAATTCTATGCGCAAAAGAATTAGCGTCCAAACTTTACGTACGGAATGTAATTTTCTCACTTTCCGTTGTGATAGAAACGTGAAATTTGGCATGAGCATTGATTATTTCATAAATAGGAAAAGCTAATGGGTCCTAACTCGATTATTCAATTCTATGTGCAAAAGAATTAGCGTCTAAATTTTATGTACGGATGTATATTTCTCACTTACCGATGTCATAGAAACGTGAAATTTGGCACGAGCATTGATTATGTCATAAATAGAAAAAGCTAATGGGTCCCAACTTGATTATTCAATTCTATGCGCAAAAGAATTAGCGTCCAAATTTTATGTACGGAATGTAATTTTCTCACTTTCTGGTGTCATAGAAACGTGAAATTTGGCACAAGCATTGATTATGTCATAAATAGGAAAAGCTAATAGGTCCCAACTCAATTATTCAATTCTACGCGCAAAAGAATTAGCGCCCAAATTTTACATACGGAAAGTAATTTTCTCACTTTCTGGTGTCATAGAAACGTGAATTATGGCACCAGCATTGATTATGTCATAAATAGGAAAAGCTAATAGGTCCCAACTCAATTATTCAATTCTATGCGCAAAAGAATTAGCATCCAAATTTTACGTATGGAATGTCATTTTCTCACTTTCCGGTGTGATAGAAACGTGAAATTTGGCATGAGCATTGATTATTTCATAAATAGGAAAAGCTAATGGGTCCTAACTCGATTATTCAATTCTATGTGCAAAAGAATTAGCGTCTAAATTTTATGTACGGATGTATATTTCTCACTTACCGATGTCATAGAAACGTGAAATTTGGCACGAGCATTGATTATGTCATAAATAGAAAAAGCTAATGGGTCCCAACTTGATTATTCAATTCTATGCGCAAAAGAATTAGCGTCCAAATTTTATGTACGGAATGTAATTTTCTCACTTTCTGGTGTCATAGAAACGTGAAATTTGGCACAAGCATTGATTATGTCATAAATAGGAAAAGCTAATAGGTCCCAACTCAATTATTCAATTCTATGCGCAAAAGAATTAGCGTCCAAATTTTACGTACGGAATGTAATTTTCTCACTTTCCGGTGTCATAGAAACGTGAAATTTGGCATGAGCATTGATTATGTCATAAATAGGAAAAGCTAATGTGTCCCAACTCGATTATTCAATTCTATGTGCAAAAGAATTAGCGTCCAAATTTTACGTACGGAATGCATTTTTCTCACTTTACCGATGTCATACAAACGTGACATTTGGCACGAGCGTTGATTATGTCATAAATAGAAAAAGCTAATAGGTTCCAACTCGATTATTCAATTCTATGCGCAAAAGAATTAGCGTCCAAATTTTATGTACGGAATGTAATTTTTTCACTTTCCGGTGTCATAGAAGCGTGAAATCTGGCACAAGCATTGATTATGTCATAAATAGAAAAAGCTAATGGGTCCCAACTCGATTATTCAATTCTATGCGCAAAAGAATTAGCGTCCAAACTTTACGTACGGAATGTAATTTTCTCATTTTCCGGTGTCATAGAAACGTGAAATTTGGCACAAGCATTGATTATGTCATAAATAGGAAAAGCTAATGGGTCCCAACTCGATTATTCAATTCTATGCGCAAAAGAATTAGCGTCCAAACTTTACGTACGGAATGTAATTTTCTCACTTTCCGGTGTCATAGAAACGTGAAATTTGGCACAAGCATTGATTATGTCATAAATAGGAAAAGCTAATGGGTCCCAACTCGATTATTCAATTCTATGCGCAAAAGAATTAGCGTCCAAATTTTACTTACGGAATGTAATTTTCTCACTTTCTGGTGTCATAGAAACGTGAAATTTGGCACAAGCATTGATTATGTCATAAATAGGAAAAGCTAATGATTCCCAACTCGATTATTCAATTCTATGCACAAAAGAATTAGCGTCCAAATTTTACGTACGGAATGTAATTTTCTCACTTTCCGGTGTCATAGAAACGTGAAATTTGGCATGAGCATTGATTAGTTCATAAATAGGAAAAGCTAATGGGTTCCAACTGGATTATTCAATTCTATGCGCCAAAGAATTAGCGTCCAAATAGTACGTACGGAATGTAATTTTCTCACTTTCCGGTGTCATAGAAGCGTGAAATTTGGCACAAGCATTGATTATGTTATAAAAAGGAAAAGCTAATGGGTCCCAACTCGATTATTCAATTCTATGTGCAAAAGAATTAGCGTCCAATTTTACGTACGGGATGTATTTTTCTCACTTTCCGGTGTCATAGAAACGTGAAATTTGGCATGAGCATTGATTAGTTCATAAATAGGAAAAGCTAATGGGTTCCAACTGGATTATTCAATTCTATGCGCCAAAGAATTAGCGTCCAAATTGTACGTACGGAATGTAATTTTCTCACTTTCGGTGTCATAGAAGCGTGAAATTTGGCACAAGCATTGATTATGTCATAAAAAGGAAAAGCTAATGGGTCCCAACTCGATTATTCAATTCTATGTGCAAAAGAATTAGCGTCCAATTTTACGTACGGGATGTATTTTTCTCACTTTCCGGTGTCATAGAAACGTGAAATTTGGCATGAGCATTGATTATGTCATAAATAGGAAAAGCTAATGGGTCCCAACTCGATTATTCAATTCTGTGCGCAAAAGAATTAGCGTCCAAATTGTACGTACGGAATGTAATTTTCTCACTTCCCGATGTCATAGAGGCTTGAAATTTAGCACGAGCATTGATTATGTCATAAATAGGAAAAGTTAATGGGTCCCTACTCGATTATTCAATTCTACGCGCAAAAGAATTAGCGCCCAAATTTTACATACGGAAAGTAATTTTCTCACTTTCTGGTGTCATAGAAACGTGAATTATGGCACCAGCATTGATTATGTCATAAATAGGAAAAGCTAATAGGTCCCAACTCAATTATTCAATTCTATGCGCAAAAGAATTAGCATCCAAATTTTACGTACGGAATGTAATTTTCTCACTTTCCGGTGTCATAGAAGCGTGATATCTGGCACAAGCATTGATTATGTCATAAATAGAAAAAGCTAATGGGTCCCAACTCGATTATTCAATTCTATGCGCAAAAGAATTAGCGTCCAAACTTTACGTACGGAATGTAATTTTCTCACTTTCCGGTGTCATAGAAACGTGAAATTTGGCACAAGCATTGATTATGTCATAAATAGGAAAAGCTAATGGGTCCCAACTCGATTATTCAATTCTATGCGCAAAAGAATTAGCGTCCAAACTTTACGTACGGAATGTAATTTTCTCACTTTCCGGTGTCATAGAAACGTGAAATTTGGCATGAGCATTGATTATGTCATAAATAGGTAAAGCTAATGGGTCTCAACTTGATTATTCAATTCTCTGTGCAAAAGAATTAGCGTCCAAATTTTACATACGGAATGTATATTTCTCACTTTCCGGTGTCATAGAAACGTGAAATTTCGCACGAGCATTGATTATGTCATAAATAGGAAAAGCTAATGGGTCCAAACTCGAATGTTCAATTCTATGCGCAAAAGAATTAGCGTCCAAACTTTACATACGGTTGTATTTTTCTCACTTTCCGCTGTCAAAGAAACGTGAAATATGGCACGAGCATTTATTATGTCATAAATAGGAAAAGCTAATGGGTCCCAACTCGATTATTCAGTTCTATGCGCAAAAGAATTAGCGTCCAAATTTTATGTACGGAATGTAATTTTCTCACTTTTTGGTGTCATAGAAACGTGAAATTTGGCATGAGCATTGATTATGTCATAAATAGGAAAAACTAATGGGTCCCAACTCGATTATTCAATTCTATGCGCAAAAGAATTAGCGCCCAAATTTTACGCACGGAATGTAATTTTCTGACTTTCTGGTGTCATAGAAACGTGAAATCTGGCACAAGCATTGATTTTGTCATAAATAGGAAAAGCTAATGGGTCCCAACTCGATTATTCAATTCTATGCGCAAAAGAATTAGCGTTAAAAATTTTACGTACGGAATGTAATTTTCTCACTTTCCGGTGTCATACAAACGTGAAATTTGGCACAAGCATTGCTTATGTCATAAATAGGAAAAGCTAATGGGTCCCAACTCGATTATTCAATTCTATGCGCAAAAGAATTAGCGTCCAAACTTTACGTACGGAATGTAATTTTCTCACTTTCCGGTGTCATAGAAACGTGAAATTTGGCATGAGCATTGATTATTTCATAAATAGTAAAAGCTAATAGGTCCCAACTCGATTATTCAATTCTATGCGCAAAAGAATTAGCGTCCAAATTTTACGTACGGAATGTAATTTTCTCCCTTTCTGGTGTCATAGAAACGTGAAATTTGGCACAAGCATTGATTATGTCATAAATAGGAAAAGCTAATGATTCCCAACTCGATTATTCAATTCTATGCACAAAAGAATTAGCGTCCAAATTTTACGTACGGAATAAAATTTTCTCACTTTCCGGTGTCATAGAAACGTGAAATTTGGCACGAGCATTGATTAGTTCATAAATAGGAAAAGCTAATGGGTTCCAACTGGATTATTCAATTCTATGCGCCAAAGAATTAGCGTCCAAATAGTACGTACGGAATGTAATTTTCTCACTTTCCGGTGTCATAGAAGCGTGAAATTTGGCACAAGCATTGATTATGTTATAAAAAGGAAAAGCTAATGGGTCCCAACTCGATTATTCAATTCTATGTGCAAAAGAATTAGCGTCCAATTTTACGTACGGGATGTATTTTTCTCACTTTCCGGTGTCATAGAAACGTGAAATTTGGCATGAGCATTGATTAGTTCATAAATAGGAAAAGCTAATGGGTTCCAACTGGATTATTCAATTCTATGCGCCAAAGAATTAGCGTCCAAATTGTACGTACGGAATGTAATTTTCTCACTTTCCGGTGTCATAGAAGCGTGAAATTTGGCACAAGCATTGATTATGTCATAAAAAGAAAAAGCTAATGGGTCCCAACTCGATTATTCAATTCTATGTGCAAAAGAATTAGCGTCCAATTTTACGTACGGGATGTATTTTTCTCACTTTCCGGTGTCATAGAAACGTGAAATTTGGCACGAGCATTGATTATGTCATAAATAGGAAAAGCTAATGGGTCCCAACTCGATTATTCAATTCTGTACGCAAAAGAATTAGCGTCCAAATTGTACGTACGGAATATAATTTTCTCACTTCCCGATGTCATAGAGGCTTGAAATTTAGCACGAGCATTGATTATGTCATAAATAGGAAAAGTTAATGGGTCCCAACTCGATTATTCAATTCTACGCGCAAAAGAATTAGCGCCCAAATTTTACATACGGAAAGTAATTTTCTCACTTTCTGGTGTCATAGAAACGTGAATTATGGCACCAGCATTGATTATGTCATAAATAGGAAAAGCTAATGGGTCCCAACTCGATTATTCAATTCTATGCGCAAAAGAATTAGCGTCCAAACTTTACGTACGGAATGTAATTTTCTCACTTTCCGGTGTGATAGAAACGTGAAATTTGGCATGAGCATTGATTATTTCATAAATAGGAAAAGCTAATGGGTCCTAACTCGATTATTCAATTCTATGTGCAAAAGAATTAGCGTCTAAATTTTATGTACGGATGTATATTTCTCACTTACCGATGTCATAGAAACGTGAAATTTGGCACGAGCATTGATTATGTCATAAATAGAAAAAGCTAATGGGTCCCAACTTGATTATTCAATTCTATGCGCAAAAGAATTAGCGTCCAAATTTTATGTACGGAATGTAATTTTCTCACTTTCTGGTGTCATAGAAACGTGAAATTTGGCACAAGCATTGATTATGTCATAAATAGGAAAAGCTAATAGGTCCCAACTCAATTATTCAATTCTATGCGCAAAAGAATTAGCGTCCAAATTTTACGTACGGAATGTAATTTTCTCACTTTCCGGTGTCATAGAAACGTGAAATTTGGCATGAGCATTGATTATGTCATAAATAGGAAAAGCTAATGTGTCCCAACTCGATTATTCAATTCTATGTGATAAAGAATTAGCGTCCAAATTTTACGTACGGAATGCATTTTTCTCACTTTACCGATGTCATACAAACGTGACATTTGGCATGAGCGTTGATTATGTCATAAATAGAAAAAGCTAATAGGTTCCAACTCGATTATTCAATTCTATGCGCAAAAGAATTAGCGTCCAAATTTTATGTACGGAATGTAATTTTTTCACTTTCCGGTGTCATAGAAGCGTGAAATCTGGCACAAGCATTGATTATGTCATAAATAGAAAAAGCTAATGGGTCCCAACTCGATTATTCAATTCTATGCGCAAAAGAATTAGCGTCCAAACTTTACGTACGGAATGTAATTTTCTCACTTTCCGGTGTCATAGAAACGTGAAATTTGGCATGAGCATTGATTATTTCATAAATAGGATAAGCTAATAGGTCCCAACTTGATTATTCAATTCTATGCGCAAAAGAATTAGCGTTCAAATTTTACGTACGGAATAAAATTTTCTCACTTTCTGGTGTCATAGAAACGTGAGATTTGGCACGAGCATTGATTATGTCATAAATAGGAAAAGCTAATGATTCCCAACTCGATTATTCAATTCTATGCGCAAAAGAATTAGCGTCCAAATTTTACTTACGGAATGTAATTTTCTCACTTTCTGGTGTCATAGAAACGTGAAATTTGGCACAAGCATTGATTATGTCATAAATAGGAAAAGTTAATGATTCCCAACTCGATTATTCAAATCTATGCGCAAAAGAATTAGCGTCCAAATTTTACGTACGGAATGTAATTTTCTCACTTTCCGGTGTCATAGAAACGTGAAATTTGGCACAAGCATTGATTATGTCATAAATAGGAAAAGCTAATGAGTCCCAACTCGATTATTCAATTCTATGCGAAAAAGAATTAGCGCCCAAATTTTACGCACGGAATGTAATTTTCTCACTTTCCGGTGTCATAGAAGCGTGAAATCTGGCACAAGCATTGATTATGTCATAAATAGAAAAAGCTAATGGGTCCCAACTCGATTATTCAATTCTATGCGCAAGAGAATTAGCGTTAAAAATTTTACGTACGGAATGTAATTTTCTCACTCTCCGGTGTCATAGAAACGTGAAATTTGGCACAAGCATTGATTATGTCATAAATAGGAAAAGCTAATGGGTCCCAACTCGATTATTCAATTCTATGCGCAAAAGAATTAGCGTCCAAATTTTACGTACGGAATAAAATTTTCTCACTTTCCGGTGTCATAGAAACGTGAAATTTGGCACGAGCATTGATTATGTCATAAATAGGAAAAGCTAATGCATCCCAACTCGATTATTCAATTCAATGTGCAAAAGAATTAGCGTCCAAATTTTACGTACGGAATGTAATTTTCTCACTTTCCGGTGTCATAGAAACGTGAAATTTGGCACAAGCATTGATTATGTCATAAATAGGAAAAGCTAATGGGTCCCAACTCGATTATTCAATTCTATTTGCAAAATAATTAGCGTCCAAATTTTACATACGGAATGTATATTTCTCACTTTCCGGTGTCATAGAAACGTGAAATTTCGCACGAGCATTTATTATGTCATAAATAGGAAAAGCTAATGGGTCCAATCTCGAATGTTCAATTCTATGCGCAAAAGAATTAGCGTCCAAACTTTACGTACGGTTGTATTTTTCTCACTTTCCGGTGTCATAGAAACGTGAAATATGGCACGAGCATTAAATTATGTCATAAATAGGAAAAGCTAATGGGTCCCAACTCGATTATTCAGTTCTATGCGCTAAAGAATTAGCGTCCAAATTTTTTGTACGGAATGTAATTTTCTCTCTTTTTGGTGTCATAGAAAGGTGAAATTTGGCACAAGCATTGATTATGTCATAAATAGGAAAAGCTAATGATTCCCAACTCGATTATTCAATTCTATGCACAAAAGAATTAGCGTACAAATTTTACGCACGGAATGTAATTTTCTCACTTTCCGGTGTCATAGAAGCGTGATATCTGGCACAAGCATTGATTATGTCATAAATAGAAAAAGCTAATGGGTCCCAACTCGATTATTCAATTCTATGCGCAAAAGAATTAGCGTCCAAACTTTACGTACGGAATGTAATTTTCTCACTTTCCGGTGTCATAGAAACGTGAAATTTGGCACAAGCATTGATTATGTCATAAATAGGAAAAGCTAATGGGTCCCAACTCGATTATTCAATTCTATGCGCAAAAGAATTAGCGTCCAAACTTTACGTACGGAATGTAATTTTCTCACTTTCCGGTGTCATAGAAACGTGAAATTTGGCATGAGCATTGATTATTTCATAAATAGGAAAAGCTAATGGGTCCCAACTCGATTAATCAATTCTATGCGCAAAAGAATTAGCGTCCAAATTTTACGTACGGAATGTAATTTTCCCACTTTCCGGTGTCATAGAAACGTGAAATTTGGCATGAGCATTGATTATGTCATAAATAGGTAAAGCTAATGGGTCTCAACTTGATTATTCAATTCTATGTGCAAAAGAATTAGCATTCAAATTTTACATACGGAATGTATATTTCTCACTTTCCGGTGTCATAGAAACGTGAAATTTCGCACGAGCATTGATTATGTCATAAATAGGAAAAGCTAATGGGTCCAAACTCGAATGCTCAATTCTATGCGCAAAAGAATTAGCGTCCAAACTTTACATACGGTTGTATTTTTCTCACTTTCCGCTGTCAAAGAAACGTGAAATATGGCACGAGCATTTATTATGTCATAAATAGGAAAAGCTAATGGGTCCCAACTCGATTATTCAGTTCTATGCGCAAAAGAATTAGCGTCCAAATTTTACGTACGGAATGTAATTTTCTCACTTTTTGGTGTCATAGAAACGTGAAATTTGGCACGAGCATTGATTATGTCATAAATAGGAAAAGCTAATGGGTCCCAACTCGATTATTCAATTCTATGCGCAAAAGAATTAGCGCCCAAATTTTACGCACGGAATGTAATTTTCTGACTTTCTGGTGTCATAGAAACGTGAAATCTGGCACAAGCATTGATTTTGTCATAAATAGGAAAAGCTAATGGGTCCCAACTCGATTATTCAATTCTATGCGCAAAAGAATTAGCGTTAAAAATTTTACGTACGGAATGTAATTTTCTCACTTTCCGGTGTCATAGAAACGTGAAATTTGGCACAAGCATTGCTTATGTCATAAATAGGAAAAGCTAATGGGTCCCAACTCGATTATTCAATTCTATGCGCAAAAGAATTAGCGTCCAAATTTTACGTACGGAATAAAATTTTCTCACTTTCCGGTGTCATAGAAACGTGAAATTTGGCACGAGCATTGATTATTTCATAAATAGGAAAAGCTAATGGGTCCCAACTCGATTATTCAATTCTATGTGCAAAAGAATTAGCGTCCAAATTTTACGTACGGAATGTAATTTTCTCACTTTCTGGTGTCATAGAAATGTGAAATTTGGCACGAGCATTGATTATGTCATAAATAGGAAGAGCTAATGGGTCCCAGCTCGATTATTCAATTCTATGCGCAAAAGAATTAGTGTCCAAATTTTATGTGCGGAATGAATTTTTCTCAGTTTCCGGTGTCATAGAAACGTGAAATTTGGCACGGGCATTGATTATGTCATAAATAGGAAATGCTTATGGGTCCCAACTCGATTATTTAATTTTATGCGCAAAAGAATTATCGTCCAAATTTTACGAACGGAAAGTAATTTTCTCACTTTCCGGTGTCATAGAAACTTGAAATTTGGCACGAGCATTGATTATGTCATAAATAGGAAAAGCTAATGGGTCCCAACTTGATTATTCAATTCTATGCGCAAAAGAATTAGCGTCTAAATTTTATGTACGGAATGTAATTTTCTCACTTTCTGGTGTCATAGAAACGTGAAATTTGGCACAAGCATTGATTATGTCATAAATAGGAAAAGCTAATAGGTCCCAACTCAATTATTCAATTCTATGCGCAAAAGAATTAGCGTCCAAATTTTACGTACGGAATAAAATTTTCTCACTTTCCGGTGTCATAGAAACGTGAAATTTGGCACGAGCATTGATTATTTCATAAATAGGAAAAGCTAATGGGTCCCAACTCGATTATTCAATTCTATGTGCAAAAGAATTAGCGTCCAAATTTTACGTACGGAATGTAATTTTCTCACTTTCTGGTGTCATAGAAATGTGAAATTTGGCACGAGCATTGATTATGTCATAAATAGGAAGAGCTAATGGGTCCCAGCTCGATTATTCAATTCTATGCGCAAAAGAATTAGTGTCCAAATTTTATGTGCGGAATGAATTTTTCTCAGTTTCCGGTGTCATAGAAACGTGAAATTTGGCACGGGCATTGATTATGTCATAAATAGGAAATGCTTATGGGTCCCAACTCGATTATTTAATTTTATGCGCAAAAGAATTATCGTCCAAATTTTACGAACGGAAAGTAATTTTCTCACTTTCCGGTGTCATAGAAACTTGAAATTTGGCACGAGCATTGATTATGTCATAAATAGGAAAAGCTAATGGGTCCCAACTTGATTATTCAATTCTATGCGCAAAAGAATTAGCGTCTAAATTTTATGTACGGAATGTAATTTTCTCACTTTCTGGTGTCATAGAAACGTGAAATTTGGCACAAGCATTGATTATGTCATAAATAGGAAAAGCTAATAGGTCCCAACTCAATTATTCAATTCTATGCGCAAAAGAATTAGCGTCCAAATTTTACGTACGGAATGTATATTTCTCACTTTCCGGTGTCATAGAAACGTGAAATTTGGCATGAGCATTGATTATGTCATAAATAGGAAAAGCTAATGTGTCCCAACTCGATTATTCAATTCTATGTGCAAAAGAATTAGCGTCCAAATTTTACGTACGGAATGCATTTTTCTCACTTTACCGATGTCATACAAACGTGACATTTGGCACGAGCGTTGATTATGTCATAAATAGAAAAAGCTAATAGGTTCCAACTCGATTATTCAATTCTATGCGCAAAAGAATTAGCGTCCAAATTTTATGTACGGAATGTAATTTTTTCACTTTCCGGTGTCATAGAAGCGTGAAATCTGGCACAAGCATTGATTATGTCATAAATAGGAAAAGCTAATGAGTCCCAACTCGATTATTCAATTCCATGCGAAAAAGAATTAGCGCCCAAATTTTACGCACGGAATGTAATTTTCTAACTTTCCGGTGTCATAGAAGCGTGAAATCTGGCACAAGCATTGATTATGTCATAAATAGAAAAAGCTAATGGGTCCGAAATCGATTATTCAATTCTATGCGCAAGTGAATTAGCGTTAAAAATTTTACGTACGGAATGTAATTTTCTCACTTTCCGGTGTCATAGAAACGTGAAATTTGGCACAAGCATTGATTATGTCATAAATAGGAAAAGCTAATGGGTCCCAACTCGATTATTCAATTCTATGCGCAAAAGAATTAGCGTCCAAACTTTACGTACGGAATGTAATTTTCTCACTTTCCGGTGTCATAGAAACGTGAAATTTGGCATGAGCATTGATTATTTCATAAATAGTAAAAGCTAATATGTCCCAACTTGATTATTCAATTCTATGCGCAAAAGAATTAGCGTCCAAATTTTACGTACGGAATTACATTTTCTCACTTTCCGGTGTCATAGAAACGTGAGATTTGGCACGAGCATTGATTATGTCATAAATAGGAAAAACTAATGATTCCCAACTCGATTATTCAATTCTATGCGCAAAAGAATTAGCGTCCAAATTTTACTTACGGAATGTAATTTTCTCACTTTCTGGTGTCATAGAAACGTGAAATTTGGCACAAGCATTGATTATGTCATAAATAGGAAAAGCTAATGATTCCCAACTCGATTATTCAATTCTATGCACAAAAGAATTAGCGTCCAAATTTTACGTACGGAATGTAATTTTCTCACTTTCCGGTGTCATAGAAACGTGAAATTTGGCATGAGCATTGATTAGTTCATAAATAGGAAAAGCTAATGGGTTCCAACTGGATTATTCAATTCTATGCGCCAAAGAATTAGCGTCCAAATAGTACGTACGGAATGTAATTTTCTCACTTTCCGGTGTCATAGAAGCGTGAAATTTGGCACAAGCATTGATTATGTTATAAAAAGGAAAATGCTAATGGGTCCCAACTCGATTATTCAATTCTATGTGCAAAAGAATTAGCGTCCAATTTTACGTACGGGATGTATTTTTCTCACTTTCCGGTGTCATAGAAACGTGAAATTTGGCATGAGCATTGATTAGTTCATAAATAGGAAAAGCTAATGGGTTCCAACTGGATTATTCAATTCTATGCGCCAAAGAATTAGCGTCCAAATTGTACGTACGGAATGTAATTTTCTCACTTTCGGTGTCATAGAAGCGTGAAATTTGGCACAAGCATTGATTATGTCATAAAAAGGAAAAGCTAATGGGTCCCAACTCGATTATTCAATTCTATGTGCAAAAGAATTAGCGTCCAATTTTACGTACGGGATGTATTTTTCTCACTTTCCGGTGTCATAGAAACGTGAAATTTGGCACGAGCATTGATTATGTCATAAATAGGAAAAGCTAATGGGTCCCAACTCGATTATTCAATTCTGTGCGCAAAAGAATTAGCGTCCAAATTGTACGTACGGAATGTAATTTTCTCACTTCCCGATGTCATAGAGGCTTGAAATTTAGCACGAGCATTGATTATGTCATAAATAGGAAAAGTTAATGGGTCCCAACTCGATTATTCAATTCTACGCGCAAAAGAATTAGCGCCCAAATTTTACATACGGAAAGTAATTTTCTCACTTTCTGGTGTCATAGAAACGTGAATTATGGCACCAGCATTGATTATGTCATAAATAGGAAAAGCTAATAGGTCCCAACTCAATTATTCAATTCTATGCGCAAAAGAATTAGCATCCAAATTTTACGTACGGAATGTAATTTTCTCACTTTCCGGTGTCATAGAAGCGTGATATCTGGCACAAGCTTTGATTATGTCATAAATAGAAAAAGCTAATGGGTCCCAACTCGATTATTCAATTCTATGCGCAAAAGAATAAGCGTCCAAACTTTACGTACGGAATGTAATTTTCTCACTTTCCGGTGTCATAGAAACGTGAAATTTGGCACAAGCACTGATTATGTCATAAATAGGAAAAGCTAATGGGTCCCAACTCGATTATTCAATTCTATGCGCAAAAGAATTAGCGTCCAAACTTTACGTACGGAATGTAATTTTCTCACTTTCCGGTGTCATAGAAACGTGAAATTTGGCATGAGCATTGATTATTTCATAAATAGGAAAAGCTAATGGGTCCCAACTCGATTATTCAATTCTATGCGCAAAAGAATTAGCGTCCAAATTTTACGTACGGAATGTAATTTTCTCACTTTCCGGTGTCATAGAAACGTGAAATTTGGCATGAGCATTGATTATGTCATAAATAGGTAAAGCTAATGGGTCTCAACTTGATTATTCAATTCTATGTGCAAAAGAATTAGCGTCCAAATTTTACATACGGAATGTATATTTCTCACTTTCCGGTGTCATAGAAACGTGAAATTTCGCACGAGCATTGATTATGTCATAAATAGGAAAAGCTAATGGGTCCAAACTCGAATGTTCAATTCTATGCGCAAAAGAATTAGCGTCCAAACTTTACATACGGTTGTATTTTTCTCACTTTCCGCTGTCAAAGAAACGTGAAATATGGCACGAGCATTTATTATGTCATAAATAGGAAAAGCTAATGGGTCCCAACTCGATTATTCAGTTCTATGCGCAAAAGAATTAGCGTCCAAATTTTATGTACGGAATGTAATTTTCTCACTTTTTGGTGTCATAGAAACGTGAAATTTGGCATGAGCATTGATTATGTCATAAATAGGAAAAGCTAATGGGTCCCAACTCGATTATTCAATTCTATGCGCAAAAGAATTAGCGTTAAAAATTTTACGTACGGAATGTAATTTTCTCACTTTCCGGTGTCATACAAACGTGAAATTTGGCACAAGCATTGCTTATGTCATAAATAGGAAAAGCTAATGGGTCCCAACTCGATTATTCAATTCTATGCGCAAAAGAATTAGCGTCCAAACTTTACGTACGGAATGTAATTTTCTCACTTTCCGGTGTCATAGAAACGTGAAATTTGGCATGAGCATTGATTATTTCATAAATAGTAAAAGCTAATAGGTCCCAACTCGATTATTCAATTCTATGCGCAAAAGAATTAGCGTCCAAATTTTACGTACGGAATGTAATTTTCTCACTTTCTGGTGTCATAGAAACGTGAAATTTGGCACAAGCATTGATTATGTCATAAATAGGAAAAGCTAATGATTCCCAACTCGATTATTCAATTCTATGCACAAAAGAATTAGCGTCCAAATTTTACGTACGGAATAAAATTTTCTCACTTTCCGGTGTCATAGAAACGTGAAATTTGGCACGAGCATTGATTAGTTCATAAATAGGAAAAGCTAATGGGTTCCAACTGGATTATTCAATTCTATGCGCCAAAGAATTAGCGTCCAAATAGTACGTACGGAATGTAATTTTCTCACTTTCCGGTGTCATAGAAGCGTGAAATTTGGCACAAGCATTGATTATGTTATAAAAAGGAAAAGCTAATGGGTCCCAACTCGATTATTCAATTCTATGTGCAAAAGAATTAGCGTCCAATTTTACGTACGGGATGTATTTTTCTCACTTTCCGGTGTCATAGAAACGTGAAATTTGGCATGAGCATTGATTAGTTCATAAATAGGAAAAGCTAATGGGCTCCAACTGGATTATTCAATTCTATGCGCCAAAGCATTAGCGTCCAAATTGTACGTACGGAATGTAATTTTCTCACTTTCCGGTGTCATAGAAGCGTGAAATTTGGCACAAGCATTGATTATGTCATAAAAAGGAAAAGCTAATGGGTCCCAACTGGATTATTCAATTCTATGTGCAAAAGAATTAGCGTCCAATTTTACGTACGGGATGTATTTTTCTCACTTTCCGGTGTCATAGAAACGTGAAATTTGGCACGAGCATTGATTATGTCATAAATAGGAAAAGCTAATGGGTCCCAACTCGATTATTCAATTCTGTGCGCAAAAGAATTAGCGTCCAAATTGTACGTACGGAATATAATTTTCTCACTTCCCGATGTCATAGAGGCTTGAAATTTAGCACGAGCATTGATTATGTCATAAATAGGAAAAGTTAATGGGTCCCAACTCGATTATTCAATTCTACGCGCAAAAGAATTAGCGCCCAAATTTTACATACGGAAAGTAATTTTCTCACTTTCTGGTGTCATAGAAACGTGAATTATGGCACCAGCATTGATTATGTCATAAATAGGAAAAGCTAATGGGTCCCAACTCGATTATTCAATTCTATGCGCAAAAGAATTAGCGTCCAAACTTTACGTACGGAATGTAATTTTCTCACTTTCCGGTGTCATAGAAACGTGAAATTTGGCATGAGCATTGATTATTTCATAAATAGGAAAAGCTAATGGGTCCTAACTCGATTATTCAATTCTATGTGCAAAAGAATTAGCGTCTAAATTTTATGTACGGATGTATATTTCTCACTTACCGATGTCATAGAAACGTGAAATTTGGCACGAGCATTGATTATGTCATAAATAGAAAAAGCTAATGGGTCCCAACTTGATTATTCAATTCTATGCGCAAAAGAATTAGCGTCCAAATTTTATGTACGGAATGTAATTTTCTCACTTTCTGGTGTCATAGAAACGTGAAATTTGGCACAAGCATTGATTATGTCATAAATAGGAAAAGCTAATAGGTCCCAACTCAATTATTCAATTCTATGCGCAAAAGAATTAGCGTCCAAATTTTACGTACGGAATGTAATTTTCTCACTTTCCGGTGTCATAGAAACGTGAAATTTGGCATGAGCATTGATTATGTCATAAATAGGAAAAGCTAATGTGTCCCAACTCGATTATTCAATTCTATGTGCAAAAGAATTAGCGTCCAAATTTTACGTACGGAATGCATTTTTCTCACTTTACCGATGTCATACAAACGTGACATTTGGCACGAGCGTTGATTATGTCATAAATAGAAAAAGCAAATAGGTTCCAACTCGATTATTCAATTCTATGCGCAAAAGAATTAGCGTCCAAATTTTATGTACGGAATGTAATTTTTTCACTTTCCGGTGTCATAGAAGCGTGAAATCTGGCACAAGCATTGATTATGTCATAAATAGAAAAAGCTAATGGGTCCCAACTCGATTATTCAATTCTATGCGCAAAAGAATTAGCGTCCAAACTTTACGTACGGAATGTAATTTTCTCACTTTCCGGTGTCATAGAAACGTGAAATTTGGCATGAGCATTGATTATTTCATAAATAGGATAAGCTAATAGGTCCCAACTTGATTATTCAATTCTATGCGCAAAAGAATTAGCGTTCAAATTTTACGTACGGAATAAAATTTTCTCACTTTCCGGTGTCATAGAAACGTGAGATTTGGCACGACCATTGATTATGTCATAAATAGGAAAAGCTAATGATTCCCAACTCGATTATTCAATTCTATGCGCAAAAGAATTAGCGTCCAAATTTTACTTACGGAATGTAATTTTCTCACTTTCTGGTGTCATAGAAACGTGAAATTTGGCACAAGCATTGATTATGTCATAAATAGGAAAAGCTAATGATTCCCAACTCGATTATTCAAATCTATGCGCAAAAGAATTAGCGTCCAAATTTTACGTACGGAATGTAATTTTCTCACTTTCCGGTGTCATAGAAACGTGAAATTTGGCATGAGCATTGATTATGTCATAAATAGGAAAAGATAATGTGTCCCAACTCGATTATTCAATTCTATGTGCAAAAGAATTAGCGTCCAAATTTTACGTACGGAATGCATTTTTCTCACTTTCTGGTGTCATAGAAACGTGAAATTTGGCACAAGCATTGATTATGTCATAAATAGGAAAAGCTAATGAGTCCCAACTCGATTATTCAATTCTATGCGAAAAAGAATTAGCGCCCAAATTTTACGCACGGAATGTAATTTTCTCACTTTCCGGTGTCATAGAAGCGTGAAATCTGGCACAAGCATTGATTATGTCATAAATAGAAAAAGCTAATGGGTCCCAACTCGATTATTCAATTCTATGCGCAAAAGAATTAGCGTTAAAAATTTTACGTACGGAATGTAATTTTCTCACTTTCCGGTGTCATAGAAACGTGAAATTTGGCACAAGCATTGATTATGTCATAAATAGGAAAAGCTAATGGGTCCCAACTCGATTATTCAATTCTATGCGCAAAAGAATTAGCGTCCAAATTTTACGTACGGAATAAAATTTTCTCACTTTCCGGTGTCATAGAAACGTGAAATTTGGCACGAGCATTGATTATGTCATAAATAGGAAAAGCTAATGCATCCCAACTCGATTATTCAATTCAATGTGCAAAAGAATTAGCGTCCAAATTTTACGTACGGAATGTAATTTTCTCACTTTCCGGTGTCATAGAAACGTGAAATTTGGCACAAGCATTGATTATGTCATAAATAGGAAAAGGTAATGGGTCCCAACTCGATTATTCAATTCTATTTGCAAAATAATTAGCGTCCAAATTTTACATACGGAATGTATATTTCTCACTTTCCGGTGTCATAGAAACGTGAAATTTTGCATGAGCATTTATTATGTCATAAATAGGAAAAGCTAATGGGTCCAATCTCGAATGTTCAATTCTATGCGCAAAAGAATTAGCGTCCAAACTTTACGTACGGTTGTATTTTTCTCACTTTCCGGTGTCATAGAAACGTGAAATATGGCACGAGCATTAAATTATGTCATAAATAGGAAAAGCTAATGGGTCCCAACTCGATTATTCAGTTCTATGCGCAAAAGAATTAGCGTCCAAATTTTTTGTACGGAATGTAATTTTCTCTCTTTTTGGTGTCATAGAAACGTGAAATTTGGCACAAGCATTGATTATGTCATAAATAGGAAAAGCTAATGATTCCCAACTCGATTATTCAATTCTATGCGCAAAAGAATTAGCGTACAAATTTTACGCACGGAATGTAATTTTCTCACTTTCCGGTGTCATAGAAGCGTGATATCTGGCACAAGCATTGATTATGTCATAAATAGAAAAAGCTAATGGGTCCCAACTCGATTATTCAGTTCTATGCGCAAAAGAATTAGCGTCCAAACTTTACGTACGGAATGTAATTTTCTCACTTTCCGGTGTCATAGAAACGTGAAATTTGGCACAAGCATTGATTATGTCATAAATAGGAAAAGCTAATGGGTCCCAACTCGATTATTCAATTCTATGCGCAAAAGAATTAGCGTCCAAACTTTACGTACGGAATGTAATTTTCTCAATTTCCGGTGTCATAGAAACGTGAAATTTGGCATGAGCATTGATTATTTCATAAATAGGAAAAGCTAATGGGTCCCAACTCGATTATTCAATTCTATGCGCAAAAGAATTAGCGTCCAAATTTTACGAACGGAATGTAATTTTCTCACTTTCCGGTGTCATAGAAACGTGAAATTTGGCATGAGCATTGATTATGTCATAAATAGGTAAAGCTAATGGGTCTCAACTTGATTATTCAATTCTATGTGCAAAAGAATTAGCGTCCAAATTTTCATACGGAATGTATATTTCTCACTTTCCGGTGTCACAGAAACGTGAAATTTCGCACGAGCATTGATTATGTCATAAATAGGAAAAGCTAATGGGTCCAAACTCGAATGTTCAATTCTATGCGCAAAAGAATTAGCGTCCAAACTTTACATACGGTTGTATTTTTCTCACTTTCCGCTGTCAAAGAAACGTGAAATATGGCACGAGCACTTATTATGTCATAAATAGGAAAAGCTAATGGGTCCCAACTCGATTATTCAGTTCTATGCGCAAAAGAATTAGCGTCCAAATTTTATGTACGGAATGTAATTTTCTCACTTTTTGGTGTCATAGAAACGTGAAATTTGGCACGAGCATTGATTATGTCATAAATAGGAAAGCTAATGGGTCCCAACTCGATTATTCAATTCTATGCGCAAAAGAATTAGCGCCCAAATTTTACGCACGGAATGTAATTTTCTGACTTTCTGGTGTCATAGAAACGTGAAATCTGGCACAAGCATTGATTTTGTCATAAATAGGAAAAGCTAATGGGTCCCAACTCGATTATTCAATTCTATGCGCAAAAGAATTAGCGTTAAAAATTTTACGTACGGAATGTAATTTTCTCACTTTCCGGTGTCATAGAAACGTGAAATTTGGCACAAGCATTGCTTATGTCATAAATAGGAAAAGCTAATGGGTCCCAACTCGATTATTCAATTCTATGCGCAAAAGAATTAGCGTCCAAACTTTACGTACGGAATGTAATTTTCTCACTTTCCGGTGTCATAGAAACGTGAAATTTGGCATGAGCATTGATTATTTCATAAATAGGAAAAGCTAATGGGTCCCAGCTCGATTATTTAATTCTATGCGCAAAAGAATTAGCATCCAAATTTTACGTACGGAATAAAATTTTCTCACTTTCCGGTGTCATAGAAACGTGAAATTTGGCACGAGCATTGATTATGTCATAAATAGGAAAAGCTAATGGGTCCCAACTCGATTATTCAATTCTATTTGCAAAAGAATTAGCATCCAAATTTTACGTCCGGAATGTCATTTTCTCACTTTCCGGTGTCATAGAAACGTGAAATATAGCACAGGCATTGATTATGTCATAAATAGGAAAAGCTAATGGGTCCCAACTCGAATATTCAATTCTATGTGCAAAAGAATTAACGTCCAAATTTTACGTACGGAATATAATTTTCTCACTTTCCGGTGTCATAGAAACGTGAAATTTGGCACGAGCATTGATTATGTCATAAATAGAAAAGGCTAATGAGTCCCAACTCAATTATTCAATTCTATGCGCAAAAGAATTAGCGTCCAAATTTTATGTACGAAATGTAATTTTCTCACTTTCCGGTGTCATAGAAACGTGAAATTTGGCATGAGCATTGATTATTTCATAAATAGGAAAAGCTAATGGGTCCCAACTCGATTATTCAATTCTATGTGCAAAAGAATTAGCGTCCAAATTTTACGTACGGAATGTAATTTTCTCACTTTCCGGTGTCATAGAAACGTGAAATTTGGCATGAGCATTGATTATGTCATAAATAGGAAAAGATAATGTGTCCCAACTCGATTATTCAATTCTATGTGCAAAAGAATTAGCGTCCAAATTTTACGTACGGAATGCATTTTTCTCACTTTCTGGTGTCATAGAAACGTGAAATTTGGCACAAGCATTGATTATGTCATAAATAGGAAAAGCTAATGAGTCCCAACTCGATTATTCAATTCTATGCGAAAAAGAATTAGCGCCCAAATTTTACGCACGGAATGTAATTTTCTCACTTTCCGGTGTCATAGAAGCGTGAAATCTGGCACAAGCATTGATTATGTCATAAATAGAAAAAGCTAATGGGTCCCAACTCGATTATTCAATTCTATGCGCAAGAGAATTAGCGTTAAAAATTTTACGTACGGAATGTAATTATCTCACTTTCCGGTGTCATAGAAACGTGAAATTTGGCACAAGCATTGATTATGTCATAAATAGGAAAAGCTAATGGGTCCCAACTCGATTATTCAATTCTATGCGCAAAAGAATTAGCGTCCAAATTTTACGTACGGAATAAAATTTTCTCACTTTCCGGTGTCATAGAAACGTGAAATTTGGCACGAGCATTGATTATGTCATAAATAGGAAAAGCTAATGCATCCCAACTCGATTATTCAATTCAATGTGCAAAAGAATTAGCGTCCAAATTTTACGTACGGAATGTAATTTTCTCACTTTCCGGTGTCATAGAAACGTGAAATTTGGCACAAGCATTGATTATGTCATAAATAGGAAAAGCTAATGGGTCCCAACTCGATTATTCAATTCTATTTGCAAAATAATTAGCGTCCAAATTTTACATACGGAATGTATATTTCTCACTTTCCGGTGTCATAGAAACGTGAAATTTTGCATGAGCATTTATTATGTCATAAATAGGAAAAGCTAATGGGTCCAATCTCGAATGTTCAATTCTATGCGCAAAAGAATTAGCGTCCAAACTTTACGTACGGTTGTATTTTTCTCACTTTCCGGTGTCATAGAAACGTGAAATATGGCACGAGCATTAAATTATGTCATAAATAGGAAAAGCTAATGGGTCCCAACTCGATTATTCAGTTCTATGCGCAAAAGAATTAGCGTCCAAATTTTTTGTACGGAATGTAATTTTCTCTCTTTTTGGTGTCATAGAAACGTGAAATTTGGCACAAGCATTGATTATGTCATAAATAGGAAAAGCTAATGATTCCCAACTCGATTATTCAATTCTATGCGCAAAAGAATTAGCGTACAAATTTTACGCACGGAATGTAAGTTTCTCACTTTCCGGTGTCATAGAAGCGTGATATCTGGCACAAGCATTGATTATGTCATAAATAGAAAAAGCTAATGGGTCCCAACTCGATTATTCAATTCTATGCGCAAAAGAATTAGCGTCCAAACTTTACGTACGGAATGTAATTTTCTCACTTTCCGGTGTCATAGAAACGTGAAATTTGGCACAAGCATTGATTATGTCATAAATAGGAAAAGCTAATGGGTCCCAACTCGATTATTCAATTCTATGCGCAAAAGAATTAGCGTCCAAACTTTACGTACGGAATGTAATTTTCTCACTTTCCGGTGTCATAGAAACGTGAAATTTGGCATGAGCATTGATTATTTCATAAATAGGAAAAGCTAATGGGTCCCAACTCGATTATTCAATTCTATGCGCAAAAGAATTAGCGTCCAAATTTTACGAACGGAATGTAATTTTCTCACTTTCCGGTGTCATAGAAACGTGAAATTTGGCATGAGCATTGATTATGTCATAAATAGGTAAAGCTAATGGGTCTCAACTTGATTATTCAATTCTATGTGCAAAAGAATTAGCGTCCAAATTTTACATACGGAATGTATATTTCTCACTTTCCGGTGTCACAGAAACGTGAAATTTTGCATGAGCATTTATTATGTCATAAATAGGAAAAGCTAATGGGTCCAATCTCGAATGTTCAATTCTATGCGCAAAAGAATTAGCGTCCAAACTTTACGTACGGTTGTATTTTTCTCACTTTCCGGTGTCATAGAAACGTGAAATATGGCACGAGCATTAAATTATGTCATAAATAGGAAAAGCTAATGGGTCCCAACTCGATTATTCAGTTCTATGCGCAAAAGAATTAGCGTCCAAATTTTTTGTACGGAATGTAATTTTCTCTCTTTTTGGTGTCATAGAAACGTGAAATTTGGCACAAGCATTGATTATGTCATAAATAGGAAAAGCTAATGATTCCCAACTCGATTATTCAATTCTATGCGCAAAAGAATTAGCGTACAAATTTTACGCACGGAATGTAATTTTCTCACTTTCCGGTGTCATAGAAGCGTGATATCTGGCACAAGCATTGATTATGTCATAAATAGAAAAAGCTAATGGGTCCCAACTCGATTATTCAATTCTATGCGCAAAAGAATTAGCGTCCAAACTTTACGTACGGAATGTAATTTTCTCACTTTCCGGTGTCATAGAAACGTGAAATTTGGCACAAGCATTGATTATGTCATAAATAGGAAAAGCTAATGGGTCCCAACTCGATTATTCAATTCTATGCGCAAAAGAATTAGCGTCCAAACTTTACGTACGGAATGTAATTTTCTCACTTTCCGGTGTCATAGAAACGTGAAATTTGGCATGAGCATTGATTATTTCATAAATAGGAAAAGCTAATGGGTCCCAACTCGATTATTCAATTCTATGCGCAAAAGAATTAGCGTCCAAATTTTACGAACGGAATGTAATTTTCTCACTTTCCGGTGTCATAGAAACGTGAAATTTGGCATGAGCATTGATTATGTCATAAATAGGTAAAGCTAATGGGTCTCAACTTGATTATTCAATTCTATGTGCAAAAGAATTAGCGTCCAAATTTTACATACGGAATGTATATTTCTCACTTTCCGGTGTCACAGAAACGTGAAATTTCGCACGAGCATTGATTATGTCATAAATAGGAAAAGCTAATGGGTCCAAACTCGAATGTTCAATTCTATGCGCAAAAGAATTAGCGTCCAAACTTTACATACGGTTGTATTTTTCTCACTTTCCGCTGTCAAAGAAACGTGAAATATGGCACGAGCACTTATTATGTCATAAATAGGAAAAGCTAATGGGTCCCAACTCGATTATTCAGTTCTATGCGCAAAAGAATTAGCGTCCAAATTTTATGTACGGAATGTAATTTTCTCACTTTTTGGTGTCATAGAAACGTGAAATTTGGCACGAGCATTGATTATGTCATAAATAGGAAAAGCTAATGGGTCCCAACTCGATTATTCAATTCTATGCGCAAAAGAATTAGCGCCCAAATTTTACGCACGGAATGTAATTTTCTGACTTTCTGGTGTCATAGAAACGTGAAATCTGGCACAAGCATTGATTTTGTCATAAATAGGAAAAGCTAATGGGTCCCAACTCGATTATTCAATTCTATGCGCAAAAGAATTAGCGTTAAAAATTTTACGTACGGAATGTAATTTTCTCACTTTCCGGTGTCATAGAAACGTGAAATTTGGCACAAGCATTGCTTATGTCATAAATAGGAAAAGCTAATGGGTCCCAACTCGATTATTCAATTCTATGCGCAAAAGAATTAGCGTCCAAACTTTACGTACGGAATGTAATTTTCTCACTTTCCGGTGTCATAGAAACGTGAAATTTGGCATGAGCATTGATTATTTCATAAATAGGAAAAGCTAATGGGTCCCAGCTCGATTATTTAATTCTATGCGCAAAAGAATTAGCATCCAAATTTTACGTACGGAATAAAATTTTCTCACTTTCCGGTGTCATAGAAACGTGAAATTTGGCACGAGCATTGATTATGTCATAAATAGGAAAAGCTAATGGGTCCCAACTCGATTATTCAATTCTATTTGCAAAAGAATTAGCATCCAAATTTTACGTCCGGAATGTCATTTTCTCACTTTCCGGTGTCATAGAAACGTGAAATATAGCACAGGCATTGATTATGTCATAAATAGGAAAAGCTAATGGGTCCCAACTCGAATATTCAATTCTATGTGCAAAAGAATTAACGTCCAAATTTTACGTACGGAATATAATTTTCTCACTTTCCGGTGTCATAGAAACGTGAAATTTGGCACGAGCATTGATTATGTCATAAATAGAAAAGGCTAATGAGTCCCAACTCAATTATTCAATTCTATGCGCAAAAGAATTAGCGTCCAAATTTTATGTACGAAATGTAATTTTCTCAATTTCCGGTGTCATAGAAACGTGAAATTTGGCATGAGCATTGATTATTTCATAAATAGGAAAAGCTAATGGGTCCCAACTCGATTATTCAATTCTATGTGCAAAAGAATTAGCGTCCAAATTTTACGTACGGAATGTAATTTTCTCACTTTCTGGTGTCATAGAAATGTGAAATTTGGCACGAGCATTGATTATGTCATAAATAGGAAGAGCTAATGGGTCCCAGCTCGATTATTCAATTCTATGCGCAAAAGAATTAGCGTCCAAATTTTACCTACGGAATGTAATTTTCTAACATTCCATTGTCATAGAAACGTGAAATTTGACATGAGCATTGATTATGAAAAAAATAGGAAAAGCTAATGGGTCCCAACTCGATTATTCAATTTTATGCGCAAAAGAATTAGCCTCCAAATTTTACGTACGGAATGTAATTTTCTAACTTTCCGGTGTCATAGAAAGTGAAATTTGGCATGAGCATTGATTATGTCATAAATAGGAAAGGCTTATGGGTCCCAACTCGATTATTCAATTCTATGCGCAAAAGAATTAGCGCCCAAATTTTACGTACGGATGTATTTTTCTCTTTCCGGTGTCATAGAAACGTGAAATATGGCACGAGCATTGATTATGTCATAAATAGGAAAAGCTAATGGGTCGCAACTCAATTATTCAATTCTATGCGCCAAAGAATTAGCGTCCAAATTTTACATACGGAATGTGTTTTTCCAACTTTCCGGTGTCATAGAAACGTGAAATTTGGTACGAGCA
This sequence comes from Eleutherodactylus coqui, assembly GCF_035609145.1. Classification (NCBI taxonomy): domain Eukaryota; kingdom Metazoa; phylum Chordata; class Amphibia; order Anura; family Eleutherodactylidae; genus Eleutherodactylus; species Eleutherodactylus coqui. The sequence continues at coordinate 130,570,888 of NC_089839.1, read as the reverse complement.
TTGATTATGTCATAAATAGGAAATGCTTATGGGTCCCAACTCGATTATTTAATTCTTTGCGCAAAATAATTAGCGTCCAAATTTTACGTACGGAATGTAATTTTCTCACTTTTTGGTGTCATAGAAACGTGAAATTTGCACGAGCATTGATTATGTCATAAATAGGAAAAGCTAATGGGTCCCAACTCGATTATTCAATTCTATGCACAAAATAATTAGCTTCCAAATTTTATGTACGGAATGTAATTTTCTCACTTTCCAGTGTCACAGAAACGTGAAATTTGACACGAGCATTGATTATTAAATAAAAAGGAAAAGCTAATGGGTCCAAACTCGATTGTTCAATTCTATGCGCAATAGAATTAACGTCCAAATTTTACGTACGGAATGTAATTTTCACACTTTCCGGTGTCATAGAAGGTGAAATTTGGCATGAGCATTGATTATGTCATAAATAGGAAAAGCTAATGGGTCCCAACTTGATTATTCAATTCTATGCGCAAAAGAATTAGCATCCAAATTTTACGTACGGAATAAAATTTTCTCACTTTCCGGTGTCATAGAAACGTGAAATTTGGCACGAGCATTGATTATGTCATAAATAGGAAAAGCTAATGCATCCCAACTCGATTATTCAATTCAATGTGCAAAAGAATTAGCGTCCAAATTTTACGTACGGAATGTAATTTTCTCACTTTCCGGTGTCATAGAAACGTGAAATTTGGCACGAGCATTGATAATGCCATAAATAGGAAAAGCTAATGGGTCCCAACTCGATTATTCAATTTTATTTGCAAAAGAATTAGCGTTAAAAATTTTACGTACGGAACGTAATTTTCTCACTTTCTGGTGTCATAGAAACGTGAAATTTGGCACAAGCATTGATTATGTCATAAATAGGAAAAGCTAATGATTCCCAACTCGATTATTCAATTCTATGCGCAAAAGAATTAGCGTCCAAATTTTACGCACGGAATGTAATTTTCTCACTTTCCGGTGTCATAGAAACGTGAAATTTGGCATGAGCATTGATTATGTCATAAATAGGAAAAGCTAATGGGTCCCAACTCGATTATTGAATTCTATGCGCAAAAGAATTAGCGTCCAAATTTTACGTACGGAATGTAATTTTCTCACTTTCCGGTGTCATAGAAACGTGAAATTTGGCATGAGCATTGATTATTTCATAAATAGGTAAAGCTAATGGGTCCCAACTCGATTATTCAATTCTATGCGCAAAAGAATTAGCGTCCAAACTTTACGTACGGAATGTAATTTTCTCACTTTCCGGTGTCATAGAAACGTGAAATTTGGCATGAGCATTGATTATGTCATAAATAGGTAAAGCTAATGGGTCTCAACTTGATTATTCAATTCTATGTGCAAAAGAATTATCATCCAAATTTTACATACGGAATGTATATTTCTCACTTTCCGGTGTCATAGAAACGTGAAATTTCGCACGAGCATTGATTATGTCATAAATAGGAAAAGCTAATGGGTCCAAACTCGAATGTTCAATTCTATGCGCAAAAGAATTAGCGTCCAAACTTTGCATACGGTTGTATTTTTCTCACTTTCCGCTGTCAAAGAAACGTGAAATATGGCACGAGCATTTATTATGTCATAAATAGGAAAAGCTAATGGGTCCCAACTCGATTATTCAGTTCTATGCGCAAAAGAATTAGCGTCCAAATTTTATGTACGGAATGTAATTTTCTCACTTTTTGGTGTCATAGAAACGTGAAATTTGGCACGAGCATTGATTATGTCATAAATAGGAAAAGCTAATGGGTCCCAACTCGATTATTCAATTCTATGCGCAAAAGAATTAGCGCCCAAATTTTACGCACGGAATGTAATTTTCTGACTTTCTGGTGTCATAGAAACGTGAAATCTGGCACAAGCATTGATTTTGTCATAAATAGGAAAAGCTAATGGGTCCCAACTCGATTATTCAATTCTATGCGCAAAAGAATTAGCGTTAAAAATTTTACGTACGGAATGTAATTTTCTCACTTTCCGGTGTCATAGAAACGTGAAATTTGGCACAAGCATTGCTTATGTCATAAATAGGAAAAGCTAATGGGTCCCAACTCGATTATTCAATTCAATGCGCAAAAGAATTAGCGTCCAAATTTTACGTACGGAATAAAATTTTCTCACTTTCCGGTGTCATAGAAACGTGAAATTTGGCACGAGCATTGATTATTTCATAAATAGGAAAAGCTAATGGGTCCCAACTCGATTATTCAATTCTATGTGCAAAAGAATTAGCGTCCAAATTTTACGTACGGAATGTAATTTTCTCACTTTCTGGTGTCATAGAAATGTGAAATTTGGCACGAGCATTGATTATGTCATAAATAGGAAGAGCTAATGGGTCCCAGCTCGATTATTCAATTCTATGCGCAAAAGAATTAGCGTCCAAATTTTATGTGCGGAATGAATTTTTCTCAGTTTCCGGTGTCATAGAAACGTGAAATTTGGCACGGGCATTGATTATGTCATAAATAGGAAATGCTTATGGGTCCCAACTCGATTATTTAATTTTATGCGCAAAAGAATTATCGTCCAAATTTTACGTACGGAAAGTAATTTTCTCACTTTCCGGTGTCATAGAAACTTGAAATTTGGCACGAGCATTGATTATGTCATAAATAGGAAAAGCTAATGGGTCCCAACTCGATTATTCAATTCTATGCACAAAATAATTAGCTTCCAAATTTTATGTACGGAATGTAATTTTCTCACTCTCCGGTGTCATAGAAACATGAAGTTTGGCACGAGCATTGATTATGTCATAAATAGGAAAAGCTAATGGGTCCCAACTCCATTAGTCAATTCTATGCGGAAAAGAATTAGCGTCCAAATTTTACCTACGGAATGTAATTTTCTAACATTCCATTGTCATAGAAACGTGAAATTTGACACGAGCATTGATTATGAAAAAAATAGGAAAAGCTAATGGGTCCCAACTCGATTATTCAATTTTATGCGCAAAAGAATTAGCCTCCAAATTTTACGTACGGAATGTAATTTTCTAACTTTCCGGTGTCATAGAAAGTGAAATTTGGCATGAGCATTGATTATGTCATAAATAGGAAAGGCTTATGGGTCCCAACTCGATTATTCAATTCTATGCGCAAAAGAATTAGCGCCCAAATTTTACGTACGGATGTATTTTTCTCTTTCCGGTGTCATAGAAACGTGAAATATGGCACGAGCATTGATTATGTCATAAATAGGAAAAGCTAATGGGTCGCAACTCAATTATTCAATTCTATGCGCCAAAGAATTAGCGTCCAAATTTTACATACGGAATGTGTTTTTCCAACTTTCCGGTGTCATAGAAACGTGAAATTTGGTACGAGCATTGATTATGTCATAAATAGGAAATGCTTATGGGTCCCAACTCGATTATTTAATTCTTTGCGCAAAATAATTAGCGTCCAAATTTTACGTACGGAATGTAATTTTCTCACTTTTTGGTGTCATAGAAACGTGAAATTTGCACGAGCATTGATTATGTCATAAATAGGAAAAGCTAATGGGTCCCAACTCGATTATTCATTTCTATGCACAAAATAATTAGCTTCCAAATTTTATGTACGGAATGTAATTTTCTCACTTTCCAGTGTCACAGAAACGTGAAATTTGACACGAGCATTGATTATGAAATAAAAAGGAAAAGCTAATGGGTCCAAACTCGATTGTTCAATTCTATGCGCAATAGAATTAACGTCCAAATTTTACTTACGGAATGTAATTTTCACACTTTCCGGTGTCATAGAAGGTGAAATTTGGCATGAGCATTGATTATGTCATAAATAGGAAAAGCTAATGGGTCCCAACTCGATTATTCAATTCTATGCGCAAAAGAATTAGCGTCAAAATTTTACGTACGGAATGCAATTTTCTCACTTTCCGGTGTCATAGAAACGTGAAATTTGGCATGAGCATTGATTATGTCATAAATAGGAAAAGATAATGGGTCCCAACTCGATTATTCAATTCTATGCGCAAAAGAATTAGCGTCCAAATTTTATGTGCGGAATGTATTTTTCTCACTTTCCGGTGTCATAGAAACGAGAAATTTGGCACGGGCATTGATTATGTCATAAATAGGAAAAGCTAATGGGTCCCAACTCGATTATTCAGTTCTAAGTGCAAAAGAATTAGCGTCCAAATTTTACATACGGGATGTATTTTTCTCACTTTCTGGTGTCATAGAAACGTGACATTTGGCACGAGCATTGATTATGTCATAAATAGGAAAAGGTTATGGGTCCCAACTAGAGATGAGCGAGCACCAAAATGCTCGGGTGCTCGTTACTCGAGACGAACTTTTCGCGATGCTCGAGGGTTCGTTTCGAGTAACGAACTCCATTGAAGTCAATGGGCGACCCGAGCATTTTTGTATATCGCCGATGCTGGCTAAGGTTTTCGTTTGTGAAAATCTGGGCAATTCAAGAAAGTGATGGGAACGACACAGAAACGGATAGGCAGGCGAGGGGCTACATGTTGGGCTGCATCTCAAGTTCCCAGGTCCCACTATTAAGCCACAATAGCGGCAAGAGTGGGCCCCCCCCAACAACTTTTACTTCTGAAAAGCCCTCATTAGCAATGGATACCTTAGCTAAGCACCACACTACCTCCAACAAAGCACAATCATTGCCTGCATGACACTCCGCTGCCACTTCTCCTGGGTTACATGCTGCCCAACCCCCCCCCCCCCCGCACGACCCAGTGTCCACAGCGCACACCAAACTGTCCCTGCGCAGCCTTCAGCTGCCCTCATGCCACGCCACCCTCATGTCTATTTATAAGTGCGTCTGCCAGAGGAAAAGCAGGCACACACTGCAGAGGGTTGGCATGGCTAGGCAGCGACCCTCTTTAAAAGGGGCGGGGCGATAGTCCACAATGCTGTACAGAAGCAATGAGAAATCCAATCCTGTGCCACCTCCATCTGGAGCTGCACACGTGGGCATAGCAATGGGGAACCTATGTGCCACACACTATTCATTCTGTCAAGGTGTCTGCATGCCCCAGTCAGACCGCGGTTTTTTATAAATAGTCACAGGCAGGTACAACTCCGCAATGGGAATTCCATGTGCACCCACAGCATGGGTGGCTCCCTGGAACCCACTGGCTGTACATAAATGTATCCCATTGCAGTGCCCTGGACAGCAGAGCTAACGTCAGATGAAATGCAGGTGGGCTTCGGCCCACACTGCATGCCCCAGTCAGACTGGGGTTCTTTAGAAGTGGACACATGTAGTTACAACTCCGTGTGGACCCACAGCATGGGTGGCTCCCTGGAACCCACCGGCGGTACATAAAAATATCCCGTTGCATTGCCCATCACAGCTGAGGTAATAATGTCATGTTTAATGCAGGTGGGCTTCGGCCCACACTGCATGCCCCAGTCAGACTGGGGTTCTTTAGAAGTGGACACAGATGCATTTACAACTCCCTGTGGACCCACAGCATGGGTGGGTGCAAGGAAGCCACCGGCGGTACATAAATATATCCCATTGCATTGCCCATCACAGCTGAGGTAATAATGTCATGTTTAATGCAGGTGGGCTTCGGCGCACACTGCATGCCCCAGTCAGACTGGGGTTCTTTAGAAGTAGACACAGATGCATTTACAACTCCCTGTGGACCCACAGCATGGGTGGGTGCCAGGAAGCCACTGGCGGTACATAAATATATCCCATTGCATTGCACATCACAGCTGAGGTAATAATGTCATGTTTAATGCAGGTGGGCTTTGGCCCACACTGCATGCCCCAGTCAGACTGGGGTTCTTTAGAAGTGGACACAGATGCATTTACAACTCCCTGTGGACCCACAGCATGGGTGGCTCCCTGGAACCCACCGGCGGTACATAAAAATATCCCATTGCATTGCCCATCACAGCTGAGGTAATAATGTCATGTTTAATGCAGGTGGGCTTCGGCGCACACTGCATGCCCCAGTCAGACTGGGGTTCTTTAGAAGTAGACACAGATGCATTTACAACTCCCTGTGGACCCACAGCATGGGTGGGTGCCAGGAAGCCACTGGCGGTACATAAATATATCCCATTGCATTGCACATCACAGCTGAGGTAATAATATCATGTTTAATGCAGGTGGGCTTCGGCCCACACTGCATGCCCCAGTCAGACTGGGGTTTTTTAGAAGTGGACACAGATGCATTTACAACTCCCTGTGGACCCACAGCATGGGTGGGTGCCAGAAAGCCACCGGCGGTACATAAATATATCCCATTGCATTGCCCATCACAGCTGAGGTAATAATGTCATGTTTAATGCAGGTGGGCTTCGGCCCACACTGCATGCCCCAGTCAGACTGGGGTTCTTTAGAAGTGGACACAGATGCATTTACAACTCCCTGTGGACCCACAGCATGGGTGGGTGCCAGGAAGCCACCGGCGGTACATAAATAGATCCCATTGCAGTGCCCAACACAGCTGATGTAACGTCAGCTGTAATGGAGGTGGGCTAAAAATTAATTTGATTACACTGTAGGTGAGGGCCCCCAAAAATTGGTGCATCAACAGTACTAATGTACCTCTGAAAAATTGCCCATGCCCAACCAAGAGGGCAGGTGAAACCCATTAATCGCTTTGGTTAATGTGGCTTAATTGGTAACTAGGCCAGGAGGCAGCCCAGTTAAAATAAAAATTGGTTGAGGTGAAAGTTTCAACGCTTTAATGAGCATTGAAACGTATAACAATTGTTTAGAAAAATTATTTGACTGAGCCTTGTGGGCCTAAGAAAAATTGCCCGTTCGGCGTGATTATGTGAGGTTTCAGGAGGAGGAGCAGGAGGAGGAGGAGGAATATTATACACAGATTGTTGAAGCGAAAAGGTCCCCGTTTTTGATGGGGATACAGAACGATGCTTCCATCCGCGGGTGCAGCCTACGTATTGCTTAGGTATCGCTGCTGTCTGCTGGTGGAGAAGAGAAGTCTGGGGAAATCCAGGCTTTGTTCATCTTGATGAGTGTTAGCCTGTCGGCACTGTCGGTTGACAGGCGGGTACGCTTATCTGTGATGATTCCCCCAGCCGCACTAAACACCCTCTCTGACAAGACGCTAGCCGCAGGACAAGCAAGCACCTCCAGGGCATACAGCGCGAGTTCAGGCCACGTGTCCAGCTTCGACACCCAGTAGTTGTAGGGGGCAGAGGCGTCACGGAGGACGGTCGTGCGATCGGCTACGTACTCCCTCACCATCCTTTTACAGTGCTCCCGCCGACTCAGCCGTGACTGGGGAGCGGTGACACAGTCTTGCTGGGGAGCCATAAAGCAGTCAAGGGCCTTAAAGAGTGTTGCCCTGCCTGTGCTGTACATGCTGCCTGATCTCCGCGCCTCCCCTGCTACCTGGCCCTCGGAACTGCGCCTTCGGCCACTAGTGCTGTCTTATGGGAATTTTACCATCAGCTTGTCCGCCAGGGTCCTGTGGTATAGCAACACTCTCGAACCCCTTTCCTCTTCGGGTATGAGAGTGGAAAGGTTCTCCTTATACCGTGGGTCGAGCAGTGTGTACACCCAGTAATCCGTAGTGGCCAGAATGCGTGTAACGTGAGGGTCACGAGAAAGGCATCCTAACATGAAGTCAGCCATGTGTGCCAGGGTACCTGTATGCAACACATGACTGTCCTCACTAGGAAGATCACTTTCAGGATCCTCCTCCTCCTCAGGCCATACACGCTGAAAGGATGACAGGCCAGCAGCATGTGTACCCTCACCAGTGGGCCAAGCTGTCTCTTCCCCCTCCTCCTCATCTTCCTCCTCCTCCTCCTCCTCCTCACCGCGCTGAGATATAGACAGGAGGGTGCTCTGACTATCCAGCGACATACTGTCTTCCCCCGGCTCTGTTTCCGAGCGCAAAGCGTCTGCCTTTATGCTTTGCAGGGAACTTCTCAAGAGGCATAGCAGAGGAATGGTGACGCTAATGATTGCAGCATCGCCGCTCACCACCTGGGTAGACTCCTCAAACTTTCCAAGGACCTGGCAGATGTCTGCCAACCAGGCCCACTCTTCTGAAAATAATTGAGGAGGCTGACTCCCACTGCGCCGCCCATGTTGGAGTTGGTATTCCATTATATCTCTACGCTGCTCATAGAGCCTGGCCAACATGTGGAGCGTAGAGTTCCACCGTGTGGGCACGTCGCACAGCAGTTGGTGCACTGGCAGATTAAACCGATGTTGCAGGGTGCGCAGGGTGGCAGCGTCCATGTGGGACTTGCGGAAATGTGCGCAGAGCCGGCGCACCTTTCCGAGCAGGTGTGACAAGCGTGGGTAGCTTTTCAGAAAGCGCTGAACCACCAAATTAAAGACGTGGGCCAGGCATGGCACGTGCGTGAGGCTGCCGAGCTGCAGAGCCGCCACCAGGTTACGGCCGTTGTCACACACGACCATGCCCGGTTGGAGGCTCAGCGGCGCAAGCCAGCGGTCGGTCTGCTGTGTCAGACCCTGCAGCAGTTTGTGGGCCGTGTGCCTCTTCTCTCCTAAGCTGAGTAGTTTCAGCACGGCCTGCTGACGCTTGCCCACCGCTGTGCTGCCACGCCGCGCGACACCGACTGCTGGCGACGTGCTGCTGCTGCTGACACATCTTGATTGCGAGACAGAGGTTGCGTTGGAGGAGGAGGAGGAGGGTGGTTTAGTGGAGGAAGCATACACCGCCGCAGATACCAGCACCGAGCTGTGGCCCGCAATTCTGGGGGTGGGTAGGACGTGAGCGGTCCCAGGCTCTGACTCTGTCCCAGCCTCCACTAAATTCACCCAATGTGCCGTCAGGGAGATATAGTGGCCCTGCCCGCCTGTGCTTGTCCACGTGTCCGTTGTTAAGTGGACCTTGGCAGTAACCGCGTTGGTGAGGGCGCGTACAATGTTGCGGGAGACGTGGTCGTGCAGGGCTGGGACGGCACATCGGGAAAAATAGTGGCGACCGGGAACTGAGTAGCGCGGGGCCGCCGCCGCCATCATACTTTTGAAGGACTCCATTTCCACAACCCTATACGGCAGCATCTCCAGGCTGATAAATGTGGCTACGTGCACGTTTAACGCTTGAGCGTGCGGGTGCGTGGCGGCGTACTTGCGCTTCCGCTCAAACACTTCCGCTAGCGACGGCTGGACGGTACGCTGAGAGACATTGGTGGATGGGGCCGAGGACAGCGGAGGTGAGGGTGTGGGTTCAGGCCAGGAGACGGTAGTGCCTGTGTCCTCAGAGCGGGGTTGGATCTCAGTGGCAGGTTGGGGCACAGGGGGAGAGGCAGTGGTGCAAACCGGAGGCGGTGAACGGCCTTCGTCCCACCTTGTGGGGTGCTTGGCCATCATATGTCTGCGCATGCTGGTGGTGGTGGCTCCCCGGCTGATCTTGGCGCGACAAAGGTTGCACACCACTGTTCGTCGGTCGTCTGCACTCTCAGTGAAAAACTGCCAGACCTTTGAGCACCTCGGCCTCTGCAGGGTGGCATGGCGCGAGGGGGCGCTTTGGGAAACAGTTGGTGGATTATTCGGTCTGGCCCTGCCTCTACCCCTGGACACCGCACTGCCTCTTGCAACCTGCCCTGCTGCTGCCCTTGCCTCCCCCTCTGAAGACCTGTCCTCAGTAGGCGTAGCAAACCAGGTGGGGTCAGTCACCTCATCGTCCTGCTGCTCTTCCTCTGAATCCTCGATGCGCTCCTCACTCGGACTTACTGCCCTTACTACTACCTCACTGATAGACAACTGTGTCTCATCGTCATCGGCCTCCTCACCCACTGAAAGGTCTTGAGACAGTTGACGGAAGTCCCCAGCCTCATCCCCCGGACCCCGGGAACTTTCCAAAGGTTGGGCATCAGTCACGATAAACTCCTCTGGTGGGAGAGGAACCATTGCTGCCCAATCTGAGCAGGGGCCCGAGAACAGTTCCTGGGAGTCTGCCCGCTCCTCAGAATGTGTCATTTTCATGGAGTGAGGAGGCTGGGAGGAAGGAGGAGCAGCAGCCAGAGGATTCTGAGTTGCAGCAGTGGACGGCGCAGAACTGTGGGTGGACGATAGGTTGCTGGAAGCACTTTCTGCCATCCACGACAGGACCTGCTCACACTGTTCATTTTCTAATAAAGGTCTCCCGCGTGGACCCATTAAATGTGCGATGAATGTGGGGACGCCAGAAACGTGCCTCTCTCCTAATCCCGCAGCAGTCGGCTGCGATAAACCTGGATCAGGAGCTCGGCCTGTGCCCACACCCGGACTAGGGCCTCCGCATCCTCGGCCACGCCCATGTCCTCTAGGCCTACCCCTACCCCTCAGCATGCTGTATTACCAGTAATGCAGAAACAGAACGCTGTAATTAAATGTGCCGCTTATTGGCCTGTGGTTGGAGGCTGAGTTCGCTTACGGAATGCCAGGAACTAATTTGGCGCAAGCCTGCTGTAACACTTATCTGGCTGCGTATGATTTTGTAGAACTACTACACCCAGCACACACGGACCCAGAACACTGAGCACAGTGACAGGCAGGCCAAATAGATTTTTTGCCCAATATTTTTTTGAAAAGCCCCACTGCGTATATTCAATCAATAATATATCTCTTCTGTCCCTGCCTCTACACTTCTGTCCCTGGAGTGTGTCACAGAACTGCAGAGTGTTGCACTGTTATTAACTGCAACACAGCGGTGATTTCAGAGCCCAGACAGAGCCAGGAAATAATTTGGCGCAAGCCTGCTGTAACACTTAGCTGGCTGCGTATGATTTTGTAGAACTACTACACCCAGCACACACGGACCCAGAACACTGAGCACAGTGACAGGCAGGCCAAATAGATTTTTTGCCCAATATTTTTTAGAAAAGCCCCACTGCGTATATTCAATCAATAATATATCTCTTCTGTCCCTGCCTCTACACTTCTGTCCCTGGAGTGTGTCACAGAACTGCAGAGTGTTGCACTGTTATTAACTGCAACACAGCGGTGATTTCAGAGCCCAGACAGAGCCAGGAAATAATTTGGCGCAAGCCTGCTGTAACACTTAGCTGGCTGCGTATGATTTTGTAGAACTACTACACCCAGCACACACGGACCCAGAACACTGAGCACAGTGATAGGCAGGCCAAATAGATTTTTTGCCCAATATTTTTTAGAAAAGCCCCACTGCGTATATTCAATCAATAATATATGTCTTCTGTCCCTGCCTCCACACTTCTGTCCCTGGAGTGTGTCACAGAACTGCAGAGTGTTGCACTGTTATTAACTGCAACACAGCGGTGATTTCAGAGCCCAGACAGAGCCAGGAAATAATTTGGCGCAAGCCTGCTGTAACACTTAGCTGGCTGCGTATGATTTTGTAGAACTACTACACCCAGCACACACGGACCCAGAACACTGAGCACAGTGACAGGCAGGCCAAATAGATTTTTTGCCCAATATTTTTTAGAAAAGCCCCACTGCGTATATTCAATCAATAATATATGTCTTCTGTCCCTGCCTCCACACTTCTGTCCCTGGAGTGTGTCATAGAACTGCAGAGTGTTGCACTGTTATTAACTGCAACACAGCGGTGATTTCAGAGCCCAGACAGAGCCAGGAAATAATTTGGCGCAAGCCTGCTGTAACACTTAGCTGGCTGCGTATGATTTTGAAGAACTACTACACCCAGCACACACGGACCCAGAACACTGAGCACAGTGACAGGCAGGCCAAATAGATTTTTTGCCCAATATTTTTTAGAAAAGCCCCACTGCGTATATTCAATCAATAATATTTGTCTTCTGTCCCTGCCTCCACACTTCTGTCCCTGGAGTGTGTCACAGAACTGCAGAGTGTTGCACTGTTATTAACTGCAACACAGCGGTGATTTCAGAGCCCAGACAGAGCCAGGAAATAATTTGGCGCAAGCCTGCTGTAACACTTAGCTGGCTGCGTATGATTTTGTAGAACTACTACACCCAGCACACACGGACCCAGAACACTGAGCACAGTGACAGGCAGGCCAAATAGATTTTTTGCCCAATATTTTTTAGAAAAGCCCCACTGCGTATATTCAATCAATAATATATGTCTTCTGTCCCTGCCTCCACACTTCTGTCCCTTTATGAGGGTTAAAATTCTAAGTACAGCACCAATCGGGCCCACCCCACTTGCCCCGCTGCCGGCCGTAAGAATAGACACCACACAGAGGTCTGGTATAGTTTCTCACACAGGACATGGCTCTCGGCTGTGCCAACCGTCGCCGCCGTGCTTTATTACAGATTACATAAGATCTTATACCCTTTGTCCCATCCCCACTAGGGGGTGATGGGCTCATAACCATATATGGGCAGTCCGGATTTGTGGACTGAGACAGTGAAAGTCATACAACAGTCATTATCTTGATACTGAAAAGAAAAAGTTGCCCGCGCTCTCGGGACCCGAACCCCTGGATCAGGCTGCAGACATCACTCGCTTAGACTTTTTATTAATGCAATTGCTGCATACTCAGTGCTGCTATAGTGCAACGCGTTTCGTCGTAACATACGACTTTATCAAGCACAAAACAGCATAAAATTACATGTTACTACTTAAAACAACTCACATTTAAGTAGTTGTCTTAAATGTGAGTTGTTTTAAGTAGTAACATGTAATTTTATGCTGTTTTGTGCTTGATAAAGTCGTATGTTACGACGAAACGCGTTGCACTATAGCAGCACTGAGTATGCAGCAATTGCATTAATAAAAAGTCTAAGCGAGTGATGTCTGCAGCCTGATCCAGGGGTTCGGGTCCCGAGAGCGCGGGCAACTTTTCCTTTTCATCTTACGGATTTCACTAGTGGGTCCTGCAATCCAGCAGGACACAGAAGCCCAGCAGCCTTACGGACAGACCAGGGGGATCTATAAGCAAACGAGGAAGTGGAGGTGTTGGTGAGGCCTCTTACCAGGGGCGCTCACCATACACCGGGTGAGTTAACCTCAATATTTTCTCTTCTATAGCACTGCCAGGAGAGTGCTATTTTTTTATATCTGTTCAAACTCCTAGCCTACACCTATAGCGCTTCCCTGACGTGTATTTGTATTATCTTGATACTGGCGCCTCTGGCTTACGTACAGAAAATCACATATTCAATTAACTCCAGTGCAAAGAATCACCCACTCAATTCTAAGAAGTCCGGATTTCGGGCCTAAGACAGTGAAAATTATGTACATTTGAACATCTTGATATCTTGTTCCAGCGCTTCTGGGAAATCGGCCAAGTACATGCGGCCTTCATGTCTGGTTCGGTGGTTTTCTCTGAATTTCTAGAACATCTCTCTCTCAGCCTTCGAATATCTGATGTAAGGCGACATATAAGTTTTTTCTCATTTGGAATTGAATAAAACTTGCATATAGGTATAAAAGCATAAAAAAACATATGGCAATTTATATATATATACCCTCACAAACCCCCCTAAAAAACTTAATATGGAGATCAAGCATCAGACTTTGCACTCTTCCTCGGTCGTCTCTCCCTTGCGTCAGGCTTTCTCCACTGCCCGTAAGTCCCTACTCCTAAAAGGGAGGGATCCCTACCTCACCTCAGAAGGAGGCCATGGATTCCCTGGGCTTATTTCCGGGCATCCATACCCTCTATCTGTACAAGTTAACACCTCGCAGGGTGTGCCCTCGCCGGAACCTAAGGTCTTCTGCACTTTCCCTAGGCAAATGGGAAGTCCACTGACAGTCCATCTTATGAGACCGGGGCAGGCGCAGTACTAATACATCTCTCCATTCTTCTGGTAACGTACCTGGTTGGCATTATCGGAACTGGCTCTTCATCTTTTTCAAACAAGGGAAATTTTGGTGTCACATTATCCAGTCCCTTACTCATACTCTTTTTGATCAAAGGGAAAATACACATACAAGAAATTACATACCCCACCTCTTTCTGCTAAAATCATATCCAGGGCCACTCTAGGGCCATGGATGCAGTGGGCCCTAACTGGTCAATTAACCCTTGCAAAGCATCTCTGGTGTAGTTTACAAACCTCTGCTGATTGTAATAGATATAATTCATCCAATCTACATTATTATTAACAGTGACAATAGCAAATAAGGACTCAAAACCTGCTTTAACCTGATCTCTAGAATTAAATTAATCTGGCACCCCCCTTGGCACTCCTATTGTATCTATGTATACATGTTGATCAAAGTTACCACCTGGAGCGTCAATGTCTCTCTTAGCACGATGCGGTGTTGGATTCTCACCCTCAGTGTACTCTTCATATTGCACATTTGATTGTATTAATTTTGTTCTGAAACAGGGGGCTAGTGTACAGTAGTCAAAGGTGTGTGTTAGAGGAATTGTACCACATTATAGCATGTAAAGGATATACAGGATCATTAGTTTTTGCAGTGCGAAGTGTGGATCCAAGTGGGCTTTCCTTCGAGCTTGACTGCAGTTGGGGTGGTGAACAACATCTGGTAAGGACCTTCAAACAGGGTTTCTCTCTTAAACTTTTTCACATAGACCCTGTCACCTGGTTTTAGATTGTGACACTCATCTGTAGGACATGGGAGAAAAGCAGAGACTACAGAATACATTACTAACAATTCCTTGGAGAGGCCTATGACAACATTAACAAGAAAATCATTCCCCAAACTCTGCTACTGTGGCATGTATCCTCCTGGAAAAAAGAAAAACTACTGGAAAACACTCAATTCAAAATTTGACCATTTTCCTCCATTGTCTTTTGTATCTACTTTCCCCCTACTCCGCGGATGGTAGGGTGTGTGAAAAGCCTAGAATATACCCAAAACAGACATGATGTGTTGCATTATTTCACCTGTGAAGTGTGTACCTTTGTTTGACTCAATCACTTCCGTTACCCCATATCTGCAGATTACCTCATTCATGAGCTTCTGTGCGGTTACCTGCTTATTTACTTTGGTAACAGAGTAGGTCTCCAACCTGAAAAGAAATCAACAACAAGCACATTTTCATGCTTCCCAACAAGTAGGAGCTGAGTGTAGCCAATTTGCAATCCCTGAAATGGGTAGAGTGGTCCTGGCAAGTGTGGTGTGGCAAATTTTACTTCTGCCCTGTTGCTTTACGGCAAAGATCATGCAAAATTGGAGAAATGATGCAGCAGCTACAGAAAACCAAGGAGCCACCCGTCCTCGTTGAAGCGTCGACATCATTGTTGCTTTAAGAGGTGCGTCTTTCCGTGCGTCAGCTGGGCCATCATGGGGCACAGGGACTATGGTGGGCAAGTGCTGTTGACTGTTCACCATACGCCGTCCCTTTTTAGTCCATTTGTCTTTTTCTTCACTGTAAAGTCTTTAGCATATCAAAGTTCAAATTTTTATCAAAGTCCAAGTTTTTATTAAAGTCCAAATTTATTATCAAAGTCCAAGATTTTTATCAAAGTCCAAAATTATTATCAAATTCTTCTTTTCTTCTTTCTTTCACGGCTTGAGGGACGCTGCTTTTGCTGTTTGGTCTGTGATGGCGTTGCCTCTTGCTTCTTTGGTGTAGGAATTGGTGTGAGCTTTCCACCTTGTCAGGTAGAAATAGGGTCTCCATGAGACTCTGCACCATTGCATCATTCTTAATTGGCTGTCCTGCTGAGGTAAAAAACTGTCTGGCCTTCCATGTTGGGCCGTAATCATGAGCTATGCCAAATGCATACCGGGAGTCAGTGTAAATGTTTGCCGTCTTACCTGTGGCCACTCCACACGCCTCCGTGAGTGCTTTTAATTCCGCTTCTTGTACTGCGACATGAGGAGACATTCTGCTTTTAGGACATCTTGTTGTGTAACCACCGTATATCCAGTGTGGAGTCGTCAATCACCCTGGGTACCATCTATAAAAAACAACTCAAAATATGCATTATTAACAAGGGCTTTCAGTAACTCTTTAAAACTTAAATTTTCTTGTTGCATCAATGCTAGACAATCAGGCTGGTATTTTATTTCAAAAAGATCAGAACCTTGTTGCAAAAAATTTAAAAATGTAAAAAAATGGCTTGCAAAAAATTTAAAAATGGCTGATTTGCAATACCTAAAATGGCTGACTTGCAATACCTAGATCACCTATGCCTTCTCCTCCCCCCCTTTAAACCAGGGTACTCAATTGGAACAATAGTAGCCGGGTTTAAGGTAGTACAACATTGTAAAAAGATTTGATGGATGCAGATAAGGCCTGTAAAATGTTAACACCAATAGCAGAAACATGAGTTACACCAGGGAAGAATAATCTACAAAACCTCTACTAATATTTGAAATGTGATATCCCTTTAAGTGAATTCATTATTAGTCTGGTCCTGCCTGCAATATCTTTATCAAATTTCAGACAGGAGAAAAAATAACAAAACAAACTTTTACTAGCTGCTCAAAATCCTCACCCCCTCCCTCGTGCAAGAGGAGGGATGAAACATTATTACGTACTATTACATCATATAGCTCCACCCCTTCGATATTGGCACATTGCGTCCGTCTTCTCAGCTCCATTTCAGCTTAACCGTCTAAACATCCACATCACAACCAAGCAAAGTCCCATGCATGGGGAGGACTTTTATCCCCAGTCAATTATCCACATCACACATTCCATGCAGCCCAAACACGGGTCACTAACTCTCATCCATCCATGCTCTCAAGTTTGCTCCGTCACCCCCCTTTGAAGGTGTACCAGTCCATGCAGATGCACGGACAAAAAAAGTTTGACAAACATACATACATCAGCTGAAAAACACCGAGGTGAGTGCTATTATAAAGTACATGATTCTATTGAGATGAGATTGTGAATGAGCGCTATCTTTGACAAATTATGTGAAAAAGTTTGCTGAGTGACTGAAATATTCTATATTTCTTATCTACTGAAGCTATTATATGCTGTATTAAACGCTGAAGTGTTTTAGAATCTCTGGGTATTTTTCAACCCCCCTTGTGACCCTGAGCCCAGAGTGCATCTGAAAGCCCCCACCTTTTTAAAACATCTCTTATCTCTCCGCGACTATGAAACACATACTGAATAAGTTTTAGCTTAAACTATTGAAAAAACATTTGAACTCATAATTAACACATATGCTGGGACCTTGCAACATTCATTTTCAACCCCTGTATAAGTAAGAATATACATTAGAAATTACTATATTTCCCTGCCTACTAAGACAGTATAACTAATTAAATTCATTTCAATTCATTGCAAGCAAGCAAAGATATTAACCAAGGTTGTTATTGCATTTTCTCTCTCGCTGTTATCTTCCTGACCTTGGAAGGCTACACAGAGACTCGCAGCTAAATGTCAACAAGCCTTCTCCCCTAAAAGCAAGCTCAGTTAACTATTTGCACTTACAGTATATATATATACACATATATATCCACCTAGTAGGGATTATACATATTATCTATTATCTATCTTGTATTATACACATTTTCATCTCTCTTTGCCAACAAATCACATGCATTGTAACTTACTTATCGACTTTGCCTGCTCCCCTTATTTCTCTCCCCTACCTAACTGCCAATATAACCTTTAATAGACACTCTCCTGACGCCCTCTTGATCACTTACTGTACTTTTCAACATTTCACTTACGGATACTTTCTTAAACAAATAATGTGTACATACAACTTTCTCTGACTGTCTCTCTCTCTCCTCCTAGCAAACCTTGGTCTTCCAAGGCACCTCTCGGTCCTAAAGACCTCCCTCCCAGACACCATTTTGTAATCTGCCGTGCGGGTCGGTGTCACACATTTTCATTAGAGTTTTCTTACATTTTACAGATTCATCCACACGGCGGCAGCCCTTGAGGGGCTCTATCTTCTTTAATAAGATCTTACGCATATTAGAACATCAACAATAATAAAAATAACACGCTCCATAGAATGCATCCCTCTTAATTTTCAAATTGTCAGCCCCTTATATACCGGCAGAACAACCGAGGGTCCCTTCTCCTTATGGAACCAGTCCCATAAAAATGCATCTCTCTGAAATCAAATCGTTAGCCTCATATATAAGGCAAACCGACCGAGAGTCCCTTTTCTTATGAAGCCTTATCTCACAAAATGCATCCCTCTCTGCTAAACCATTAACAACTAACTAAACTAAACTGAGGGTCCCTTCTCTTGTGAGATTAAATGAAAATAAAGAGAGAAAAAAAAAAATTCTGCAGATACAACAAACAATCAAACAATCTCCACTATCGCTAAAATGCTACGGACTTCAAAGTACAAATAGACTACAGACTAATTTGTGGGTGAGCCATTGGTGCGCATATCACGGTCAGTGGTCCATGACGGCAAACCCGGAGCCCACACGAGTTACCGTGTAGAACTCTAAACCCAACCCGTCCGGTCACAAACCACAGATAGTCAGTCCTGCTGCAAGACTCGCAGTATAAAACACAACATAAATATATGCCGGTCTTACCTGGAGTTCTAAGTGAGTTGATCAGGCTCGGTTTGCAGCAGGACGGTTTCTCAGTGGCGTGGATCCGGGTGAATTGCGCTGTAAACTCCGATTTTACCGCCCCAGTTGGTTGCGCCAATTATGAGGGTTAAAATTCTAAGTACAGCACCAATCGGGCCCACCCCACTTGCCCCGCTGCCGGCCGTAAGAATAGACACCACACAGAGGTCTGGTATAGTTTCTCACACGGGACATGGCTCTCGGCTGTGCCAACCGTCGCCGCCGTGCTTTATTACAGATTACATAAGATCTTATACCCTTTGTCCCATCCCCACTAGGGGGTGATGGGCTCATAACCATATATGGGCAGTCCGGATTTGCGGACTGAGACAGTGAAAGTCATACAACAGTCATTATCTTGATACTGGCGCCTCTGGCTTACGTACAGAAAATCACGTATTCAATTAACTCCAGTGCAAAGAATCACCCACTCAATTCTAAGAAGTCCGGATTTCGGGCCTAAGACAGTGAAAATTATGTACATTTGAACATCTTGATATCTTGTTCCAGCGCTTCTGGGAAATCGGCCAAGTACATGCAGCCTTCATGTCTGGTTCGGTGGTTTTCTCTGAATTTCTAGAACATCTCTCTCTCAGCCTTCGAATATCTGATGTAAGGCGACATATAAGTTTTTTCTCATTTGGAATTGAATAAAACTTGCATATAGGTATAAAAGCATAAAAAAACATATGGCAATTTATATATATATACCCTCACACCTGGAGTGTGTCACAGAACTGCAGAGTGTTGCACTGTTATTAACTGCAACACAGCGGTGATTTCAGAGCCCAGACAGAGCCAGGAAATAATTTGGCGCAAGCCTGCTGTAACACTTAGCTGGCTGCGTATGATTTTGTAGAACTACTACACCCAGCACACACGGACCCAGAACACTGAGCACAGTGACAGGCAGGCCAAATAGATTTTTTGCCCAATATTTTTTAGAAAAGCCCCACTGCGTATATTCAATCAATAATATGTCTTCTGTCCCTGCCTCCACACTTCTGTCCCTGGACTATTACTGCAGGGCGCAATGCTCTGCACGGCCGATATACCAAAAAAAAAAAAAGTGCAACACTGCAAAAAGCAGCCTCCACACTACTGCACACGGTTAGATGTGGCCCTAAGAAGGACCGTTGGGATTCTTGAAGCCTACACTCACTCCTAACACTCTCCCTACAGCAGCTCCAACACGATAGCACTGTCCCTCAGCTATGTCACAACGCATCTGAGGCGAGCCGCGGGAGGGGCCGATTTTTATACTCAGGTGACACCTGATCTCGCCAGCCACTCACTGCAGGGGGGTGGTATAGGGCTTGAACGTCGCAGGGGGAAGTTGTAATGCCTTCCCTGTCTTTCAATTGGCCAGTAAAGCGCGCTAACGTCTCAGAGATGAAAGTGAAAGTAACCCGAACATCGCGTGGTGCTCGTTACGAGTAACGAGCATCTCGAACACGCTAATACTCGAACGAGTATCAAGCTCGGACGAGTGCATTCGCTCATCTCTAGTCCCAACTCGATTATTCAAGTCTATGCGCAAAAGAATTAGCGTCAAAATTTTACGTACATAATCTAAATCTCTTACTTCCCAAAGTCATAGAAACATGAAATTTGCCATAAGCATTGAATATGTCATAAATAGGAAAAGTTAATGGGTCCCAACTCTCTTATTCAATACTAGCGCAAAAGAACTAGCATACAAATTTTACGTACGGAATCTAATTCTCTCACTTCTTGGTGTCATAGAAACATGAAATTTGGCACGAGTATTGATTATGTCATAAATAGGAAAAGCTAATGGGTCCCACCTCGATTGTTGAATTCTAAGCGCAAAAGAATTAGCATCCACATTTTACGTACCAATTCTAATTCTCTCACTTCCCGATATCATAGAGGCTTGAAATTTAGCACGAGCATTGATTATGTAATAAGTAGGAAAAGCTAATGGGTCCCAACTCGATTATTCAATTCTAAGGGCAAAAGAATTAGCATCCAAATTTTACGTATGAAATCTAATTCTCTCACTTCCTGATGTCATTTTATATGAAGGAAACGTCGCATGGTTACCTCCACATGGTGTTTCCTGGGTTACGCAGAGAACTATGCAAAATGGTGAACATATGTTTTTCCGGTATCTCTAAAGTAACCACGACTTCATAAGAGTTTCCATGTGAACACCAGATAAACACCAGTACCAAATTAACTCGGGCGAGGCCGGGTATATCAGCTAGTTAATACTATATAGACAAAATCTAAACATCACATCCACATGTTTGTTTACGCATTCCTAAAGCAGATCCACACTTTGCTACTACAACAAGGTCCAGTCATCTTGGAAGGCTTTTTACTACATTTTGGATCATGGCTATCAGGGGGAACTTCCATTTAATCTTCTACAGACATTTGCGTTAGTCAATTAGTCTTAGTGTGCAGTTGTCATGGAGCTGAGGTCAGGGAAGTGAGTGGGTTTGCAAGTTCTACCAAGCTGTATTTGGGATATTTACATATATTTGATCATATGTTCCGATTTAGTGAATATTCATGAATATGATTAGTGATATTTATTGCATCAGCACTGCCAGCGGGTAAGATCAAGCCAATTTGCGCAAGATTGGATTAGATCAGCCAACCTAATTTTCAGTGAAAATAGACTAGTCAGCAATACTGTTCAGAACCCCCTCCCACCCTCTCCACCAAAAAGAAAAAAACAGGGCAAAAGAAATAATAAGCATGGTGTCTCAGTGGTTTGCGCTGTCATCTTGCAGCCCACAGGTCATAAGTTCAAATCTTGCCTAGTGCAATATCTGCATTGCTTTCTTCTTCATTACAATAAATATGTTTATTGGGGGCTCTTCAACTATATTCACTCTGGTACTGTTGTACCTTGCCACCACCAGAAGCTAGGGGTTTGACAGGGCTTGCATGGAGGACCGCCCCTAGCTCCCGATTGGTTGAGTTCTCTCCTCTGTCCTTCCTCTATGGCCACCCTGCCGCTGGGCTTCCCCCTGCTGTAGCGGTGAGATCAACGTGGTGGCCTCACTGTTCTCCTCCCTGCTGTAGCAGCGGGATGCGGCCACTGAGGGCTATTCCGCTCCCCATCCACCTCTCGGCAGCGGCACTGGTGACAGCTGCTGAAGGCAGGGGAGCGAAGTAGCCATCAGGGCCTTATCCACTGCCCTGAGCGCCGCTACAGCATGGGGGCAGGACAGTATTGGCCGCAGCGGTGTGGGCAGAGGG
The DNA here is from genome assembly GCF_035609145.1 of Eleutherodactylus coqui. NCBI lineage: Eukaryota > Metazoa > Chordata > Amphibia > Anura > Eleutherodactylidae > Eleutherodactylus > Eleutherodactylus coqui. The sequence goes on along the minus strand of NC_089839.1, from coordinate 130,549,235 downwards.
GAGGATGACAGTTGTGTCGGCGGTGGAGTGCCAATCTCTGTGTTCACAGCACTTCAGAGCCAACAGGACAGCAGAGACAGGCAAGGCAATCAGACTGTATTGCTTACATTATTAGCTCTACATGCTTCCATGTTACACCTGTAACCAAAGTCCCAAATGAAGGAAGACAGAAAGAGTTACATTATTTCTTTATTTTTGTTAACTTAATTACATTTAAAAAAGCACCTTAGGATTTTTTTCCGGTTTGGTGAAATTCATCACGATATCACTGACCTCTGCTCTCACAGTAGTCTGCAGAGGAATATAACATAGTGGTTCACAGAGGGAGACCTAATACTATGAAGGGTACTGAGAGATTTATTAGAGTATCAGCAGGAATGGGAGAGGGCACAGTCATGAGTCACGAGTGTAAGAAATGGATGGGGAGAGTGTACAAGGATGAGTCATGGGTGGAAAAAAATTTCCATCCTGGTGTGGGCCCAGAAAAAAGAAAACAGAAAATGGACAACACCAATCTTAGATGTCACCTGTGATCACTGCAGGTAACTGCACTGTAATCACTACCACTGGGTAGAATCAGTATTTGACTATTATTTGGTTACTGCATTATTTAGAGGTATACTAGAACTGAGCCACTGTATATAAGCCTTCCACATTTTAAAGTTTGTGACTGGATTTGTGAGGGGAGATGAAACTAGTCACCTCTGGCCTCTGCGATGTCCCACAGCGATCTGGTCCTTTAAAGACCTGCCACCGGCTTTTGTACATGTGCGCCACTGGCAAAATGTCAGGTGCATTTGCAGAAGCAGGAAGAGCCCATAAAATGTAAAATCTCTCTAGCCGAGAGCCTGATGATTTCACAGGGAATAACGGCAATCATGTAAAGTAAAAAAAAAGTTTAAAAAGTTCAAGTTCCACCTCCTCTCACGGATCGGATCTGTCCCCCAACAGAATCTTTATCTATGGACCTTTCCCAGGCTTCAGCGCATGTGTCCATCAGCAAAATGTCGGACGCAAGTGCAGAAGTTGGGGAAATTTAAAATCTCCTTGCTCCTGGCTACCAAAGGTAGCCGAGAGCCTGTAGCAATGACTGAGGGCCACGGTGAGTGGTCCCCGCAGTCACGTAAAAGTTAAAAAAACAGTTTCATCCTGCCTAATTGAGACATAATATTAGGGCCACAATGTTTCTGAGAACAGGACAAACAGGGGTATCCATTTTGGGGTGTGAATCCTCCTTTTTTTTTTTTTCTTAAATCAATTTTATTTGGATTTTATTATATAACATGTACACAGTCACACAACGAAGAGCCCGAATGAGTACAAGTCAGCTTTGAGTTACCTAAATTTGCTCCTGGTTGCGCGTCAACAAATCGCTTTGGGTTAGCTGAAGTCACGTTCAAGGTGGGGCTGGGAAACACACACTCTAAGTTAAATCCTTGTGTGAGCCCCGCAAAAGAGTACAGTCAATATGAAAAATATAGAACAAACATTGGTAAAACAATATCATGAACTCTGGGGGGGGGGGGGTATGAAGGTGCTGGGGGAGGGGGGAGGAGGGGGTAGGAGGAGTGGGTATCCTTTTATATCAGCATGGTTGTTGTCTAGAAGAGTAGAAAAGAGAAGAGGGACTCACCGTCCTAGAAGGGGGAAAGGATGGGAGACCTCCGCTCACCGGGTCCAAACGTTCGAGTCACTTATGGCTTTCCATGGGTACCACGTCAGCAGGAATTTATCATATGTGTTATTGGACCAGCTATGCAGTTCCTCTAAATTGTAGAGGAGTTCTGCCCTGTCCTTCCATTGTTTCAGTGTGGGTGGTGTGTTTTGTTGCCAGAGAGGGGGAATCAAGGCTTTAGCGATATCAATCAGAGATGCCAGCAGCTTGTTCTTCTGCGGGTGAAAGGACCTGGAGGGTCTCCATAGGAAGACTATGTCCGGAGTGAGAGCAAAATCAGGGGAGATTTTCTGGAGAATCTTTTCTACTCCTTTCCAAAAAGGCATGATGGATGGGCACGCCCACCAAATATGGAGGTAGGAGCCTACATCGCTTTTGCACCTCCAGCAGAGGTTCTGGGTGGTCAGATTGTGGTCAGACAGCCACTGAGGGGTCCTGTACCACCTAGCTAATAACTTATAATGGGATTCCTGGGCAAGGATGCAGGGCGACCGCCCGAAGGAAGTTTTGAGTATCAGGGAGGATTCGTGTGGGGTGAGCGTGATGCCTAACTCTTTCTCCCACGAGGATAGAAATGCCGGTTTGTAGTCTGTGGGAGGGGTGATGAAGTTTTTGCGGAGGAAAGCAATTTTTCTTAGGCCGGGTTTGTTTTCCAGGAAAGTTTTTTCAAAGGGCGATGCCTGTCTGGATGCTTGGTAAGAGTTGAAGAATTCCTCAACAGTGTTTTTAATTTGGGCTTTGTGTAAGAAGGAGAGGTTATCAGCAAAGCCCAATGCCTGAACAATGGATTCCGGGGGAAGGTGTGCTAAAGATTGTAGGTTCGAAATTGTCAAAGATCCGGCTCTCCTCCAAATCGAGGCGGAGCATGGATCGGAAGAATGTTTTAATAATCTGCCTATGGAACGTAGAGGGAGGATAGGAGAGGGGTCCGGCGCTAGTATGGGTCTCAGCATGTTCCACACCTCGCAGGGGCCTCTGAGCAGGGGATTAAAGCCTCGACCCTTAAGGTGAGTCTTTGATGGGAACCACAGGTTCGCATCCAGGGAGTCTCCGTCGCAACCTTCCGCAAGGATTCGGGGTAATCCGTCTTTAGAGGGTTTAACTAGACATATCCAATATCCCAGCTGAGAGGCCTGATAAAATTCGTAGAGATTCGGAAGGTCGATCCCGCCCTCCGCCCTCTTCCTTATCAGCAGGCTATGGGCCAGTCTCGGCCTCCTCCGCCTCCACACGAACCCCGAGAAGCCAGAGCTGAGACATTTAAAAAAGCTTTTTGGCAGGTGAATGGGAAGCATTCGTATTTTATAGATTATGATTGGCAAGACGTATGATTTAATGATGTTTTTTCTGCCAAACCATGAGGCGAAGGGAACATCATAAGACCTTAGCAAGTTCTTCACTTGACTAATCAAGGGGGCAAAGTTGACATTATATAGGTCCTCTGCTTTCTTTGTGAGTTTAATACCCAAATAGTCGATAGAGGTGTTTGACCAAGAAAAGGGCGAGTTAGTCAGGAGTGCGTCATAGCGGGCCAAGGGAATGGAGATATTCAAAATTGTTGATTTTGAAAAATTAATTTTAAAATTGGAGACCACACCAAACTCCTCGAGTTGCTCCGTAAGTCTCGGTATCCCCTCCTCTGGATTTGTAATTAGGAACACAATATCATCCGCATAAGCTGCAGAAGATAGAGAATTGTTCCCGCAGTTTAAGCCGCTTATGGCTGGGTCCTGTCTGATTTTCAGCAATAGAGGTTCAAGAGTTAATATAAAGAGGGCTGGAGAAAGAGGGCAGCCTTGGCGCGTGCCATTTCTTATATCGAAGGGAGGGGAGAGGACCTCGCTTATCTTGAGTCGAGCATACGGCTGCGAGTAGAGGGAGAAAATGGATGTAATAAATTCTCTGGGAAAGTTGAAATGATGCAAGACTCCCTCCATGTAGCTCCAATCTACCCTATCAAAGGCCTTTTCGGCATCTGTGCCTACTAGGGCCAAGGGTATGTTATGAGATTGGACGTATCGGGCAGCGTGCAAAAGTCTGAGGCAATTGTCTCTCCCCTCCCTTCCCCTAGAGAAGCCTGCCTGTTCCTCTCCGATCAAAATTGGCATGCAAGTACCCAGTCTCTCTGCGAGAAGCTTGGCCCAGAGCTTCGCATCCAGGTTGATCAGAGAGATTGGGCGATAACTGCCACACAGCTCAGGATCCTTGTTCTCCTTGTGGATCAAGGTTATGTGGGCTTCTAGAGACTGTTTTGGTAGTGGGGCACCCTTCAACAGGTCGTTGTAGAGATCCACGAGTCTGGGTGCTAGGGTAGCCTGGAAGGTCTTGTAGTAGTGTATGGTTAAACCATCTGGGCCCGGGCTCTTGTTCGGAGGGCATGATGCTATCAGTTTTTGAATTTCAGGTAGGGTGACCGGAGAGGTCAGAGCGGATGTTTCTGCGGAGCTCAACTTAGGGAGATTTATCTGCTGTAGAAACTGGTCTATTAGTAGAGTTGAGTCTTTTTGTCCCTCGGGGGTGGAGTTAGCTTTTAAGTTATAGAGCTTAGAATAAAACGCCTGGAACTCTCTTGCTATGTCAGATGAGGCAGAGACCGAGTCCCCTTTTTCGGTTTTTATTGATTTAATTAAATTTTTTGTCTTTGTCTTTTTGATAATGGACGACATATATTTGCTCCCTCTATTCCCTTGAGCGAAGAAAATATGTTTTAGGTGGAGCTGTTTTTTGTTGAATGTGGAGTCTAGACAACGTCTCAGGTCTGTCCTGAGAGCGGCTAGGCTTTCAAGATTCAGTTTGGTTTGAGAGAGTTTGGTCAAGTGTTCCAATTTGGTAATCTCTATCAGCTTCTCATCTATCTCTTTTTGGATACGTTTTTTAATGCGAGATCCAAGAGAGATCAGCTGGCCCCGAATGAAGGCTTTGTGAGCCTCCCAAGTTATTGGGATCGAGGTGTCGCCATTACTATTTAACTGGAAATATTCCTCAAGCGATTTATTTAAATGCTCCCTGTCCTCTAGAGATTCTAATATGGACGGATTCAATCTCCATCTCCACTCCCTTGGCACACCGTGGGGGGACCGAAGAACCAAATGAATCGGAGCATGGTCTGAAATCGTTATTGTGTCTATTTCTGCCTTCTCGAGGGTCGCGAGGAGAACGGAGGAGACAAAGAGGTAGTCCAACCTCTGGAACGAGAAATGGACCAATGAGTAGTAGGAAAAGTCCTTCGTCGAGGGGTGAAGAAGACGCCAAGCGTCCACCACACCCAGGTCGAATAGACACCTCCCTAGTTTCCTTAATTTGGTTTGTGAAATTTGTGAGCGGCCCGAGGATGAGTCAAGAAGCGGATTTAAGGTGACATTGAAGTCCCCCGCTATTACTAGATGGCCCACAGCAAAGTGTTTCAAGGTCTCTAGTTGATGAACAAGCCCCTGAATCTGGTTTGAGTTTGGAGAGTAGAGATTGGCTAGGGTAACTTTAACATTATTTAGCATTCCTTTTAAAAATAAGACCCTGCCTTCCTCATCTCTGTATTGTGTTTCTACCGTGAATTGAATATCCTTGTGTATGTAGATAGAGACTCCCTTTGATGCCGATGAAGGGTGAGTGCTGTGAAAAGCTTGGGAGAAGTGTTTACCTGGCAAATTAAAGGTTCTGTCCCCCTTAAAATGGGATTCTTGGATAAAAATAATTTTTGTGCCATACCTTTTGGTTAGGAGCGAGACATTATGTCTTTTAGAGGGTGAATTTAGGCCTCTCACGTTGAAGGAAGTGAGTCGGAGGTCTCCCATCAGATCCTTCCTGTTCAGAAGAGAGAGCAGAGGATGAGAAGAAGAACAAGAATTCAACTAGCAACACAGCACCTCAGTACTGGTGAAAGGTGGCGATTTGTGGTACCCGGCGATAGAGATGGTAGCTTAGGAGGTAAAAGGATACAAAAAAGGGAGGGGTTATACAGTGTTGTGGGTTTGGGGGAAGGGGAGGATGGGAAGGCTAATGGGATTGGGAAAGAGGAAGGTAAATCGAGTAAGGTACAAGCGCAGACGATTAGGTCCGCTAACTATTACAAGTAGTACTTTGGGAGGGGGTGGGATACTTATAGTCCCAAATCCCCTCTCCAAGATGAGGGCGTACTACTGGGGGTGTGTAGAGCCAGTGACTCAATCAGAATCAAAAAAGCTCAACACAGCCTGGTCTGACAGGCACCCTCATGGGCCCCTTGGGCTGATCATGGGGTATACATATAACTATATCTTAGTGTAACGGCAAAACAATATTACTCAAGTTCTTGAAATAGGCTTAGGGAGAACAGGAAAGTGGATACGGAACATCCAACCTGGAACACGAAAGCCTCTCTACGGAGGCGAGAGCCCGGGCTGGAATTAGTTATGTCCTGACGGGGAAACGGGACTCGCAGCCGGGTCACTAAAACTCTCCGATTTGAAATGTAGCAAGTTTCAGTCGTTGAACTCGCCTGCTGGCCTGCATCGGCAATGGTGACCCTCCTACCCTGTCCATGGGGTCACCAGGTAGGGGTTCTCAGACAAAAGACTCCTTTGCTGCCAGATCTCAAGGAAAGTCCTCTCTTGACTTTTTATTTTTCCCTCTAGGGGATTTAGTGCTACCGGAGGCTTGCCCCCCCTCCGGTGCCTCCAGCGGGTGGAAGTGAGGGAGGTCCGGAAGTGGCTGCCAGCAGGGAAGGGAGATAGGTTCAATTTCTAGTAACAGCCAGACTTTTTCCAGGTCTTCCTGCTAGCGAACGTTGACTCTCTTACTCTTATATGAGAAGCCAAGACCAAACGGGAAAAGCCAGGCGTATTTTATGTCTCTCTCCCTGAGAACCTCCAAGAGGGGGCGTAGGAGACGGCGCTTGGCTAGTGTAGTAGGCGCTAAGTCCTGAAATATAAGCAGAGATGCATCCGCATAGGGCACAGACCTATGGGCTCTGGCAGCTTTCAGTAAGGCGAGGGTGTCTGGGAAGGAGAGGAGCTTGCAGATTATATCCCTCGGAGGCTCTGCATCGCTTGGCGGGGGTCTCAATGCCCTGTGTACTCTCTCAATCGAGATGGAGGCGGCTCTCTCAGCACTGTGAGATGAGATGAGCTCCCGGGCCGGTGCCATCTTGGAGGGAGGCCTCGGTGAGTGAGTGCTCTTCTCCCTGAAGAAGCGCTGCATATCGGGCTGCACTTTTGCCGGGCGGGGGGTCCCTTGATGTTCCGTGCTCCTGTCCCTTGTTGTTTTCCCCATAATTGCGGCTGCTTGCTGCTGTAAAGAGGCCTGAGTGGTGCTGCTTAGATGGAGCACTTCCCTCACACTTCCATCTTGCTCAGCGTCCAGGCCACGCCCCTTGAATCCTCCTTTTTAATGTGCACAATAGAAAAATAATTCTCTTTAAAATGAGATATTTGCAAAAATATGAAATTTTATTTTTTCTCCTTTAAATTGCATTAACTACTGAAAAAAACTGTGGGGTCAAAATACTCATGACACCCCTTGTATATAGTATTGGGTGTATTATTTAAAATTGGGTCATTTGTAGGGGTATCTATCATTCTGACACCTATGAGCCTTTGCAATCTTGGCTTGGTGTAGGAAAACAAAATGTTCCTCAAAATTTTAATAATTAATGTTAAATTTGTTAAATGGTTAAAAAAACGTAATGTTTTTCAAATGTGCTTCCAGAATAAAGTAAACAGATGGAAATATAAATCTTATCAAAAATTTGTATAGTATGTTTGCACATATTTGACATATTGCAGTCGAAAATGGGATAAAAGGACAATTTAGAAAAAAAATGTTTCCAATTGTGGCGCTTTTAATACATATAAACAATGGTTTATATTTACTATATGAAGTACAATATGTGGTGAAAAAACAGTGTCAGAATTACTTGGATATGCAAAACCTTTACAGAATTATTCTACGTTAAAGTGACACATGTCAGATTTCCAATATTTGGCCTGGTCAGTAAGGTGCAAACAGGCTTGGTCACTAAGGGGTTAAGGGATGCTCCTTGCATGCAGTTAACATTATACAGCTAGTATTGAGGTCAATGAACAAATCCCTTTGTGGTGGATGTGGATAGAAAAAATTATAATAATACATACTCCTCGAGTTCAAACTGTGTTATTAGCAGCCAAAGCTTCACTAGAGGGCAGCAGAGACCAAAGAGGTAGATATACTCCTTTAATTAGCCTTCAAAACAAACAGAACCACACAGCTCCTACCGTTATGAAAGTAGCTATGACAAGAAAGACTGAGAAAAATTCAAATCAAGTTCTTGTGTCAAGTTCTTATAAGACGCTTATCTTTGCCAGGTATTCATTGGCATTTGGATGACCTATGGAGAATCATGGGTGTAAGTAATCTTCCAGGTATTCAGTTCTTCCAATAGAAACCAAATTGTTGCAGTAGTGAAATACCGCCACACAGGTTTCATTATACTTACAATACATTTGTGATTTCTTCTTTTCTGAAAGTACCATAAAACCTGTGTGGAATTTTAGCCTTGTCTAATTTTTTTGTTGGTGCTATTTGGTTTTCTGTTGGTAGAATTGAATACCTGGAAGGTTACCAATGCCAGTGATTCACCGTGAGTCCTCCAAAGGCCGATGAACACCCGGCTAAAGGTAAGTTTCTTATTTGACACTGACTTGAACTTTTGTCCATCTCTCCTGTCATGGTCTACTTTCATATCCAAAGGAGCTGCACATTTCCATTTATTTAGAAAGTATTATATTCTGTAACTCTATGGCCCCCTGCACACGGGCAGAAATTCTGCGGCGGGATTTCCCGCAGAATTTCCGCCTCTGGACACCTGCATAGGATTGCATTGCAAAACGCAATCCTATGCTGACGACCGCGATTTGTCTGCGTGTAAACACACGCGGAAAACAAATCGCGGCATGCTCTATTTCTGTGCGGGTCTCGCAGAGGCCCCCTGGTCCCGGTTGTCTCCCGGCGCCCCGGCTGCGCTCTGCTCATGTGCCGGCTGGCCGGCAGACGGCACATCAAAGAGCCGGAGCCACGGGACAGGTGAGCGCCGCACTGGTCCCTGCAGGGGCTCGGGTCGTCAAGCGGCCTATGTCTGGGTGAAGGGAAGGAGGCAATATGGAGCTCTGTGAAACAGAGAAAACAAAGCTGTGTATAAGATATGCTGTGATATAAAATCAACATTGAAGTACGTACTTATTTACAATAACTGAAAATGAAATTATTTCTGAAGATAGATTTGGAATTTAGTTTTATTGGGAGTTGTATATATCCGCTTTATGTAAGGTTCCCCTAGTGGCAGGCAACCAGAATGTTAGCACGAAGGCAGGGGCGTACCTAAAGGCTCAGGGGCCCGGGTGCAAAAGTTCAGCTCGGGGCCCCCCCACCCCGGGCCTCCACCCCACACGCCCCCGTACCCATACCTAGATCGTGCTGCATACATGATCTGCCCCTTGGCGTAATCTTTCCAAACATGACACATTTCCTGCACTACATAAAGCTTTGTTTGTAGCCCTGCAGGCCACTCTCACACACACCGCTTTTTACCGCTATTAGCACAGCGCCCCGAGCGCCGTACTAACCGCGGTACAACACTCCCTTAGATTTCGATGAGGTTACTCAAATTTGTGCTCGAACATGGTGTTTCTAACACTGTGATTTTCAAGAGCTGTCTGTTCTGTTCCTGCATTTTTGTGGTTTTTAACACATCTCATCACCCATCACAATGATGGGGTGCATTAAAAAGTGCTGTCAGAAGCTGTAACCTGTGTTCAAAAACGCTGCTCGAAATTACGGTAAAAATGCCACGATTTTGAGCTGCGTTTTCTGAACACGTGTGAGAGCGGCCTCAGGGGGGGCATGTTTATGTTGCACTTTAGAACCACAATTAAGACACATAAAAACCTGCATGCAGTATTTAAAGACCGCGTACGGTATTAGGGTGACTGCCCACTACAGGTTTTTTTCACGATGAAATTTGCAGCGGTTTTTTTTTCTGCAGGGGTCTATGGGACTTGTAATGTTAAAATCACGATCGCACAAAATCGCGATTTTGCGGTAAATTGCGATTTTGCGCGATCGTTATTTTAGCATTACAAGTCCAATAGACCCCTGCAGAAAAAAAAACGCTGCAAATTTCGCCGTGAAAAAAAAATGTAGTGGGCAGTCACCCTAAAGGAGCTGCAGACACTATTAATAACAGCATGCGGTTTTGATGCGGTTTTTAATTGCGTGTAAAGGGTGCAAATAAATACAGTAAATCCAGGGAGAAGGAGAGGGAGAGAGATACACACACACACAGATATACACACACAGATATACACACACACACAGATATATACACACACACACACAGATATACACACACACACAGATATACACACACACACACAGATATACACACACACACAGATACACACACACACAGATACACACACACACAGATACACACACACACAGAGATACACACACACAGATATATATACACACACACACATACACACACAGATACACACACACACAGATACACACACACAGATACACACACACACAGATACACACACACGCACAGATATACACACACACGCACAGATATACACACACGCACAGATATACACACACACGCACAGATATACACACACACGCACAGCTATACACACACACGCACAGATATACACACACACGCACAGATATACACACACACACGCACAGATATACACACACGCACGCACAGATATACACACACGCACGCACAGATATACACACACGCACGCACAGATATACACACACGCACGCACAGATATACACACACACACGCACAGATATACACACGCACAGATATACACACACACACGCACAGATATACACACACACGCATATACACACACACACGCACAGATATACACACACGCATATACACACACACACGCACAGATATATATACACACACACACACGCACAGATATACACACACACACGCACAGATATACACACACACACGCACAGATATACACACACACACGCACAGATATACACACACACAGATATACACACACACGCACAGATATACACACACGCACAGATATACACACACGCACAGATATACACACACACACACGCACAGATATACACACACAGATATACACACACACACACGCACAGATATGCACACACACACGCACAGATATACACACACACACGCACAGATATACACACACACACACACGCACAGATATACACACACACGCACAGATATACACACACACGCACAGATATACACACACGCACAGATATACACACACACACGCACAGATATACACACGCACAGATATACACACACACACACGCACAGATACACACACACGCACAGATACACACACACACACGCACAGATATACACACACGCACACACGCACAGATATACACACACGCACAGATATACATACACGCACACACGCACAGATATACATGCACGCACACACGCACAGATATACATACACACACACACGCACAGAGATACATACACACACACACGCACAGAGATACATACACACACACACGCACAGAGATACATACACACACACACGCACAGAGATATATACACACACACGCACAGAGATATATACACACACACACGCACAGAGATACATACACACACACGCACAGAGATATATACACACACACGCACAGAGATATATACACACACACGCACAGAAATATATATATGTATACACACACACGCACAGAGATATATATATATACACACACACGCACAGAGATATATATATATACACACACACGCACAGAGATATATATATATATACACACACACGCACAGAGATATATATATATACACACACACGCACAGAGATATATATATATACACACACACGCACAGAGATATATATATACACACACACAGATATATATACACACACACAGATATATACGCACAGATATACACACACACACACACAGATATACACGCACGCACACACACACAGATATACACGCACACACACACAGATATACACACACATATACACACACACAGATATACACACACGCACACACACACAGATATACACACACACAGATATACACACACACAGATATACACACACACATATACACTTACCCCAGGGCTCGGTCCACTTCTCCTCCATGTGACAGCAGCAGCAGGAGAGGTAAACTCAGAAGCTTCCCCTTTCAGCAGGAAGTAGGGGGGGGGGGGGCAGCACATGATCCCTGTCCCCTGCCGTCCCATGTGACCTCCTCCCTCCTCCCCTGCCGGCCCATGTAAGTACCTCCCTGCTTTTCCTCTCAGGCTGGCTGTTCTGACTGCCGCATCATGCGGGGGAAAGAACGGTCAGCCATTAATGCACTGAATGTGCATGGGGGTATGTCGGAGGGCGGCTCCGGGGCCCCCTGAGCTCATGGGCCGGGTCGCCATGGCGACCCCAGCACCCCCTGACGCTACGCCTATGCACGAAGGCTCTTGTAAGAAAGGAAAGAAGGCTATTTGGAGCAGTGTAGTAAATATACCCAAAACCTATGGTATTTTGAGACATTACCGGCCAAAATAAGTATAAGAACATTTAAAAAAAATAATGTTCTTAAAATCTAGTCAATAGTGAATCCTAAAGAAATCAAACAACATGTTTTAATACTCTGTGGCTTTAATAGCTCTTTCACCCTGTCCGGGATTCCACAAATGGATTTTATAATCATGTCCTTTATTTCAGGATTGTGGAAGCAGACTTTCAATAGTTTTTCAGACAGTTTAACTTTGTTGCTTACAGGCTCTTCTGCATTCATTTGTTTTTTAGGCTATACCTAACATTCTCTGTTGGGTTCATGTCTGGACTGTTGCCTGGTGACGGAAGCATTAAACACATGCATCACACTTTTTGTCTTGTGACAAGGAGATCCATTCTGCATAAAATGCAGTTACCTTCAGGAAATCACTCACTAAGCTATCTCTAAACAGATGATTCTTACTTGCATTCCAATATTGCAACTGATTCATTATTCCTTTTACTGTATGCAGACAACCTGGACCCTTCACCAAAATGACACTCCAGCCCATCAGTTTTTGTGGATGTTTAACTTCTTGGACAACGCAATCTTATCCTAGCTTCGCCCATACAAGCAATGATCAACCATTGTTTCAATCACTGACTCACCAGAAAAGCAAAGTTTTTGCCAAATTTTGGAACTCCAATTCTTAAACTGCTGGGCCTGAGTAAGGCTGAAGGCCTCTGTTTGTGGAGTCAAAAGCTGCTTTTTCCTGGATCGTTAAACTTGGTAACCTGCATTGCTCACTGCCTCCACTTCACAGTCCTATAGCTTAACGTGATATTACTTTGTTCCATCTGCAGCTACTATGATTTGAAGCTTTGGGGGCATGTCTTCCAATTTTCTGACAAAATTTTAAAAGTAATCGGTCATCCCTAGGTCTGATAATTCGTTTCCTTTTACAGTACATTTTTCTGTTCACTGACACGTCCTGACCCAAATCCACTCACTTTTTGTATACTATCCCTTGATTTACAAATAATTTCCTACCTATTTCAGACTGGGTCATTGAAGGGGTTGTCCAGTTGTAAACAATTAATAGCCTATCCCCAGAATAAGCCATTAATAATAGATTGATGCAAGTTGATCACCCAGGAACCCTGACATTTGGGAGCTAGGCCTGTTCTCTAGTGCACTGAGCAGATTTTTGGAAGAAGTAGTCAACTCCATTCCCATTGCAATGGCTAGGCTTCGTATTAAAGATCAAGTTCCCATTGAAGTGAATAGGTATAATGCCACGCCTGATCACTATAATGGAAATGGAGCTGTATGATCCCTGCAGAAAGCAGCTCAGTGCACTGGCCCAGAGAGTCGGTGATTGGTGGTGGTCTTGTGTAATTGACTTTTGCAGTTCTATTGATGGACTAACCTGAGGATAGGCCATCAATACTTTACAATTGGAGAACTGCTTTAAGAATTTTGAAGCAACACTTCAAAATTTTTGAAATGTCACACTTTCTGCCCTTTTTTTCAAAAGCTCTAACAACTCACCAACAATGTTGTACAGTAGATGACCAAACAAGCCACAACATGAAAAGGCAAATTCTGTGCATATGCAGTAGCATTTTACCACCAACTTTCCGAGAACATGCTATAAAGTAGGTAACACTGTGTGCCGTTGTACCCATAGAATTCCAACCAGTAGTATTTTTTTTTTTACAAAAATACAACTAGAACAGACTCGGCCTCATCTCTCAAAGCTGTCTGATAGAAAAATTGTCTTGGTTACCCTTATCAACCAATCAGAACTCAGCTTTTATTTCTGAAACTGGTAAAATGAAAGTCGCTGGGCTATGATTGGTTGTTATTAGAGATGAGCGAACGTACTCGTCCGAGCTTGATACTCGTTCAAGTATTAGCGTGTTCGAGATGCTCGTTACTAGAGGCGAGTACCACGCGATGTTCGAGTTACTTTCACTTTTATCTCTGAGACGTTAGCGCGCTTTTCTGGCCAATAGAAAGACAGGGAAAGCATTACAACTTCCCCCTGCGACGTTCAAGCCCTATACCACCCCCCTGCAGTGAGTGGCTGGCGAGATCAGGTGTCACCCGAGTATATAAATCGGCCCCTCCCGCGGCTCACCACAGATGCATTCTGACAGAAATCAGGGAAAGTGCTGCTGGTGCCGGAGCTGCTATAGGGAGAGCGTTAGGAGTTATTTTAGGCTTCAAGAACCCCAACGGTCCTTCTTAGGGCTACATCTGACCATGTGCAGTACTGTTGAGGCTGCTTTTAGCAGTGTTGCACAATTTTTTTTTGTATATCGGCCGTGCAGAGCATTGCGTCCGCAGTCTGCAGTCATTGTACAGAGTATAGGGCCAGTACTGGTGAGGCAGGGAAAGAGATATTCAGGCTATATAGGCAGTGGGCTTTTTCCAAAAAATTGGGGAAAAATACTATATTTGGGCTGCCTGTGACCGTCTTCAGTTTACTGCGTGTCTGCTGGGGGTAGTAGTCCTAATTAATACGCAGCTAAGCGTTACAGCAGGCTTGCGCAAAATTGTTTCCTGGATCTGCTGTCTCTGTTACATCAGCGCTGTCATCCCGCCAGAGGGAAAGAGTATACATAATATTATACGCTGCCTACAGTATCTATCTGCTGGGGGTAGTAGTCCTAATGAATACGCAGCTAAGCGTTACAGGAGGCTTGCGCAAAATTGTTTCCTGGATCTGCTGTCTCTGTTACATCAGCGCCGTCATCCCACCAGAGAGAAAGAGTATACATAATATTATACGCTGCCCACAGTATCTATCTGCTGGGGGTAGTAGTCCTAATTAATACGCAGTTAAGCGTTACAGCAGGCTTGCGCAAAATTGTTTCCTGGATCTGCTGTCTCTGTTACATCAGCGCTGTCATCCCGCCAGAGGGAAACAGTATGCATAATATTATACTCTGCCTACAGTATCTGTCTGCTGTATCAGCTCAGCATTTTAAAAAAATAGAAGCAAAATACTTAAGGCCTACTACTGGCCTTTGGCCACTTGACTGCTTCTGCGCTGTGAATTCCACTAGCTCAGTCATACGCACCTACGTCTCACTACGGGCGTGCGCAAAATAGTTTTCCGGCTCTGCTGTGCGTTCCGTAAGGGAAGTCAGCCTCCAACCACAGGCCAATAAGCGGCACATTTAATTACAGCGTTCTGTTTCTGCACTACTGGTAATACAGCATGCTGAGGGGTAGGGGTAGGCCTAGAGGACGTGGACGCGGGCGAGGACGCGGAGGCCCAAGTCAGGGTGTGGGCACAGGCCGAGCTCCTGATCCAGGTGTATCGCAGCCGACTGCTGCGGGATTAGGAGAGAGGCACGTTTCTGGCGTCCCCACATTCATCTCACAATTAATGGGTCCACACGGTAGACCTTTATTAGAAAATGAGCAGTGTGAGCAGGTCCTGTCGTGGATGGCAGAAAGTGCATTCAGCAATCTATCGACCACCCAGAATTCAGCGCCGTCCACTGCTGCAACTCTGAATCCTCTGGCTGCTGCTCCTCCTTCCTCCCAGCCTCCTCACTCCATTAAAATGACACATTCTGAGGAGCAGGCAGACTCCCAGGAACTGTTCTCGGGCCCCTGCCCAGAATGGGCAGCAATGGTTCCGAATCCTCTCCCACTGGAGGAGTTTGTCGTGACTGATGCCCAACCTTTGGAAAGTTCCCGGGGTCCGGGGGATGAGGCTGGGGACTTCCGGCAACTGTCTCCAGATCTTTCAGTGGGTGAGGAGGACGATGACGATGAGACACAGTTGTCTAACACTCAGGTAGTAGTAATTGGAGTAAGTACGAGGGAGGAGCGCACAGAGGATTCGGAGGAAGAGCAGCAGGACAATGAGGTGACTGACCCCACCTGGTTTGCTACGCCTACTGAGGACAGGTCTTCAGAGGGGGAGGCAAGTGCAGCAGCAGGGCAGGTTGGAAGAGGCAGTGCGGTGGCCAGGGGTAGAGGCAGGGCCAGACCGAATAATCCACCAACTGTTTCCCAAAGTGCCCCCTCGCGCCATGCCACCCTGCAGAGGCCGAGGTGCTCAAAGGTCTGGCAGTTTTTCACTGAGAGTGCAGACGACCGACAAACAGTGGTGTGCAACCTTTGTCGCACCAAGATCAGCCGGGGAGCCACCATCACCAGCCTCACCACCACCAGCATGCGCAGACATATGATGGCCAAGCACCCCACAAGGTGGGACGAAGGCCGTTCACTGCCTCCGGTTTGCACCGCTGCCTCTCCCCCTGTGCCCCAACCTGCCACTGAGATCCAACCCCCCTCTCAGGACACAGGCACTACCGTCTCCCGACCTGCACCCACACCCTCACCTCCGCTGTGCTCGGCCCCATCCACCAATGTCTCTCAGCGCACCGTCCAGCCGTCGCTAGCGCAAGTGTTGGAGCGCAAGCACAAGTACGCCGCCACGCACCCGCACGCTCAAGCGTTAAACATGCACATAGCCAAATTTATCAGCCTGGAGATGCTGCCGTATAGGGTTGTGGAAACGGAGGCTTTCAAAGGTATGATGGCGGCGGTGGCCCCGCGCTACTAAGTACCCAGTCGCCACTACTTTTCCCGATGTGCCGTCCCAGCCCTGCACGACCACGTCTCCCGCAACATTGTACGCGCCCTCACCAACGCGGTTACTGGCAAGGTCCACTTAACAACGAACACATGGACAAGCACAGGCGGGCAGGGCCACTATATCTCCCTGACGGCACATTGGGTGAATTTAGTGGAGGCTGGGACCGAGTCAGAGCCTGGGACCGCTCACATCCTACCCACCCCCAGAATTGCGGGCCCCAGCTCGGTGGTGGTATCTGCGGCGGTGTATGCTTCCTCCACTAAACCACCCTCCTCCTCCTCCTCCTATGCAACCTCTGTCTCGCAATCAAGATGTGTCAGCAGCAGCAGCACGTCGCCAGCAGTCGGTGTCGCGCGGCGTGGCAGCACAGCGGTGGGCAAGCGTCAGCAGGCCGTGCTGAAACTACTCAGCTTAGGAGAGAAGAGGCACACGGCCCACGAACTGCTGCAGGGTCTGACAGAGCAGACCGACCGCTGGCTTGCGCCGCTGAGCCTCCAACCGGGCATGGTCGTGTGTGACAACGGCCGTAACCTGGTGGCGGCTCTGCAGCTCAGCAGCCTCACGCACGTGCCATGCCTGGCCCACGTCTTTAATTTGGTGGTTCAGCGCTTTCTGAAAAGCTACCCACGCTTGTCAGACCTGCTCGGAAAGGTGCGCCGGCTCTGCGCACATTTCCGCAAGTCCCACACGGACGCTGCCACCCTGCGCACCCTGCAACATCGGTTTAATCTGCCAGTGCACCGACTGCTGTGCGACGTGCCCACACGGTGGAACTCTACGCTCCACATGTTGGCCAGGCTCTATGAGCAGCGTAGAGCTATAGTGGAATACCAACTCCAACATGGGCGGCGCAGTGGGAGTCAGCCTCCTCAATTCTTTACAGAAGAGTGGGCCTGGTTGGCAGACATCTGCCAGGTCCTTGGAAACTTTGAGGAGTCTACCCAGATGGTGAGCGGCGATGCTGCAATCATTAGCGTCACCATTCCTCTGCTATGCCTCTTGAGAAGTTCCCTGCAAAGCATAAAGGCAGACGCTTTGCGCTCGGAAACAGAGGCGGGGGAAGACAGTATGTCACTGGATAGTCAGAGCACCCTCCTGTCGATATCTCAGCGCGTTGAGGAGGAGGAGGAGGAGGAGCATGAGGAGGATGAGGAGGAGGGGGAAGAGACAGCTTGGCCCACTGGTGAGGGTACCCATGCTGCTTGCCTGTCATCCTTTCAGCGTGTATGGCCTGAGGAGGAGGAGGAGGAGGAGGAGGATCCTGAAAGTGATCTTCCTAGTGAGGACAGCCATGTGTTGCGTACAGGTACCCTGGCACACATGGCTGACTTCATGTTAGGATGCCTTTCTCGTGACCCTCGCGTTACACGCATTCTGGCCACTACGGATTACTGGGTGTACACACTGCTCGACCCACGGTATAAGGAGAACCTTTCCGCTCTCATACCCGAAGAGGAAAGGGGTTCGAGAGTGATGCTATACCACAGGACCCTGGCGGACAAACTGATGGTAAAATTCCCATCCGACAGCGCTAGTGGCAGAAGGCGCAGTTCCGAGGGCCAGGTAGCAGGGGAGGCGCAGAGATCAGGCAGCATGTACAGCACAGGCAGGGGAACACTCTCTAAGGCCTTTGACAGCTTTCTGGCTCCCCAGCAAGACTGTGTCACCGCTCCCCAGTCAAGGCTGAGTCGGCGGGAGCACTGTAAAAGGATGGTGAGGGAGTTCGTAGCCGATCGCACGACCGTCCTCCGTGACGCCTCTGCCCCCTACAACTACTGGGTGTTGAAGCTGGACACGTGGCCTGAACTCGCGCTGTATGCCCTGGAGGTGCTTGCTTGTCCTGCGGCTAGCGTCTTGTCAGAGAGGGTGTTTAGTGCGGCTGGGGGAATCATCACAGATAAGCGTATCCGCCTGTCAACCGACAGTACCGACAGGCTTACACTCATCAAGATGAACAAAGCCTGGATTTCCCCAGACTTCTCTTCTCCACCAGCGGACAACAGCGATACCTAAACAATACGTAGGCTGCACCCGCGGATGGAAGCATTGTTCTCTATCACCATCAAAAACGTGGACCTTTTAGCTTCATCAATCTGTGTATAATATTCATCCTCCTCCTCCTGCTCCTCCTCCTGAAACCTGACGTAATCACGCCGAACGGGCAATTTTTCTTAGGCCCACAAGGCTCAGTCATATAATTTTTGTAAACAATTTTTATACGTTTCAATGCTCATTAAAGCGTTGAAACTTTCACCTGAACCAATTTTTATTTTAACTGGGCTGCCTCCAGGCCTAGTTACAAATTAAGCCACATTAACCAAAGCGATTAATGGGTTTCACCTGCCCTCTTGGTTGGGCATGGGCAATTTTTCTGACATACATTAGTACTGTTGGTACACCAATTTTTTGGGGCCCTCGCCTACAGTGTAATCCAATTAATTTTTTGCCCACCTGCATTAAAGCTGACGTTACATCAGCTGTGCTGGGCACTGCAATGGGATATATTTATGTACCGCCGGTGGGTTCCAGGGAGCCACCCATGCTGTGGGTCCACAGGGAGTTGTAACTGCATGTGTCTACTTCTAAAGAATCCCAGTCTGACTGGGGCATGCAGTGTGGGCCGAAGCCCACCTGCATTTAATCGGATGTTACCTCAGCTGTGATGGACACTGCAGTGGGATATATTTATGTACCGCCGGTGGCTTCCTGGCACCCACCCATGCTGTCGGTCCACACGGAGTTGTAACTGCATGTGTCCACTTCTAAAGAACCCCAGTCTGACTGGGGCATGCAGTGTGGGCCGAAGCCCACCTGCATTTAACATGACATTACCTCAGCTGTGATGGGCAATGCAATTGGATATATTTATGTACTGCCGGTGGCTTCCTGGCACATACCCATGCTGTCGGTCCACACGGAGTTGTAACTGCATGTGTCCACTTCTAAAGAACCCCAGTCTGACTGGGGCATGCAGTGTGGGCCGAAGCCCACCTGCATTTAATCGGACGTTACCTCAGCTGTGATGGGCACTGCAATGGGATACATTTATGTACAGCCGGTGGGTTCCAGGGAGCCACCCATGCTGTGGGTGCACAGGAATTCCCATTGCGGAGTTGTACCTGCCTGTGACTATTTATAAAAAAACGCGGTCTGACTGGGGCATGCAGACACCTTGACAGAATGAATAGTGTGTGGCACATAGGTTCACCATTGCTATGCCCACGTGTGCAGCTCCTGATGGCGGTGGCACAGGATTATATTTCTCATTGCTTCTGTACAGCATTGTGGGCTATCGCCCCGCCCCTTTTAAAGAGGGTCGCTGCCTAGCCGTGCCAACCCTCTGCAGTGTGTGCCTGCGGTTCCTCCTCATGGCAGATGCACTTATAAATAGACATGAGGGTAGTGTGGCTATGAGGCCAGCGTGTGGCATGAGTGCAGCTGAAGGCTACGCAGGGACATTTTGGTGTGCGCTGTGGACACTGCGTCGTGGAGGGGGGGGGGGGGGTTGGCAGCATGTAACCCAGGAGAAGTGGCAGCGGAGTGTCATGCAGGCAGTGATTGTGCTTTGTTGGAGGTAGTGTGGTGCTTAGCTAAGGTATGCATTGCTAATGAGGGCTTTTCAGAAGTAAAAGTTGTTGGGAGGGGGGGGGGGGGGCCCACTCTTGCCGCTATTATGGCTCAATAGTGGGACCTGGGAACTTGAGATGCAGCCCAACATGTAGCCCCTCGCCTGCCCTATCCGTTGCTGTGTCGTTCCCATCACTTTCTTGAATTGCCCAGATTTTCACTAATGGAAACCTTAGCGAGCATCGGCGATATACAAAAATGCTCGAGTCACCCATTGACTTCAATGGGGTTCGTTACTCGAAACGAACCCTCGAGCATCGCGATAATTTCGTCCCGAGAAATGACCACCCGAGCATTTTGGTGCTCGCTCATCTCTAGTTGTTATGGGCAGAAAAAGAGCTTTTCTTGCAGACAGTTTTGATAAATCAAGTCCACTTTATATCAATACAAAATGTAAGATTTGGCTATTAATTTAGTCAGTATTGTGTTTACATCTTAACAACAATTTTTATTGCCCCAAATGCATAGGACCCCATTTACACTGAAAGATGATCACTCATACATCACTCAAATGACAGCTTGAGTGACAGTTTTGAGCGATCATCTTTGCATAGTCTATAGTAGCTAATTTGCTACTAAAGAGCTATGCAGATGGAGCGGGACACTGCTGCTATCGCTCGGCGAACAATACAGCTGTTTTGCATAAGTAAACATCTGCATTGCTCTCTGTGCTTACAGCTCGCGTCCTGCTGTGAACTACCAGTGGAACACTAGCTGAAAGAATCTTATCAGCGCTGCCGACTGTGATAACAGCCTGCACAGCTGATAAGAGTTCATCGCTCAATTCTAGAAAACTGCACGCTGTAAAACATGCAGATTTTGATGGGGATTTGTTTGTAATGGATTTTCAAACCATAAGTAAGACCACCCCATGGTTAGGGCCACTTGGTAATTTTGACCATGACAAGGATCATTTAACCAAAACTACTATGTGGTGGAATGACATTACACTGGCATTAAACTAAATGAGGTCAGTGCAATTTGCAGATAGCCACAACAT
The DNA here is from genome assembly GCF_035609145.1 of Eleutherodactylus coqui. NCBI lineage: Eukaryota > Metazoa > Chordata > Amphibia > Anura > Eleutherodactylidae > Eleutherodactylus > Eleutherodactylus coqui. The sequence continues at coordinate 130,527,800 of NC_089839.1, read as the reverse complement.
TGCAGTTATAGCAACCTGTAACTTACACTGCAACTCAGTTGAGCTCAATGTCAGAACGTAGGCTGAGGAAGTGGGTGACCCATACAGATACGACAAAAAATAAAGTGACAAATATACAGCAATACACCTTCCCAATTTGTTATATCAGCTGATTGAAGAATAGCCCACTGTCTGATGCTTATCAGACACCATCTTGATGGTGAGATTTTTCACTTTCAGTTTCATATCCATCTCATGATGCATAAGCACAGCGTTAGCTGAGGCTATACCATTTGTGCTTGCTGGGGGGGGGGGGGCAGTTTAATTATCATTACCTTCTATATTTACCTAAATAAGCTACAAATCATTAATATAAGGTCAGGGAATGAGCTGTGATCTCCTCTATTATAACAGTGTGACTGGAGCTGTGTGATTATCATCAGTCAAAGGAATGTCTGTGCTCCCTTGTAAATGGCTTCTTTTGTAGGGATCATGTAATAGTATCACACAGACTGAGAATTTGACTAGAGAGATTGAATACATAACCCCAAGCAGATCTGACCTGGTCAGAATATAGATGAGAATTAAGGAGTGGTAGCTAACATTAGAGAAGAGAGAGAAAGGATTCAAAAATGTCTAGACAAGCTTTAACAATGGATGGCGACTAACAGAATGGTATTTAACAGGGAGAAATACAAAGTCCTACATCTGGGCAAGAAAAATTAAAAAAAGCACATACAGAATGGGGGGAATTGTGCTAAGCAGCAGCACATATGAAAAAGGCTTGGGTATACTAATAGATCACAGACTGAACATGAGTCAACAGTTCGATACAACGGCAATAAAGATAAAAACAATTCTAGGATATAGTAAGAGCCAATCTAGATGACGTGAGGTAATTATCCCTCTCTGCTTTTTCTTGCTCAGACCTCATCTGCAATACTGTGTCCAGTTCTGGGCACCCAAATTTAAAAAAAGACATTGACCAACTGGAGCAAATTCAGAGAAGAGCTACCAGGATTGTGAGCAGTCTGCAAACAATGCCCTATGAGGAATGGTTAAAGGTTCTGGAAATGTTTTACTTGCAGAAGAGAAGGCTGAGAGGAGACTTAAAGGGGTTGTCCCGCGCCGAAACGTTTTTTTTTTGTTTTTTTTAACCCCCCCCCCCCCGTTCGGCGCGAGACAACCCCGATGCAGGGGTTAAAAAAACAACCCGCACAGCGCTTACCTGAATCCTGGCGGTCCGGCGTCTTCATACTTACCTGCTGAAGATGGCCGCCGGGATTCTCTGTCTCCGTGGACCGCAGGGCTTCTGTGCGGTCCATTGCCGATTCCAGCCTCCTGATTGGCTGGAATCGGCACGTGACGGGGCGGAGCTACACGGAGCCGGCATCCTGCACTAGAGGCTCCATAGAAGACTGCAGAAGACCCGGACTGCGCAAGCGCGGCTAATTTGGCCATCGGAGGGCGAAAATTAGTCGGCTCCATGGGAACGAGGACGCCAGCAACGGAGCAGGTAAGTAAAAAACTTTTTATAACTTCTGTATGGCTCATAATTAATGCACAATGTACATTACAAAGTGCATTATTATGGCCATACAGAAGTGTATAGACCCACTTGCTGCCGCGGGACAACCCCTTTAATAGCTGTCTGAAGAGCTTTCACAGTGCAGAGGGATCAGCCCTATTCTCATTTGCATAAGGAAAGGCTAGAAGCAATGGGATGAAACTGAAAGGGAGATGATACAGATTAGATATTCGACAGTGAGGATGATCAATGGTCAGCAAATCATGTCCTATGAGGAACAGTTAAGGGATCTGGAAATGTTTAGCTTGCAAAAAAGAAGGCTGAGAGGAGACTTAATAGCGGTCTACAAATATCTGAAGGACTGTCACAGTGTAGAAGGATCAGCCCTATTCTCATTTGAACAAGGAAAGACTAGAAACAATGGGAGGAAACTGAAAGGGATGAGACACAAATTAGATATTAGAAAAAACTTTCTGACAGTGAGGGTGATCAATGAGTGGAACAGATTGCCACGGGAGGTGGTGAATTCCCCTTCAATGGAAGTCTTCAGAGGCTGGATAGACATCTGTCTGGAATGATTTAGTGATCTTGCATTGAGTAGGGGGTTGGAGCCGATGACGCCGGAGGTCCCTTCCAACTCTACCATTCTAGGATTCTATGATCTGAGGGGGAAAAAAGGCCAGGGGTTTCAGACAAAAATAAATAACTATTCAAGGCAACACATGCTCACTTACATATCCTGGGGGAATAGCTGCATAATGAATTAATTTTTTAAAAAAATCACAGGATGGCCCTGTAAATAAATACATTGTCGACACTGGTGTATCTGTGTGCTTGTGACTTATGGGTTTGCTTCATGTGAATATTTATGATACATACTGGACTTGTTCAGCTGTATTCTTCTTAAAAAGTGACAGCTGTGTTCAATGCTCAGAAGTTTATTTGTCAGTTTTCCAATAATACATACATGCACTCTTTCTAACATGGCAAGGGTACTATTATTGGCTACTGTAGAATAGTGGGTATTTGTCCGTTCTTAGATAATAATACATTATGCTAATCTAAAATACATACAAATATTTAATGATAGAAATTGGGAGATTTAAATAAGAAGCTGTGATTGCATGCGGATAGCTGTAACAAATAATGGCCTATGTTGTTAGTGGAGATTCTATCAAACATTTACTTTTTCTCTAAGCCTTTTATGAGTTTTCTTCTCCACTGCTTATTGCAGGGACAAGCAGTCCTGTTTTAATTCTCTAAACGCCTGTCCTAAAATGTTAATTCTTTCAGATGAGCACTAGATGGCGATATATGTGATATTAATATAACTGCTGGGTTCTGGTATGGGGATTTTGTTCAATTTTATTCCTTTCTTCATGGTACAAAAGTGTGATTGTTTGCTAATCAGGTGAGGAGTATTTTAAACAAAATTGAATAAACAGTAGTATTTATTTGTTTTGCTTTATTGCATTTGTGAACTACAAATTTGGACCCATTTCTGACAAATCTGCTTTTCTATCTGCTGTGCTCTTTCATATATGTGCCCTACCACTGGTCATTATGAACTATGTCTGTTGAAAAGTCTTATGTTTCTGGATATATATATATATATATATATATATATATATGATAGTTTTATAAATCTTTTTTGAATCTTATTTATTACTTAACTCTATAAGGACATGGCCCTTTTTTCTATTTTTGTTTTTTCCTTCCTCCTTTAAAAAAAAAATCTTAACTCCTTTATTTATCCATCGACATAGTTTGTCAGTTTTTATTGGTATCCTTTTGTAGTGCACACAACGTTTTGATTCCATTTTATTTGTTTTTTGGTAGCTTTGCCTCTAACAAAAGAAAAATTCTGGTACCGTTTTTTTTATTTGTTTCTACTGTGTTCCCTATGTGGGAAAATAAAGCATCATTTTTATGGTTCAGATTGTTATGAATGTAGCAGTACCAATTATATGTACTTTTTAATTGTGTTTTTTCTTTTTTCTTGCAAAGCATAAGGGAAAAATATAGTTGTTTTTTCCCGTTTTTAAAATATTATTAAACTTCTTCATTTTTTTTAGTCCCACTATGGGACATGACCATGCAACTGTTTGATCACTTATAAAGTAGACTGCAATACTTCTGTATTGCAGTGTACTTATATAGTCACTGTGGCAATTAAGCCTATTGGACCCAGCCTCTGAATTGTAATAGACTTATATAAACGGCAAGCCCAGAGGCCATTGTTAGGCCTGCAATTGATCATCTGATTGGCTATTGTCAGATGTTATCACATGGTAATGATACCTCTAGTTGAATCATTGCTGCTGCTGGTTGATAATGTAAGCATAGGCTATAAATACTGGCCATGTCTATATGACTACTGTCTCTCATGCACTGTCCTATCTCCTGATGATGCTGTGAGAAGACTATGACTTAGCTGACGACCTTTTAGTTCGGTGTCCCATGTATCAGAGTCATAGAATGGTAGAGTTGGAAGTGAACTCCAGGGTCATCGGGTACAACCCCCCGCTCAATGCAGAACCACTAAATCATCTCAGACAGATGTCTGTCCAGCCTCTGTAGACTTCCATTGAAGGAAAGCTCACCACAACCCATGGCAACCTGTTCCACTCATTGAGCACCCGGCAATAGAAGAGACTCAGTAGAGACAAAAATAAGAAGGAAGCATGTTTTACAATTATAAAAATTGTTTTACAAGGAGGTTTTAACTTAACAGAACAATTACGGTAATTTTTTTTCTATGACTGCCCAAATACAAAATTACAAGGTGCTCTGAACAAAAACCACAGACAAAGGCATAAATATAAAATACTGTAGACAAATCATGGTGCTGCTTATGGGGCCCTTGGAGAGAAAAGGGCCCAGTTGTGGTTGGTCCCATTCCCTGTACTACTGGGTGTAAAAAAACTGTTTGTGTCTCTCGTCTCCAGGGAAGTACAAATGTGAGTAATGACTGCAATGCAAAATGACCTTTAAACTACAGGTTTAGTAAAGTTTAACTTGACTCTTAAAGCATTATGATACCTTTCTGTGCCACAGATTTGCCCTTTCAATACCTTTACAATGCTTTTCTTATGTTAATAGATGTGATGTTAAATATTCTTGTTTAAAAAAAATATGGTTTATGATTAGAGTATTTAGCATCACATAGATTTTGCAGAAAATTATCACAGTCAAATTAAACTATGCTATATGTGTAGATTGCATTGTACGGTGAAGAACACAACTCTCAGACATTAAAATCAATGCAGTTTTAGGGCTAGAAATAGAATGGCCTTAAAAATATTTCTGTGCTTTTTGAGAACAGATTTAACCCATGCATAGCTATGATTATCAGGGATCTTTACATGTCTTTTTATTGTTTTCATAGATGAGAAAATTAAAGTAATTAAGTCCCAATGACTGCCAAAATTGCAAGTTGCCAAGTTTACAGCATGCATCCAAGAAAATACAGATATTAAGAAATAAGAAAACATAAAATGCAGATGAGTGTAATTATGTTAACACAACCAATCTTTCATAGCACCTTTAAGTAAAATACTTGCAAGGCTTTTTAATGCCTGCTGAAAGTATACTTTTTTTAAAATAAATATTTGTTCTATTGTAATCAGAAGGAGATTTCATGAAACAAAACATTAATCAAAGATCTGGATGTCAGCTTTTATGTCAAAGTGTTCATCTGGGAACAGCTTTTATGTCAAAGTGTTCATCTGGGAAAAGCTGTGCATAAGATACCGGCGAAATCTCCTGAGAGATTGTAATGTCACAAGGAACCAGGAAATCCTAACAAATTATAACTAAGACCTTTCCTTATTGCTTGGTTCCACAAACGCTGTGGTATTGTGTTCCTGGTGTTTTTCTCTAGATATATTAGTAGTTAATAAATACACTATCGCTCTAGATTGTTGGTCGCTGCTGTCTGCCATACTCTCCTCTAGATCTCTCTATGTTCCATCCAATACACCTTGATAATCCATAAGAGCTACCAATAGGCACCCGAGGCGTTAATTCTGGGCAGAGTGCTGACTGAGGAGGAAAGTCAAATAAAGCGTTATTGTTAACAATAGCCTTTTTAGCTTTGATAATCTGTTGGCTTTAGTGTTGGGTGAGGTAGATGCCTAAAAAAGTTGCATTTACTACTGTGCTTAGGCACTCCCATCATCAATTGTGTTCTGGTTCTAGAACACGGGTGAAAAACTCATTTTTAATGAAGGCTGTGTCAGCATTATGTTTGTCTTCAAAGGCCATTAGTAATTATAAGGCCTCATTACACGAGCGTTGCGATTTTACGCCAGACGCATCACGGCCGAAAATTGCATCACTAAAGACTAGCTGCGATTGAGTCATGAGATTAATTAGTGATCTCTCATCCATTCACACTAGTGTATCGTGTGAAATATACGCTGCAGCCCGGAACTCTATTGGTCCGCAGAAATCCTCTGAATGACTTCTAATGCTTAAAAAGAGAAAGCTGTCTTCGTTTCTGAGCATGGGACGTAGGTAAACTCCCTTTACCTGACTTTTGTTCCCCGCTCCCGTAAGAAACTATGGGAGCCTCAAGCAATTTTTGTCAAAAAATCAGCAAGACCTATCTTTTGACACAGCGTGAAAAATCAGCAACTGAAAACGGTCACCGATGACATTTTAATGATTTTTTTTCACGCGCCCGAAAATGGCCCATGTGAATGAATATATAAATGCGACTTGCCGTTTGAATCCTGCTACACGTCTGAGCTCCAGCAATGATCCTCTCCACCTTCAATGGGTATACACCTGCAGCTTCACCGTCCAGACCCAAACGGCAACACAAACACAGCATGAATATTCTCTTATTCTTCAAAAGAAGATCATGAAGCCGATGTATGATAAAAAGGACATGGTTTTCTTTATTTAATCCGTGCCATTACATGTCTATTATATAAAGAAAAGCATGTCCTTTTTATCATACATCGGCTTCATGATCTTCTTTTGAAGAATAAGAGAATATTCATCATGTGAATGAATGCATTGAAATCCAATGCTTCACATGGTCACGATTTTCGCCCAACATTATATTGCGTATAAATAGCCGCGTAAAATTGCCTGTGTGAATGAGGCCTAAGACTATATAAATATAAACTACTCCTTAACATATTATTAAAGTGACCCTCCAGTTTTGTGACAAAATTCTTTCCTGGGACTGGAGGGATAGTGGGGTCTATTACCTGCAGGTGTTCTTCTCTGCCATCCCTCTGATCAACTGGTTTCAAGTCCTGTTATGGCTGTCCAAAATGACTGACACAATCTTCAGGCTACCCAATCCCCATAGTGCATTGGTAGTGTAAGACTACTATTGCACTATTATCTGCTCTGTGATTGACCAGAGCTGCTCATTTGATCAGCACTTTGGCCAACCACAGAACAGTGCTCAGTGTGTATTAGGTAGTTAGAAAGCTACTTCAGCCATCTTGAATGGCCAAATACAGGGCCCAAAACTGGCAGATCAGAGGGGCGACAGAATAGAACAATTGCAGGTAACAGTCCTTTGCTCCTCTTGTCCCAGGTCAGACCTTTGTCTGGAAACCCAAAGGTAACTTTAAATAACCTGAGACACCAAATCATACATGATCCTCATCCATTGATCATGTTCTGACGATAAGAACAAACACAAAATAAAATGGTGTATGTATTTTTTTTCTATGTTGCTGATAAAGTAGTTCAAATTGTTCCACCAGAGATGTTCTGATACACCATAACAAGATGTCCTTTAGAACCAGGTTACATAATAGCCAACCCCTTTCCACCTCTTTAGCGCTGAGCTTCCTATCTTGGCTGGTGGATAGGGTGCCCAGGTAGGGCTATCAGAGCTGTGCCACCACCTGTGAGTTGCTGAACGCTGTTCCCTGTGCTGGTGCTACACCCTCTGCCAGGCGCCGACTGCATCCTCCCTCCGTGGAAAGTGGACAGCTAGTTCTTCTGTGTTCGAACCTTGTGGACTACCAAAAATTATGTAGTGGGCTGGATTCAGCCTGCAGGCCTTGAGTCTGAATAATCAGTACAACTCTTAAACTGCTGCTGCTGCTGATTTCTCTTTCCAAAGTTCTGATTTTTTTTACCCCTGGTTACCTAACAAAGGGACAAACTGGCCCAAGAAGGTGAGGACTGTCTTTGGGGGACATGTTATCTCAGATTGTACAGCACTATGTTACCAGTCCTGTTTAAAACAATCCCCTTTCTAGTAGATGGAGAGGAAGAGCTCCTTCTAAGCTATCTCAAGAGATGTCACGGTCTGTTTAGTGTTGGAAAGATCTTTGGAATTTGCTTTTGCCCCTGGTGTGACAACAGAGCTCAACTCTGGTCTGCTTCTCAAGTTCTTCCCTTGATGTGAAATTATCTGCCACTGCATCTTCAGCTGGAAGAAACCATTGCTGTTGCTATGGCTCTTGCTATTATTTCCTCTTTTCTTTCCCCTTTGCTAGTGCAAAGGTCCCCTAGGGGCCTGGCTCAATTATTTAGGAGGCACAGGCCTCAGAATCCCTCTTAGTTACAGTGGTTCCTGCTGCCACTATGCCAGTGAGATTAGCAGACCCCCCTACTTGTGTTCCTGAGGAGTTTTACCCCATTCTGCATTTTACTTATATTTTTGAGTTTGTGTGCTGCAACCACGTTCTTCAAATCCCACCAAAGATTTTCAATGGAGTTCAAGTTAGGTGACTGTGATGGCCACTCCAGAATCTTCCATGACATATTCTTAAACAAAGGCTGGGTTGACTTTGAGGTATGTTTGGGATGATTGCCCTGTTGGAAGGGTCTGATGACGTTCAAGCTTCAGATTCCTAACAGAAGGCATGACATTTTCTCCTAGGAATTCTTAACACCTAATTGAATCCATCTTACCTGCCATGTGATGTGGGTTTCCAGTGTCAGAAGAAGTAAAGCAGCCCCAGAGCACCACAGAGCCACAAAGGGTGTTCTTTTCAGCGTATGTTTGATTCTTCCTCCTCCAGACATACTGCTGATCCATAGGCTAAAAAGTTATAGTTTTTTTCATCGCTCCACAGAACAGAAAGTGTTATATGGTTTTGAGCATATTGGAACCAACTCTTTTTGAGTCAGTAGAGGTGTATGTCTTGGAGTTTAGGCATGAAGACCTTCAGCGTTTAGTATGCATATTAATGTGCTAACAGAAAGCTCCGTTACTGCTTCCATCAAACCTTGCTGTAGGTCTGTTACAGTCACTCGAGCCTTTTTGTTTTTAAAACTCGTTTTATTGAACAATATGTATTTCGTGCATTGTATAAATAAACAACTTTGGTTACATCATAGTCTCTTGTGATTTATGTAATTACTAGAGATGAGCGAACGTACTCGTCCGAGCTTGATACTCGGGCGAATATTAGCGTGTTCGGGATGCTCGGAACTCGTAACGAGTACCACGCGATGTTCTGGTTACTTTCAGTTTCCTCTCTGAGACGTTAGCGCGCTTTTCTGGCCAATTGAAAGACAGGGAAGGCATTACAACTTCCCCCTGTGACGTTCAAGCCCTATACCACCCCCCTGCTGTGAGTGGCTGGGGAGATCTGATGTCACCCGAGTATAAAAATCGGCCCCTCCCGCGGCTCGGCTCAGATGCCTTGTGAGTTAGCTGAGGGAAAGTGCTATCGTGCTGGAGCTGCTGTAGGGAGAGCGTTAGGAGTTAGTGTAGGCTTCAAGAACCCCAACGGTCCTTCTCAGGGCCACATCTAATAGTGTGCAGTACTGTGTTAGCACTGTATTTTTTTTTTTTTTTTTTCAAAATTGGATCTGCAGAGCATTGCGCCCTGCAATAGGGACAGAAGTGGTGGTTAGGCAAGGAGAGTGTTAGCAGTGAGTGTAGGCTTCAAGAACCCCAACGGTCCTTTCTAGGGCCACATCTATCCGTGTGCAGTACTGTCCAGGCTGCTGTTAGCAGTGTTGCATATTTTTTTTTTTTCCTCAAAACCGGCTGTGCAGACCATTGCACCCGGCATTAATACTACAGGGATAGAATTGTGTAGGCAGGGCCAGAAGACATACATTATTCATTGAATAGACGCAGTGTGGCTTTTCCTTTGAAAAACAAGGGAAAAAATTCTATTTCGCCTGCCTCTGACAGTCCTCAGGGCTCTGGGTACGTGTGTGCTGCGTGCAGAACGTTAAAAAAAATCAGACGCAGCCAGCTACGTTTTACTGCAGGCTTGCGCCAATTTTTTTCCTGCATGGGAAATCCCTGATCTGCTGTAGCGAATAACTTTGCATCACTGCAGTTCTGTGACACATTTGCAGGGCCACAACACAGTTATTAAACTTAGTAGTATTCATTGAATACACGCAGTGTGGCTTGTCCTTTGAAAAACAAGGGAAAAAATTCTATTTTGGCTGCAGGCTTGCGCCAATTTTTTTCCTGCATGGGAAATCCCTGATCTGCTGTAGCGAATAACTTTGCATCACTGCAGTTCTGTGACACATTTGCAGGGCCACAACACAGTTATTAAACTTAGTAGTATTCATTGAATACACGCAGTGTGGCTTGTCCTTTGAAAAACAAGGGAAAAAATTCTATTTTGGCTGCAGGCTTGCGCCAATTTTTTTCCTGCATGGGAAATCCCTGATCTGCTGTAGCGAATAACTTTGCATCACTGCAGTTCTCTGACACATTTCCAGGGCCACAACACAGTTATTAAACTTAGTAGTATTCATTGAATACACGCAGTGTGGCATGTCCTTTGAAAAACAAGGGAAAAAATTCTATTTTGGCTGCAGGCTTGCGCCAATTTCTTTCCTGGCTTGGAAATCACTGGTAATACAGCATGCTGAGGTGTAGGGGTAGGCCTAGAGGACGTGGACGCGGCCGAGGACGCGTAGGCCCAAGTGAGGGTGTGGGCACAGGCCGAGCTCCTGATCCAGGTGTGTCGCAGCCGACTGCTGCGCGATTAGGAAAGAGGCACGTTTCTGGCGTCCCCACATTCATCGCCCAATTAATGGGTCCACGCGGGAGACCTTTATTAGAAAATGAGCAGTGTGAGCAGGTCCTGTCGTGGATGGCAGAAAGTGCTTCGAGCAAGCTATCATCCACCCAGAGTTCTGCGCCGTCCAGTGCTGCAAATCCGAATCCTCTGTCTGCTGCTCCTCCTTCCTCCCAGCCTCCTCACTCCACTACAATGACACATGCTCAGGAGCGGGAAGACTCCCAGGAACTGTTCTCGGGCCCCTGCTCAGATTGGGCAGCAGTGGTTCCTCTCCCACCAGAGGAGTTTATCGTCACTGATGCACAACCATTGGAAAGTTCCCGGGGTCCGGGGGATGAGGCTGGGGACTTCCGGCAACTGTCTCAAGACCTTTCAGTGGGTGAGGAGGACGATGACGATGAGACACAGTTGTCTATCACTCAGGTAGTAGTAATTGGAGTAAGTCCGAGGGAGGAGCGCACAGAGGATTCGGAGGAAGAGCAGCAGGACGATGAGGTGACTGACCCCACCTGGTGTGCAACGCCTACTCAGGACAGGTCTTCAGAGGGGGAGGCAAGGGCAGCAGCAGGGCAGGTTGCAAGAGGCAGTGCGGTGGCCAGGGGTGGAGGCAGGGCCAGACCGAATAATCCACCAACTGTTTCCCAAAGCGCACCCTCGCGCCATGCCACCCTGCAGAGGCCGAGGTGCTCTAAGGTCTGGCAGTTTTTCACAGAGACGCCTGACGACCGACGAACAGTGGTGTGCAACCTTTGTCGCGCCAAGATCAGCCGGGGAGCCACCACCAACAGCCTCACCATCACCAGCATGCGCAGACATATGATGGCCAAGCACCCCACAAGGTGGGACGAAGGCCGTTCACCGCCTCCGGTTTGCACCGCTGCCTCTCCCCCTGTGCCCCAACCTGCCACTGAGATCCAACCCCCCTCTCAGGACACAGGCACTACCGTCTCCTGGCCTGCACCCACACCCTCACCTCCGCTGTCCTCGGCCCCATCCACCAATGTCTCGCACCGCACAGTCCAGCCGTCGCTAGCGCAAGTGTTGGAGCGCAAGCGCAAGTACGCCGCCACGCACCCGCACGCTCAATCGTTAACCGTCCACATAGCCAAATTTATCAGCCTTGAGATGCTGCCGTATAGGGTTGTGGAAACGGAGGCTTTCAAAGCCATGATGGCGGCGGCGGCCCCGCGCTACTCAGTTCCCAGTCGCCACTACTTTTCCCGATGTGCCGTCCCAGCCCTGCACGACCACGTCTCCCGCAACATTGTACGCGCCCTCACCAATGCGGTTAGTGGCAAGGTCCACTTAACTACGGACACGTGGACAAGCACAGGCGGGCAGGGCCACTACATCTCCCTGACGGCACATTGGGTGAATTTAGTGGAGGCTGGGACAGAGTCAGAGCCTGGGACCGCTCACGTCCTACCCACCCCCAGAATTGCGGGCCCCAGCTCGGTGGTGGTATGTTCGGCGGTGTATGCTTCCTCCACTAAAGCACCCTCCTCCTCCTCAACCTCTGTCTCGCAATCTAGATGTGTCAGCAGCAGCAGGACGTCGCCAGCAGTCGGTGTCGCGCGGCGTGGCAGCACAGCGGTGGGCAAGCGTCAGCAGGCCGTGCTGAAACTACTCAGCTTAGGAGATAGGAGGCACACGGCCCACGAACTGCTGCAGGGTCTGACAGAGCAGACCGACCGTTGGCTTGCGCCGCTGAGCCTCCAACCGGGCATGGTCGTGTGTGACAACGGCCGTAACCTGGTGGCGGCTCTGCAGCTCGGCAGCCTCACGCACGTGCCATGCCTGGCCCACGTCTTTAATTTGGTGGTTCAGCGCTTTCTGAAAAGCTACCCACGCTTGTCAGACCTGCTCGGAAAGATGCGCCGGCTCTGCGCACATTTCCGCAAGTCCCACACGGACGCTGCCACCCTGCGCACCCTGCAACATCGGTTTAATCTGCCAGTGCACCGACTGCTGTGCGACGTGCCCACACGGTGGAACTCTACGCTCCACATGTTGGCCAGGCTCTATGAGCAGCGTAGAGCTATAGTGGAATACCAACTCCAACATGGGCGGTGCAGTGGGAGTCAGCTCCCTCAATTATTTTCAGAAGAGTGGGCCTGGTTGGCAGACATCTGCCAGGTCCTTGGAAAGTTTGAGGAGTCTACCCAGGTGGTGAGCGGCGATGCTGCAATCATTAGCATCACCATTCCTCTGCTATGCCTCTTGAGAAGTTCCCTGCAAAGCATAAAGGCAGATGCTTTGCGCTCGGAAACAGAGCCGGGGGAAGACAGTATGTCGCTGGATAGTCAGAGCAGCCTCCTGTCTATATCTCAGCGCGGTGAGGAGGAGGAGGAGGAGGAAGATGAGGAGGAGGGGGAAGAGACAGCTTGGCCCACTGGTGAGGGTACACATGCTGCTGGCCTGTCATCCTTTCAGCGTGTATGGCCTGAGGAGGAGGAGGAGGATCCTGAAAGTGATCTTCCTAGTGAGGACAGTCATGTGTTGCGTACAGGTACCCTGGCACACATGGCTGACTTCATGTTAGGATGCCTTTCTCGTGACCCTCGCTTTACACGCATTCTGGCCACTACGGATTACTGGGTGTACACACTGCTCGACCCACGGTATAAGGAGAACCTTTCCACTCTCATTCCCGAAGAGGAAAGGGGTTCGAGAGTGTTGCTATACCACAGGACCCTGGTGGACAAACTGATGGTAAAATTCCCATACGACAGCGCCAGTGGCCGAAGGCGCAGTTCCGAGGGCCAGGTAGCAGGGGAGGCGCGGAGATAAGGCAGCATGTACAGCACAGGCAGGGCAACACTCTTTAAGGCCCTTGACTGCTTTATGGCTCCCCAGCAAGACTGTGTCACCGCTCCCCAGTCACGGCTGAGTCGGCGGGAGCACTGTAAAAGGATGGTGAGGGAGTACGTAGCCGATCGCACGACCGTCCTCCGTGACGCCTCTGCCCCCTACAACTACTGGGTGTCGAAGCTGGACACGTGGCCTGAACTCGCGCTGTATGCCCTGGAGGTGCTTGCTTGTCCTGCGGCTAGCGTCTTGTCAGAGAGGGTGTTTAGTGCGGCTGGGGGAATCATCACAGATAAGTGTACCCGCCTGTCAACCGACAGTGCCGACGGGCTAACACTCATCAAGATGAACAAAGCCTGGATTTCCCCAGACTTCTCTTCTCCATCAGCGGACAGCAGCGATACCTAAGCAATACGTAGGCTGCACCCGCGGATGGCAGCATCTTTCTGTATCCCCATCAAAAACGGGGACCTTTTCGCTTCATCAATCTGTGTATAATATTCCTCCTCCTCCTCCTGCTCCTCCTCCTGAAACCTCACATAATCACGCCGAACGGGCAATTTTTCTTAGGCCCACAAGGCTCAGTCATATAATTTTTGTAAGCAATTTTTATACGTTTCAATGCTCATTAAAGCGTTGAAACTTTCACCTCAACCAATTTTTATTTTAACTGGGCTGCCTCCTGGCCTAGTTACATATTAAGCCACATTAACCAAAGGGATTAATGGGTTTCACCTGCCCTCTTGGTTGGGCATGGGCAATTTTTCTGATGTACATTAGTACTGTTGATACACCAATTTTTGGGGGCCCTCGCCTACAGTGTAATCAAATTAATTTTTAGCCCACCTGCATTACAGCTGACTATACATCAGCTGTGTTGGGCACTGCAATGGGATGTATTTATGTACCGCCGGTGGGTTCCAGGGAGCCACCCATGCTGTGGGTCCACAGGGAGTTTTAAATGCATCTGTGTCCACTTCTAAAGAGCCCCAGTCTGACTGGGGCATGCAGTGTGGGCCGAAGCCCACGTGCAATAAACATGACATTATTACCTCAGCTGTGATGGGCAATGCAATGGGATATTTTTATGTTCCGCCGGTGGCTTCCTGGCACCCACCCATGCTGTGGGTCCACAGGGAGTTGTAAATGCATCTGTGTCCACTTCTAAAGAACCCCAGTCTGACTGGGGCATGCAGTGGGGGTCGAAGCCCACCTGCATTAAACATGACATTATTACCTCAGCTGTGATGGGCAATGCAATGGGATATTTTTATGCACCGCCGGTGGGTTCCAGGGAGCCACCCATGCTGCGGGTCCACAGGGAGTTGTAAATGCATCTGTGTCCACTTCTAAAGAACCCCAGTCTGACTGGGGCATGCAGTGTGGGCCGAAGCCCACCTGCATTAAACATGACATTATTACCTCAGCTGTGATGGGCAATGCAATGGGATATTTTTATGTACCGCCGGTGGGTTCCAGGGAGCCACCCATGCTGTGGGTCCACAGGGAGTTGTAAATGCATTTGTGTCCACTTCTAAAGAACCCCAGTCTGACTGGGGCATGCAATGTGGGCCGAAGCCCACCTGCATTAAACATGACATTATTACCTCAGCTGTGATGGGCAATGCAATGGGATATTTTTATGTACCGCCGGTGGGTTCCAGGGAGCCACCCATGCTGTGGGTCCACAGGGAGTTGTAAATGCATCTGTGTCCACTTCTAAAGAACCCCAGTCTGACTGGGGCATGCAGTGTGGGCCGAAGCCCACCTGCATTAAACATGACATTATTACCTCAGCTGTGATGGGCAATGCAATGGGATATTTTTATGTACCGCCGGTGGGTTCCAGGGAGCCACCCATGCTGTGGGTCCACAGGGAGTTGTAAATGCATTTGTGTCCACTTCTAAAGAACCCCAGTCTGACTGGGGCATGCAATGTGGGCCGAAGCCCACCTGCATTAAACATGACATTATTACCTCAGCTGTGATGGGCAATGCAATGGGATATTTTTATGTACCGCCGGTGGGTTCCAGGGAGCCACCCATGCTGTGGGTCCACAGGGAGTTGTAAATGCATTTGTGTCCACTTCTAAAGAACCCCAGTCTGACTGGGGCATGCAATGTGGGCCGAAGCCCACCTGCATTAAACATGACATTATTACCTCAGCTGTGATGGGCAATGCAATGGGATATTTTTATGTACCGCCGGTGGGTTCCAGGGAGCCACCCATGCTGTGGGTCCACAGGGAGTTGTAAATGCATCTGTGTCCACTTCTAAAGAACCCCAGTCTGACTGGGGCATGCAGTGTGGGCTGAAGCCCACCTGCATTTAATCTGACGTTAGCTCTGCTGTCCAGGGCACTGCAATGGGATACATTTATGTACAGCTGGTGGGTTCCAGGGAGCCACCCATGCTGTGGGTGCACACGTAATTCCCATTGCGGAGTTGTACCTGCCTGTGACTATTTATAAAAAACCGCGGTCTGACTGGGGCATGCAGACACCTTGACAGAATGAATAGTGTGTGGCACATAGGTTCCCCATTGCTATGCCCACGTGTGCAGCTCCAGATGGAGGTGGCACAGGATTGGATTTCTCATTGCTTCTGTACAGCATTGTGGACTATCGCCCCGCCCCTTTTAAAGAGGGTCGCTGCCTAGCCGTGCCAACCCTCTGCAGTGTGTGCCTGCGGTTCCTCTGGCAGACGCACTTATAAATAGACATGAGTGTGGCGTGGCATGAGGGCAGCTGAAGGCTGCGCAGGGACAATTTGGTGTGCGCTGTGGACACTGGGTCGTGCGGGGGGGGGGGTTGGGCAGCATGTAACCCAGGAGAAGTGGCAGCGGAGTGTCATGCAGGCAGTGATTGTGCTTTGTTGAAGGTAGTGTGGTGCTTAGCTAAGGTATCCATTGCTAATGAGGGCTTTTCAGAAGTAAAAGTTGTTGGGGGGGGGGCCCACTCTTGCCGCTATTGTGGCTTAATAGTGGGACCTGTGAACTTGAGATGCAGCCCAACATGTAGCCCCTCGCCTGCCCTATCCGTTGCTGTGTCGTTCTCATCACTTTCTTGAATTGTCCAGATTTTCACAAATGAAAACCTTAGCGAGCATCGGCGATATACAAAAATGCTCTGGTCGCCCATTGACTTCAATGGGGTTCGTTACTCGAAACGAACCCTCGAGCATCGCGATAATTTCGTCCCGAGTAACGAGCACCTGAGCATTTTGGTGCTCGCTCATCTCTAATATTTTTCCATTTATTCCAGGCCTCACCATATTGTTTCAAAGAGTTATTACAGAGTGCTAACCAGCTTTCACACATAAACTGTTCTGCCATTTGATCCATGAACTCTCCTATTGTTGGGGGGGGGGCAACCTTCCTCCAATGTCTTGCAATGATTAATTTTGCCATCATTAAGGAGTGTCCAAGTAGGTATCTGTTACCTGCAGAGAACCTCTCGAGGCCCACCAAGAGTAAAATCAACTTGGCGTCCCAAGGTACACTACATCCTAATAGTTTTTTTTAAAGGCCTCCAGAGACCTCACTCCAGAATATTTTTTATTTGGGGCAAAACCAAAAAATATGGAATAGAGAGCCCCTTTGTCCGCAATCTCTCCAGCACAGGCTGTTTCCACTTTTTAATCTACTGTCAAGCAATGAGGGAGGATAGTACCACCTTAATTGTAATTTTGTTTAGGGTTTCTAATATTCCAGACCTTTAGTAGATTTTTAGGGTGTTTCTAAATGCCTTTTCACAAGATTCAATTAATATTTTCTCTCCCAGTTCATTTTCCCAGCTTAGCATATGGAATTTTTTCTTTATATTTTTGTTGTCTGTCATTATATCATAGAAAGGCCTAGCGTTCGATTTATCTAAATTCCTATCTGAAGTTACTATATGGTTAATTATAATAGGGATTTTTATTTTGTGGATGGGAAATTTCTGAAAAAAAGAGCTAATTCTAAAATAAGTAAATATTTCTTTTTAAAGGGGAAATTATATTTGGAGGTAAGTTCTGAATATGATCTTGTACTATCTATAAATAGTAAATCATCTATCCATCTGATTCCCCCTGCTTTCCAATTCCTAAAATCTAGATTCGGTATAAAAAGATTTAAAGTTTCAAGGGGTAATGAGGGCTTATATAAACTGTCAGATAGCGATAGTTTCTGTGAGAGGTTGTTACGGCACTCTGCCCCCCGAGCGCCAGGTGGGGTGTCCTGAACTTCCCGCACCCCACTGTCCCTGCCTACTTGCCTCGGCCCTGGCTAACCCCAGGCGGACAACTGGGCGGCGGTCCCTGTACTGGCTAGGGACCTGGCGACTACCACGATGGAACTAACTAACAGGGGACAGAGTGCCGACAGAAGAGGCAGGTGTAACAGACCAACAAAACTTACTAGGAAAATCAAGGCTGGAGGTGGAGCTCACAGGCAAACGAAAGGATACTGACAAGCAACTAGGGCAGACTGGAACAGACCGGACTAGAGGCTAGCAGAACCAATAACTGGCAGTGAGCTCAGGTCACTGCCAGCCTTTTAACTTCAAGCCTCCGCCAGGGGGCGGAGAGTGGGAGGAGCCGACTCTCCCCCTGTGCATGAGGAAGGTGGGGGAGAGCGGGCGGCACCCTACGGGCGGACACGCCCACGCCGCCGCACGTTGGCTGCCCCATGCTGCTGGGAAAGCCCCGACTGCGGAGCTCTGGGACGCCGGAGCCGACATCGGAGCGGTGCGTGCCGGCTGCAGGACCCAGCGCCGCCCTGCATGGTAACAGAGGTCACTCCAAGCTTCTATTGAAGAGATCTTAGGAGGAGATATTTCTGGGTCTTAAAGTGTCAATTCTGGTATTATAGATACACTTGCCTGATAAATAGCATATAGTAGTGCTTGTCCCGAGACGCATTTATAAAGTTTCTTTCTATGTGTAGCCAGCTCAAATCAATCTCTTTGTTCACCCGGCTCTTGGAGTGGTTCAATATTGTAGCCCTGTAGTACATTTTCAGATTTGGGACATCTGAGCCACCGTATTTGTGGTGTAGTGCTAAAATAGGTAATGCCAAGCAGGGTTTCTTTCCACCCCAAATATAGTTATTCAATTGTTTCGGTAGATTGTTTAAGGTAAGGTTTGAGATTGGAACTGGAAGAACCCAGAAGTAGTACAGAATTTTGGTAGGATTTTCATTTTATATGACATAATCCTACCATACCATAATAAGTGTAATTTAGATAGGTGGTCTATCTCCCTCTGGGTGGTTTTAAATAGTGAGGGAAAATTAGCATTTTCCTCATCCCTGAGATTAGCTGTCAGATCTACTTCCAAGTATGGTAAGGACTTTCTCCTCCACTCAAAAGGAAATTTGGCCTGTATTGCAGCTTTTAAACTATTAGATATGCATACCAAGAATCAGTGATTTGTTCACATTTAGCTTATATAAAGAAATATCACTAAACTGTTCCAAAATCTTACTGGCAGCTCTCAGAGATTCCAAAGGGCATGATCGGACCACGTAGCAGTGCCTATTTCTGATTTAGATACCAATGTAAAGAGACCTTTCTCTACCAAACACAAGTCTATTCGGGAAAATGTTCTGTGTCTTGGGGAGTAGTGATAAAATTCACTAGCTGATGCATTAATACAGCAGAAGGTGTCATATAGTGCTGTTCTGTGCATCCAGTCACCCAAAGTGATCCCCTGGTTGGTAGTGTCTACTTTCCTATCTGGGACTAAATTAAAATTGCTGCACAGTAATACCGGGCCCTTTGCTACTTAAATTTTTTTTTGAGTGTGTTTAAGAAATTGATTTTTTTGAATTTGGAACATATACATTGATTATTGTGATTAAAGTGTTATTGAGGGTACCCACTAGGATTATATATCGACCATTGATGTCACATGTTTGTTTATCTATATCAAAAATAACATTGACTCTTAAAGCAATTAACTCCCCTGCATGTTTCTTGGGGGCACAAGCAAAAAGAATTTGTTGAAATCTCTTGTGTGTCATAGGCTTACTATCTGGATCTAGTAAATGAGTCTCTTGGATACATACAATATCTGCATTGTATGAGGATGCTTCTTTCTATATGGAGAGTTCAAGCCATTGGCGTTTAAGGACAAAACTTTCTAAGCCATTTCAGTGGCACTGTTAGATGACTCTGGGGAGCTGGAAAACTGTAGGAAGTGATGATGCCTGTAGAAACAAAACAGCAAAAAAAAACAAACACAGAACATTTTTAGAGTTATCCTCCGAAGAAATGATAAGCTGTAGCAGAGAAATGGCTTATGGAGAAAAAAAACATCAAAAAATATAAATGTGGCATAGCAAGACAGAGCTTGCATGATCATTTGGGGGAGAAAAGTCTGACTTGAACGGGCAGGGACTCAGTCCGTATTAGTCATATAACAACAGAGATAAGGATTAAAGATGCGTAGATCCTTTCACTCCAGAGTGGAATCTTTATGACACGCATTCTGATGATCGTTCTTGGGACCAGCAAATGTGCGGGGCTGCAGAATGTCCTCTATTGGTATTCCCCAAGATTTTAGGGCATGCTCAGCCGCTTCTAGGTTGTGGAAGATGCGGGTTTCATTATCTTTGGTAGTAATGATTTTGGTGGGAAACCCCCATCTATATAACATGCCCGGTTTCCTTAGGGCTAAGTTCGCACTTACAAAGCCCCTCCTCGCCTCCATAGTTGCTTGTGAGAAGTCTATGAAAAGACGAATATCTGCATATGGACTCGGCAGTGATGGCGGTTTTTGGCCACATTCATAGGACTTCTTTTGTGCGATTGTAGTGGATGCGAACAATAATGCCTCTAGGGCTATCTGCTTTTAGGAACTTTGGACGTGGAAGTCTGTATGCTCTATATATCATTAGTTCTTGTTCGGGTATATTTGGGAGAAGTTTTTTCATGAAGCGCGTGATATAATTGGGAATGTCAGCATTAGAGACTTTTTCGGAGACACCTCAAATCCTAATGTTGTTGCGTCTGTTTCAGTCCTCAAGATCAGTTAATTTGCTTTGTAGTTTAGAGACTTTTTCTTCTAGGTCATAGTGTGCATCAATTAAGTTATGAGATTTAACTACCTCTTCCATCTTGTTATCTGTTTTGTCCAACCTATTTCTAACCTCCAGGACAGATGTATTAACTTCTGAAGACAGGGCTTTGATGTCAGACTGAATGGTATCCCTGAGAGCCATCACTATTTCCTTGATATATAGCTCAGTAGCTGGTTTGTTAGACACAGAGAGCTTATCGATTCCTCCCTCAGTAGCTCTCTCAGACATCCCACCAGCAACTTCTTCTGTGACATCTGTCACAGCTTCAGCTTCTTCTCTTGACTGCTGGTGGGAGATGGGCAGCTCAGCGATAACGTGGCCGGTGCCATCTTAGGAAGCCCTGTGTATATTTCCCGCTCCTCTACTAACCTCTCATCAGCTGTGAACTCCTTCTCCTGGTGGGTGCTGCCGCTGGTAATAAATTCTCTGCTGGAGGCATTTTCTCCACTCTCCTTGTCTGGCTGAATTATCTTTAAGCCGCTCTGCACTATCACCAAGCTGTCAGAAGGGAGAGAGACTCCCCGGCCATTACTGCAGCTGTCCCGTGCCACAAAAATGTCTCGAACCTCGTGGGAACTGACTTGGAGGTCCTTCTTCTGGACAGCTTTGCTGTCTAGGCTTGTTCCCAAGGCTTGTGTCTGCTTTTCCTCCTCTCTGCTGATGGCTGTGAGTTGCAATTGAGTGCCCTGTCGATTGGAGCTTAAACAGCAGCTGCCGTCTCGGTGCCTCTCTTAGCCACGCCCCCCTCCACTTAGAATTTTTAAAAAGTTTTTCAGTACATTATATGGTACATTAACCCCTTAGTAACGGCCCCATTGGGATTCTATGTCCTGGCCTGCTGGGCTTTATTCCTAGAGGACGTAGAAATATGCATCCTTTAGGAATAAAGGCCCAGCAGGCTCAGGACATGATAGCTCCATGCTGCCGGTTACCGGAGGTAGCTGACAGCATGGAGCTGTCATCCAGGGCCCCACCCCTGGTAACGCGATCGCTGGTATCCGCTTAAAGTCAATGTAAAGCAAAAAAAGTTAAGATTTCAGCTCCGCTTACGGATCGGATCCGTAAGGGGAGCTGAGAGTACTCACCTCCGATCCTCCGCACCGTGCAGCATCTTCAGTCTTCTCCCCGGCCCTGCCGCTGGCGTCTGCACCTGCGCGCCAGACGCATTATGTCACGCACATGCGCAGAGTGCCGGGAGGCCCGGGAAATTTAAAAACTCCCTGCTCCCGGCTGGTATGAGTAGCCGAGAGCAGGGAGCTGTCACCGGGAGCCGCTGTATGCAGTTCCCGGTCACATGATCGCTGCTATCCAATGGATAGCAGCGATCATGTAAAAGTTAAAAAAAAGTTTAAAAAGTGTAAAAAAAAAAGATAAAAAGTTTGTTTCATCTCCCCTCATGGATCATATCCATGAGGGAAGATGAAATTAGGTACCTTAAGCCCCCAGATTTATCCGCGGACCTTGCCCGGCTTCTGCGCGCGTGTCTGTCGCCAAAATAGCGGACGCAGGCGCAAAAGCCACAGATTGGCGGGGTAATTTAAAATCTCCCCAGACCTGGCTATTAAATGTAGCCAAGAGCCTGGAGATTTCATGGGGTGCCATGGTACGCTTTTCCAAGTCACGTGATTGCCGTTATCCAATGCCGTTACCCAATGGATAACGGCGATCACGTAAGGCTGGGTTCACACAGGGCGGATTTGCCGCGGTTTTTCCACGCGGAATTCAGCCGCGGCAAATCCACCCGCGGCCGCTAATCTCAGGATTAACCAGCATTGTGGACGAGATTTCTCAGAAATCTCGTCCACACGGGACGGCCAATCCATTGCGGTAAGTCCGGCTGAAACCGCGGCTGCGGTTGCATTCAAAAGATGCAACATGTCTATTTACTTAACTTTTTTGTTTACTTTCGTCACGGCCGAGCTCTCCTCTATGGGAGCGCCGGCCGCAACGGAAAAGCGAGCGGCCCGGCCGCTTCAAAGCCATAGCAGCTTTTTCCACGGTGGTTCTCCCGGCGGAAATCTCGTGGTTTTTGCTGCGGCCAAACCGCGGGATTTCCGGCGGGAATACGCCCTATGTGAACCCAGCCTAAAAGTAAACAAAAGCTCAATTTTCACCTCCCGTCACGGATCCGATCCGTGAGGGAAGGTGAAATTACTTAAATAACGCCACCGGCGAGTTCCCCTTATGGGATCCGTATCCACGGATCTTCCCCCAGTTTTGGCGCATGCGCCCGTCGCCAAAGTGGCGGGCGCAAGCGCAGAAGCTGGGGAGGGCAAGAGGAAATTTAAAATCTCCTTGCTCCTGGCTACTAAAGGTAGCCAAGAGCTTAGAGATGTCACGGGGGTGCGGTGAGCAGTCTTCGGTCACGTGATCGCCATTATCCAATGGATAATGGCGATCACGTAAAAGTCAAAAGACAGTTAAAGTTTGACGCTTCATTCAGTTTGGGCCCCGTTATGCATCCAGACAGAAAATTAGGGCCACAATGGGTATGTTTCTGAACACGGGACAAATGGGGGTATACATTTTGGGGTGAATGTCTTTATTCCTATGTATGCTGTACAAAAAAACCTATTTTTAAAATGACATAATTGCCAAAAAAAATCATAATTTTTTCCTTCTGCTTTGCTTCGATTAATTTAAAAACAGTGGGGTCAAAATACGCAGTACACCCCTAGATTAATGCGTTAAGGGGTGTAGTTTTTAAAATGGGGTCATTTGTGGGGGTCCTTTGTCATTTTGGTCGCTCACGGGTTCTACAAGTGGGTAATGGGGCCTGAAACACCTTCAACCAAAATGTCTGTTCTGAAAACCACCCGCTGCTCCTTCCAGTTAGGGCCCCGTTGTGCATACAGACAGAAGATTAGGGCCACAATGGGTATGTTTCTGAACACGGGACAAACAGGGGTATCCATTTTTGGGTGAAAGCCTCTGCTGTCCAAAAAAAACTGTTTTTAAAATCCCATAATTGATAAAAAAAACAAAAATCGTAATTTTCTACTTCTGCTTTGCTTTCATTCAAAAACTGTTGGGTAAAAATACGCAGTACACCACTAGATTAATGCGCTAAGAGGTCTGGTTTCCAAAATGAGGTCACTTGTGGGGGTCCTCCGCGTTTTGGCCGCTCGAGGGGTCTACAAGTGAGCAATGGGGCCTAAAACGCCTTCAAGCAAAATGTCTGATCTGAAAGCCACCGACTGCTCCTTTCGGTTTTGGCCCAGTTGTACATATGGACAGAAGATTAGGCCCACAATGAGTATGGTTCTGAACACAGGACAAATGGGGGTATGCATTTTGAGGTATAAATCCTCATTTTCATGTGCACTATAGAAAAAAATCCTGTGTTAAAAATTACGTATTTGCAAAAATATGAAACTTTATTTTTTCTACTCTAAATTGCATTAATTCCTGAAAAGAAACTGTGGGGTCAAAATACTCCTGATCCCCCTCAGTGAATACACTGAGGGGTATAGTTTTTAAAATGGGGTCATTTGTGGGGTTATCTATAATTCTGACACCTATGAGCCTTTGCAATCTTGGCTTGGTGCCGGAAAATAAAGTGTTCCTCAAAATGTTGACAATTAATGTTAAATTTGTACGTCTCCTAAATGGTTAAAAAAAACTGAAGCTTTTCAAACGTGCATTCAGAATAAAGTGAACAGATGGAAATATATATCTGAGCAAAAATTTATACAGTATGTCTGCACATATTTGAGATATTACAGTTGAAAATGTGAAAAAAATGACAATTTTTTTCAAAATTTTCCCATTTTTGGCGTTTTTAATAAATATACACAAATTCTATGGGTGTATTTTTACCACCTAAATGAAGTACAACATGTGGCGAAAAAACAATGTCAGAATCACTTGGATATGCAAAGCCTTTACGGAGTTATGATATGTTGAGTGACACATATCAGATTTCCAAAATTTGGCTCCGTCACTAAGGCGCAAACAGGCTTCGTCACTAAGGGGTTAAATAGTACCATTAAATACAACTCGTCCTACAAAAAACAAAGCCCTCATACAGCTACATCGATGGATAAATAAAGGAGTTACACTTTTTTTTTAAAAGGGGGGAGGAGAAAATGAACATGGAAAAAAGGGTGTATTTTTTTAAATGGGGTTATTTGTGGGGGTATTTATCACTCTGATACCTATGAGCCTTTCTCAGCTTGGTGTAGGAAAACAAAAAGCATTTTGGTGTTCCTCAAAATGTTAATAATCAATGCTAAATTTGTACGTCTCCTAAATGGTTAAAAAAAACTAAAGTATTTCCAATGTGCTTCCAGAATAAAGTAAACCGATGGAAATATATATCTTATCAAAATTTTTTACAGTATGTTTGCACATATTTGACATATTGCAGTTGAAAATGTGAAAAAAATATTTTTTCAAACGTTTCCCAAATTTGGCGCTTTTAATAAATATACACAAATTCTATCAGTCTATTTTTACCACCTAAATGAAGTACAATATGAGCCAAAAAGACAATGTCAGAATTACTTGGATATGCAAAACCTTTTACGGAGTTATTCTATGTTAAACTGACACATCCAATATTTGGCCTGGTCATTAAACAGGCTTGGTCGCTAATGGGGTTAAGATCTGGGCACTGTGAAGGAAACTTACTGCCATGCTTGTGGAACCAATCTATAACTATATGACCTTTTGTGGTACATTCTCCTATTAAGGGCGAGCACCCACTGGCGTTTTTTTACCTGCGTTTTGCGTTTTGCGTTTTGCGTTTTTCCTGCACAGGCATAGAGATAACATGTGTTCCTGTCCACTGGCGTTTTTTTTGCGTTGCGTTTGCGTTTTTAACATAGGAGCTGTCAGTTGCATATGTGTCCTTATTTTTCTCCATGGAAATTAATGGAAAAGCCGCGAAAACGCGGCGAAAAACGCAGCGGAAAGCGGGCGGAAAAAACGCGGGAAACGCGGCGAAAACGCAGCGGAAAGCGGGCGGAAAAACGCGGGAAACGCGGCGAAAACGCTGCGTTTTTTTCCCGCGGAAAACGCAAACGCCAGTGGGTGCTCGCCCTAAAAGTGTCTCGGTCATACAGTAAGCAGCCATAAGGGGAGGAACTCAAACTGGTCTTCTGCTGTTGTAGCCCATCTGTACTAAGGAACAAGTTGTGCATTCAGAAGCATTAATTGGAGCACCAGCATTGTATCCAGCTCCAGTTAGCTTTAATGTGCATTGCCTGTTTGTCAGAACAATTCTTGACATCCTCCTCTGACCTCTTTTATCAACATATTGTTCATGCCCACAGAAATCCTTCTTGATCACACAATTGTCGGCATACTTTCAAAACTGTTACGCTAGAAATCACCATGATGACTATGTCTTGTTAAAGGTTGCTCAGATCACTCAGTTTTCCCATTCTAATGTAGATTCACACTGAAAATGATTCACAGATAACTTTCTTTCAAGGTATTTTTATTGCTTTTACATTAACATACACAATACTTGTAAATTGTTACACATAACCATGAGCTAATACCATTTGGTTGCCCAGATAACAGAGAGCTTCAAATTTTCTTGAATGGAATACAACCACAAATCTCTTTAAACTGAACATTCTTCACGGTCTTGTTGTTTCTATAGTAGATGTTAACATCCTAAGGGGGGGTGGGTTTACACGACAAGAGGGGAAGGAAGGGATTAGAGGAAAGGTGGTGGGAAAGGGGGGGGGGGGGGGAACGGTAATATCCAGGCTATCCTTTTTACTTTTCCTTGTCACGTCTGATCTACAGTCTTACTCATATTTGCCCGTAAGCAACCAGTTTTGAAACCCAGGGGTGTTTCGTATATCTATCCATAGTGCCCATGTTTGGTAAAACTTATCATAACCTAGCTGGTCCTCCGTTAATCTGATCCTCTCCATTCGTTCAATCTCATCCATCACCACTACCCATGCACTTCTGGGAATTTCCAGACTCTGTTTCCAGAACCTAGGAATTACCTGCCTTGTGGCTATAATGGAGAATTTTAGCAATCCTTTCCTGAGTTGGTGTGCGTTTTCGTGAGTGATGGACAGGAGTGCCATTTCCGGTGTCAGAGTTATTGTTTCTCTTCCCGTCTTTTCGAATAAATGTTTCATATCTTGCCATATGGTTGCGACCATGGGGAAATCCCACCAAATGTCGAGCATTGAACCCACCTCACCTCCACAACGCCAGCATGTATTCGGGGTTGCGGGGAAGAAGGAGTGTAGTCTTTCCGGTCACAGATAACTTTCTGACTTTAGGGTCATGTGCCTAATTTCCATACAAAGAAGCTCCAATCCTGAAAGTAAAGTGGCCATTCAGCGTATGTTCATTGTACTATTCCACATACTGTGTGCCCTTTTCTTTTCATGTCTCTTTCTAGCAAGGGAAATGCCATAAACGTTTACTTATATGGGACGTGTGGTTATTAGCACTATAAATTACATCAGAGGTCCTCAGTCTTTTGTAGTGTATTTTCTGAGCAACTTTCAATATTGAATGATGGTTAGGAGCCAAATTCCGCTTAAAAATGTATGAGCGAAACATTCTACATCCAATGTCACTGTGTAACCTAAATGTGGAGAAACAAAATTGTGAAATTGCAAACAGTTGCTGATAAATATTTTGGTTAGAAATATGTCACTAGTATGCTATCCAAATTAGCAATATATATGGTCATAACTAGAGATAAGCGAGCGCACTCGTCCGAGCTTGATGCTCGTTCGAGTATTAGGGTGTTCAAGATGCTCGTTACTCGAGGCGACCACCACGCGGCACTCGACTCCATTACATTTCCTTCCCTGAGAAATTTGCAGGCTGTAGCGTTCTCAGGCTGCAGTCTGTACTTGAGTATAGGGGCAGTATTGGTCAGGCAGGGACAGTGGTAGTGTAGAATCCTGTCTACAAGTACCCCAACGGTTCATCTTAAGGCAACCTGCGACCGTGTGCATTTAACTCTTTAACTTTGCAGGGAGTTGTAGTACCTGTAGTGGCTGCTGTGAGCACTTTTGCACAAATTTTTTTTTAATGTATATCGGGCGTGCAGGCTGTAGCATTCTCAGGGTGCCTACCCCCTGGTGATTTTTTTTCCTGCGATGCTAAATTGCGTTTTTTCTGAAGAGCAATTAGCATAGAATGTGTTCTTGTCCATTTTATTTTTTTTTTTCGTTTCGTTGCAATTTTTCACATAGGAACTGTCAGTTGCATATGTCTCCTTATTTTTCTCTTAATACACCCATGATTGTCAATGGAAATTAATGAAAAACACCGCGAAAAAGGCGCGGAAAACGCGCGAAAAATGCTGCGCTTTTCACGCACAAAAATCGGCAACGCCAGTGGGTAGGCGCCCTCAGGCTGCAGTCTGTACTTGAGTATAGGGGCAGTATTGGTCAGGCAGGGACAGTGGTAGTGTAGAATCCTGTCTACAAGAACCCCAACGGTTCTTCTTAGGGCAACCTGTGACCGTGTGCATTTAACTCCGTGGTTGCTGTGAGTTGTAGTACCTCTGTATTGCACAGCCTAGCCTGCGTGCAGCCTTCATTTATACATTTTTCTGTCCGCACTTTGCGTCGCCTCAGTTCACTCTGCCTCAAAGTGTACGCCAAGAAACCACACATTTTCTACAGCGCTCTGTTATACGTGTGCTGTCTCAGAAGTTCACGGTCTGCCCGACGCCCATAGATTGAAAGTTCAATACACACTGCCTAGCCTCAGCCTGCATTGCAGAGTAAAATAAGGAGATTTAAAAAAAATTCCTTTTTACGGCTAACGCTTACCCAGTGCATTTGCCTGCGTGGCCTGTGGGACTTCACGCCCATCCAAACTGCATAGTTCACAGCCTAGCCTGCATGCAGCCTTCCTTATAATTTATCTCTGGCTTCATTTAGTGTTATATTAGCGCTGCAGCCACCAACTGCGTGGCAATAATTCACAAACATTTTTACACCGCTCTGTCTCTGCTCGATTCTTAATCCAGCATGCTGAGGGGTAGGGGTAGGGGCAGAGGATGTGGACGCGGTCGAGGACGCGGAGTACCAAGTGAAGGTGTGGGCATAGGACGAGTTCCTGGTCCAGGTGAATCGCAGCCGGCTGCTGCGGGAGTAGGAGAGAGGACAGTTTCTGGTCCCCAGCATCATATCGCAATTTTTGGGTCCACGTCGTAGACCTTTATTAAAAAATGAGCAGTGTGAGCAGGTCCTATCGTGGATGGCAGAAAGTGCATCCAGCAATCTATCGACCACCCAGTCTTCTACGCCGTCCACTGCTGCAACTCTGAATTCTCTGGCTGCTGATCCTCCTTCCTCCCAGCCTCCTCACTCCATGAAAATGACACATTCTGAGGAGCAGACAGACTCCCAGGAACTGTTCTCGGGCCCCTGCCCAGCTTGGGCAGCAATGGTTCCTCTCCCACCGGAGGAGTTTGTCGTGACCGATGCCCAACCTTTGGAAAGTTCCCGGGGTCTGGGGGATGAGGCTGGGGACTTCCGGCAACTGTCTCAAGAGCTTTCAGTGGGTGAGGAGGACGATGACGATGAGAGCCAGTTGTCTATCAGTGAGGTAGTAGTGAGGGCAGTAAGTCCGAGGGAGGAGTGCACAGAGGATTCGGAGGAAGGGCCGCTGGACGATGAGGTGACTGACCCCACCTGGTGTGATAAGCCAATTGAGGACAGGTCTTCAGAGGGGGAGGCAATTTCAGCCGCAGGACAGGTTGGAAGAGGCAGTGGGGTGGCCAGGGGTAGAGGCAGGGCCAGACCGAATAATCCACCAGCTGTTTCCCAAAGCACCCCCAAGCCACCGTGCAAGGGCCAAGGTGCTCTAAGGTGTGGCAGTTTTTCACTGAGACGGCGGACGACCGACGAACAGTGGTGTGCAACCTTTGTCGTGCCAAGATCAGCTGGGGAGCCACCACCACCAACCTCACCACCACCAGCATGCGCAGGCATATGGTGGCCAAGCACCCCACAAGGTGGGACGAAGGCCGTTCACCGCCTCCAGCTTGCACCACTGCCTCTCCCCCTGGGCCCCAACCTGCCACTGAGATCCAACCCCCCTCTCAGGACACAGGCACTACCGTCTCCTGGCCTGGACCCACACCCTCCCCTCCGCTGTCCTCGGCCCCATCCAGCAATGTCTCTCAACGCAGCGTCCAGCCGTCGCTAAGAGAATCGTTGGAGCGAAAGCGCAAATACGCCGCCACGCACCCGCACGCTCAAGCTTTAAATGTCCACATAGCCAAATTGATCAGCCTGGAGATGCTCCCCTACAGGCTGGTGGAAACTGAGGCGCTCAAAAACATGATGGCGGCGGCAGCCCCGCGCTACTCTGTCCCCAGTCACCACTATTTTTCGTCGTCCCTATTGTGGACTATTGTGCCGTCCCAGCCCTGCACGACCACGTCTCATGCAACATCGTATGCGCCCTCACCAACTCGGTTACTGCCAAGGTCCACGTAACAACGGACACGTGGACAAGCAGAGGCGGGCAGGGCCACTATATCTCCCTGACGGCACATTGGGTGAATTTAGTGGAGGCTGGGACCGAGTCAGAGCCTGGGACCGCTCATGTACTCCCCACCCCCAGAATTGCGGGCCCCAGATCGATGCTGGTATCTGCGGCGGTGTATGCCACTTCCACTAAACCTTCCTCCTCCTCCTCCAACGCAACCTCTACCTCGCAATCAAGACTTGTCACCAGCAGCACGTCGCCAGCAGTCAGTGTCGCGCGGCGTGGCAGCACAGCGGTGGGCAAGCGTCAGCAGGCCGTGCTGAAACTACTCAGCTTAGGAGATAAGAGGCACACGGCCCACGAACTGTTGCACGGTCTGACAGAGCCTCCAACCGGGCATGGTCATCGTGTGTGACAACGGCCGTAACCTGGTGGCGACTCTGCAGCTCCACAGCCTCACGCACGTGCCATGCCTGGCCCAAGTCTTTAATTTGGTGGTTCAACAGTTTCTGAAGGGCTACCCACACTTGTCAGACGTCCTCGGCAAGGTGCGCCGGGTCAGCGCACATTTCCGCAAGTCCCACACGGACGCTGCCACCCTGCGCACCCTGCAACATCGGTTTAATCTGCCAGTGCACTGACTGCTTTGCGACGTGCCCACACGGTGGAACTCTACGCTTCACATGTTGTCCCGGCTGTATGAGCAGCGTAGAGCCATAGTGGAATACCAACTCCAACATGGGCGGCGAAGTGGGAGTCAGCCTCCTCAATTCTTTACAGAGGAGTGGGCCTGGATGGCAGATATCTGCCAGGTCCTTGGAAACTTTGAGTAGTCCACCCTGATGGTGAGCGGCGATGCTGCAATCATTAGCGTCACCATTCCCCTGCTATGCCTGTTGAGAAGTTCCCTGCAAAGCATAAAGGCTGATGCTTTGCGGGCGGAAACGGAGGCAGGGGAAGACAGTATGTCGCTGGATAGTCAGAGCACCCTCATGTCTATATCTCAGTGCGTTCAGCAGGAGGAGGAGGAGGGGGAGGAGCCTGACTAGGAAGAGACAGCTGGGGCGACTGCAGAGGGTACCCATGCTGCTTGCCTCTCATCCATTAAGCATGTATGGCCTGAGGAGGAGGAGGAGGAGGGGGAGGAGGATACTCAAAGTGATCTTCCTAGTGAGGACAGCCATATGTTGCGTACAGGTACCCTGGCACACATGGCTGACTTTATGTTAGCATGCCTTTCTCGTGACCGTCGCGTTAGACGCATTCTGGCCACTACGGATTACTGGGTGTACACACTGCTTGACCCACGGTATAAGGAGAACCTTTCCACTCTCATTCCCGAAGAGGAAAGGGGTTTGAGAGTGATGCAATACCACAGGGCTCTGGTGGACAAACTGATGGTAAACTTCCCATCTGACAGCGCTTGCGGCAGAAGGCGCAGTTCCGAGGGCCAAGAAGAAGGGGAGTCGCGGAGATCAGGCAGCATGTTCAGCGCAGGCAGGGGAACACTCTCCAAGGCCTTTGCCAGCTTTATGGCTCCCCAGCAAGACTGTCTCACACCTCCCCAGTCCAGGCTGAGTCGGAAAAAGCACTGTAAGAAGATGGTGTGGGAGTACACAGCCGATCGTACCACCGTCCTCCGTGACGCCTCTGCTCCGTACAACTACTGGGTGTCAAAGCTGGACACGTGGCCCGAACACGAGCTGTATGCCCTGGAGGTGTTGGCCTGCCCTGCAGCTAGCGTCTTGTCAGAGAGCGTGTTTAGTGCAGCTGGGGAAATCATCACGGACAAGCGTATCCGCCTGTCAACTGACAGCGCTGACAGGCTTACACTCATAAAGATGAACAAAGCCTGGATTTCCCCAGACTTCTGTTCTCCACCAGCGGACAGCAGCGCTACCTAAAGACCTTTGTCCATCTGTGTATGATATTCGTCCTCCTCCTCCGGCTCCTCCTCCTGAAACCTCTCGTAATCACCGCAAATGGGCAATTTTTCTGTGGTCCAAAAGGCTCATATAAGGCTTTTCTAAATAATACTTATCTGTTTCAATTCTGATTAAAGCATTGAAACTTCCACCTGAACCAATTATTTTTTAGACTGGGCTGCCTCCAGGCCTAGTTAAAAATTAAGCCACAGTACGCTAAGCCATTAATGGGTTTCACCTGCCCTCTGGGTTGGGCATGGGCAATTTTTCTGGGGTACATTTGTACTGTCGGTACACCAATTTTTCGGGCCCTCGCCTAAAATGTAATCAAAGTAATTTTTATGGACTTCGCCTGCACTCATGGTACACCACTGTGTCTGGGGTTGGCCTACACTTTTGCTACAGAAATGTAACTCTGTTCTGCCTACCTATACTTCTGCCACAGTAATGCTACAGGGGTCTGACTATACTTCAGCAACAGAAATGTTACTTCGGTCTGCCGATACTTCTGCTCCTGAAATGTTACCTTGGTTGGTGTATACTGTTACTACTGTAATTTTACTAATACTGGGCTCTGCCCATAATGCTTTAATGGAAATGTTACTGGGGCAGGTCTATACTGCTATAACAGAAATGTAACTAATAGTGGGCTCTGCCCATACTGCTTCTACGTTAATGTTACTGGGGTCTGACTATACTGCTACTACTGAAATATTACAAATACTTTGCTCTCCCTACACTGCTGCCAGGGAAATGTTTATTTGCTGCTTTGCCCATACTGCTTCTACGTTACTGTTACTGGGGTCTGTCTGCACTGCTGGAACTGAAATGTGACTGGGGCATGTCGCAACTGATACTACTGAAAAGTTACTGGGGTCTGTCAATTCTGCTGGAACTGAAATGTTACTGGGGTCTGTCAAGACTTATACTACTGAACTGTTACTGGGGTCTGTGTATACTGCTGCAAATGAAATGTTAGTGGGGTCTGTTGTCACTACTGCCAATGAAATGTTACAGGGGTTTGTGCATACTCTTACCGCTGAAATGTTACTAATTCTCGGCTCTGCCTATACTGCTGCTACTGCAATGTTACAGGGTAGTGGAAATGGAGGCTTCCCAAAGACATGATGGTGGCAAGGCCGCGCTATTAGGTTCCCCAGGCGCGACAACTTTTCAGCGACGCGGTCACTGGGAAGGTGCATATAACCACGGACACGGGGACAGGACACGTACTGTCTCAAAAGCTTCTCCGTCCTCCTCCAACAATGAAAACATTCTTGGCAAATGCTTTCGCAGTGGTCCGTCTGGCGGCAGTACAAGAATTTCACCTTAAACGACACAATAAGAAAGCCCCCCACCACGGCCCACTTAATCCTGGCCACATTCCGAAAACCAACGGAATAAAACCGCACTAATAGGTCCACAGTCGCGACCACTATCTCACCAACGCGGTTACTGGTAAGGTGCATATAACCACGGACACGGGGATAGGACACGTACTGCCTCAAAAACATCCCCGTCCTCCTCCTTCAACAATGAAAACATTCTTGGCAAATGCTTTCGCAGTGGTCCATCTGGCGGCAGTCCAATAATTTCACCTTAAACGACACAATAAGAAAGCCCCCCACCACGGCCCACTTAATCCTGGCCACATTCTGAAAACCAACGGAATAAAACCGCGCTAAAAGGTCCACAGTCGCGACCACTATCCCACCAACGCAGTTACTGGTAAGGTGCATATAACCACGGACACGGGCGATAGGACACGTACTGCCTCTAAAACATCCCCATCCTCCTCCTCCAACAACGAAAACATTCTTGGCCGAAGCCCACCTGTATTTAATCTGACGTTAGCTCTGCTGTGCTGGGCACTGCAATGGGATTTATTTATATACCGCCGGTGGGTTCCAGGGAGCCACCCATGCTGTTGGTTCACACGGACTTCACATTATTGAGTTGTACCTGCCTGTGTCTATGTATAAAAAACCCTGGTCAGACTGAGGCATGCAGTGTGGGTCGAAGCCCACCTGCATTTAATCTGATGTTACCTCAGCTGTGCTGGGCAATGCAATGGGATTTATTTATGTACCGCCGGTGTCTTCCTGGGACCCACCCATGCTGTCGGTCCACACGGAGTTGTAACTGCATGTGTCTACTTATAAAGAACCCCAGTCTGACTGGGGCATGCAGTGTGGGCCAAAGCCCACCTGCATTTAATCTGATGTTACCTCAGCTGTGCTGGGCAATGCAATGGGATTTATTTATGTACCGCCAGTGGGTTCCAGGGAGCCACCCATGCTGTCGGTCCACAGGGACTTCACATAGAGGATTTGTACCTGCCTGTGTCTATGTATTAAAAACCCCGGTCAGGCTGGGGCATGCAGTGTGGGCCAAAGCCCACCTGCATTTAATCTGACGTTACCTCAGCTGTGCTGGGCAATGCAATGGGATTTATTTATGTACCGCTGGTGGCTTCCTGGGACGCACTTATGCTGTGGGACCACACGGACTTCACATTAGGGAGTTGTACCTGCCTGTGTATACTTATATAAAAACCCAGTCTGACTGGGGCATGCAGTGTGGGCCGAAGCCCACCTGTATTTAATCTGTCGTTAGCTCTACTATCCAGGGCACTGCATTGGGACAAACTACAGGAGCAATACAGCTTTAATGAGACGTGCACAGCTACGCTAGCATTGGAGTCCGCTGTAGGCCCGCGATTGCTGAGGGTTTGTGCAGAGGCCTATGTCCTGGGTGCAGTGAAAGTTCGCTTCCTGCCTAGGATTGCTGAATCTGTGGGCCGAGGCCTATGCCGTGGGCGCGGTGCAAGTCTGCCATGTTTGGCCGCTCAGATCAATTTTTTGTTCATGTCTTGGGTTTCCTAGTACCCACCTATGCTGTTGGTGCAAACTTAGTTCCCATCGCGGTGTTTGACCTGTCTGGCACAAAGACACTAACTGACTTGGGTAGGCGGCAGAGCGCAGACGGCTTTCCCCTTGCAGTGTCGATTGAGCTATGCGACACCTTGACAGAATGAATACTGTGTGGCACATGGATTCCCCATTGCTATGCCCACGTTTGCAGCTCCTGACAGAGGTGGCACAGGATTGGATTTCTCATTGCTTCTGTACAGCATTGTGGGCTATCGCCCCGCCCCTTTTAAAGAGGGTCGCTGCCTGGCCCTGCCAACCCTCTGTAGTGTGTGCCTCCGGTTCCTCCTCATGGCAGACGCACTTATAAATAGACATGAGGGTGGTGTGGCTATGGGGCCAGTGTGTGGCATGAGGGCAGCTGAAGGCTGCGCAGGGACACTTTGGTGTGCGCTGTGGACACTGGGTCGTGCGGGGGGGGGGGGGGGTTAGGCAGCATGTTACCCAGGAGAAGAGGCAGGGGTGTGTCCCGCAGGCAGTGCTTGTGCTTAGTTGGAGGTAGTGTGGTGCTTAGCTAAGGTGTGGCTTACTAATGAGGGTTTGTCCGAAGTAAAAATTGTTAGGGGGGGCCCACTCTTGCCGCTATTGTGGCTTAATAGTGGGACCTGGGAACATGAAATGCGGCCCAGCATGTTGCCCCTCGGCTGCCCTATCCGTTTCTGTGTTGTTTTCATCACTTTCTTGGGTTTTGCATATTTTCACCAATGAAAACCTTAGAGAGCATCGGCGATATAGAAAAATGCTCGAGTCGCCCATTGACTTTAATGGGGTTCATTACGCGGAAAGTTCGACTCGAGCAACGAGCACCCGAGCATTTTGGTGCTCGCTCATCTCTAGTCATAACTCAGAACTCCTATGGTGAACCATACAGAAAAGGTATCAGACATAGGAATGTGTACATTGTGTCTGCCCAGCTGACTCCATGTGTAAGTGCAGCGTCCGAGGAGCAGGCCCACAGCAGAGGAGATATCGGGGTAGATAAAGGTCTTATCACAGGGCTCTACCATCTCCTCTCTTGGGGGTAGCTCGAGATCCGACCAAGTTACTGCTGGGGGAGGTCACAGGGAAAAGTAACTGAAGGTTACCTGTAGTCTTCTTTCTCACTCATGACACCACCATTCCGTCCTCTCCAGAAATGGCCGGTAATGTTCATTTACTGTAACTTCAACAAAGTCCACTTTACAACAGCGGTGTGGCACAATTACAAAAACAAGATAAGGTGGTGTGACAGGGCGGATTCTCGGGGGGTTACGGACAATCCACAGTCCGAGTTATCTGTGTTATCCCGCTCCCAGCGACTCTCTCTCTCCAACTCTCTACCGGTCAACACTCATGCTTCTGGTGCCTTGCTTCTAGCCAATCAATGATCCTTCTCTCTCACTCAGTACTTAATGGTAGCACTGGCATATCCTGGGTAGACTGGTCCCAGGCAAAGCAGAAAGGAATCGCAAAGCTTCCTCAATTCTTTCCACACACCGACCAATCAATGTTTTGTGTGGCTCACTGACAGACTTGTAAGCAGACCTTCTTGCACTGACTTGCATCCTTAGAAAACCCAACTCTCTTTGCATCCTTGTAAACACATATATAAGACATAGTCACATGACACACTACATGATATATTTTTCAGACTTAACCCAGACATTAACCCATTCAGTGCTGCAGAGGTGCAATACAAATAATTCTAATGCACTCCACAATTAAGACACTGACAGGACAATGGCACGAGACAGACATATAACATTATGGAGGGGCACCACTAACTCTAAGCCACTATATAAGAAGCACAGAGAATTCACTAGGCATTTTTATATGGAATGTCTGCCTGCACATACAGTATATACTTATCATTCCACATAAATGAAAGGAGTTGTCCCATTCTAGAACTCCCTGTATGAGATGAGAACCCGCAGCAGGTTTCCCGGCCACCTCACCAGGTGTGACAGAAACAGCCGAACTGTCAGCCTTACAATGTTTCTGTAACTCCCATTGAAGTGAATGGATATTACAGAAACAGTGTAGCATAGCATGCTACACTGTTTCTATAAGATGTGAGTTATGGAAGCAGCATAGTGTGCTGTGCTGCGCTGTTTCTGTAACACCCATTCATTTCAATGAAAGTTACAAAAACAGTGCAAGGCTGACAGTTCAGCTGTTTCCATAACTCTCCGCAATAGTGGTCAGAAAACATCCATGGTTCCCCATCGTAGCCATCAATTGCTGAAATGGGAATACGCCTTCACGCACTGAGAATTGCAGATGAAA
Source organism: Eleutherodactylus coqui (assembly GCF_035609145.1). NCBI lineage: Eukaryota > Metazoa > Chordata > Amphibia > Anura > Eleutherodactylidae > Eleutherodactylus > Eleutherodactylus coqui. The sequence goes on along the minus strand of NC_089839.1, from coordinate 130,490,879 downwards.
TATGTGTTCACTCCACTATAAACTACACATGTACTCTGATGATTCCATGTCTAACAAGTAAGAGAGATTTTATAGGAATGTGCTTATATGAAATATACGTTCATCTATATATATAAAATTGAATGTATGTCTGTCTGTCTGTGTGTCTGTTTGTCCTTTATGCGCTACTACACCATTCATCCGATCGCCATGAAACTTTGGGAAGTTGTTGAGTACACTCCTGGGAAGATTATAGGCATAGTACAACTATCCTACGATAAATGGCGCGCGCGCGAGCGTCGTCGAAAGTTACGACCCCCCCCACGTAGATGTCCCAAGTCATAACTGCCTTTGTGATGTCATAACTGCCATTGTGATGTCATCAACATCGGACGCCCTTGAACATGCCCCAACATGTTCTATAAAGCTGCATTGTGATGTCATTAAGGCTCTATTATGACACGTACAGCTTGGAACCATAAATACTAGAGCATGCCAGCCATTTACAGTCAGTCTCCATTGGAGTTGGAAGTGGACAAACAAGTCGTCGAAAGTTACGCCCCCCCCCCCCCACGTAGATCGTTTGATTTCCATCACTGGATGTCTGACAGTTAAAGCTGCATTGTGATGTCATTAAGGCTCTATTATGACACGTACAGAGCCACGTAGATCGTTCGATTTCCATCATTGCCACTAATTCTCTCACTTCCCGATGTCGTAGAAACATGAAATTTGGCACGAGCATTGACTATGTCATAAATAGGAAAAGGTAATGGGTCCCAACTCGATTATTCAATTCTATGCGCAAAAGAATTAGCGTCCAAATTTTATGTACGGAATCTAATTTTCTCGCTTCCCAATGTCATAAAAACTCGAAATTTGCCGTGAGCATTATGTCATAAATAGTAAAAGCTAATGGGTCCCAACTCCATTATTCAATTCTATGCGCCAAAGAATTGGCGTCCAAAATTTTACGTACGGAATCTAATTCTCTCACTTCCTGATGTTCTATTTATATAAAAAGGAATGTATGTCTGTCTGGCCTTTTTGCGCTACTACACCATTCATCTAATCGCCATGAAACTTCGGGAAGTTGTTGAGTACACTCCTGGGAAGATTACTGGCATAGTACAACTATCCTTCGAGCATCGTCGACAGTTATGCCCCCCAGACAAAGATCTTTGATTTCCATCTCAAGCACAAAAGCAAAAGGCATTACGAGCAACGGGATGCGTGTTCAACTACAAAATGATGCATCCGCCGAACGTTTTGCAAGACAATTGCTGGATATTGAGAATGCTGAGGTAAAATGAAAGCTGTACTGTGATTGGTTGCAATTTCTTATGCTGCTGAGGTAAAATGAAAGCTGTGCTCTGATTGGTTGCTATTTCTTATACTGCTGAGGTAACATGAAAGCTGTGCTGTGATTGGTTGCTATATATTATCCCGCTGGGGTAACACGAAAGCTGTGCTGTGATTGGTTGCTATATATTATACTGCTGAGGTAACATGAAAGCTGCTGTGCTGCGATTGGTTGTTATATATTATACCGCTGAGGTAACTTGAAAGCTGCGCTGTGATTGGTTGTTATCTAGATATATAAAAACGAATGTATGTATGTATGTCTGTCTTCGCGGCAATGCGCGACGGGTACGCTAGTTCCATTATAAATTACTCAGCATGTTAATTATATATATCAGGCTGAGGAAAATCATTAGACGTGTACTTATATGGAATGTGTGTTCATTTCACTTACAACTAAACATATCCTGTTCATTCCATGTCTATCAATCACAGGAAATTCCATAGTCATTCACTTATATGGAATACTAGCTGATATACTCGGCTTCACCCAAATTAATTTGGTACAGGTGTTTACGTGTTGCTCACAAATTTTAAGAAGTTGTGGTTACTTTAGAGGAACCAAGGAATAAAATATGTAAACACATAGAGAAGCATTAGATTTTCCTCAGGCTGCATGTACAGATGTCCCTCTGCAGAATGTGCCACCGCTCCCGCTCTCCTCACTTTTTACCCTTTAAGGTAACAACCCTATTTATTCAAATTTACCCCCATACTGGAGGTTGCAGCCCCTTCTTAGCCTTTAAAGGCATGCTCCATCCCTGCAGTTTATCAGCAGAGGTGACTTAAATTCCTTTTAGTATATACACATAGTGCGGTGTTAGATTGTCCTCAGTATATACACATAGAGGTGAGGTAGATTCTTCTCAGTATACAAATAATTTCCCTGGGCTTTAAGGTTTTTGAGAAAAGAACTATCTCATGTATGGCAGATTTTTTTCACGCTTAGAATTGGTTATTGAAGTTGTGACCCCTTTACTTTTCTTATTTAGGACGGAAAGAATTGACATGGCAAATTTCATGTTTGTGAATTTCAGATGTGTTATTAGTTACATTACATAAGGTGTCACTTGCTTTTGCACTTAGAATTGAATAACTAAGTTGTGACCCCTTTACTGTTTCAATGTAGGACCTAAAGAATGCGCGTGCCAAATTTCACGCTTGTATGGCACCATAAAGTCACACAACATAGGGGGTCACTTACTTTTGCACTTAAAATTGAATAATCAAGTTCTGACTCCTTTACTTTTCCTATTTAAAACCAATAGAATGGTCGTGCCAAAAATACAAGTTTGTACGACACTGAGAAGTTAGGGAATGTGATTAGGCACATTACGTAGGGGTGCACTTTCTTTTGCACTTAGCTTTAAATAATCAAGCTGTGACCCCTTTACTTTTCCTGTTTAGGACCTAAAGAATGGTCGTGCCAAACTTCACGTTTGTACGACACCAGGAAGTTAGAGAATTAGATTAGGTATATTACAGACGGGTTCACTTACTTTTGCACTTATCTTTGAATAATCAAGTTGTGACACCTTTACGTTATCTATTTAGGACCTAAGGAATAGTCGTGCCAAATTTCAAGTGTGTACAACACCAGGAAGTCAGAGAATTAGATTAGGTACATTACGGAGGGGTGCACTTACTTTTGCACTTAGCTTTGAATAATCGAGTTGTGACACTTCCCTTTTCCTATTTAGGATCTATAGAATGGTTGTGACAAATTTCACATTTTTTTTCTAAACTTTAATTTTTAATTAAAGATTCATGAGATTATAATAATACAGAAAACAGCTTTTGTAATACATTTCAGTTACGTTAGTACAAAGCAAATGCAAATGCTTCTTGCAGTCATACAGATTAGGGGAAAAGAAAGAAAATGACATAGCAGAAGAGCAAGTTATAGTAAAATCCTAGTAAAATCAGGTCCCGGAACAATCTTGGAATTGAACTGCTATGTGAAACAATCTGAGTACTGGCAGCCTGGCCAGGGCCTAAGTTGAATTAAACGAAAGACAGGAAGGTTTGAGTAATGGGAGGGAAAGGGGGGGTACCAATCCATGCTCTTCACCTCGGTAAAATCCAAGGATGCTTTCGCCACGAGTGAGCGATAACTTGTTTCGTGGCCAGGAAAAAGAAGGAAATTAGTTTCCTAGAATTGGGGGTGGGATAGATATTAGTAATGCGCCTGTTTAATAGAGCCTCCCAAGGGTTTTTGCATAGATTATGACCTGTGATTGAGTATATTAGGGAATACACTCAGATCCATAGCCTCTTAACTCTGGGGACATAACCACCAAATGTGGAACATATCTCCCGGCGCTGAGCATTCGCGGAAACAATTGGGAGGGTATCCAGGTACTGCGTGGGCTATTCGGTCAGGGGTTAAGAACCAACGAAGTAAGATTTCAAATGAAGTTTCTAAATATATTTCTGGCACTACTACTAGCAAATTCCCATATTTGAGTCCAGTCCTCTTCAGAAAGAGTTTCACCTAGATCCATTTCCAAGCGTTTGATATAAGGTAACTGTGTACAGTAGGAGGAATGCACCAGTCTAGAGTAAATTTGTGAAATGAGGCCTCTTGCGTGTGGGTACTTATAACAGTATTTTATGAATGGTGTTAAAGTCAATGGAGAGCACATATTCTTAAGGAAAGAGGATGTAAAATGTTTTAGTTGTAGGTATCTATATGCTTTCAAAGGCTGTAAGTTATATTTTTCTTGTAGGGTAGGGCATGGGGTGGTTCCGTTTATGGAAAGTAAGTGGTACACTTTAGTGAGGTCTGTTCTTGTCCAATTTGTAAATGATTGTGGAGATTCAATCCCTGGTGGGAACACAGGGTTCCGCAGGAATGGCATAAGAGGCAGGTGAAGGGATATTAAATTCCTATAATATGTAGTCAATAGTTAAGGGGTGAGTTTCAATTGCCTAGGGAAACCCAGAAAGGGGTATTAGAGTCAGAGTGTAAGAGAGCCAGCTGGGCCAGCTGGGCCGCCTGGTAGTACTTTGAATAATTAGGTACTCCTAATCCTCTTTTCTGTTGGTGTAAAAACAGGGTAGACAGCGAGACCCAAGGAATGGAGTCGCTCCAGACAAATCGAAGGACACCTGCTGAAGACTTTTCAACATATGCCCTGGTACCAGAATCAGGAGAGCTCTAAAGTAGTATAATAGCTTAGGAAGAAGAGTCATTGACTCTCCCAATCCAGGAAATGTGGTACTGGCTCCAAATCTCCAGGAGTGAGCATGTTTGGCAGAGGAGGGGGATGTAGTTTTGGCTATTATAATGAGGCATATGTATTCGTCAGGTGGACATCCAGATAACCCAGCGAGCCCATCACCCACTGAAAGGAAAAGTTCGTCTGGAGCAAAGCAACCGACTCAGGGGCAAGTGTAAGGTTAAATGCTTTGGATTTTGTCTGATTGATTGTCAAACCAGAGAGAGACCCGAATCTGGCTAATTCTGCTATAAGGTTGGGTATGGTGGTGGGAGGGGAGGAAATTAACATCAGAAGATCGTCTGCAAACATTGAGAGTTTGTGGTGAACCGACGCGACCTCAATCCCCTTTATATTAGGATTATTACGGAGTTTAATAGCCAAAAGTTCAATGGCCAGGATGAAGAGTAAAGAGGACAGAGGGCAACCCTGTCGAATCCCCCGCTGTATCAGGAATATATCAGAGCAGAAGCCCCTGTAACGCACATTCTGGGTCACTCTGCAAATGCTGCCTGGGGCCTGACGACCCGGGACAGCGCCCACTTGATCTTCACCAACCAGTGAAGGAACTGCAATATTTAAGCATGAGACTAGGATGGTAGTAAGAAGTTTCATATCTAAATTTATGAGAGAAATCGGGCGATAATTTTGCTTGTCCAAAGGGTCTCTCTCTGGTTTAGGAATCATAAATATTGCTGCTATAAGGGCTGTTTGCCCGACCTGGTGACCATCTCTCATGACGTTAAAATAGTCTGCTAGATAGGAGCACAGAATTGATGAAAGCTTATTGTAATACGGTGCTGAAAAACCATCTGGGCCTGGCCTTTTATTAACTTTCAGTGCTTTTATGGCGTTAGCCACTTCCTCTTGGGTGATTTTAGATGCAAGGTTTTTTAGGAAAGCTTCATCAAGTGTAAGTAAAGTTATTTCTTGGAACTAAGAAGTGATTTGGTGTGTGGGGAGGGAGTTTGGCTGTGAATGCAACTTAGCTAGGAACTGTTTAAATTTTTGAGATATCGGGAGAGGGTTAGCAGTGATTGCGTTTTGGTTTGTGCAGAGTTTGTAAAAGGGGCTTATATTAGGGTGTGAGTGGAAGTCTTCGAGCAAGGGGTGTGGAGGGTTTGTTATTGAGTATGTAATATTGCTGACGGCACCAATGTAACTTCCTTTCTATGGAATCGGTAAGGCACAGGTCCAGCTCAGCTGTAGCCTGGGACAATGTTTGAAGATTATATTTTGACGGGTGTTTTTTGGCGGCTTCTTCAAGTTGTGATACTTGCTGTTCTAACTCCAGCTGTCGTGCCATGCGTTCCCGGTTACGGCGAGCGGCAATCTAAATTAGGTGACCACAAATCACAACGTTATGTGCTTCCCAGGGGGAAATGGGAGAGGAAGCGGACTGGCTGTAAATTTGGCATTAATAAGGAAACCACCTCAAGGATAGATAAAAGGGAGTCATTAAGGGTCCAAGATGTATTCATGGGTTTGGATATCAGAGTTACAGGTGACAGACATTGGGCTATAATCTGACCATGGGGCAGAGAGGATCTTTGACTGTAGTATCTGTGGCAGAAAGGTGTCGGGTGCCAGAATGTGGTCTATTCATCTGTATAGAGAGTGCGGAGCTAAAAAATGTGCAAAGTCCTTGGTGGTTGGGTTTAGCTCCCGCCACATGTCTACTAGGTGGTATTGCTGAAGAAGAGATTTAAAATTGTGCGAAATCGAATGTTGGGGTAATTGAGGAGGAGGGGCAGTATAAGTAGTGGCGTTCCTATCTAGATTCGAGTCACCACATAGAATAACTGTGCGTACTTTATTGGTCTTAACTAGCTCAAAGAGTTTTGTAAAATATTGTATTTGCTTGAAATTTGGAGCATAGTAGGAGATGATAGTCATTGGTACATCTTGGATGGTGCCTGTTAATATTAAGTAGCGGCCCACTGGTTCTGCGATGGTGGAGGTATGGGTGAAAGGGACTGATTTACTGAAACAAATGGTAACTCCCTTAGTTTTGGTTGGGGCTTTCGCAGAGTAGAATGTGAGTTATTGGGAAGAGAGATAACGGGGCAGAATTGGGGGAGAAATTATACTCTTGCAGGCACACAATATCTGCGTGTCTACTTTTGTAATATCGGAAAATCTTTGATCTTTTTTGTGGGGAATAAAAGCCCTGTACGTTAGGTGATATAATTTTTAAGTCCATGGCGGAACGTGGAGATTATTATGTGCAGTAGCTGTCTCAGAACCTCCACTCCATGGGAAGGGGGGGTGGGAGAAAGGGAAGTAGGGGAAAAGGAAAGAAGCAGGGGTGAACAGGATCCAGCCAACAAGAAACATTAACTTTAGAAACTATGGGTGGAATTGACTTGGTAGTCGTAGCTAATGTGGATTTCATTGCTACTATAGGGTTTGGAGATAGAAAGCCACTTCAGCACAGATGTTGAGTGATTTATAGTGCTGATGGCTAATATTAGGGGGAGACCCTGGAGGAGAAGAGGAAGGGGGAGGAAGGGAGCATGAGGAAGGGGAATCTGGGCAAGAGACATCCTGGCTATGAAGTCAAAGTACCAGGTGTATTTGTGCTTAACTAGTTAGAAGGACTTGGCATACTGTTATGCTGAGCAGTGGTCTCCAGGATTATTTTTAGGTCAGTATGTTGCCCTCATTCTTATAGTAAGGTCTTCTTGAGTGCCTTTGTGGAAAGGTTTCTTACATGCAGAGAAAAGGTGAAATGTCCGCTGCAGGCCCGGAAGAGAGCCGACAGGAGGTTATCAGGTCATGTTGTCTCGAATATCTTTTGGGTTGCTGTGATCGCCTGACTGTGGATTATTCCTGGAGATTGCAGTACTGTTCACTCTGGTTCCAGGTGTAGATTTAGGATGTCAAGAGGTACCCAGCTGAGGTAGAGGTTGCTGCAGTTGTAGCTCCTGAAAGCAGTGGCGGGCACCCTCAGGGGATAAAATAGTGTGCACCTTGTCCTGGTAAGAGAACATTATCTTAAATAGTAAGCCCGCCTGTATTGGAATTTTTCCTGTTGCAAGATCATTAAGTATGGCTTGAGGGCTCTCCTGTTAGATAGTGTCGATGGTGCTAGGTCGGGGAACAGCTGGTACTCAACGCCCTTCTATGTTAGTGTTGCGTCCTCTGGACGTGCAACCTAATAACATAAATCAAAGGCACAACCATGCAAAAGGAAACAAAAACTATAGAGGAATGCTCTCCCTATCGTCCCCTAACCCGGGAGGGGGCCCTGCCTACTCGGCAGACCGACCGCGTTAATAAGTGCAAGCCTGCACTCAAACCTGGGCCACTGACCAGTCCCTCACTAGGGGCCCGAGCACAAAACAAAAAGAGAAACAAAAAAAACCAAACAGAAAAGCACTTAGTTTATCCAGCAGAGCTTCCACCACACTGTGCTGCTCAGTCGCTGTCCAACAGAGAACTGAAGTGATTGATCAGCACAGGGGTAAATGCTAACACAGTTTAAATAGCATCAGAGCTAGTCAGCATCAGGTGCTGGATGACATCACACTTGCCACTACCACACCCCTCAGCTTCGGGTGGAGCAAGGGCACACCCAAAACCTGGTCTGGCTTGCCAGCCGGGTGCAGGCCTCAGGACAGCTGCAACAGTTATCTTGTGGGAGGAGCGTACTGCTCACATCAATTGCTCTTTAGTGCAGTGGAAGTGAAGTTTTAGCACAACGTCCCTAGGGGGACCATCTGGGTTTTGTTTACGTAAAGCTCTATGAACTCTATCAAGTTCCAGCTGTTCGATTGGGATGTTCGGGCAAAGTTTCTGAAATAATGCAGTCACCGTCGATTGGAGATCTCTGATTGATTTGGGGACTCCTCAGAAGCGTAAATTGTCTCTACGTACCCTATTTTACACATTTTCTAATTTGTCATGGAGAAAGTATATCTTCTCGTGCAGTTGTTCTATTTCTTTCTTGTGGGAATCTACAACTATGGTGGCATTGTCCATTCTGTCTTCTAGGGCTATTGTTCTCTGACTAAGCTGCCGGAATTCATTGGATAATTTAGTCATAATTTCAGATGAAATTTTTAAAAGTTCTCTCTGCAATAGTATTTGTATCTGGGCTAGAAGGTTCTCTGGGAGAGTGGGGGTTGATCCATCTGAAGCATTGTGGCTGGGGTTCTCTATATTGGTGTTGGAGGAAGATTGCAGACCTTCCATTGATGAGTTGGATGATTCATCTGAGGGAATACGGGTCACCCGCAGCTTTGCTGACTTTTTGCTTGTTGTAAATTCTGGCTGTGCTTTCCTGTTTTGGATTGTATGCGGTTCATGGTCACTGCACTAGTAGTGGATAAACTGTAAGGTACTTGGGTCGGATTTGCAGATGGGGTGAGGTTTTTAGGGTCTTTTCGGGGTAAGGACCACTTCACGTTGTTGCGTGTGGCAAGTTTTGCTTCAAAATAACATTGTCCTTATTGGGTCTAGAGTCTCTTGCATAATACACTATGGGCGTGACGCACTATTTTGGCGGGGTGCGTGTTAGGTGTATATTATATAGTAGTGGTTGCGGTTAAGTGTTAACTTTTGTGAGGGAGAAGCACAATCTTGTAGGTTTACTTTATTCTTGGTATATCGGTACTGGCCACGAGGTGGCAGCAGAGGCTATCTGCTGTATACGTCTAACGGTATGCTGCCATTGGACTGAGCTTTGGATCTTGCAATGGGACCAGAACTGCAGACACTTTCCAAGGCTAGTGTTACAGACTGAGGTAGTAATCCAAAATCTTGCAGGGGGAGTTTGCACTGATCTTAATATACTGAAAAGTGCCCTTAGCCAGAGCTTATGATGGTCAGGTCCTCAGCTTTTTGAGTGGGGCCGGCTGTAGATGGTGGTTAGGTGCTATTGTATGACTAATTGCCAGGCAGGGCCTGCAGGTGATGAGGAAGCAGGGTCTCTTCTTTGTGAGACAGTGTGCAGAGTACGGCTTGTACTGCTTGTGTGCTATGCCTCTGTTGTTCTGGGTATCAGCAGTCTGGTGTGTGTGCTGCTGGCTCTTTTATGCAGCAGAGCAGCAGGGGACTCACCCAGGTGGCTGGTGCAGTCTCTTCTCCGGCACTTCACAGATCCAGCTGCTGTTCTTCTGCCGTGTCCTCTGAGGATCAGTGGATCTCTGGTGTTCGGGGGATTCTCCGCCTGCGGAAGGATGAGGTGAGTGTCTCCTGCTCTGTCACTGGCAGAGGGCTGTGGGATCGTGGGTCCCCCACACGTGGTCTCCTGGGTTGCCTCTGGTGCCGGAGCTCCCAGCACTTGCAGAGTGAGGAGTGCAGGGTCTCTTGTGGGAGCCTGTGTAGAGCTCTAAGGCTCCGTTGTAGGTGAAGTGCAGCTCCCGCTTCGCACTGTCCTCAGTGCCGGATGTTGTGTAGGCCACAGTGGCCTTCTGGAAATTAAAAAAAAAACAAAAACTGCTTTCTCCGTCAATCTGCACTCAGCAACAAAGTGAAAACAGAATATTATAAATCTATGTATTTTTTTTTTTTTTTTAATGCAAAAAAGAAAAACATTTTGCAGTGACTTAAGTATTCACTCCCTTTGATATGACACTTGAAATTTAGCGCTTGGGGCTTCCCATTTCTCTTCATCTCTGAGATGTTTCTGCATCGTCATTGGAGTCACCTGTGGTAAATTCAGTTGATTGGACATAATTGTAAAAGGCCCTCCCACCCCTCTCTACATAAGGTCTCACAGCTCACAATGCATATTAGAACCAAAAGCAAGCAATGAGGAGAAAAGAACTGTCTGTAGAGGTCAGAGACAGGATTGTGTGGAGGCACAGATCTGCAGAAGGCTACAAAAACATTTCTGCTGTAAAATTCCCAAGAGCCCAAATGCCTTCGCAATTCTTAAATAGAAGAACTTTGGAACAACCAGGACTCTTCCTAGAGCCATTTGACCCACCAAACTAAGTAATCAGGGGAGAAGGGCCTTAGTAAGAGAGCTTACCAAGAACCCAATGGTCACTCTGGCTGAGCTGTGTGCAGATGGGAGAAACTTCCAGAAGGTCATCCATCGTTGCAGCACTCCACCAATCTGGGCTTTATGGCAGAAAGAAGTCTCTCCTCAGTAAAAGACACATGAAAGTCACTTGGAGTTTGCCAAAAAGCACCTAAAGGACCCTCAGACAGGAAAAAGCACTGGTCTGATGAAACGTTTTGACCTCAATTCTATGTGTTATGTCTTGAGGACAACAGGCACCACTCATCACCGGCCCAATACCATCCCTATGGTGAAGCCTTGAGGGCTATTATCATGTTGTGGGGGTGCTTTCAGTATCTTGTACAGGGAGACTGGTTAAAGTTGATGGAAAGCTGAATGGAGCAAAGTACAGAGATATTCTTAATGAGTCTGACCTCAGACTGTTACCGAGAAAATTGGCAGAGGCAAGAGAATAGCCTAATGGTTATACCCTCTCAAACACATAATAATAAATTGTATACTTTATTAACATATATGCGCTCAAAAAAGGACAAAGACACTTTAAAATAAAGGGGTAGGTGGGTGAACTAGATCTGGATTATGTCCATAAAGAAGCTAAGTGTATGTTAGCTAGGCAAGCTGAAAGGGTATGATAGAAAAGTTTGAGTTAATAGAGGTACTATGCAAGCAGCCTGATTATAATTTTCCTAGGTAAACTGAAAGGGTAGTCATTAGAGATGAGCGAGCACCAAAATGCTCAGTGCTCGTTTCTCGAGTCGAACTTTTCGTAATGCTTGAGAGCTCGTTTTGAGTAATGAACCCCATTGAAGTCAATAGGAGACTCAACCATTTTTCAAGGTGACCAATGCTCCGCATAGGGGAGGTTGTGTGAATCACCTAAAAACATCAGAAAGTCATGGAAACACCACAGAAACGGATAGGGAACGGCAGGGGCAGCATGCATGGGTGCATCTGAGGCTACCAGGTCTGACTATTAAGCCAAATTGGGGGCAAGAGCCTGGCGCCCATCCCCCTAACAATTTAGTTGGGCCAGACCATAATCAGCAAGGCACACACGCTGGCACATCTTAGCTCAGCACCACACTAGGTGCAATGAAGGCCAATCACCGCCTGCGGATGACACATCTACCTCTTCTCCTGTGTTACATGCTGGCATTACTGTCCAATCCCCCGCATGAGCCTGCAACCACAGCGTACTCAAATTTTTCCCTGCGCAGCATTCAGCTGCCCTCATGCCACATGCTCGCTTGATAGCCACACCACCCTTATGTCTATTTATAAGTGCATCTCGGATGAGGAGGAATCGGAGACACACACTGCAGAGGGTTGGCAGGGCCTGGCAGCGACCCTTTTAGAAAGTGTGGGCGATAGCCCACAATGCTGATGAGAATTGCTGATAAATTAATGTACGATCATAATTCCAATCCTGTGTCACCTCCGTCAAAAAATTGTCAGGAGCCACAAATGTGGGCATAAAGGGGACTCAGATGCCAGTATTTCTACACATCTCCACAATGCAGCAGCACATACTAACACCAAAGATTGGTTTGAAGCAGGAGGTGTCGCAAAAGTAGCCACCATAGGTATCTCATTAAATCAGTTACACTTCCTGTGAATGCTCCAATCCAGTATCTTGGATAACTGTGGTAAGTTGCAACACGAGAGATAACACTTGCCGACCAGCGCAGACCCCCAGGGATGCGTGTGTTTATCACACCTAAACAATCCAGCTGTTTACCACTCAGGGCTTAAAAACGTCAGCGGACATCCAAAAACAGGCAGCGTACATTGAGTTGACCTGTTATACAGCCGGGATGCTTGCGAAAGCCTAGTACGCACTACTAGGCACAACAAACGTGGGCATAAAACGGACTTGGATGCTAGTACTGCTGTGGACATCTCATTAAATCAGTTACGCTTCTTTTGATTGGTCCCAACCAGTGCCTCAAATAACTGTGGTAACACCAGAGCAAATACATGTCGACCAGCGCTGATCCCCAGAGCCCAAGGAGGAGGTGGCATAATTAACCCGAGAATCCTTGACCGAGGTAGGACTTGCAATCCTCTGTGTGGGAAGCATGTGAGCGGGCCCAGGGTCAGACTCGGTCCCAGCCTCCACCTGGTTGACCCAATGTGCCATCAGTTACGGTTCCTTTCATCGCTCCAAAGACTGAATGAACCACAAAGAAATTCCACTGGCCAAACCTGGCACAGTTGCACCCCGCCCAGGACCTCGGCCTCAGATAGCTCAACACCGCTATGGGAAACCCTTGTGTACCCACACAATTCATTCAGTGTATGTGTCAGATAGCTGAACACCGCTATGGGAAACCCTTGTTTAGCCAGAGTATAGGCGAACCCCTGAAACCTTTATGTAGCCAGAGTATAGGCGAACCCCCAAAACCTTTCTGTAGCCAGAGTATAGGCGAACCCCTGAAACGTTTCTGTAGCCAGAGTATAGGCGAACCCCTGAAACCTTTCTGTAGCAAGAGTATAGGCGAACCCCTAAATCATTTCTGTAGCAAGAGTATAGGCGAACCCCTGAAACCTTTCTGTAGCCAGAGTATAGGCAAACTCCTGAAACCTTTCTGTAGCAAGAGTATAGGCGAACCCCTGAAACATTTCTGTAGCAAGAGTATAGGTGAACCCCTGAAACCTTTCTGTAGCCAGAGTATAGGCGAACCCCTGAAACGTTTCTGTAGCCAGAGTATAGGCGAACCCCTGAAACCTTTCTGTAGCAAGAGTATAGGCGAACCCCTAAATCATTTCTGTAGCAAGAGTATAGGCGAACCCCTGAAACCTTTCTGTAGCCAGAGTATAGGCAAACCCCTGAAACCTTTCTGTAGCAAGAGTATAGGCGAACCCCTGAAACATTTCTGTAGCAAGAGTATAGGTGAACCCCTGAAACCTTTCTGTAGCCAGAGTAAAGGCGAACCCCTGAAACCTTTCTGTAGCAAGAGTATAGGTGAACCCCTGAAACATTTCGGTAGCAAGAGTATAGGTGAACCCCTGAAACCTTTCTGTAGCAAGAGTATAGGTGAACCCCTGAAATCTTTCTGTAGCAAGAGTATAGGCGAACCCCTGAAACCTTTCTGTAGCAAGAGTATAGGTGAACCCCTGAAACCTTTCTGTAGCAAGAGTATAGGCGAACCCCTGAAACCTTTCTGTAGCAAGAGTATAGGCAAACCCCTGAAACCTTTCTGTAGCCAGAGTACAGGTGAACCCCTGAAACCTTTCTGTAGCAAGAGTATAGGCAAACCCCTGAAAGCTTTCTGTAGCAAGAGTATAGGTGAACCCCTGAAACCTTTCTGTAGCCAGAGTATAGGCGAACCCCTGAAACTTTTCTGTAGCAAGAGTATAGGCGAACCCCTGAAACTTTTCTGTAGCAAGAGTATAGGCAAATCCCTGAAACCTTTCTGTAGCCAGAGTATAGGCGAACCCCTGAAACCTTTCTGTAGCCAGAGTATAGGCGAACACCTGAAACTTTTCTGTAGCCAGAGTATAGGTGAACCCTTGAAACCTTTCTGTAGCTAGAGTAAAGGTGAACCCCTGAAACCTTTCTGTAGCAAGAGTATAGGTGAACCCCAGAAAAATTGGTGTACCAAGAGTATAGGCAAGCACCTCAAACATTTATTTTTTAAGAGTATAGGCGAAGCCAGGAAAAATTGGTTTGCTGAGTGTAGGCGAAGGCCTGAAAAATTGGTTTGCTGTGAGTATAGGCGAAGCCCCGAAAAATTAATTTGCTATGAGTTTGGACGAAGCCCATAAAAATTGGTGTACCAAGAGTGTAGGTGAACCCCTGAAAAATTGGTGTACCAAGAGTATAGGCAAACACCTCAAACATTTATTTAAGAGTATAGGCGAAACCCGTAAAAATTAGTTTGCTATGAGTACAGGCGAAGGCCTGAAAAATTGGTTTGCTATGAGTTTGGACGAAGCCCGGAAAAATTGGTTTGCTCTGAGTATAGGCAAAGCGCGCAAAAATGTGTGTAAAAAGAATACAGGTGTACCCCTGAAAAATTGGTTTACCCATGGTGCAGGTGAAACCAAGAAACATTTTTTAAAGATAGAACTCATAGTTGCTTAATTTGCTAACAGAGCCTGGAGACAGCCCTCCGAAAAAATTAGTTTTAACAGAGCCTTTTGGCCCTCAGAAAAATTGGCTGTTCAGCGTGATGACATGCTGGTCTGGGAAGAGGAGGAGGAGGAAGATCAGGGAGGGATAGACCAAGCAACTTCTCACCTTTTTTGGGGTGATAGAGGATGCATGGTTCTCCTGTTCCAGCTGAAAGAATCTTTATGTTCCGCTGCTTTCCACCAGTGGAGAAGAGAAGTCTGGGGAAATCCAGTCTTTGTTCTTCTAAATTAGTGTAAGCCTGTTGGAGCTGTCAGTTGACAGGCAGGCACGCTTATCCGTGATGATCCCCCCAGCAGCATTAAACACCCGCTCTGATAAGACGCTAGCGGCATGGCAGTCCAGCACCTCCAAGGCGTACAGCGCAAGTTCGTGCCACATGTCCAGCTTTGACACCCAATAGTTGTATGGAGCAGTTGGTACGGTCGGCTAGGTACTCCCTGACCATCTTTTTACAGTGTTCCCTCTGACTCAGCCTAGACTGGGGAGTGCTGACACAGTCTGGCTGGGGAGCAATAAAACTGGCAAAGGCCTTGGAGAGTGTCCCCCAGCCTGCACTGGACATGCTGCCTGATCCCCGCCCCTTCCCTGCCACTTGGCCCACTGAAGTACATCCTCTACCGCTAGCGTTGTTAGATGGGAACTTTAGCATCAGCTTTTCCACCAGGGCCTTGTGGTATTGCATCAGTCTCGTACTCCTTTCCTCTTTGGGAATGAGAGTGGAAAGGTTCTCCTTATACCGTGGGTCGAGAAGGGTGAACACCTAGTAATCCTGGTTGGCCAGAATGCGTCTAACGCAGGGTCACGGGAAAGGCAGCCTAACATGAAGTCAGCCATGTGTGCCAGAGTCCCAGTATGCAACACATCACTGTCCTCACTAGGAGGATGACTATAATGATCCTCCTCCTCCTCTTCAGCCCATACATGCTAAACAGATGTGAGGGAAGTAGCATGGGTACCCTCTGCAGTGTTGGCCAGCAGTCTCTTCCCCCTCCTCCACCTCCAATACGCGCTGAGAAACAGGCGTGGGGTGGTCTGGCCATGAAACGACATATTTTCATCCCCCAACTCCTGTTCTAATCACAAAGTATCAGCCTTTATGCTTAGCAGCGACTTCTCAGCAGGCTAATGGCCGCATCTCCCCTCCCCATTTGTGTTGACTCCTCAAAGTTTCCTGGGACCTGACAGATATCTGCCATCCATGCCCACGCCTCTGTGAAGAACTGCGGAGGCTGACTACCACTCCGCCGGCCATGTTGCAGCTGGTATTCTACTATGGCTCTACACTGCTTGTACAGCCTTGCCAACATGTGCAATGTAGAATTCCAGCATGTGGGCGTGTTGCACAGCAGTCGGTGCACTGGCATCTGGAAGCAATGCTGCAGTGTCCTGAGGGTGACAGCATCTGTGGTGGACTTCCTGAAATGGGCGCACACGCGATGCACCTTGGTAAGCAGGTCAAACAAATGGGGGTAGTTTTTCAGAAACCGCTGAACCAGCTGCCAAACTGCAGAGCTGCCACCAGGTTACGGTCATTATCACACACGACCATGCCTGGTTGAAGGTACAGCGGTGAAAGCCACTGGTCGGTCTGCTCCATCAAACATTGCAACAGTTCTTGGGCGGTGTGCCTCTTGTCTCCCAAGCTGAGTAGTTTCAGCATGGCCTGCTGACGCTTGCTCACCGCAGTGCTGCAGCGCCTCGAGCTTCCGACTGCCGGTGACATGCTCACATGTGGTAATTAGGAGGTGGATGGGGTGGAGGAGGAGGTGGCATAATAAGCCGGAGAAACCTCACCGAGGTGGGACCTGCAATCCTCTATGTGGGTAGCACGTGCACGTAGCCAGGGTCAGACACGGTCCCAGCCTCCACCAAGTTCACCCAGTGTGCCGTCAGGGAGATGTAGTGTTCCTGCCCGCCAGCAATTGTCCATATGTCCGTGGCTAAGTGGACCTTCCCAGTAACCGCGTTGGTGAGGGCACAGTTTATGTTGTGGGAGATGTGCTGATGTAGGGCGGGGACGGCACACGGGGAAAAATAGTGGCGACTGGGGACCGAGGGACCGCTGCCGCCATTATGTTGCGGAAAGCCTCAGTTTCTACTAGCCTGTATGGCAGCATCTCCAGGCTGAGTAGTTGTGCGATATGCACATTTAAAGCTTGTGCATGCAGGTGGGTGCCGCGTATTTCCGCTTTCGTTCCAATGATTGTGTTAGCGACAGCTGAACGCTGCGCTGAGACACATTGGTGGAAGCAGTGGAGGACCATGGAGGTGAGGGTGTGGGTGCAGGCCGGG
This sequence comes from Eleutherodactylus coqui, assembly GCF_035609145.1. NCBI lineage: Eukaryota > Metazoa > Chordata > Amphibia > Anura > Eleutherodactylidae > Eleutherodactylus > Eleutherodactylus coqui. Next base: position 130,473,913 of record NC_089839.1, on the reverse strand, counting down.
AGGCGCTCGTGCTTGCATCCGGGGATGGGGATGGCATTTCTGTGCCAGATTGTGACACTGGGGAAAAGGCAGTGGTGTGACCTGCAGGTGGTGAATGGCCTTTGTACCACCTCGTGGGGTGTTTAGCCATCATATGTCTGCGCATGCTTGTAGTGGTCAGGCTGGTAGTGGTGGCTTCCCGGCTGATCTAAGTGCAGCACAGGTTGCACACCACTGTTCGTCGGTCGTCCGCGCTGTCAATAAAAATCCTCCACACCTTCGAACACCTAGCCCTCTGCATGGAGGCTTGCCACACGGGGGTGCTGTGTGGAACAGTTGGTGGATTTTTCGCTCTGGCCCTGCTTCTCCCCCTGGCCACCCCACTGCCTCTTCCAACCTGTTCTGCTGCTGGTCTTGCCTCCCCCTCTGAAGCCCGGTCTTCAGTAGGCTTTGCAAGCCAGGGTCGGTCACCTCATCGTCCACCAGCTCTTCCTCTGACCTATCAGTCTGCTCCTCCCTCAGACTTACTGCCCTAACAACAACCTCACTGACAGACTGTGTCTCATCCTCATCATCCACAAATAGCTCTTGAGACAGTAATTCGAAGTCACCACCATCATCACCCTGAGTCTGTGAAAGTTCCAATGTTTCGGCATCTCCTCACGTGGCTGTGTAACCATTTTTTCAGACTCAGGGCAGGGACCTGAGAAGAGTTCTTGGGTGAATGCCTGTTCAGAATCTCTCCTTTTCCTGGAGTGAGCAGCCTGGGATGAAGGAGGAGCAGCCTAAGGATTCAGAGGTGCAGTGCCTGGGCTGGGTTAAATGGACTGTGTGGAAGACTGGGTGTTGGATAAAGTACTTGAGGCATTACCCGCTATCCATGTCAGCACCTGATCGCACTGTTGTGCTTTTAATAATGGTCTGCCACGCGGACCTGCAAAATGTGAGATGAAGCTGGGGAGGGGAAATACGTGGTGCTCTACTAGTCCCTCAGCAGCAGGCATAGTTTCACCCCACACAGGACATCGGCCTCTGCCCACACCCTCATTGGGACGCCCGCATCCACGTCCACATCTTCGACCTCAACCCTTACCCCCAGTCTTCATCATGTTTGATAAGGGATAGAGCAGGGCCAGAAAAAACTAAACCACTATATTCCTCTGATACCTAGAGCAAATTCACCACCCACAGAGACTGGTAGATATGAGAGGCTTTGAGCAGGGCCAGAAAAGATTAAACGACTGTATAGAGCTCGTACCTAGGCCTAATTCACCGCCCACAGAAACGGGTTGATTTGAGAGGCTCTTTGCAGGGCCAGAAAAAATTACACCACTGTATAGCGCTAATACCTAGGGCAAATTCACCGCCCACAGAGACTGGTTGATTTGAGAGGCTCTGAGCAAGGCCAGAAACTTAACCCACTGTATAGCACTGAGAAGTAGGCCTAATTCCCCGCACACAGAGACTGGAAGATTTTAGAGACTCTGAGCAAGGCCAGAAAAAATTAACCCACTGTATAGTACTGAGAAGCAAGTCTAATTCACCGCACACAGAGACTGGCAGGTTGTATAGACTCTGAGCAAGGCCAGAAAAAATTAACCCACTGTATAGCGATGAAAACTATTGCTAATTCGCTGCACACAGAGACTGGTAGCTTGTATAGTCTCTGAGCAAGTCCAGAAAAAATTACCTCACTGTATAGCAATGAGAACTACGGCTTATTCACCGCACACAGACAATGGTAGACTTGAGAAACTCTGCACAGGGCATGAAAAAATTAACCCCCTGTATAGCAATGAGAACTACGGCTAACCGCAACCTAATCCCTACCCTAAAGCTTTCCCTATCTCTGCACCTCTATTCCTAAACTCTGCTAGCATGCGTCTGAGGCGAGCCACGGGCGGCACCAGTTTAAGTACTCGGCGGTCACCTGATCCCGCCAGCTGTAGATGTGCAGAGGGTTGGCATGTCACAGCAGGAAGTGTTAATGCCTTCCCTGCATGTTTAGTGGCTAAAAAATGGCGCTAAACATGTGGGGAGGGGAAATGAAATTTACATGAGCACCGTGTGGTGCTTGACTTGAGTAGCGAGCATCTCGAGTAGCCTAATACTCGATCGAGCATAAAGCTCGTACGAGTGTGCTCGTTCATCTCTAGTAGTCATTTATAGCCACTATCATATTTACACACCATGCTATCCTCAGGGAAATGACATAACTGCAGGCAGCCAATACTGGGACGCACAGGGTGTTAGTTGATAAAGATGCTATAAGAAGCAGAATAAGGGCAAAAGTCCTTCCCAATCCTACAGTGCAATGGCAATGTACAATCTATGTTGTCTTTCTCTGTCCACCAAGACCATAGTATTTCTGCTTATTTTCTCTGCACATTGATTGCTGACTTTCCTAGACATGGCATCACAATTCATTAGAGTTCTAAACTGACAAGCAGAGCTGCAGCAGCAAAATTCTTGGCTAAGCAGGATATATGCCAAAGTGAAGGAAAAACAACCTTTAGGGCGAGCACCCACTGGCGTTTGCGTTTTCCGCGGGAAAAAAACGCAGCGTTTTCGCCGCGTTCCCCGCGGTTTTTCCGCCCGTTTTCCGCGGCGTTTTTCGCGGCGTTTTCGCGGCGTTTTCGCGGCTTTTCCATTAATTTCCATGGAGAAAAATAAGGACACATATGCAACTGACAGCTCCTATGTTAAAAACGCAAACGCAACGCAAAAAAAACGCCAGTGGACAGGAACACATGTTATCTCTATGCCTGTGCAGGAAAAACGCAAAACGCAAAACGCAGGTAAAAAAACGCCAGTGGGTGCTCGCCCTTACAGTGTAGGATTTCTGCATGCTCTGGCAGTAATGCCTTTTAATTCATTTAGCTGGCTTTCTTTGTTTAGTTTGTTGTCACTTTTTCTCCTGCTACTTTGAAAAAACCCACCAGTGACAGGGTAAAAAGTAATGAAGACTGACATAAAGGCTGTATATTATCTCAAAGCATTTAAAATAAAAAATGAAGTAACTTAGCATAACAGTGTTGATTACATTTAATGTTTTTCTTGTCTTCACTCCTATAAACTGTGTTGTCTGATCGTGTAGGCATAATCTCTTTCATCTGCTTTTTTCACTATAAGGCCTCATTCAGATGAGCACTGTTTTAGCTCTGTTAGCAGCACACACAACGCTATAGAAGCATTCACATGAGAGAATATAAGCCACGCTGAATCAGCGTGTCTAACAAAGATAGGACATGCAAGTGCAAACTCGCATGTCGGCTCCGAGGTGCGGGCAAAGATAGGACCTGACCTATCTTAGCTGCGTGCTTTCCATAGGCTCCTTAAAAGCACGCAGCACGAACCTCACACCTTGGATTGCGTAAACGGGCTACTTAGCGTAGTTTGATGTAGCCCGTTCATGCGATCTTTACAGCACTATAGCAGCAATCTTTTCTCGCTGCTAACAGCGCTAAAACAGCACTCGTCTGAATGAGGCCTTAATGTTATATAGCAACAAATAAATTTGAGATGAATTAGTTCGAACAAATCATATCTATCAAAATTGGTATCCAGGATGCCTCTTATAAAAGAAAAATGTTTTGTTATTAACAGACCCTAAATGACTTGTCTAATTCTACTTTTGTGTGTTATGTTCATTAAGTCATAATTTGATCTCTACTGACATTATATCATATTTAGACTCACTTTATATCTCTGTTTTATAGAATATCTTTTCCCAGGATAGGATTTTTCAGTAAATTGAAACACTTGCAACAGTGTAAACAAGTGAAATTGCCGTTGACTTTTTTTATTCAACGGACCTACATTGGATTTCACTTGCATGTCACAGAGTGACATACTTCTCCAAGATACCATAATCGGTGCATAAAAATTTAGCAATATTCCTATATCCTCTCTAACAACTCCTTTAAGCTTTCAAATTTGTGATATCCAACCAGTAAGAATACTGTATGTGGAAGCAAAAAGATATGTTTTCAAACACTTCTTTTTTTCGCCTTTTGTTCCCTGGCTAGATTCTTGATTTGGAATGCACATTTATTTAAAATGCAATACATTGTTGTTAGAGATGAGCGAGCACCAAAATGCTCGGGTGCTCGTTACTCGGGACGAAATAATTGCGATACTCGAGGGTTCGTTTCGAGTAACGAACCCCATTGAAGTTAATGGGCGACCCGAGCATTTTTGTATGGGACCTATGCTCCGCTAAGGTTTTCATTTGTGAAAATCTGGGCAATTCAAGAAAGTGATGGGAACGACACAGCAACGGATAGGGCAGGCGAGGGGCTACATGTTGGGCTGCATCTCAAGTTCCCAGGTCCCACTATTAAGCCACAATAGCGGCAAGAGTGGCCCCCCCCAACAACTTTTACTTCTTAAAAGCCCCCATTAGCAATGCATACCTCAGCTAAGCACCACACTACCTCCAACAAAGTACAATCACTGCCTGCATGACACTCCGCTGCCACTTCTCCTGGGTTACATGCTGCCCAACCCCCCCCCCCCCCCCCCCCCGCACGACGCAGTGTCCACAGCGCACACCAAAGTGTCCCTGCGCAGCCTTCAGCTGCACTCATGCCACACCACCCTCATGTCTATTTAAAAGTGCATCTGCCATGAGGAGGAACCGCAGGCACACACTGCAGAGGGTTGGCACGGCTAGGCAGCGACCCTCTTTAAAAGGGGCGGGGCGATAGCCCACAATGCTGTACAGAAGCAATGAGAAATAGAATCCTGTGCCACCGCCATCAGGAGCTGCACACGTGGGCATAGCAATGGGGAACCTATGTGCCACACACTATTCATTCTGTCAAGGTGTCTGCATGCCCCAGTCAGACCGCGGTTTTTTATAAATAGTCACAGGCAGGTACAACTCCGCAATGGGAATTCCGTGTGCACCCACAGCATGGGTGGCTCCCTGGAACCCACCGGCTGTACATAAATGTATCCCATTGCAGTGCCCATCACAGCTGAGGTAACGCCTGATTAAATGCAGGTAGGCTTCGGCCCACACTGCATGCCCCAGTCACACTGGGGTTCTTTAGAAGTGGACACATGCAGTTACAACTCCCTGTGGACCCACAGCATGGGTGGGTGCCAGGAAGCCACCGGCAGTACATAAATATATCCCATTGCATTGCCCATCACAGCTGAGGTAATGTCATGTTTAATGCAGGTGGGCTTCTGCCCACACTGCATGCCCCAGTCAGACTGGGGTTCTTTAGAAGTGGACACATGCAGTTACAACTCCCTGTGGACCCACAGCATGGGTGGGTGCCAGGAAGCCACTGGCGGTACATAAATATATCCCATTGCATTGCCCATCACAGCTGAGGTAATGTCATGTTAAATGCAGGTGGGCTTTGGCCCACACTGCATGCCCCAGTCAGACTGGGGTTCTTTAGAAGTAGACACATGCAGTTACAACTCCCTGTGGACCCACAGCATGGGTGGCTCCCTGGAACCCACCGGCAGTACATAAATATATCCCATTGCAGTGCCCAGCACAGCTGATGTAACGTCAGCTTTAATGCAGGTGGGCAAAAAATTAATTGGATTACACTGTAGACGAGGGCCCCAAAAAATTGGTGTACCAACAGTACTAATGTACGTCAGAAAAATTGCCCATGCCCAACCAAGAGGGCAGGTGAAACCCATTCATCGCTTTGGTTAATGTGGCTTAATTTGTAACTAGGCCTGGAGGCAGCCCAGTTAAAATAAAAATTGGTTCAGGTGAAAGTTTCAACGCTTTAATGATCATTGAAAAGTATAAAAATTGTTTACAAAAATTATATGACTGAGCCTTGTGGGCCTAAGAAAAATTGGCTGTTCGGCGTGATTACGTCAAGTTTCAGGAGGAGGAGCAGGAGGAGGAGGATGAATATTATACACAGATTGATGAAGCTAAAAGGTCCACGTTTTTGATGGTGATAGAGAACAATGCTTCCATCCGCGGGTGCAGCCTACGTATTGTTTAGGTATCGCTGCTGTCCGCTGGTGGAGAAGAGAAGTCTGGTGAAATCCAGGCTTTGTTCATCTTGATGAGTGTAAGCCTGTCGGCACTGTTGGTTGACAGGCGGGTACGCTTATCTGTGATGATTCCCCCAGCCGCACTAAACACCCTCTCTGACAAGACGCTAGCCGCAGGACAAGCAAGCACCTCCAGGGCATACAGCGCGAGTTCAGGGCACGTGTCCAGCTTCGACACACAGTAGTTGTAGGGGGCAGAGGCGTCACGGAGGATGGTCGTGCAATCGGCTACGTACTCCCTCACCATCCTTTTACAGTGCTCCCGCTGACTCAGCCTTGACTGGGGAGCGGTGACACAGTCTTGCTGGGGAGCCAGAAAGCTGTCAAAGGCCTTAGAGAGTGTTCCCCTGCCTGTGCTGTACATGCTGCCTGATCTCTGCGCCTCCCCTGCTACCTTGCCTTCGGAACTGCGCCTTCGGCCACTAGCGCTGTCGGATGGGAATTTCACCATCAGTTTGTCTGCCATGGTCCTGTGGTATAGCATCACTCTCGAACCCCTTTCCTCTTCGGGTATGAGAGTGGAAAGGTTCTCCTTATACCGTGGGTCGAGCAGTGTGTACACCCAGTAATCCGTAGTGGCCAGAATGCGTGTAACGCGAGGGTCACGAGAAAGGCATCCTAACATGAAGTCAGCCATGTGTGCCAGGGTACCTGTACGCAACACATGGCTGTCCTCACTAGGAAGATCACTTTCAGGATCCTCCTCCTCCTCCTCCTCAGGCCACACACGCTGAAAAGATGACAGGCAAGCAGCATGGGTACCCTCAGCAGTGGGCCAAGCTGTCTCTTCCCCCTCCTCCTCATCCTCCTCATGCTCCTCCTCCTCATCGCGCTGAGATATAGACAGGAGGGTGCTCTGACTATCCAGCGACATACTGTCTTCCCCCAGCCTCTGTTTCCGAGCGCAAAGCATCTGCCTTTATGCTTTGCAGGGAACTTCTCAAGAGGCATAGCAGAGGAATGGTGACGCTAATGATTGCAGCATCGCCGCTCACCATCTGGGTAGACTCCTCAAAGTTTCCAAGGACCTGGCAGATGTCTGCCAACCAGGCCCACTCTTCTGTAAAGAATTGAGGAGGCTGACTCCCACTGCGCCGCCCATGTTGGAGTTGGTATTCCACTATAGCTCTACACTGCTCATAGAGCCTGGCCAACATGTGGAGCGTAGAGTTCCACCGTGTGGGCACGTCGCACAGCAGTCGGTGCACTGGCAGATGAAACCGATGTTGCAGGGTGCGCAGGGTGGCAGCGTCTGTGTGGGACTTGCGGAAATGTGCGCAGAGCCGGCGCACCTTTCCGAGCAGGTCTGACAAGCGTGGGTAGCTTTTCAAAAAGCGCTGAACCACCAAATTAAAGATGTGGGCCAGGCATGGCACGTGCGTGAGGCTGCCGAGCTGCAGAGCCGCCACCAGGTTACGGCCGTTGTCACACACGACCATGCCCGGTTGGAGGCTCAGCGGCGCAAGCCAGCAGTCGGTCTGCTCTGTCAGACCCTGCAGCAGTTCGTGGGCCGTGTGCCTCTTCTCTCCTAAGCTGAGTAGTTTCAGCACGGCCTGCTGACGCTTGCCCACCGCTGTGCTGACACTTGCGCTAGCGACGGCTGGACGGTGCGCTGAGAGACATTGGTGGATGGGGCCGAGGACAGCGGAGGTGAGGGTGTGGGTGCAGGCCAGGAGACGGTAGTGCCTGTGTCCTGAGAGGGGGGTTGGATCTCATTGGTAGGTTGGGGCACAGGGGGAGAGGCAGCGGTGCAAACCGGAGGCGGCGAACGGCCTTCGTCCCACCTTGTGGGGTGCTTGGCCATCATATGTCTGCGCATGCTGGTGGTGGTGAGGCTGGTGGTGGTGGCTCCCTGGCTGATCTTGGCGCGACACAGGTTGCACACCACTGTTTGTCGGTCGTCTGCACTCTCAGTGAAAAACTGCCAGACCTTTGAGCACCTCGGCCTCTGCAGGGTGGCATGGCGCGAGGGGGCGCTTTGGGAAACAGTTGGTGGATTATTTGGTCTGGCCCTGCCTCTACCCCTGGCCACCGCACTGCCTCTTCCAACCTGCCCTGCTGCTGCCCTTGCCTCCCCCTCTGAAGACCTGTCCTCAGTAGGCGTAGCAAACCCGGTGGGGTCAGTCACCTCATCGTCCTGCTGCTCTTCCTCCGAATCCTCTGTGCGCTTCTCCCTCGGACTTACTCCAATTACTACTACCTGAGTGATAGACAACTGTGTCTCATCGTCATCGTCCTCCTCACCCACTGAAAGCTCTTGAGACAGTTGCCGGAAGTCCCCAGCCTCATTCCCCGGACCCCGGGAGCTTTCCAAAGGTTGGGCATCGGTCACAACAAACTCCTCCAGTGGGAGAGGATTCGGAACCATTGCTGCCCATTCTGGACAGGGGCCCGAGAACAGTTCCTGGGAGTCTGCCTGCTCCTCAGAATGTGTCATTGTAATGGAGTGAGGAGGCTGGGAGGAAGGAGGAGCAGCAGCCAGAGGATTCAGAGTTGCAGCAGTGGACGGCGCAGAATTTTGGGTGGTCGATAGATTGCTGGATGCACTTTCTGCCATCCACGACAGGACCTGCTCACACTGCTCATTTTCTAATAAAGGTCTACCGCGTGGACCCATTAATTGTGAGATGAATGTGAGGACGCCAGAAATGTGCCTCTATCCTAATCCCGCAGCAGTCGGCTGCGATACACCTGATCAGGAGCTCGGCCTGTGCCCACACCCTGACTTGGGCCTCCGCGTCCTCGGCCGCATCCACGTCCTCTAGGCCTACCCCTACCCCTCAGCATGGTGTATTACCAGTAGTGCAGAAACAGAACGCTGTAATTAAATGTGCCGCTTATTGGCCTGTGGTTGGAGGCTGACTTCGCTTACGGAACGCACAGCAGAGCCAGGAAATAATTTTGCGCAAGCCTGCTGTAACACTTAGCTGGCTGCGTATGAATTAGGAGGACAACTACACCCAGCACAGACCTAGTACACTGAGAACGATCACAGGCAGCCCAAATAGATTTTTTTTCCCAAATGTTTTTGGAAAGGCCCACTGCCTATATTCAATAAATATGTCTTCTGTCCCTGCCTCACCACTACTGGCCCTGGAGTATGTAAAATAACTGCAAACTGTTGCACTGTGGACTGGAATACAGCGGTGATGTAACAGCCAACACAGAGCCAGGAAATAATTTTGCGCAAGCCTGCTGTAACACTTAGCTGGCTGCGTATGAATTAGGAGGACAACTACACCCAGCACAGACCCAGTACACTGAGGACGGTCACAGGCAGCCCAAATAGATTTTTTTTCCCAAATGTTTTTGGAAAGGCCCACTATATTCAATAAATATGTCTTCTGTCCCTGCCTCACCACCACTACTGGCCCTGGACTATGTATAATTACTGCAGGGCGCAATGCTCTGCACGGCCGATATACAAAAAAAAAACAAGTGCAACACTGCAAAAAGCAGCCTCCACACTACTGCACATGGTTAGATGTGGCCCTAAGAAGTACCGTTGGGGTTCTTGAAGCCTAAAATACTCCTAACACTCTCCCTATAGCAACTCCAGCAAGACAGCACTTTCCCTGATCTCTGTCAGAATGCATCTGTGGCGAGCCGCAGGAGGGGCCGATTTATATACTCGGGTGACACCTGATCTCGCCAGCCACTCACTGCAGGGGGGTGGTATAGGGCTTGAACGTTGCAGGGGGAAGTTGTAATGCCTTCCCTGTCTTTCTATTGGCCAGAAAAGCGAGCTAACGTCTCGGAGATGAAAGTGAAAGTAACTCGAACATTGCGTGGTACTCGTCACGAGTAACGAGCATCTCGAACATGCTAATACTCGAACGAGTATCAAGCTCGGACGAGTACGTTCGCTCATCTCTAATGTTAAACCTTTTTTCAAGACCTTGAAGGCAAGTATTCCCTGCCTAGATAGCTACAAAGCAAGTAGCGTAGGAGCGAGGGACTGGGGGGCGGGATGTTGAGCAAGGAAGGGTTAAGCGATCGGAAGAAGTGGGTGGAGTGATAATAGGAAGAGGAGGGAGGAAGAGGGGAAGAGTGGCTCATTCCACGTGGAGAAAGAGAAGAAGGAAGACGTGTGAAGGAGGTCAGAAGACAATCAAGAAAAGAAGTATGGACCAACTCGTGCTACAGATCAAAGAAGCTGTTGCCAGCCAGGGACCTGAGTGGCTGATGAGGATGGCCGCGGAGATCGGTGCCACGCCGTCGGGAGAAGCCGGGGCAGGAGAAGAGCAGCCGGCGCAGATGGCATCCAGCGCACCCCGCGGAAGACCCCAGAGAAGGAGGATTCCCCCTACCAGGCTGAGCCCGAGCCCAGCCGTGAAGAAGGGGGCCCAGAACGCAAGCCCGAGACCTGCGCGTTCGAATATCGGTAGCGGAGCGCGGCCGCAGCGATCGGCGGCGGGAGGCAGCATGGGCGCGACCGGAAGAAGCGCCGGAAGAATAGAGGAAACCCCCGAGGGACTTACCGGGACTTCAGCAGCGGCATCAGGAGCGGGTAAGTCCAGCGTGGGAAGGGTTTGCCCCGCGGCTGTCCAGCGTCAGGCGGAGAGAGAAGGGGGACGGCCTGCGCGCCGTGCCGGCGGCGGGCGGATGGATCCGCGGGCCGGAAGAAGTTCCGGCGCCGGGACTCCCGAGCGGAGGGAGACGAGCCCCAGCGGCAGCAGCGAGGCTAGCAACAGCGCAAGCGGCCACAGCAGCGCGAGCGCAGTGCAAGGGGGGGGGGGGGGTGGGGGATGAGGAGGAAGAGGCGCAGGGCGGGAAAACAGAGGGGGGGAAGGGGTGGGGGAGTTCAATTAGGCAGTATGGCCCCATTGTCGCCCCAGGGCTCATGCCCTAATATGAGGGGCAGCGGGACATATTCTAGAGACACCTCAAGCCGGCAAGGGGGAGGGGGAGTACAATTAGGCAGTATGGCCCCATTGTCGCCCCAGGGCTCATGCCCTAACATGAGGGGCAGCGGGATATTTTATAGAGACGCGTCAAGCCGGAAAGGGGCTTACGGGGTACGCAGGAAGGAGGGAGGGGGAGGAGGGGCAGCGAGCAGCGGTCACAGGTCGCCCCGGGGTTCTTTCCCTTTTGCGAAGGACAGTCGAGCACAAGCAGTCGAAGGCACTTCAGTCCGGCAAGGGGCTTACGGGGTGGAGCAAAGCGGACAGGTGAGACAGAGGAAGGGTAAGGGGGGAGGGGGAAGCTACCTGCCCGGTAGTCAAGGGGCCGGTAGCGGGACGGAGGGGGGGTTAGGCAGCAGGCGGGGGGTTGGCAGCATGGCACGAGGAAGTTGGCGCAACGAAGCAAGAACAGATAGCTCGTCATCGGAGTCCGGTGAGCCTTGTACACGTCGGGAGGCGCCCCATTTCGCCAGAGGGTACAGGCGTTCGGAAGCGGTGGACAGGAGCGGTAGGCGCAGCGGCCATGGGACTTTGGTTTGCGCTTCGCAGCAGGCGTTACCATGTTCACCGGCTTCCTCCACAGATGAGAGGCGGGCCTCACGTACCGAAAGGCAGGGCGAGCGGGCCGCAGCCTCCAGGGCGTCCTATGGCTACAGCATGCGACCCCGTGGTGTCTCCCGTAATAGGGACAGGGTACGACACGCGGTGGCGAGTCCGGAAAGGAGCCAACCGGGACCGAGTCACCCGTCTTTCCCCTCGGCTGGGCCGGAGGACGAATTGGAGGGTGAGTCCCAATGTGATAGAGTGTGGGGTGATTCGTCGCCCAATAATGTGAATAATTTTATGGTAGCGCTGAGAGCGCTGGTGAACGAGTTTGACAAAGGTAAAGGTATGGTGACGAGTGTTAACCCGGGGAGACGAGACTCGCCCGTGGTTGGTGATGTGGCTCACGCTGCCGGGTGCTCGCCAGTGGTGGCGACCGGAAAAGGTGAAGAGTCGGTAAAAGATGGTCTGCGTTTTTCAGACTCTTTATTTTGTGGCGTGGCCCCGCTGGGGGTGGGCCTCGCGGAGGACACAATTGAAAAAATTAAAAGTGGAGTATACGTGGACATTTGGTCGCTCCTATCGGTGGAGCATGTGTCGGTGGATAAGGAGCGCTTCACTGAACGGGACAAGAAGCCCAAAATAGCTAAAACATTTAGCAATTGGCTACAAGCCATGTTGACCCTGGCTCACGTCATATGCCAGTACCAGCCGGGTAAAGGCCCGGAGCTACTGGTATATATTAACACTATTCATAGCGCTTACAAGCTGCACGGAGGTGCGGCATGGTGGCGCTATGACGAAGATTTTCGTCGAAGGATTTCGGGAACGAGTAACGTGAGTTGGGCGACAAAAGCGACGGATGCTTGGATCCAGTTGATCCTGGCACAAAAGCCGGCGAAGCCCCTTTTTCAGAGCAATAGTACGGTAACTGGTGGGCAGCAGGCACCCGTTCCACATAAGCCCTCGGGTTCCTGCTGGGCATTTAATGAGGGTAACTGTCTGTTTCTTGCAGCATGTAAGTTCCGGCACGAGTGCTCCTTTTGCGGCGGTGCGCACGCAGCGGTACGATGTTTTCGGAGACAAAAGCAAAACTTGCCCGCGGCAACAGCGTTGCCCGGGGGCAACACCAGTGAACGCACTGTTCCTGGAGGAGTGGTTAGGCAAGTACCACAGGAGACGGGAAGCAAACCTTCTTAAAGAAGGTTTTAACACGGGTTTCGTCATTCCGCATCAACCGGGTTCGGCGTTAACGCTTAGCCGCAATTTAAAATCGGCGTATGATAATAAAGATATGGTGATGGAGAAGCTGTTAAAGGAGGTAGAACTGGGTCGGATGGCAGGGCCTTTTCAGGAACCGCCATTGGAGAACTTACGCGTTTCACCTTTGGGCTTGGTACCAAAGAAGGAACCGGGTAAGTTGCGGCTTATCCATCACCTATCCTACCCGACGGGCGAGTCAGTCAACGACGGGATTTCCAAGGAGCAAACAGCTGTATCGTATACTTCTTTCGATAGGGCTGTCTGCCTAGTACGGCAGGCCGGAAAGGGGGCTCTGTTGGCAAAAGCCGATATCGAGTCCGCTTTTCGACTATTACCGGTGCATCCAGATTGTTTCCACTTGTTGGGCTGCCGTTTGGACGGCTTATATTTTGTGGATATGTGCTTACCGATGGGGTGTTCCATCTCTTGTTATTACTTTGAAGTGTTCAGTTCATTTCTGGACTGGATGCTTCGATATGAGACGGGCATCCGATCGGTGTTGCATTATCTGGATAATTTCCTTTTCGTCGGGCCATCAGATTCAGAGGTATGCGGGTTGTTATTGGCATCATTTCAGGATCTGATGGGAAAAGTGGGAGTACCGCTGTCACGCGAAAAAACGGTCGGTCCGGTGACATGTCTTACATTTTTAGGCATTGAAATCGATACCATGGCAATGGTATTTCGTTTACCGGACGAGAAAGTAGTGCGGTTGCGGCAAGAGGTTAAGTTGGTTGGCAGTTCTAAGAAAGTTACACTGCACCAGCTCCAAGTAATTATCGGCTTGCTAAATTTTGCGTGTCGGGTCATTCCGATGGGCCGCCCGTTTGCAAGGCGGCTGTCATTGGCGACAGTCGGGATTAAAGAGAAACACCACTTCGTCAGAGTGACAAAGGGTATGAAGGAGGACTTGCACACATGGCAAGTCTTTCTTCAAACGTTTAATGGTCAGGGGATTTGTCAAGCTGCGGAAGTTGCAAACGAGGAGCTGGGACTGATGTCGGATGCATCGGGCTCCTGTGGTTTCGGTGTAATTTTGGAGGACAGTTGGTGCAGTGCACCATGGCCCAGAGAATGGTTCGAAAGACGGTGGGTGAAGAACATAACACTGCTGGAGATTTTTCCGCTAATGGTGGCGGTGGAGATCTGGGGGCCGATTTTGGAAAACAGGAATATCTGCTTCTGGTCGGATAACCAGGCAGTAGTGACAGCGGTGAACAGGCAGACGTCCAGATCTCCCTTGCTTTTGGCAGTTTTACGCCATTTGGTCTTGCGATGCCTGCAGAGTAATATTAAGCTGAAGGCGAGACACGTACCCGGAGTAAACAATAACACGGCTGACGCTCTTTCTCGTTTCCAGATGGAGAGATTCAGGGAACTCCACCCGACAGCGGATGTCAAAGGGGTATGTTGCCCGGCGATCTTATGGGAGATAGTAGAAGAGAGCTCACGACTCTGATTCGCAACTCCGTTGCGGAATCGACGTGGAAGCGATATAATGCAATATGGAAAAGGTGGTTGATGGCAGCAGGGGGACAATTCCTGAGGGAGCGCGGGCAAGAGCGGTGACGTTAGACATTATAGCGGAGCTGCGGCGTCGGGGTGCATCGGCGAGCTCGGCGCGCAAGCACTTATCGGCCATTGCGTTTTTGTTGCGCCTGCACGGACGGCGCGATGTGACAAAGGAGTTTGTCTTCGGACAGATTCCTAAAGGTTGGAAAAAAGAAGGGTCGTCAAGAGACGACAGGCGGCCGATAACATTTGAGCTGTTAAAGGCGATGCTGAACGTTTTGGGAGCAGTGTGCAAAGATGAAAGCGAGGTGCTGCTCTTTCGGGTGGCGTTTTCGTTAGCGTTTTTCGCGGCATTGAGACTGAGTGAAATAGTGGCTCCCAGCTGTAGGAAGCTGGGGGGGTTGCGTTTCGAGGATGTTCTATGCGGTACAGATGATATAAAGCTATGCATCAAAAAGTCCAAGACTGATGTGTATGGCGCAGGCGAGTGGCTGCGCTTGACGGCGTTGGGGACAGCGGCGTGTCCTGTGGCGTTGCTGAGACAGTTTTTGTCACAGCACAGTGGAAAAGGACAACTATTGGCGCATGCTTCAGGAGCCCCACTGACAAAGTTCCAGTTTGGGGCGGTTATGCGCACATGCTTGAAGCGATTAGGTTTCGAGCCCCGCGAGTTTGGCACGCATTCTTTCAGGATTGGCGCAGCAACGTCAGCGTTTGCTTGCGGATTAAGAGGAGACGAGGTGAAGCGAGTTGGACGCTGGAGGTCGGAGGCGTACAAGTTGTACGTCCGACCAAATTTGAGAGTGTTATAGTTTAAGTTACATTGTGGTGTGCCGTTATGTGTTTATTTTGCAGGTTCGGAGTGGACAGTTTGGGTGGTGGGCCACTCTTTCATTCATTGGGCAGAGAAAAGAGCGGGGACCCGGCCCATTGGCAGAAACCTGGGCCTGAAAGAGGTCCAGGTGAAATGGCACGGGGTAAGAGGTCTTCAATGGGCCAGGCTGCTACAAGAAATATTGTGTGTCAGCAGATGGTCCCAGGGGAAAGTGATACTGGTAATTCATGCGGGTGGGAATGACTTGGGTCGGGTAAGGGTAGCTGAGTTAGTAACGCTTATGAAGGAGGATATGTTGAGGTTCAAAAAATTTTTTGAGGACACCATTATAGTATGGTCCGATATAGTCGCCAGGAGAGTGTGGAAAGATGCAAGGGACAGGGAGGCTATTGACAGGGTAAGAAAAAATGTAAATTTTAAGATTTCTAAATTCGTTAAGTCAATAGGAGGGGTAGCCGTGAGGCACTGGGAGCTGGAGAAAAAGGTGCCAGGTATGTGGAGGAAGGATGGTGTCCATTTAAGTGATATAGGTATGGACACATTCCTATCGGGGTTGCAGGACGGGGTGGAGGCGGCTCTGTCGCTGGCATGTGGGGGGCGGATGGCAGCGTAGGCAGGCTGCATCCTTCTTGGCGGTTTAGCGGTATTTCCATGCCAGCTGGAGAATTGAGGGTGCGTACAGGCCGTAACGGGCTTTCTCACGCCTCGAAAGTTTTGGTAGCGTTAGGAGTAAGAATAGGCGATAGGCATGGAAAGAAATAAATAGTTGGATTTTATATATTAATAAATAAATAAGCTGTGGCCTTCCCACAAATTTATGCCAGCATAAAGAAATATGGTTGTTTTAATAAAGAAGTTTTGTTAAGAAGAAGTGGTCCCGTGTTTTATTAAAGGGAGCGTTATAAGGTGGGAAGTCCCCCCAGTCTAGATAGCTACAAAGCAAGTAGCGTAGGAGCGAGGGACTGGGGGGCGGGATGTTGAGCAAGGAAGGGTTAAGCGATCGGAAGAAGTGGGTGGAGTGATAATAGGAAGAGGAGGGAGGAAGAGGGGAAGAGTGGCTCATTCCACGTGGAGAAAGAGAAGAAGGAAGACGCCCACCCGCCCGCCCTCTGAGCTGAGGGGGGAGAGGGAAGGGGTTCCTGGCGGAAGTTTTGTTGTTAAGTTGTCACAGCAGTAGGCGGTTTAGCGGTATTTCCATGCCAGCTGGAGAATTGAGGGTGCGTACAGGCCGTAACGGGCTTTCTCACGCCTCGAAAGTTTTGGTAGCGTTAGGAGTAAGAATAGGCGATAGGCATGGAAAGAAATAAATAGTTGGATTTTATATATTAATAAATAAATAAGCTGTGGCCTTCCCACAAATTTATGCCAGCATAAAGAAATATGGTTGTTTTAATAAAGAAGTTTTGTTAAGAAGAAGTGGTCCCGTGTTTTATTAAAGGGAGCGTTATAAGGTGGGAAGTCCCCCCAGTCTAGTGTGGAATGTTTCCAGTATTAGCAGATTAACACCTCTCTGATGAGCCCTCCTTCCCCAGTTATTGCATTAAAAAAATTGGTATTGCTAGGTTTGTAAAAGTCCAATTTATTGAAATATCACAGTTTTATCCCGCATGGTGAACAGTATCAGAAAAAAAAATGCAATGCCAGAATTTTGGCTACCCAGTCTCTAAGAGAAAGTTTAACAAAAAGTGTTAGATACCCCAAAATGGTAACAATAAAACTCCAAAACAACTTGCACCTGAGCTCTCACACAATCCTATCAACAGAAAAATAAAAAAGTTATGGGGTCAAAAGATAGTGCCAGAAAGCAATTTTTTCAAGGTATTTTTTAAGCCACACAACTTATAAGAAAACTATGCAAAGTTGGTATCATCATATTCATACTGATCCACACAATATAAATATCACATAATTTGTATTGCACTGTAAATGCTGTAAAAACACCCCTTCCAAAAATAGAATAATTGTGTGTGTGTGGGGGGGGGGGGCGGGGGGTGGGGGGGGGGGTGGAGTTCTAGTTTGCCCCACTCAGAAATGTGTTACAGTTTTGCAATACATTATATAGTATGTTAAATGGTACCACTGAAAAATTTAACTTGTCCTATAAAAAGCAAATCCTCATGTAGCTATGTGACTTGAAAAATAAACTTATGATTTTTTGAAAGTTGGTAGGATAACAATGAAAAACAAACAAAAAAGAACTACAGCGGGAAGGGGGTTTAACATTTTCTCCTGTCCCTTCCTAAACATGGTGCCATGCCTTTATTTCCTAATTTGTACTATGTTGCTGCCAAGACCCTCACTCCCCTGGGACTATCTTACTTGCCCACCCCTGTATCTTGGAGCTCAGTTCTCAGTCAGACTTCAAAGTGTATTCTTAAATACCGCAACGTTTCACAATAAAACCCCCATAGGGGCAACAGGTCCCACATTCCTGCAGCATGAACCTGATGACAGAATCCCTTCAATGATGTTGATTTGCAGAGTGTATTGGAAATCAGCACAATTAGGTTTTGTCAACAAATGTTGTAGTTTAGAGTTTTACTAAATCTTTGAATAAAATGATAATTACTAGAGATGAGCGAATATACTCGGTAAGGGCGATTTCGCAATCGAGCACCGCGATTTTCGAGTACTTCACTACTCGGGTGAAAAGTACTCGGGTGCGCTGTGGGTGAGCGGGGGGTTGCAGCAGGGAGTGGGGGGGGGGGGAGAGGAGAGAGAGAGGGCTCCCCCCTGTTCCCCGCTGCTACCCCCCACTCCCCTCTGCAACCCCCCGCCCCACAGCGCACCCGAGTACTTTTCACCCGAGTAGTGAAGTACTCGAAAATCGCGGCGCTCGATTGCGAAACCGCTCTTACCGAGTACGTTCGCTCATCTCTAATAATTACATGAGTTTGGATTGATCTGATAAAAAAGATAAAATATGCAATCTTATGTCAAGCAAGAGGAAGTAATGTAGGCTTGACCTGTACAGTAATGCAATGCTTGTGTATTTTCTACTGTATACCACAAGACTTTCAGTGTAGAAAACAATACTATTATTTGATGTAGCGTTACTTGTATATTTATATACCATTATCTTTCAAGATAGAATCTTTAATAAACTTTGTATGTGCGCCCTCCATAAAAGCAGCAAATCGATTCTGATCAAAAGACAGAGATAAAAGAAAATCTAGTTACCCAATATCAAACAGATTTCAGTCGAGGGAATCAAATATACTAGCCAGACTGTTTATATTGGTTTGAAGATTTATTGCTTTAGGGGATATGCCATTCTACATGGTAAATGCATGACTTATTTATGGACTTTAATGTACAGTACCCTTGCCAAAAAGTAGCTTTGTTTTTTTTTTGCAAAATTTTATTCTTACCCTATATATCTTATACTGTATATGTTCTTTTGAATGGTTTTATGTGCTAAAATTGCTAACATGGATCAGAGCTCCAAATGGCAACTAGAATGGTCTGCAATGTAATCAAGAATTTTTAAGAGGCAACAAGTATTTAATCTTCTGTTGCCATTTGCAACTAGCCCCAATGCAATGCTGCAAAAAATCAATTACTTCCTGTATTTAACAGACTCTAGACATGTCCACTAGACCTGCCTCTTTTGCAAGTCAGAAAGGTGCCTGTCAATGCTGTATCCAGGAAGTCAGAGTTGACTGCACTGTCCACTAATGCGGGGGACTTCTCATCGATTAGGAGGTTTCCATCATGGTGTCTATCAAAAAATGCAAGAAAAATCTGAGCAGGATGCCAGCATATTTAACAGGTTCCATTGCTTGCCGCTAGTCAGCATATTATATTTTCATCCTGTCAACCCCCCTACATACATAATGTTTCTGTTCCTGTGTTAGAACAGAGAAACAGAAGCATGTACATAGTCTTAAGCTTTACATATACTTTTGAGATTCCAGTTTCCTGTTCTGCTATGAAAGCAGAAAAAAAGGAATCCTCTGGTTGAACAGCTCCATTTTATAAGGAAAACTAGCTTACCTGTCGCGCGTTGCTGCGAAGACAGACAGACAAACATCGTTTTTATATATCTAGATAACAACCAATCACAGCGCAGTTTTTTTTAGGTTACCTCAGTGGTATAATATATAACAACCAATCACAGCGCAGCTTTCATGTTACCTCAGCTTTATAATATATAACACCCAATCACAGCGCAGCTTATATGTTACCTCAGCAGTATAAAATATAACAACCAATCACAGTGCAGCTTTCATGTTACCTCAGCGGTATAATATATAACAACCAATCACAGCGCAGCTTTCATGTTACGTCAGCAGTAAGAGAAATAACAACCAATCACAGCGCAACTTTTATTCTGCCTCAGCAATATAAAAAATAGCAACGAATCACAGCGCAGCATTCTTTTTACCTCAGCGGTATAATATATAGCAACCAATCACAGCGCAGCTTTTATTTTACCTCAGCATTCTCAATATCCAGGAATTGTCTTGCGAAACGTTCGGCGGATGCATCATTTTGTAGTTGAACATGCATACCGTTGCTCGTTATGACTTTTGCTTTTGTGCTTGAGATGGAAATCAAACGATCTTTGTCTGGGGGGGCATAACTGTCGACGATGCTCACACGCACCCCACCTATCGTAGGATAGTTGTACTATGCCAGTAATCTTCCCAGGAGTGTACTCAACAACTTGCAATTAACTTTTCCTATTTATGACATAATCAATGCTCGTGCCAAATTTCATGTTTCTATGACACCGGAAAGTGAGAAAATTACATTCCGTATGTAAAATTTGGATGCTCATTCTTTTGTGCATAGAATTGAATAATCGAGTTGGGACCCATTAACTTTTCCTATTTATGACATAATCAATGCTCGTGCCGAATTTTAACTTTCTATGACATTGGGAAGCGAGAAAATTCGATTCCGTACGTAAAATTCGGACGCCAATTGTTTTGCGCTTAAAATTGAATAATCGAGTTGGGACCCATTAACTTTTCCTATGTATGACATAATCAATGCTCGTGTCAAATTTCGAGTTTCTATTACATTGGGAAGCGATAGAATTCGATTCCGTACGTAAAATTTGGACGCTAATTCTTTTGCGCATAGAATTGAATAATCGAGTTGGGACCGATTAGCTTTTCCTATTTATGACATATTCAATGCTCATGCCAAATTTCGAGTTTCTATGACATTGGGAAGCGAGAAAATTAGATTCCGTACGTAAAATATGGACGCTAATTCTTTGGCGCATAGATTTGAATAATCGAGTTGGGACCCATTAGCGTTTCTTATTTGTGACATATTCAATGCTCGTGCCAAATTTCAAGTTTCTATGTGAGAAAATTACATTCCGTACGTAAAATTTGGACGCTAATTCTTTTGCGCATTGAATTGAATAATCGAGTTGGGACCCATTAGCTTTTCCTATTTATGACATAATCAATGCTCCTGCGAAATTTCACGTTTCTATTACATTGGGAAGCGAGAAAATTCGATTCCATACGTAAAATTTGGACGCTAATTTTTTGGCGCATAGAATTGAATAATCGAGTTGGGACCGATTAGCGTTTCCTATATATGACATATTCAATGCCCGTGCCAAATTTCACGTTTCTATGACATTGGGAAGCGAGAAAATTCGATTCCGTACGTAAAATTTGGACGCTAATTCTTTGGCGCATAGAATTGAATAATCGAGTTGGGTCCCATTAGCGTTTCCAAGTTGTGACATATTCAATGCTCGTGCCAAATTTCAAGTTTCTATGTGAGAAAATTACATTCCGTACATAAAATTTGGACGCTAATTCTTTGGCGCATAGAATTGAATAATCGAGTTGGGGCCCATTAGCGTTTCCTATTTATGACATATTCAATGCCCGTGCCAAATTTCACGTTTCTATGACATTGGGAAGCGAGAAAATTCGATTCCGTACGTAAAATTTGGACGCTAATTCTTTGGCGCTTACAATTGAATAATCGAGTTGGGACCCATTAGCTTTTCCTATTTATGACATAATTAGAGATGAGCGAACGTGTTCGGCTCCGCCCCTTTTCGCCCGAACACCGAACTTTGCGAGCAATTCCGTGCTCGGGCGAAAAAAGTTCGGGGGTCGCCGTGGCAGCGCGGGGGGGGGGGTTGCGGCGGGGAGTGGGGGGGAGAGGGAGAGAGAGAGGGCTCCCCCCTGTTCCCCGCTGCTGCCGCCCGCGCTGCCGCGCCTCTCCCCGCCCCCCGGCGCCCGCCGAAGCTTTACGCGTGGACACTGAAGTCCTCGGCAAAGCCGGTGTCCGGGTGCGTAAGTGTTCATTAAGAACACGTTCGCTCATCTCTAGACATAATCAATGCTCGAGCCAAATTTCATGTTTCTACGACATTGGGAAGTGAGAGAATTAGTGGCAGTGACTTGAAATCGAACGATCTACGTGGGGGGGCGTAACTGTCGACGACGCTCGCACGCGCGCCATTTATCGTAGGATAGTTGTACTATGCCTATAATCTTCCCAGGAGTGTACTCAACAACTTCCCAAAGTTTCATGGCGATCGGATGAATGGTGTAGTAGCGCATAAAGAACGAACACACAGACAGACAGACAGACAGACATACAAGCATACATTCAATTTTATATATATAGATGAGCGATGCCAAATGGACCCCATTGACTATAATCAAATGGAAAGAGGGGGGAATATCTAAAGAAGAATATCATGCGGTCTGCAGAAACTGTAGGGCAAGAGTCAGAAAAGCTAAAGCTAATAATGAATTGAGGCTTGCAACAGAGGCCAAAAGCAATAAAAAAGGATTTGGGGGGTATGTCAAAAGCAAAAGAAAAGTCAAAGATGCTCTTGGATGCTTACAAGATGAAAATGGTGAATTGGTTAAGAATAGAGATGAGCGAACGTACTCGTCCGAGCTTGATACTCGTTCGAGTATTAGCGTGTTCGAGATGCTCGTTACTCGAGACGAGTACCACGCGATGTTCGAGTTACTTTCACTTTCATCTCTGAGACTTTAGCGCGCTTTTCTGGCCAATAGAAAGACAGGGAAGGCATTACAACTTCCCCCTGCGACGTTCAAGCCCTATACCACCCCCCTGCAGTGAGTGGCTGGCGAGATCAGGTGTCACCCGAGTATATAAATCGGCCCCTCCTGCGGCTCGCCACAGATGCATTCTGACAGAGATCAGGGACAGTGCTGCTGGAGCCGGAGCTGCTATAGGGAGAGCGTTAGGAGTTATTTTAGGCTTCAAGAACCCCAACGGTCCTTCTTAGGGCCACATCTAACCGTGTGCAGTAGTGTGGAGGCTGCTTTTTGCAGTGTTGCACATTTTTTTTTTTTTTTGTATATCGGCCGTGCAGAGCATTGCGTCCTGCAGTAATTTTACATTGTCCAGGGCCAGTAGTGGTGAGGCAGGGACAGAAGACATATTTAGTGTATATGGGCAGTGGGCCTTTCCAAAAACATTTGGGAAAAAAAATCTATTTGAGCTGCCTGTGACCGTCCTCAGTGTACTGGGTATCTGCTGGGGGTAGTTGTCCTAATTCATACGCAGCCAGCTAAGTGTTACAGCAGGCTTGCGCAAAATTATTTTCTGCCTCTGTGTTGCCTCTTACATCACCGCTGTATTCCTGTCCACAAGTGTACTGGGTCTCTGCTGGGGGTAGTTGTCCTAATTCATACGCAGCTAGCTAAGTGTTACAGCAGGCTTGCGCAAAATTCTTTTCTGCCTCTGTGTTGCCTCTTCCATCACCGCTGTATTCCTGTCCACAAGTGTACTGGGTCTCTGCTGGGGGTAGTTGTCCTAATTCATACGCAGCCAGCTAAGTGTTACAGCAGGCTTGCGCAAAATTCTTTTCTGCCTCTGTGTTGCCTCTTACATCACCGCTGTATTCCTGTCCACAAGTGTACTGGGTCTCTGCTGGGGGTAGTTGTCCTAATTCATACGCAGCCAGCTAAGTGTTACAGCAGGCTTGCGCAAAATTCTTTCCTGCCTCTGCTGTGCATTCCGTAAGCGAAGTCAGCCTCCAACCACAGGCCAATAAGCGGCACATTTAATGACAGCGTTCTGTTTCTGCACTACTGGTAATACACCCTGCTGACGGGTAGGGGTAGGCCTAGAGGACGTGGAAACGGCCGAGGACGCGGAGGCCCAAGTCAGGGTGTGGGCACAGGCCGAGCTCCTGATCCAGGTGTATCGCAGCCGACTGCTGCGGGATTAGGATAGAGGCACGTTTCTGGCGTCCCCACATTCATCTCACAATTAATGGGTGCACGCGGTAGACCTTTATTAGAAAATGAGCAGTGTGAGCAGGTCCTGTCGTGGATGGCAGAAAGTGCATCTAGCAATCTATCGACCACCCAGAGTTCTGCGCCGTCCACTGCTGCAACTCTGAAACCTCTGGCTGCTGCTCCTCCTTCCTCCCAGCCTCCTCACTCCGTTAAAATGACACATTCTGAGGAGCAGGCAGACTCCCAGGAACTGTTCCCGGGCCCCTGCCCAGAATGGCCAGCAATGGTTCCTCTCCCACCGGAGGAGTTTGTCGTGACCGATGCCCAACCTTTGGAAAGTTCCCGGGGTCCGGGGGATGAGGCTGGGGACTTCCGGCAACTGTCTCAAGAGCTTTCAGTGGGTGAGGAGGACGATGACGATGAGACACAGTTGTCTATCAGTGAGGTAGTAGTAAGGGCAGTAAGTCCGAGGGAGGAGCGCACAGAGGATTCGGAGGAAGAGCAGCAGGACGATGAGGTGACTGACCCCACCTGGTTTGCTACGCCTACTGAGGAGAGGTCTTCAGAGGGGGAGGCAAGGGCAGCAGCAGGGCAGGTTGGAAGAGGCAATGCGGTGGCCAGGGGTAGAGGCAGGGCCAGACCGAATAATCCACCAACTGTTTCCCAAAGCGCCCCCTCGCGCCATGCCACCCTGCAGAGGCCGAGGTGCTCAAAGGTCTGGCAGTTTTTCACTGAGAGTGCAGACGACCGACGAACAGTGGTGTGCAACCTGTGTCGCGCCAAGATCAGCCGGGGAGCCACCACCACCAGCCTCACCACCACCAGCATGCGCAGACATATGATGGCCAAGCACCCCACAAGGTGGGACGAAGGCCGTTCACCGCCTCCGGTTTGCACCGCTGCCTCTCCCCCTGTGCCCCAACCTGCCACTGAGATCCAACCCCCTTCTCAGGACACAGGCACTACCGTCTCCTGGCCTGCACCCACACCCTCACCTCCGCTGTGCTCGGCCCCATCCACCAATGTCTGTCAGCGTACCGTCCAGCCGTCGCTAGCGCAAGTGTTGGAGCGCAAGCGCAAGTACGCCGCCACGCACCCGCACGCTCAAGCGTTAAACGTGCACATAGCCAAATTTATCAGCCTGGAGATGCTGCCGTATAGGGTTGTGGAAACGGAGGCTTTCAAAGGTATGATGGCGGCGGCGGCCCGCGCTGCTCAGTTCCCAGTCGCCACTACTTTTCCCGATGTGCCGTCCCAGCCCTGCACGACCACATCTCCCGCAACATTGTACGCGCCCTCACCAACGCGGTTACTGCCAAGGTCCACTTAACAACGGACACGTGGACAAGCACAGGCGGGCAGGGCCACTATATCTCCCTGACAGCACATTGGGTGAA
The DNA here is from genome assembly GCF_035609145.1 of Eleutherodactylus coqui. Classification (NCBI taxonomy): domain Eukaryota; kingdom Metazoa; phylum Chordata; class Amphibia; order Anura; family Eleutherodactylidae; genus Eleutherodactylus; species Eleutherodactylus coqui. The sequence continues at coordinate 130,449,228 of NC_089839.1, read as the reverse complement.
TTTAGTGGAGGCTGGGACAGAGTCAGAGCCTGGGACCGCTCACGTCCTACCCACTCCCAGAATTGCGGGCCCCAGCTCGGTGGTGGTATCTGCGGCGGTGTATGCTTCCTCCACTCAACCACTCTCCTCCTCCTCCTACGCAACCTCTGTCTCGCAATCAAGATGTGTCAGCAGCAGCACGTCGCCAGCAGTCGGTGTCGTGCGTCGTGGCAGCACAGCGGTGGGCAAGCGACAGCAGGCCGTGAACTACTGAAACTACTCAGCTTAGGAGATAAGAGGCACACGGCCCATGAACTGCTGCAGGGTCTGACAGAGCAGACCGACCGCTGGCTTGCGCCGCTGAGCCTCTAACCGGGCATGGTCGTGTGTGACAACGGCCTAACCTGGTGGTGGCTCTGCAGCTCGGCAGCCTCACGCACGTGCCATGCCTGGCCCACGTCTTTAATTTGGTGGTTTAGCGCTTTCTGAAAAGCTACCCACGCTTGTCAGACCTGCTCAGAAAAGTGAGCCGGCGCTACGCACATTTCCGCAAGTCCCACACGGACGCTGCCACCCTGCGCACCTTGCAACATCGGTTTCATCTGCCAGTGCACCGACTGCTGTGCGACGTGCCCACACGGTGGAACTCTACGCTCCACATGTTGACCAGGCTCTATGAGCAGCGTAGAGCTATAGTGGAATACCAACTCCAACATGGGCGGCGCAGTGGGAGTCAGCCTCCTCAATTCTTTACAGAAGAGTGGGCCTGGTTGGCAGACATCTGACAGGTCCTTGGAAACTTTGAGGAGTCTACCCAGATGGTGAGCGGCGATGCTGCAATCATTAGCATTACCATTCCTCTGCTATGCCTCTTGAGAAGTTCCCTGCAAAGCATAAAGGCAGACGCTTTGCGCTCGGAAACAGAGCCGGGGGAAGACAGTATGTCGCTGGATAGTCAGAGCACCCTCCTGTCTATATCTCAGCGCGTTGAGGAGGAGGAGGAGGAGGAGCATGAGGAGGATGAGGAGGAGGGGGAAGAGACAGCTTGGCCCACTGCTGAGGGTACACATGCTGCTTGCCTGTCATCCTTTCAGCGTGTATGGCCTGAGGAGGAGGAGGAGGATCCTGAAAGTGATCTTCCTAGTGAGGACAGCCATGTGTTGCGTACAGGTACCCTGGCACGCATGGCTGACTTCATGTTAGGATGCCTTTCTCGTGACCCTCGCGTTACACGCATTCTGGCCACTACGGATTACTGGGTGTACACACTGCTCGACCCACGGTATAAGGAGAACATTTCCACTCTCATACCCGAAGAGGAAAGGGGTTCGAGAGTGATGCTATACCACAGGACCCTGGCGGACAAACTGATGGTAAAATTCCCATCCGACAGCGCTAGTGGCCGAAGGCGCACTTCCGAGGGCCAGGTAGCAGGGGAGGCGCAGAGATCAGGCAGCATGTACAGCACAGGCAGGGGAACACTCTCTAAGGCCTTTGACAGCTTTCTGGCTCCCCGGCAAGACTGTGTCACCGCTCCCCAGTCAAGGCTGAGTCGGCGGGAGCACTGTAAAAGGATGGTGAGGGAGTACGTAGCCGATCGCACGACCGTCCTCCGTGATGCCTCTGCCCCCTACAACTACTGGGTGTCGAAGCTAGACACGTGGCCTGAACTCGCGCTGTATGCCCTGGAGGTGCTTGCTTGTCCTGCGGCTAGCGTCTTGTCAGAGAGGGTGTTTAGTGCGGCTGGGGGAATCATCACAGATAAGCATACCCGCCTGTCAACCGACAGTGCCGACAGGCTAACACTCATCAAGATGACACCAGCGGACAGCAGCGATACCTAAACAATACGTAGGCTGCACCCGCGGATGGAAGCAGTGTTCTCTCTCACCATCAAAAACGTGGACCTTTTAGCTTCATCAATCTGTGTATAATATTCATCCTCCTCCTCCTGCTCCTCCTCCTGAAACCTCACGTAATCACGCCGAAGGGGCAATTTTTCTTAGGCCCACAAGGCTCAGTCATATAATTTTTGTAAACAATTTTTATACGTTTCAATGCTCATTAAAGCGTTGAAACTTGCACCTGAACCAATTTTTATTTTAACTGGGCTGCCTCCAGGCCTAGTTACAAATTAAGCCACATTAACCAAAGTGATTAATGGGTTTCACCTGCCCTCTTGGTTGGGCATGGGCAATTTTTCTGACGTACATTAGTACTGTTGGTACACCAATTTTTGGGGGCCCTCGCCTACAGTGTAATCCAATTAATTTTTGGCCCACCTGCATTAAAGCTGATGTTACATCAGCTGTGTTGGGCACTGCAATGGGATACATTTATGTACAGCCGGTGGGTTCCAGGGAGCCACCCATGCCGTGGGTCCTCACGGAGTTGTAACTGCATGTGTCCACTTCTAAAGAACCCCAGTCTGACTGGGGCATGCAGTGTGGGCCGAAGCCCACCTGCAGTAAGCACGACATTACCTCAGCTGTGATGGGCAATGCAATGGGATATATTTATGTACCGCCGGTGGGTTCCAGGAAGCCACCCATGCTGTGGGTTCACACGGAATTCCCATTGCGGAGTTGTACCTGGCTGTGACTATTTATAAAAAACCGCGGTCTGACTGGGGCATACAGACACCTTGACAGAATGAATCGTGTGGGGCACATAGGTTCCCGATTGCTATGCCCACGTGTGCAGCTCCTGATGGAGGTGGCACAGGATTGGATTTCTCATTGCTGCTGTACAGCATTGTGGGCTATCGCCCCACCCCTTTTAAAGAGGGTCACTGCCTAGCCGTGCCAACCCTCTGAAGTGTGTGCCTGCGGTTCCTCTGGCAGACGCACTTATAAATAGACATGAGGGTGGTGTGGCATGAGTGCAGCTGAAGGCTGCGCAGGGACACTTTGGTGTGCGCTGTGGACACTGGGTCGTGCGGGGGGGTTGGGCAGCATGTAACCCAGGAGAAGTGGCAGCGGAGTGTCATGCAGGCAGTGATTGTGCTTTGTTGGAGGTAGTGTGGTGCTTAGCTAAGGTATGCATTGCTAATGAGGACTTTTCAGAAGTAAAAATTGTTGGGTGGGGGGGGGGGCCCACTCTTGCCGCTATTGTGGCTTAATAGTGGGACCTGGGAACTTGAGATGCAGCGCAACATGTAGCCCCTCGCCTGCCCTATCCGTTGCTGTGTCGTTCCCATCACTTTCTTGAATTGCCCCGATTTTCACAAATGAAAACCTTAGCGAGCATCGGTGATATACAAAAATGCTCGGGTCGCCCATTGACTTCAATGGGGTTCGTTACTTGAAACAAACCCTCGAGCATCGCGATAATTTCGTCCCGAGTAACGAGCACCCGAACATTTTGGTGCTCACTCATCTCTATTTAACATCTGAAAGTCTTATATAGTGATGCACGCTTGTGAGCATGCAGAGAATATAAGAGAGGATTCCATTCCAGGGGAGGAAAAGTATATCACTACATACTGGGGCCATGGAAAGGAATGGAGAGGTCAGTTTTACACGATACTTTACCAGGTCACAGACCCAAAGGGAGTGGGGCACAATTGGATTAGTGATGAATGACTGTTGGAATGGAAAGAGCTAGAGCAGCCCATCTGGTGTGGTTTGGTGGCATTCAGGGACTTCTAGCAACAGCCATAACAGGGATCTATGGTTGCATGGCAAAATACCAAGTGAGCTCTTTGGGATCCCTGATAGTACTTAGTTATGTTGGGGATCCTTAACCCCACTTTCAATTTATGCAGGTATAAGGTAACCCTGTCGACACTGGGAAATCTCTCCTTGTCATACAAGCGTATTGACCAGTTTTTCAAAATATCTGAGTATAGTAGCTCATAACTGGGACTGGGAGCACCGAAAAAATATAGCAGCTTGGCCAAGTACATCATTTTCAAAACTTGCAACTGACCAAACCAAGATATACTCCAGTCCTCCAACATTGTTCTGAGAGATCATAACATTCAGGGTTAATCGGCCACACCCAAAATATGCATATAATTAATGAGGAAATTACGCAGATAGCCTTGTTGTTCAAACTCTGACTGGAAAGGGAAGTAGCCCTTCAAAAACGCAACCATTGCCATGGGTAACAATAGGTTCAGTGCATTTGATTTAGTATGACTGTCAAAGTAGTCCAGGAACTGACCTGAAATTGGACAGAATATGCAGAAGGCTGGGCAAGGAAGTAAATTGAGATTTGAGGGTCAGCAAAATGTTATCCATGAAGATACACAATTTATGAACCACTAAGACTATTTCCATCATTGAGTACTAGAATCTTAATAGACTAGGGACTCAACAGATAAAATAAAAAGCAAAGGTGAGAGGAGACAACCTTGCCAGGTGCCCCATGTTATAGAAAATAATCCATTATAGTGATCTAAAGCTATAGGGGCACTGTTAAGAAGTTTAAGGAAAATGGGAAGGGATACCCTACCTGTGCAGAACCTACAGAGGCATACATTCACTAGACCACATAAAAGACTTCTTTGGTATCTACTATTGTACAAATATGAAACACTCGCTGCAGAGTATCAAAAGCTGGTGACCCAGCACAAAATCCACTTGATCACCATGTATCATCCCATATCATCCCACCTATGCCTGAGAGAATTCTAGCTATGATCTTAACATCAATATTTATTAGCAATGCGGCAATAATTAGACCAATCTAACTGGTCAGTTTCTGACTTTAGAATCATGGAAATAGAATCAGTTAGTGCAATTGGGATTATCGCCGTTCCTAAGGAGGTGTGCTAAAACTGGACAGCTAAGGAGACAAACCAGGCAAGAATTATTTCCATTTTTGAGCATGTAATAACGCTGCTGAGACCAACGAATAATCTTCTCTACCTTCTCAGTTAAGCATAAATCTAATGGAAATCTAATGTAATGGCACATGTCAGCTCTGAAATACCTGGAGAGTAAAAGAATGCTTTATTTGGGCTTCTCAGTGACATACTACAGATTCTAGCATAGACTACTGAACTAAACACTTCTTCTTTTTGCAGGCTGCCTGATTTATAAGGAATCCCTGAGTGACTAGAGCAAAACTGAAGAGGACACCGAGGGCTCATTAATTATACTGTTTTCAGAGTTCTTGGCACATGCTCGCTCACACAAGTCTATGAGAGAGCGCGGGCACGGGACTCTGAAAAGAGTCAGAGGGGGACACTGCTGGATAGCGGGAACAGGTGAGAATTCAAAGTATATTACCCACCTCCCTGTCGTGTCTCCTAACAGCATCATAACTTAGTTTATTTAGGGATCTGACAGGTTCCCATTAAATATAGCTATCACTAGTTCATATTTTAATAGATTTCTGCAATATGTCTGTTAAGGTAGACTATAGAGATGAGCGAACGTACTCGTCCGAGCTTGATACTCGTTCGAGTATTAGCGTGTTCGAGATGCTCGTTACTCGTGACGAGTACCACGCGATGTTCGAGTTACTTTCACTTTCATCTCTGAGACGTTAGCGCGCTTTTCTGGCCAATAGAAAGACAGGGAAGGCATTACAACTTCCCCCTGCGACGTTCAAGCCCTATACCACCCCCCTGCAGTGAGTGGCTGGCGAGATCAGGTGTCACCCGAGTATATAAATCGGCCCCTCCCGCGGCTCGCCACAGATGCATTCTGACATAGCTCAGGGAAAGTGCTGCTGGTGCCGGAGCTGCTATAGGGAGAGTGTTAGGAGTATTTTAGGCTTCAAGAACCCCAACGGTCCTTCTTAGGGCCACATCTAACCTTGTGCAGTATTGTGGAGGCTGCTTTTTGCAGTGTTGCACTTTTTTTTTTTGTATATCGGCCGTGCAGAGCATTGCGCCCTGCAGTAATTATACATAGTCCAGGGCCAGTAGTGGTGGTGAGGCAGGGACAGAAGACATATTTATTGAATATAGGCAGTGGGCCTTTCCAAAAACATTTGGGAAAAAAAATCTATTTGGGCTGCCTGTGACTGTCCTCAGTGTACTGGGTCTGTGCTGGGGGTAGTTGTCCTAATTCATACGCAGCCAGCTAAGTGTTACAGCAGGCTTGCGCAAAATTATTTCCTGGCTCTGTGTTGGCTGTTACATTACCGCTGTATTCCAGTCCACAGTGCAACAGTCTGCAGTTATTTTACATACTCCAGGGCCAGTAGTGGTGACGCAGAGAGAGAAGACATATACAGTGTATATAGGCAGTGGGCCTTTCCAAAAACATTTGGGAAAAAAAATCTATTTGGGCTGCCTGTGACCGTCCTGACTGTACTGCGTCTCTGCTGGGGGTAGTTGTCCTAATTCATACGCAGCCAGCTGAGTGTTACAGCAGGCTTGCGCAAAATTATTTCTTGGCTCTGTGTTGGCTGTTACATCACCGCTGTATTCCAGTCCACAGTGCAACAGTCTGCAGTTATTTTACATACTCCAGGGCCAGTAGTGGTGAGGCAGGGACAGAAGACATATTTATTGAATATAGGCAGTGGGCCTTTCCAAAAACATTTGGGGAAAAAAATCTATTTGAGCTGCCTGTGACTGTCCTCAGTGTACTGGGTCTGTGCTGGGGGTAGTTGTCCTCCTAATTCATATGCAGCCATCTAAGTGTTACAGCAGGCTTGCGCAAAATTATTTCCTGCCTCTGCTGTGCATTCCGTAAGCGAAGTCAGCCTCCAACCACAGGCCAATAAGCGGCACATTTAATTACAGCGTTCTGTTTCTGCACTACTGGTAATACACCATGCTGACGGGTAGGGGTAGGCCTAGAGGACGTGGACGCGGGCGAGGACGCGGAGGCCCAAGTCAGGGTGTGGGCACAGACCGAGCTCCTGATCCAGGTGTATCGCAGCCGACTGCTGCGGGATTAGGAGAGAGGCACGTTTCTGGCGTCCCCAGATTCATCTCACAATTAATGGGTCCACGCGGTAGACCTTTATTAGAAAATGAGCAGTGTGAGCAGGTCCTGTCATGGATGGCAGAAAGTGCATCCAGCAATCTATCGACCACCCAGAGTTCTGCGCTGTCCACTGCTGCAACTCTGAATCCTCTGGCTGCTGCTCCTCCTTCCTCCCAGCCTCCTCACTCCATTACAATGACACATTCTGAGGAGCAGGCAGACTCCCAGGAACTGTTCCCGGGCCCCTGCCCAGAATGGGCAGCAATGGTTCCGAATCCTCTCCCACTGGAGGAGTTTGTCGTGACCGATGCCCAACCTTTTGAAAGTTCCCGGGGTCCGGGAGATGAGGCTGGGGACTTCCGGCAACTGTCTCAAGACCTTTCAGTGGGTGAGGAGGACGATGACGATGAGACACAGTTGTCTATCAGTGAGGTAGTAGTAAGGGCAGTAAGTCCAAGGGAGGAGCGCACAGAGGATTCGGAGGAAGAGCAGCAGGACGATGAGGTGACTGACCCCATCTGGTTTGCTACGCCTACTGAGGACAGGTCTTTAGAGGGGGAGGCAAGGGCAGCAGCAGGGCAGGTTGCAAGAGGCAGTGCGGTGTCCAGGGGTAGAGGCAGGGCCAGACCGAATAATCCACCAACTGTTTCCCAAAGCGCCCCCTCGCGCCATGCCACCCTGCAGAGGCCGAATTGCTCAAAGGTCTGGCAGTTTTTCACTGAGAGTGCAGACCACCGACGAACAGTGGTGTGCAACCTGTGTCGCGCCAAGATCAGCCGGGGAGCCACCACCACCAGCCTCACCACCACCAGCATGCGCAGACATATGATGGCCAAGCACCCCACAAGGTGGGACGAAGGCCGTTCACCGCCTCCGGTTTGCACCGCTGCCTCTCCCCCTGTGCCCCAACCTGCCACTGAGATCCAACTCCCCTCTCAGGGCACAGGCACTACTGTCTCCTGGCCTGCACCCACACCCTCACCTCCGCTGTCCTCGGCCCCATCCACCAATGTCTGTCAGCGCACCATCCAGCCGTCGCTAGCGCAAGTGTTGGAGCGCAAGCGCAAGTACGCCGCCACGCACCCGCACGCTCAAGCGTTAAATGTGCACATAGCCAAATTTATCAGCCTGGAGATGCTGCCGTATAGGGTTGTGGAAACGAAGGCTTTCAAAAGTATGATAGCGGCGGCGGCCCCGCGCTACTCAGTTCCCAGTCGCCACTACTTTTCCCGATGTGCCGTCCCAACCTTGCACGACCACGTCTCCCGCAACATTGCACGCGCCCTCACCAACGCGGTTACTGCCAAGGTCCACTTAACAACAGATACGTGGACAAGCACAGGCGGGCAGGGCCACTATATCTCCCTGACGGCACATTGGGTGAATTTAGTGGAGGCTGGGACAGAGTCAGAGCCTGGGACGGCTCACATCCTACCCACCCCCAGAATTGCGGGCCCCAGCTCGGTGGTGGTATCTGCAGCGGTGTATGCTTCCTCAACTAAACCACCCTCCTCCTCCGCAACCTCTGTCTCGCAATCAAGATGTGTCAGCAGCAGCACGTCGGCAGCAATTGGTGTCGCGCGGCGTGGCAGCACAGCGGTGGGCAAGCGACAGCAGGCCGTGCTGAAACTACTCAGCTTAGGAGATAAGAGGCACACGGCCCACGAACTGCTGCAGGGTCTGACAGAGCAGATGATCGCTAGCTTGCGCCGCTGAGCCTCCAACCGGGCATGGTCGTGTGTGACAACGGCCATAACCTGGTGGCGGCTCTGCAGCTCGGCAGCCTCACGCACGTGCCATGCCTGGCCCACGTCTTTAATTTGGTGGTTCAGCGCTTACTGAAAAGCTACCCACGCTTGTCAGACCTGCTCGGAAAGGTGCGCCGGCTCTGCGCACATTTCCGCAAGTCCCACACGGACGCTGCCACCCTGCGCACCCTGCAACATCGGTTTCATCTGCCAGTGCACCAACTGCTGTGCGACGTGCCCACATGGTGGAACTCTACGCTCCACATGTTGGCCAGGCTCTATGAGCAGCGTAGAGCTATAGTGGAATACCAACTCCAACATGGGTGGCACAGTGGGAGTCAGCCTCCTCAATTCATTACAGAAGAGTGGGCCTGGTTGGCAGACATCTGACAGGTCCTTGGAAACTTTGAGGAGTCTACCCAGATGGTGAGCGGCGATGCTGCAATCATTAGCGTCACCATTCCTCTGCTATGCCTCTTGAGAAGTTCCCTGCAAAGCGTAAAGGCAGACGCTTTGCGCTCGGAAACAGAGACGGGGGAAGACAGTATGTCGCTGGTTAGTCAGAGCACCCTCCTGTCTATATCTCAGCGCGTTGAGGAGGAGGAGGAGGAGCATGAGGAGGATGAGGAGGAGGGGGAAGAGACAGCTTGGCCCACTGCTGAGGGTACCCATGCTGCTTGCCTGTCATCCTTTCAGCGTGTATGGCCTGAGGAGGAGGAGGATCCTGAAAGTGATCTTCCTAGTGAGGACAGCCATGTGTTGCGTACAGGTACCCTGGCACACATGGCTGACCATGTTAGGATGCCTTTCTCGTGACCCTCGCATTACACGCATTCTGGCCACTACGGATTACTGGGTGTACACACTGCTCGACCCACGGTATAAGGAGAACCTTTCCACTCTCATACCCGAAGAGGAAAAGGGTTCGAGAGTGATGCTATACCACAGGACCCTGGCGGACAAACTGATGGTGAAATTCCCATCCGACAGCGCTAGTGGCCGAAGGCGCAGTTCCGAAGGCAAGGTAGCAGGGGAGGCGCAGAGATCAGGCAGCATGTACAGCACAGGCAGGGGAACACTCTCTAAGGCCTTTGACAGCTTTCTGGCTCCCCAGCAAGACTGTGTCACCGCTCCCCAGTCAAGGCTGAGTCGGCGGGAGCACTGTAAAAGGATGGTGAGGGAGTACATAGCCGATTGCACGACCGTCCTCCGTGACGCCTCTGCCCCCTACAACTACTGTGTGTCGAAGCTGGACACGTGCCCTGAACTCGCGCTGTATGCCCTGGAGGTGCTTGCTTGTCCTGCGGCTAGCGTCTTGTCAGAGAGGGTGTTTAGTGCGGCTGGGGGAATCATCACAGATAAGCGTACCCGCCTGTCAACCAACAGTGCCGACAGGCTTACACTCATCAAGATGAACAAAGCCTGGATTTCCCCAGACTTCTCTTCTCCACCAGCGGACAGCAGCGATACCTAAACAATACGTAGGCTGCACCCGCGGATGGAAGCATTGTTCCCTATCACCATCAAAAACGTGGACCTTTTAGCTTCATCAATCTGTGTATAATATTCATCCTCCTCCTCCTGCTCCTCCTCCTGAAACCTCACGTAATCATGCCGAACGGGCAATTTTTCTTAGGCCCACAAGGCTCAGTCATATAATTTTTGTAAACAATTTTTATACGTTTCAATGCTCATTAAAGCGTTGAAACTTTCACCTGAACCAATTTTTATTTTAACTGGGCTGCCTCCAGGCCTAGTTACAAATTAAGCCACATTAACCAAAGCGATTAATGGGTTTCACCTGCCCTCTTGGTTGGGCATGGGCAATTTTTCTGAGGTACATTAGTACTGTTGGTACACCAATTTTTTAGGCTCCTCGCCTACAGTGTAATCCAATTGATTTTTTGCCCACCTGCATTGCAGCTGACGTTACATCAGCTGTGCTGTGCACTGCAATGGGATATATTTATGTACCGCCGGTGGGTTCCAGGGAGCCACCCATGCTGTCGGTCCACACGGAGTTGTAACTACATGTGTCCACTTCTAAAGAACCCCAGTCTGACTGGGGCATGCAGTGTGGGCCGAAGCCCACCCTCTTTAAACATGACATTACCTCAGCTGTGATGGGCAATGCAATGGGATATATTTATGTACCGCCGGTGGCTTCCTGGCACCCACCCATGCTGTCGGTCCACACGGAGTTGTAACTGCATGTGTCCACTTCTAAAGAACCCCAGTCTGACTGGGGCATGCAGTTTGGGCCGAAGCCCACCTGCATTTAATCTGACGTTAGCTCTGCTGTCCAGGGCACTGCAATGGGATACATTTATGTACATCGGGTGGGTTCCAGGGAGCCACCCATGCTGTGGGTGCACACGGAATTCCCATTGCGGAGTTGGGGATTCCCAGTTGTACCTGCCTGTGACTATTTTATAAAAAAACGTGGTCTGACTGGGGCATGCAGACACCTTGACAGAATGAATAGTGTGTGGCACATAGGTTCCCCATTGCTAGGCCCACGTGTGCAGCTCCTGATGGCGGTGGCACAGGATTATATTTCTCATTGCTTCTGTACAGCATTGTGGGCTATCACCCCGCCCCTTTTAAAGAAGGTCGCTACCTAGCCGTGCCAACCCTCTGCAGTGGGTGCCTGCGGTTCCTCCTCATGGCAGACGCACTTATAAATAGACATGAGTGTGGCGTGGCATGAGGGCAGCTGAAGGCTGCGCAGGGACACTTTGGTGTGCGCTGTGGACACTGGGTCGTGCAGGGGGGGGGGGGGGGGGTTGGGCAGCATGTAACCCAGGTGATGTGGCAGCGGAGTGTCATGCAGACAGCGATTGTGCTTTGTTGGAGGTAGTGTGGTGCTTAGCTAAGGTATGCATTGATAATGAGGGCTTTTCAGAAGTAAAAGTTGTTGGGAGGGGGGGGGCCCACTCTTGCCGCTATTGTGGCTTAATAGTGGGACCTGGGAACTTGAGATGCAGCCCAACATGTAGCCCCTCGCCTGCCCTATCCGTTGCTGTGTCGTTCCCATCACTTTCTTGAATTGCCCAGATTTTCACAAAAGAAAACCTTAGCGAGTATCGGCGATATACAAAAATGCTCGAGTCGCCCATTGACTTCAGTGGGGTTCGTTACTCAAAACGAACCCTCGAGCATCGCGATAATTTCGTCCCGAGTAACGAGCACCCGAGCATTTTGGTGCTCGCTCATCTCTAGTAGACTATTATTTTCTGGATATTTTTGTGCTCAAATTATTTTAAGCAATGCAATATATTTGAAAATCATTAAATGTACAGTATTCTTAAAAATGTGTTGTGACATGTATGGAACAAAACAAGGAGCAGCTGTTTGCTTTGGCTTTAAACCAAACTAGAGATTTTAGACACTTTTAAATAGTATAGGTACAATGTCTTACAAATACTCCACCTACGCTGGATTTGGTATATTGTTCATATGTGAATATAAATTAACAGCTTCAGTTATTCAGAGTTTTTACAGACAGATGAACTAAATCTTACCAGGGGTCATTCTCCCAGGCAGTAGCTTTAACTGAATAAGACAGGAAAAACTTTCTTACTGTGCTACCAAGACAACTGTCTAGTGAAGTTTTGCTCAGCTATGCTATAATTTCCCTGCAATGCATTTAGCTCACCAGATAAATACCTTGTTTTTTTTAAATGCATTCTTAAGATAACCTGCTGAGAGACACATTTTTCATACACTAAGTAATTGGTTGTTAATTTTCCTTTATTGTTTGAAACACTGAGAGCGGCAAATATAGTGAAGTGAAATGTTCCATTATTTGAAACTGATTAAATATTATCACATGAACACAGATTAATTTATTAGAAAACAGGATTTAAGAGTAGCACCAATATCTTCCAGACAAGTAAAATGGATGCAATAGTTTGCCTTATAAAAGGGTCTGCTGCAGAGCCACAACCTTGCTCTTCACTGATGTTTTCTTGCCTAGAACAAACACTGCCTTTTTTGGAATGCTGCCCTCAGCCTGCTTCTTTGGCACATGTACAAATTCATTTATTGTAATCTCCTTGTTATTTGTTTTCTACTTATATTTAATACCCTTATCATGAATTATAAAATTATATGAAACCCCTTTTGGTTCTCTTGTACAATATTGTTGGAATGGTCACTTAATTTAGGTGATACTCAGTGGGTATCGTAACCTTATCAATCAGGTATTCCTAATTATCATTATTTGATGCATCAGAGAAGAAAACAATGAGAAACACCCAGGTGATGTTTCCAAGCTCTTCTTCTGATGCAAATTTTATTAAGAATATCTTATATAGTAAACTTACTACTGACATAAGCTGATCACGAGCTCACCTCACCCCCTCAGCATCCAATCAAGATTTAGTAAGCATTTCACAGTGAAACATAGTAAGACTATGGTGTGTGCATATTAATAAGCATTCCATAGAGAACTTCTTATCAGTGAAGTAACATAAGATAATTAAAGTGAGAACATGAAGCCCTGAAAGGGTCCATCTAGTTCATAAACTAGTAATAATGCCAGTACATCTGGAGTACACGATTACAATTCTTTAGTTCAAGAGAACAGTTCATTATAAGGTGTTGATTTATTGCTTTGTGAGCTGTGATTAGAAGGAATGATGTAATACAAGTATACTTGTTAAAGAAAAATTCATTATTATGAATTGTATTTTTCCGACGCTTTGTGAGCATATAAACTGGCTAAAGGAATTATGTGCTTTTAAACCATTATTAGTTACTTTCACACTATGATAATCCCAGCTTGGTTCAGTAAAACTGTGGATGGGGATGGAGGTCAGATTTATGTGTATTAAAGGTGTACTACCATCCCTAAGTAATTTAAACATAATAAAAAATAATTAAATATAGAATGATAGTTATCATTACCCCTTTCCGAATGAGAGAGTTATGAGATAGCAAAGGAAGCCAGCCCTAGCTAGGTATGTGAATGGGATTCAGATAGAAAGATCACTTCTGTTGCTGAAATGGAGAACAATAGCTCTCTGTTTCTGCAGGGTTTGGCAGTTTTTGCCATATTGAACAGATAACCCTGTGGTCTCTATTTCAGCCATAGAAGGGAATTGTTTCATTCTGGGATTCTATGTGATTCCATTTTCTGTAAATTCAGACAGAATCCCTGATGAAAAGTCTGGATGTAAGGAAAAACAGGATGTGAATGCCCCCCTACACACACATATACATTACACTGTAACGATGAAGCTACCTATACACGAACTTCACACTTTATGCAAGTATTGAGTGGAAAGCTAGCAGGAGTGCTGCCGACCAGAAAAAAACACATTTTTTCACTGATGCAGGGCCCGACCGAATAATCCACCAACTGTTTCCCAAAGCGCACCCTCGCGCCATGCCACCCTGCAGAGGCCGAGGTGCTCTAAGGTCTGGCAGTTTTTCACAGAGACGCCTGACGACCGACGAACAGTGGTGTGCAACCTTTGTCGCGCCAAGATCAGCCGGGGAGCCACCACCAACAGCCTCACCACCACCAGCATGCGCAGACATATGATGGCCAAGCACCCCACGAGGTGGGACGAAGGCCGTTCACCGCCTCCGGTTTGCACCGCTGCCTCTCCCCCTGTGCCCCAACCTGCCACTGAGATCCAACCCCCCTCTCAGGACACAGGCACTACCGTCTCCTGGCCTGCACCCACACCCTCACCTCCGCTGTCCTCGGCCCCATCCACCAATGTCTCGCACTGCACAGTCCAGCCGTCGCTAGCGCAAGTGTTGGAGCGCAAGCGCAAGTACGCCGCCACGCACCCGCACGCTCAATCGTTAACCGTCCACATAGCCAAATTTATCAGCCTTGAGATGCTGCCGTATAGGGTTGTGGAAACGGAGGCTTTCAAAGCTATGATGGCGGCGGCGGCCCCGCGCTACTCAGTTCCCAGTCGCCACTACTTTTCCCGATGTGCCGTCCCAGCCCTGCACGACCACGTCTCCCGCAACATTGTACGCGCCCTCACCAATGCGGTTAGTGGCAAGGTCCACTTAACTACGGACACGTGGACAAGCACAGGCGGGCAGGGCCACTACATCTCCCTGACGGCACATTGGGTGAATTTAGTGGAGGCTGGGACAGAGTCAGAGCCTGGGACCGCTCACGTCCTACCCACCCCCAGAATTGCGAGCCCCAGCTCGGTGGTGGTATGTTCGGCGGTGTATGCTTCCTCCACTAAAGCACCCTCCTCCTCCTCCTCCTCCTCAACCTCTGTCTCGCAATCTAGATGTGTCAGCAGCAGCAGGACGTCGCCAGCAGTCGGTGTCGCGCGGCATGGCAGCACAGCAATGGGCAAGCGACAGCAGGCCGTGCTGAAACTACTCAGCTTAGGAGATAGGAGGCACACGGGCCACGAACTGCTGCAGGGTCTGACAGAGCAGACCGACCGTTGGCTTGCGCCGCTGAGCCTCCAACCGGGCATGGTCGTGTGTGACAACGGCCGTAACCTGGTGGCGGCTCTGCAGCTCGGCAGCCTCACGCACGTGCCATGCCTGGCCCACGTCTTCAATTTGGTGGTTCAGCGCTTTCTGAAAAGCTACCCACGCTTGTCAGACCTGCTCGTAAAGGTGCGCCGGCTCTGCGCACATTTCCGCAAGTCCCACACGGACGCTGCCACCCTGCGCACCCTGCAACATCGGTTTAATCTGCCAGTGCACCGACTGCTGTGCGACGTGCCCACACGGTGGAACTCTACGCTCCACATGTTGGCTAGGCTCTATGAGCAGCGTAGAGCTATAGTGGAATATCAACTCCAACATGGGCGGCGCAGTGGGAGTCAGCCTCCTCAATTCTTTTCAGAAGAGTGGGCCTGGTTGGCAGACATCTGCCAGGTCCTTGGAAACTTTGAGCAATCTACCCAGGTGGTGAGCGGCGATGCTGCAATCATTAGCGTCACCATTCCTCTGCTATGCATCTTGAGAAGTTCCCTGCAAACCATAAAGGCAGCCGCTTTGTGCTCGGAAACAGAGCCGGGGGAAGACAGTATGTCGCTGGATAGTCAAAGCACCCTCCTGTCTATATCTCAGCGCGTTGAGGAGGAGGAGGAGGAGCATGAGGAGGATGAGGAGGAGGGGGAAGAGACAGCTTGGCCCACTGCTGACGGTACCCATGCTGCTTGCCTGTCATCATTTCAGCGTGTATGGCCTGAGGAGGAGGAGGCGGAGGAGGAGGGGAGGAGGAGGAGGATCCTGAAAGTGATCTTCCTAGTGCGGACAGCAATGTGTTGCGTACAGGTACCCTGGCACACATGGCTGACTTCATGTTAGGATGCCTTTCTCGTGACCCTCGCGTTACACGCATTCTGGCCACTAAGGATTACTGGGTGTACACACTGCTCGACCCACGCTATAAGGAGAACCTACCCACTCTCATTCCCGAAGAGGAAAGGGGTTCGAGAGTGTTGCTATACCACAGGACCCTGGCGGACAAGCTGATGGTAAAATTCCCATCCGACAGCGCTAGTGTCAGAAGGCGCAGTTCTGAAGGCCAGGTAGCAGGGGAGGTGCGGAGATCGAGCAGCATGTACAGCCCAGGCAGTGCAACAGTCTTTAAGGGCCTGGACAGCTTTATGGCTCCCCAGCAAGACTGTGTCACCGCTCCCCAGTCAAGGCTGAGTTGGCGGGAGCACTGTAAAAGGATGGTGAGGGAGTACGTAGCCGATCGCACGACCGTCCTCCGTGACGCCTCTGCCACCTACAACTACTGGGTGTCGAAGCTGGACACGTGGCCTGAACTAGCGCTGTATGCCCTGGAGGTGCTTGCTTGTCCTGCGGCTAGCGTCTTGTCGGAAAGGGTGTTTAGTGCGGCTGGGGGAATCATCACAGATAAGCGTACCCGCCTGTCAACCGACAGTGCCGACAGGCTAACACTCATCAAGATGAACAAAGCCTGGATTTCCCCAGACTTCTCTTCTCCACCAGCGGACAGCAGCGATACGTAAGCAATACGTAGGCTGCACCCGCGGATGGAAGCTACGTTCTCTCTCACCATCCAAAACGGGGACATTTCTGCTTCATCAATCTGTGTCTAATATTCCTCCTCCTCCTCCTGCTCCTCCTCCTCCTGAAACCTCACGTAATCACGCTGAACGGGCAATTTTTCTTAGGGCCACAAGGCTCACTCATCTAATTTTTCTAAACAATTTTTATATGTTTCAATGCTCTTAAAAGCGTTGAAACTTTAACTTGAACCAATTTTTAGTTAAACTGGGCTGCCTCCAGGCCTAGTTACCACTTAAGCCACATTAACCAAAGCGATTAATGGGTTTCAACTGCCATCTTGGTTGGGCATGGCCAATTTTTACTGAGGTACATTAGTACTGTTGGTACACCAATGTTTTGGGGCCCTCACCTACAGTGTAATCATAGCAATTTGTATGTTCTTCACCTGCACTCATGGTACAGAAGTGTGTGTGTGGTTGGCCTACACTTTAGCTTCATAAATGTAACTTGGGCCTTGGCTATACTGCAGCTACTGAAATGGAACTAAGACTGCGCTCCCACTATACTGCTGCTTCGGAATTGTTCCTGGGGCCTGTGTAGGCTGCTACAATGACTTAAATGGAACTAAGACTGTGCTCCCCCTATAATGCTGCTAGTGATATGTTAGTGGGGCCTGTCGCTAATGCTACGGCTGAAATGTTACTAATTCTGGGCTCTGCCTATACCGCTGCTAATGGTATGTCTCTGGGGTGTGGAAACAGAGGCTTCCCAAAGACATGATGGCGGCGTGGCCATTTCCCACCAACGCTGTTACTGTTAAGGTGCATATAACCACGGACACGTGGAGAGGACACGTAGTGCCTCCAAAACATCCCCCGCCACGGCCCACTTAATCCTGGCCACATTCCGAAAACCAACAAAATAAAACCGCGCTACTAGGTCCGCAGTCACCACCACATTACCACCAACGCGGTTACTGTTAAGGTACATATTACCAGTCTGACTGGGGCATGCAGTGTTGGCCGGAGCCCACCTGCATTAAGCATGACATTACTACCTCAGCTGTGTTGGGTAATGCAATGGGATATTTCTATGTACCGCCGGTGGCTTCCTGGCACCCACCCATGCTGTGGGTCCACAGGGAATTATAAATGCATCTGTTTCCACTTGTAAAGAACCCCAGTCTGACTGGGGCATGCAGTGTGGGCCGAAGCCCACCTGCATTAAGCATGACATTACTACCTCAGCTGTGCTGGGCAATGCAATGGGATATTTCTATGTACCGCCGGTGGCTTCCTGGCACCCACCCATGCTGTGGGTCCACAGGGAATTATAAATGCATCTATTTCCACTTCTAAAGAACCCCAGTCAGACTGGGGCATGCAGTGTGGGCCGAAGCCCACCTGCATTAAGCACGACATTACTACCTCAGCTGTGTTGGGCAATGCAATGGGATATTTTTGTGTATCGCCGGTGGGTTCCTGGCACCCACCCATGCTGTGGGTCCACAGGGAATTATAAATGCATCTGTTTCCACTTGTAAAGAACCCCAGTCAGACTGGGGCATGCAGTGTGGGCCGAAGCCCACCTGCATTAAGCACGACATTACTACCTCAGCTGTGTTGGGCAATGCAATGGGATATTTTTGTGTATCGCCGGTGGGCTCCAGGGAGCCACCCATGCTGTAGGTGCACACAGAGTTTAACCTACATGTGTCCACTTGTAAAGAACCCCAGTCTGACTGGGGCATGCAGTGTGGGCCGAAGCCCACCTGCATTAAGCACGACATTACTACCTCAGCTGTGTTGGGCAATGCAATGGGATATTTTTGTGTATCGCCGGTGGGTACCAGGGAGCCACCCATGCTGTCGGTCGACAGGGACTTCACAATAGGGAGTTGGACATGCCTGTGTCTATGAATTAAAAAGCCCGGTCTGACTGGGGCATGCAGAGACACCTTGACAGAATGAATAGTGTGTGGCACATAGGTTCCCCATTGCTATGCCCACGTGTGCAGCTCCTGATGGCGGTGGCACAGGATTCTATTTCTCATTGCTTCTGTACAGCATTGTGGGCTATCACCCCGCCCCTTTTAAAGAGGGTCGCTGCCTAGCCGTGCCAACCCTCTGCAGTGTGTGCCTGCGGTTCCTCCTCATGGCAGACGCACTTCTAAATAGACATGAGGGTGGTGTGGCATGAGGGCAGATGAAGGCTGCGCAGGGACACTTTGGTGTGCGCTGTGGGGGGGAGGGGGGCGGTTGGGCAGCATGTAACCCAGGAGAAGTGGCAGTGGAGTGTCATGCAGGCAGTGATTGTGCTTTGTTGGAGGTAGTGTGGTGCTTAGCAAAGGTATGCCATGCTAATGAGGGCTTTTCAGAAGTAAAAGTTTTTGGGAGGGGGGGGCCCCACTCTTGCCGCTATTGTGGCTTAATAGTGGGACCTGTGAACTTGAGATGCAGCCCAACATGTAGCCCCTCGCCTGCCCTATCCGTTGCTGTGTCGTTCCAAACTTTCTTGAATTGCCCAGATTTTCACACATGGAAACCGTAGCGAGCATCGGCGAAATACAAAAATGCTCGGGTCGCCCATTGACTTCAATGGGGTTCGTTACTCGAAACGAACCCTCGAGCATCGCGAAAAGTTCGTCCCGAGTAACGAGCACCCGAGCATTTTGGTGCTCGCTCATCTCTATTCATAACCTGTAGTTTGTCATGGGTCGAGTCTTGGGCTTGGATGTTACATGCTAAAGTGGGCTTTATAAGCCCCTTCTGTCTCTTAGAGGGTAGCGAGTTGATGTTGGCCCTAAAAAACTGGGGTCGGTAGTGATGTTCAAATACCTATTTCTACCCCGTCCTCTATTCTGCATCCTGCCTCTATTACGGTGTAAATAGGAATCATTCCTCTCTCTTATTTGGCCTTCATTTTCAGAGAATTCAACATCAGAAGAGCTGATTTCCGTGTCGGACCTAGATCTATTGGCGGTATATGCACAGTTCTCCTTGAAATCAAGCATGTCTCTGTTGAACTGTGTGTTTTCTCTCTTTAATCTGTAAAGTGTTCAGGTTATCCTGAAGCAATAATTTCGGATGCTTACAATTTTGCAGCAAACAAAATGAGATCTGAATTGCTGCAACCTCACAAAAAAGAGAGAACTGATATTGCTCGTATCATTGGGACGTATGATACCGGGGCCTCAGCTGTCAAAAAAATTCTGAATAATTTTTGGGACATCTTGAAAGATGATGAGGATGTACGGGACATCTTACCTGTGTCTCCAGCCATCACATATAGGAGAGGACGTAATTTACGTGATAGGCTTGTTAAGAGTTATCTTAGACCTAAAGTCCCTGAAACTATGTGGCTTGGAAGACATAATCTGGTCGGCGCCTGCCCGTTTATAAAGAAAGGGTCTGTTTTTTGCTGTTCATCCACATCCATCGAATACCGTAACCGCGAGTTTATTAATTGCCGCTCTAAGAATGTAGTTTACTTAGCCACCTGTACATGCCCAATGAACTATGTGGGCAAGACGGCCCAACAATTTCGCCGGCGTATACTTTCCCACATAGGCAACATTAGACGTAACGAACTTACACCTGTCTCTACACATATGTGGGATGTACATGGAGGAGATGAAACTCAAATACAATTTCAAGGTATAGAGAGCATTCGATCGGATGGGCGTCGAGGAGATACGAACAAATTGTTATTACAAAAGGAAGTGGGCTGGATCTTCAGGATGCGTTCTGTCACCCCCTCTGGACTTAAAGGGGTAGTCCCGCAGAAGCAAGTGCAGTTATGCACTTCTGTATGGCCATATTAATGCATTTTGTAATATACGTCGTGCATTAAATATTGTCCATACAGAAGTTATATACTTACCCCCTCCGTTGCTGGCATCCCCGTCTCCATGGCGACAGCTGAAGCCTCCTTCTCTGGTCGCCGCAACAGTCGCACTTGCGCAGAGAAGAATCCTCTTCTGGAGGGTCTGGGCTCACGAGCTGGGTTGTGGCTCCTCCCCCTTCTCAGCCTCATCATGTAGCTCCGCCCCCATCACGTGTTGCCGATCAGCCAATGAGGTGGCTGTAATCGGCAGTGGAGCTCAGACTGGAGAAGAACATCCACGGTGCACCATGGGAGAAGACCCGCAGTGCACCATAGGAGAAGACTAGCGGTGCACCTTGGGAAATGACGGCGGCCATCTTGGAAGAAGGTTTTTATAAGTTCATGAAACAGCTTCATGGTGAATAGAAACGCTCTAAAAAAACGATTTACATGGGTAGTTTGTAATGCTTGCTTAATATGGGGGACTGGGGCGTGAAAACCCCTTTAATGAAAATATATCTTTCAATTGCTTTATTTAAGTTGGGAATCTGCTGTGCTTCAGTGTTAGAGGTGTACAACATAATAGTGTGTATCGTTGAAGTTGCAAATAACTTAGGAATATTTTGGATATTCTTATATTAATGTTATCAAGTTATAGCGAACACATCATGAATAATGTTACCTGCTTTAGCTTTGCATTGTACCTTTTTATAGGCTTTGACTAGAAATTTTTATATACAATCCAAAAACCTTAAGTAACCTTTGAAAAATCTGATACAATAGATACTCTGAGATATTCTTTTATTTGTAATATGCATGAGATGTGTCACTGTCCTCTAGTTGACACTCCTTAGGGGATAGAAAACATCATACAGCCTCACTTATATTATATACGAAATGAATTATACACACGGGGCGGAGCTATATGCCTGGTTTTCCAACAAGTGACACCGCTCTGTTACGGATATACATAAGAGGGCATTGTCCCCTTAAAACCCCGTTGTTATATACAACACATGTCATTCTGATCGGTCACATGACGTATCATGTGATACGGAAGCGCTCCTAAATCCCGTTGCGATTTATCATCTATGTCATCTTGACTGGTCACATGATGTTTCATGTGACACTGCAGTGCTGTCAAACGAGCCCCTCCTATGCTGACGCAGGAGTGGGGCGGTGCTCGCATACTCCATGATTCCGGGACGACGCGATGTCACGTCACCACGTGGCCGCGTCATTACGTCGGGTCACGTGATGTGGCCGCATCATCGCGCCTATGCCGATTCAGGAGCGGGGCGGAGCTCGCATATTCCACTATTCTAGGATAACACTATGTCACGTCATTATGCGGCTGCGTCATTACGCCGGTTCACGTGACGGTACGTACTACGAGTCACGTGACTCGTTTACAACGGAGGTATAAGTATAGGTTACAAACTACATCGCTATGTATATATAAACTACAGGATGCTATTTTTCTTCTTGTGAGTTCATGCATTATTACTCCAGGTAATCTTGGAATAACGGATCCATCTGATCCAACAGGGGATCACTGATGTTATGATGTTATTAGGTTACCATAACAACGGGACAATTGATATGCTAATCAATATGAGCTATCTCAGCTATGATTGGCTGAATAAGAGACATCCCCTTTATGGGCAGGAGCTATAGACTACTATTTAAGATTGATGCAAGTGTGCATTCAGTATGCTGTCAGTCCACCATCAGGGCTGACATGCTGCAGTTTTTTTACTTTGTTTTGTTTCTATTTTTGCATCGTCGCTACGCTCATCTCTGTTGAGCATTAGTTAGGCTCTCTTTAGCGCAGTTAGACCAGCATTTATTTACCTACCTAAGCAAATATCAGCTCAGGGGGCTCTTGAGGCTTTTAGTTACAAAACAGACGGCTTTATCTCTGATAAGCTATATCTTTGGTTCCTGCCCGGGATACAATAGCTATAGTTCCCTGATACTTATTGAAAGCCTATTTATCTGGTTTAATTCTTGCAATAGGTACATTGGTGGTTCTAGTCCAGGGGTTAACAGCTATGGTTCCCTGAGTTATCTCCTCTCTTTATTTAAAGGATACTTTAGCTGATTACTTTGGCAGGGTATACTGTGAGGGGAAGCAGGCCATTATTCTTATTTTTATGCAATCGCATTATCATTGGTAGAAGTCTATGGAAAAATTGGCCGATTATTTTCTGGTTAGCCACCACCCAGTATATTCAGACTGGATCTATCAAATCTTCCTTGGCCCCTGAGGAGCCCACTGGTTGGGTGAAATGCGTTGGGAACGAAATATTGATTAGGTTTCTGTCATTTTATTGATCTAGATGACAGTTGTAGACAATTTATATACCCTAAAACTACTGATACTTTTTTGACTACCAGGTCATTACCGATAAGGTGGCAATCTGTTGTTTTACAAAATAGTCACTAATCTATGAAAGCGGCTAGTCTTATATGTTTTTCTTCAATAGAGGTATTATCCTTCCATCACCTTTTATTGAATTATAAGTGTAGGTGTTTGTCTTCTTCATAATTTTAATAAATTTCATTAAAAGTTATATTTTAGAATTAATAGTTTGTAAAATCCAAACAACAGATCTAATACACATGATGTGGCGATGTCCAAAACTAAAAAGGTATTGGATAGAAGTGTGGGAACTAATCCATAATGTGTATGGGGTAATTTTAGAGAGCACTCCATTGTTATGCATCCTAGGCTATGTAGATGACTTACCTTTAGATTAAAACGAAAAAGTAGCGGTAGCCAGAATTCTATATTTGGCCAGAAAACTGATAGCGCAACACTGGCTGGATGAAACTCCCCCCAATTTGAATGAACTCAAAAACAAAGTCACACAAATTTTAATGTTGGAAAAAAGCGTTTATTGCAAGAGAAAAACAATACAAAAGTTTTACGATATATGGCTTAAATGGCCACTTCTGCCTTTGGTCTTATTGGCTCAGACTCACTTAGGAACTAAGATAGTAAATGTATTAAAGCAATTGTTGTCTGGGGAGAGGGAGGGAGTGGGAGAAGGAACAGTGCCACCATGGTTACGGAATTAATTACTGAACATACCAAGCATCAACGTAGGGAAAATCCTCGCAAACAAGAAGAATGGACCAAGAGCACAATGGACTTATCCTCGCGGCACGTGAGAGACTATTTGGGATATGTTTAGGTGTTTTGTAATGTTACTTAAACGTCTTCGGACGATGAAAATTCAAAAAAAATATTTGAATTTTAAAAAAAAATCCCTCTGCTCCTGGCCAGCATGTGTAGCCTGGTGCAGGGAGATGTCACCGGGGACCACTGTATGCAGTTCCTGGTGACATGATCACTGTTATCCAATGGAAAACAGTAATCATGTAAAGTATAAAAAAAGAAAAAAAAAGTTTAAAAGTTTAAAGTTTCATCTCCCCTCATAGATTATATAGCTGAGTGAGGATGAAATTACATAACTAAGCCCTTGGATGCATCCATGGACCTTACCCCGGCTTCTGTGCATGCACCCGTCGCCAAAATGACAGACGCATGTGCAAAAGTCATGCATTGTCCGGGTAATTTAAAATCTCCCTGCTCCTGGCTACCACATGTAGCCAAGAGCCTGTAGATTTCACAGGGGGCTGCGATACACATTCCTTGGTCATGTGATCGCCACTATCCAATGGATAACGGCGATAACGTAAAAGTAAAAAAAAGGAAAAATTTCACCTCCCGTCACAGATCCGATCCATGAGGGGAGGTGAAATTGCTTCAACTACCTAAGGCCTCTGGTGATGTCTCCAACAGGATCTTTATCCGCGGACCTTTTCCCAACCTCAGCGCATGTGCCTGTTGGCAAAATGGTGGATGCAAACGCAGAAGCTGGGGAGGGTCCGGGAAGTTAAAAAATCTTCTTGCTCCTGGCTACTAAAGGTAGCAGAGAGCCTGGAGCAGTGACCGAGCCCTGGAGTGATAGTGGATAATGGCGGTCACGTAAAAGTTAAAAACAATTGAACTTCAATGCTCCTTTTGGTTTGGGCCCTATTGTGCAGCCAGACATAAGATGAGAGCCACAATAGATATTGGAAACTTTTTCCTTCTGCTTTGCTTAGATTCATTATTCAAAAACTGGGGGGGGGGGGGCAAAATACGCAGCACACACCTAGATTAATCTGTTAAGGGGTCTAGTTTTCAAAATGGCGTCATTTGTGGGGGTTCTCTGTTGTTTTGGCCGCTCAAGGGCTCTGCAAGTGGGCAATGGGATCTAAATCACCTTCAAGCAAAATGCCTGTTCTGAAAGCGAACAGCTACTCCTTTCGGTTTGGGCCCTGTTGTGCATACAGACATAAGATTAGGGCCACAATAAGTATGTATCTGAACACAGGACAAACAGTGGTATCCATTTTGCGGTGTAAATCCTCATTTTCATGTGCACTATAGAAAAAAAGTCTTTAAAATGACATATTTTCAAAAATATGAAATTTGATTTTTTTTCCCCCCTCTAAATTGCAATAATTCCTGAAAACAAAAACAGTGGGGTTAAAATACTCATGACACTCCTAATACATTAGGGCTATAGCTTTTAAAATGAGGTCATTTGTGGGGGTATCTATCATTCTGACACCTATGAGTCTTTGCAATCTTGGCTTGGTGTATGAAAGCAAAGTGATCCTCAAAATGCTGATTTTTTACGTCTCCTAAATGGTTCAAAACAATAAAAGTTTTTCAAATGTGTGCCCAGAATAAAGTAAACAGATGGAAATGTATATCTGAGTAAAATTTGTACAGTATGTTTGCACATATTTGAGATATTACAGTTGAAAATGTGAAAAAATAACATTTTTTCCAAAATTGTTCCACTTATAATAAATATATACAAATTCTATTGGTCTATTTTTACCACCTAAATGAAGTACAATATGTGGCAAAAAAAAGTGTTAGAATTACTTGGATATGCAAAACCTTTACGGAGTTATTCCATGTTAAAGTGACACATGTCCGATTTCCAAAATTTGGCTCCGTCACTATGGCGCAAACAGGCTTTGTCATTAAGGGGTTAATAGGAAAAATTCAATGGAGTCAGAGCTTAACCTACACATTATATCAAGCATATATTTTCCAGTGAATTAATTCAAATCTTTTAGCCACCTCATATGAACTTTGTAAACTCATCAATCCCCTGTATGAACTTTATGTTATATATACATATGTATAATGCGATGAAATAAAAAAAGAAGAGCAAAATAAATTAAGAGAAAAAAATAGGGTAATTTAGTTTCTTTATTCTCCCTTCTGTTTTTTTCTATTTACCAATTTATTTACTCATTCAATTATTACTGTAAAAAATGAAAAAAACATAATGTGTAATATATATTCTGTTTTTTCTTATCCTTTGTTTTAGTGTATATATGAGAATCTCATATATTATACAATATATCACATATACGTGTGCATTTCTTGTATTAGCCACCATAATATCTTATCGTTGTATACAAATTGTAGCAAGGGGGGTACTCTTGCCTCGGGATTGCTGACGTCTCATACCAGAAATGGAGCACCACACGGGTAAACATGGCTCAGGAATAGCATATCTCTTTGTCTGGCTCCTGCCAGTGTTTATTTCACAGCACGTCACAGCATAGCACATCACATCACACAATGTCCATAAGCACCCCAACTTGGGTGGGAGTCCAGGGGCATCATCCCTGTCGGACTCTTTGCCTTTTCAGGCCACCAGCCTGCAGCACCTTCCTATGCTGCGCTGGCCCTCTCTCTCTCTCCTTGGCAGGAACTGGCGCTTCATCTCGTTCCTACTCCACTCCCCAACCCCCGCACCAGCAACCCCCGCACCAGAAGTCCCGTCTCTGGCCCTCCACAGGTTCCCCTGTGCACTGCATCACTACAAAATATACACATATTTTTTTCTCTCATAACATTATCATAACACTACCCAGCCTTTCGTTATTTCATTTCATCCACACTCTGGTCAATTCATTTTTACAATGCACACCCCAATTCATTCATTCTTATTTTTATTCCAACCATCACTCTACCGATTTATTTATAATAAGGATTGCATTAAACTTCTCCTGCGCATGCTCACAAGACTGCCTGGGTTTTTAACAGCCTTACTCAGTGTGCATACATTAGGAGCACTTTTTGATAGCACCACAACAAGCAGCACGGCTGCTGGTGCTACTGGTATTCAACTGCTCAATCCCTATTATATGCCATGTCCCCATCGAATTTTTAATATTTATCCTAACCACACGTTTTAGCATTCGTCTGATCACCAGTTTTTATGTACAGAACTTTACCCCTCCAGTCCAATGAAAGCCCACTTTTATTAGCTTTTTGTTTCCCGGATATCATTAAATTAAAATGAATTTTGCAGTTCAATTGATATCTGTTGTACCTGTTTTTTTCATAAATTTAGATCTCTACTAAATTATAGTAAGAAGCCCTTCACAGACTAGACTTTAAAAAAAAAAATCACATAGATATTTTTTATTAGAAGAATATGTTTAAAAAACACACACACCAGGGCTTGATGACTGAGGCGTGGTGCCCCATAGATTGTAGTGGGCCTCACCAACCCAGCAACCGGATGAACAATACATAACACTCAGACACACATAAAGAGAAAATGGTTGTCCCTCAATACTGGTCATAGAAAAATAACCTAGTGAAGTGGGTTAAGATGGAGGTAGCCCACTATGTAACAAGTGTCCCCAATGTAGACACCAAATATATTACTGATTAAACTCAACTCAGTAGTTAAAAAGTGAATAGATAAACATGTCCAATTCAATAAACTGTATATTACAGCCCTTCTAGCTCGTCGCATTTCACCGCTGATGGGGAAGATCCTCAGGAGGTACGAGAGCTTAAGTTGCAGAGACAGAGAAGATTGCTACCACTGAAAGTCTCAATTAGAGATTCAAGTCTGAGGGTTCTGCTATTATAATGTTACAGCAGGGAAAAAAAAAAAGGTTCAGTCACCCAATTGGAGGCAAGATCTGTACCAAGCACCAATACAGTAATGTACTGTCCGTTACTGAGTCACGGAAACTGGCTAAAGAAGGGGGTGAAAAAGCAACTTATTTAATGGCTGCCAGGACAATCCCTAAATAAGCCTGCTAATGAGGCTGATGCCTATTACTAATTTCTCCTTCATCTAGAGAAACCCCCCACAGATCTTGTCAGTGTGTAAAAAAAAAAAAAGTAGCAGCATTTATTTATTTTGCTATTAAATTAGATCAATTTTTGAAGAATGGGATTGGGTTAGCCTGATCCAATTTTTAGCGAAAACTGCTTAACAAACCGTCTTTCCAAGAGAGAAAGTGTGTGTGTCTCATTGTTAGCACTGTTGTCTTACAGTGCTGGGATCCTAGGTTCAAATCTAGTCAAGGAACAACAACTGCATGGACTTTGAAAAACTCCATACAAATGATGCCATTGGTCGTATTTCAATTTTAGAACTCCAGCATTGCAAGGGAGCAGTGCTAAGGACTGAGTCACCACACTTGTTCTTTCTTCTTCAGAGGAGAAGAATAAACAATCCATACAAATGTCGCCCTTGGATAGATTTGAACCAGGAGGCCCAGCACTACAAGAACGTAGTGCTAGCAACTGAACCATCACACATTTTCTTCTTTCTCCTTCTCCCTTTTCCCTCTGGGGAAGAAAAAACAAGTGTGGTTGCTCAGTTGTAAGTACTGCTGCCTTGCAGCAGTGGAGTTCTAGCTTTAGATCTGACCATGAACAGCATCTGAATGAACGTTTTATATTCCCTTTGGGATTTTCCTCCTCTTCCATCAGAGAAGAAATGAGAAGTGTGCTGGCTTAGTTGTTAGCACTGCTGACTTGCATCACTGGAGTTCTAGGTTTAAATCTGACCAAAGGGCAACATCTGTATGAAGTATTTCAAAGTTCCTGCAGATGTTGTCCTTGATGAGATTTGAACATAAGATCCCAGCAGCACTGCAAGGCAACAGTGCTAACCACTAAGCCTCATCCATTGAAAAGCCTCCTTGTCCGTTTTAGAGGTCAATTTCATACAATTCTTGCAACATCATGACTTTGTTTTTGTACTGTCAACTGTGAGTCTTATATAGATGTGTGCCAATACAAATCATTCCTCTTTGAATTTACTACAAGTCTACTCCAATCAAGAACTGGAAATGGCATGCACCTGAGCTCAAATTTGAGTGTCATAATAAAGTGTCTGAACACATTTTCTCTTGTATTATTGTTATATTTAATTTGCACTTTTCTTCAAATGTTTGCTCTAGTCTTTATATGACATTACGTGTAGATGAATGAAAAAATAATGAAAATTATCCATTTCACAGTATGGACATTTTTACATGAGTATAATATAGGCACAACTCACAACATCATAGGTATTTATGATATTGTCAGTTCCGGTCAGGCTAGGATGGTTGTCTGTAATATAAATGCACAAATGTGCCCATATTACTTTGTGTCCTAAGTGACAGGCCGCAAGTGACATAAATCTTAGTGCACTGTAGCTTTGGAGGGATCTATTACCTATTTCATTTATATATTACTAGCTTACCCGTCGCGCGTTGCTGCGAAGACAGACAGACATACATTAGTTTTTATATATCTAGATAACAACCAATCACAGCGCAGTTTTTTTAGGTTACCTCAGTGGTATAATATATAACAAATCACAGCGCAGCTTTGATGTTACCTCAGCTTTATAATATATAACACCCAATCACAGCGCAGCTTATATGTTACCTCAGCAGTATAAAATATAACAACCAATCACAGTGCAGCTTTCATGTTACCTCAGCGGTATAATATATAACAACCAATCACAGCACAGCTTTCATATTACGTCAGCAGTAAGAGAAATAACAACCAATCACAGCGCAACTTTTATTCTGCCTCAGCAATATAAAAAATAGCAACGAATCACAGTGCAGCATTGATTTTACCTCAGCGGTATAATATATAGCAACCAATCACAGCGCAGCTTTTATTTTACCTCAGCATTCTCAATATCCAGCAATTTTCTTGCGAAACGTTCGGCGGATGCATTATTTTGTAGTTGAACATGCATCCCGTTACTCATAATGCCTTTTGCTTTTGTGCTTGAGATGGAAATCAAACGATCTTTGTCTGGGGGGGGGGGGGGGGGCATAACAGTCTACGACGCTCGCACGCACCCCACCTATCGTAGGATAGTTGTACTATGCCAGTAATCTTCCCAGGAGTGTACTCAACAACTTCCCATTAACTTTTCCTATTTATAACATAATCAATGCTCGTGCCAAATTTCACGTTTCTATGACACCGGAAAGTGAGAATTACATTCCGTACGTAAAATTTGGACGCTAATTCTTTGGCGCTTAGAATTGAATAATCGAGTTGGGACCCATTAACTTTTCCTATTTATGACATAATCAATGCTCGTGCCAAATTTCAAGTTTCTATGACATTGGGAAGCGAGAAAATTAGATTCCGTACGTAAAATTTGGACGCCAATTCTTTTGCGCCTAGAATTGAATAATCAAGTTGGGACCCATTAACATTTCCTATTTATAACATAATCAATGCTCATGTCAAATTTCAAGTTTGTATTACATTGGGAAGCGAGAGAATTCGATTCCGTACGTAAAATTTGGACGCTAATTCTTTTGCGCATAGAATTGAATAATCGAGTTGGGACCGATTAGCTTTTCCTATTTATGACATATTCAATGCTCGTGCCAAATTTCGAGTTTCTATGACATTGGGAAGCGAGAAAATTAGATTCCGTACGTAAAATTTGGGCGCTAATTCTTTTGCGCATAGAGTTGAATAATCGAGTTGGGACCCATTAGCGTTTCCTATTTATGACATATTCAATGCCTGTGCCAAATTTCTAAGTGAGAAAATTAGATTCCGTACGTAAAATTTGGACGCTAATTCTTTGGTGCATAGAATTGAATAATCGAGTTGGGACCCATTAGCTTTTCCTATTTATGACATATTCAATGCCCGTGCCAAATTTCAAGTTTCTATGTGAGAAAATTACATTCCGTACGCAAAATTTGGACGCTAACTTTTTTGCGCATAGAATTGAATAATCGAGTTGGGACCCATTAACTTTTCCTATTTATGACATAATCAATGCTCGTGCCAAATTTCACGTTTCTATGACACCGGAAAGTGAGAAAATTACATTCCGTACGTAAAATTTGGACGCTAATTCTTTTGCGCAGAGAATTGAATAATCGAGTTGGGACCCATTAGCTTTTCCTATTTATGACATAATCAATGCTCGTGCCAAATTTCACGTTTCTATGTCACCGGAAAGTGAGAAAATTACATTCCGTATGTAAAATTTGGACGCCAATTCTTTTGTGCATAGAATTGAATAATGGAGTTGGGACTAGAGATGAGCGAACGTACTCGTAACGAGTACTTACGCACCCGAGTACCGCCATTTTCGAGTACTTCAGTACTCGGGCGTAAAGATTCGGGGGGCGCCGGGGGGCTGGGAGAGGCGCGGCGGTGCGGGGGGGAGCAGCGGGGAACAGGGGGGAGCCCTCCCTCTCTCCCTCTCCCCCCCACTCCCCACTGCTACCCCCCGTGCCGCCACGGCGCCCCCCGAATCTTTACGCGCGAGTACTGCTGTACTCGAAAATGGCGGTGCTCGGGTGCGTAAGTACTCGTAACGAGTACGTTCGCTCATCTCTAGTTGGGACCTATTAGCTTTTCCTATTTTCAACATAATCAATGCTCGTGCCAAATTTCAAGTTTCTATGACATTGGGAAGCGAGAAAATTAGATTCCGTACGTAAAATTTGGATGCTAATTCTTTGGCGCTTAGAATTGAATAATCGAGTTGGGACCCATTAGCTTTTCCTATTTATGACATAATCAATGCTCATGCCAAATTTCAAGTTTCTATGACATTGGGAAGCGAGAAAATTAGATTCCGTACGTAAAATTTGGACGCTAATTCTTTGGCGCTTAGAATTGAATAATCGAGTTGGGACCCATTAGCTTTTCCCTGTTTATGACATAATCAATGCTCGTGCCAAATTTCATGTTTCTACAACATCGGGAAGTGAGAGAATTAGTGGCAATGATGGAAATCGAACGATCTACGTGGGGGGGTCGTAACTGTCGACGTCGCACGCACGCGCACCATTTATCGTAGCATAAATGTACTATGCCTATAATCTTCCCAGGAGTGTACTCAACAACTTCCCAAAGTTTCATGGCGATCGGATGAATGGTGTAGTAGCGCATAAAGGACAAACAGACACGCACACAGACAGACAGACACACACACGCATACATTCAATTTTATATATATAGACTAGCTTACCCGTCGCGCGTTGCTGCAAAGACAGACAGACATACATTTGTTTTTATATATCTAGATAACAACCAATCACAGCGCAGTTTTTTTTAGGTTACCTCAGTGGTATAATATATAACAACTAGAGATGAGCGAACGTACTCGTCCGAGCTTGATATTCGTGCGAATATTAGGGTGTTCGGGATGCTCATTACTCTTAACGAGTACCACGCGATGTTCGGGTTACTTTCACTTTCATCTCTGAGACGTTAGCGCGCTTTTCTGGCCAATTGAAAGACAGGGAAGGCATTACAACTTCCCCCTGCGACGTTCAAGCCCTATACCACCCCCCTGCTGTGAGTGGCTGGGGAGATCAGATGTCACCCGAGTATAAAAGTCGGCCCCTCCCGCGGCTCGCCTCAGATGCCTTGTGAGTTAGCTGAGGGACAGTGCTGCTGGTGCCGGAGCTGCTGTAGGGAGAGTGTTAGTAGTGAGTGTAGGCTTCAAGAACCCCAACGGTCCTTCTTAGGGCCACATCTACCTGTGTGCAGGCTGCTGTTAGCAGTGGATATTTTTTTTTCTTTCTCAAAATCGGCTGTGCAGAGCATTGCACCCTGCATTAGGGACAGAAGTGGTGGTTAGGCAGGGAGAGTGTTAGGAGTGAGTGTAGGCTTCAAGAACCCCAACGGTCCTTTCTAGGGCCACATTTAACCGTGTGGACTACTGTGCAGGCTGCTGTTAGCTGTGTTGCATATTTTTTTTTCTTCTCAAAATCGGCAGGGGCACAACACAGTTATTATTCATTGAATAGACGCAGTGGGCCTTTCCTTTTAAAAAAAAGTGAAAAAAGTATATTTGGCCTGCCTCTGTCAGTCCTAAGGGCTCTGGGTACGTGTGTGCTGCGCGGAGAACGTAAAAAAATCAGACGCAGCCAGCTACGTTTTACAGCAGGCTTGCGCCACTTTCTTTCCTGCCTGTGAAATTCCTTGCTCTGCTCTAGTTAATAACTCTGCGACACTAAAGTTCTGTGACACATTTGCAGGGCCAGAAGACATATATTATTGATGGAATATACGCAGTGGGCCTTTTCTTTATCAAAAAAAGAGAAACATTCAATTTGGCCTGCCTCTGACAGTCCTCAGCGTTCTGGGTACGTGTGTGGTGGGTGCAGAACGTAAACAGAAATCATACGCAGCCAGCTACGTTTAGCAGCAGGCTTGCGCCAATTTCTTTCCTGCCTGGGAAATCAAATCACTGGTAATACACCATGCTGAGGGGTAGGGGTAGGCCTATAGGACGTGGACGCGGGCGAGGACACGGAGGCCCAAGTCAGGGTGTGGGCACAGGCCGAGCCAGTGCGGTGGCCAGGGGTAGAGGCAGGGCCAGACCGAATAATCCACCAACTGTTTCCCAAAGCGCCCCCTCGCGCCATGCCACCCTGCAGAGGTCAAGGTGCTCTACGGTGTGGCAGTTTTTCACAGAGACGCCTGACGACCGACGAACAGTGGTGTGCAACCTTTGTCGCGCCAAGATCAGCTGGGGAGGTACCACCAACAGCATGCGCAGGCATATGATGGCCAAGCACCCCACAAAGTGGGACGATGCCCGTCCACCGCCTCCGGTTTGCACCACTGCCTCTCCCCCTGTGCCCCAACCTGCCACTGAGATCCAACCCCCCTCTGAGGACACAGGCACTACCGTCTCCTGGCCTGCACCCACACCCTCACCTCCGCTGTCCTCGGCCCCATCCAGCAATGTCTCTCAGCGTAGCGTCCAGACGTCGCTAGCGCCACAGTTTGAGCGCAAGCGCAAGTACGACGCCACGCACCCGCACGCTCAAGCGTTAAACGTGCACATTGCAAAATTGATCAGCCTAGAGATGCTGCCGTATAGGCTTGTGGAAACGGAGGCTTTCAAAAGCATGATGGCGGCGGCGGCCCCGCGCTACTCGGTTCCCAGTCGCCACTACTTTTCCCGATGTGCCGTCCCAGGCCTGCACGACCACGTCTCCCGCAACATTGTACGCGCCCTCACCAACGCGGTTACTGCCAAGGTCCACTTAACAACAGACACGTGGACAAGCACATGGCAGGGCCACTAAATCTCCCTGACGGCACATTGGGTGAATTTAGTGGAGGCTGGGACAGAGTCAGAGCCTGGGACCGCTCACGTCCTACCCACCCCCCGAATTGCGTGCCCCAGCTCGGTGGTGGTATCTGCGGGGGTGTATGCTTCCTCCACTAAACCACCCTCCTCCTCCTCCTACGCAACCTCTGTCTCGCAATCAAGATGTGTCAGCAGCAGCACGTCGCCAGCAGTCGGTGTCACGCAGCGTGGCAACACAGCGGTGGGCAAGCGTCAGCAGGCCGTGCTGAAACTACTCAGCTTAGGAGATAAGAGGCACACAGCCCACGAACTGCTGCAGGGTCTGGCAGAGCAGACCGACCGCTGGCTTGCGCCGCTGAGCCTCCAACCGGGCATGGTCATGTGTGACAACGGCCGTAAGCTGGTGGCAGCTCTGAAGCTCGGCAGCCTCACGCACGTGCCATGCCTGGCCCATGTGTTTAATTTGGTGGTTCAGCGCTTTCTGAAAAGCTACCCCCAACTTGTCATACCTGCTCGGAAAGGTGCGCCAGCTCTGCGCACATTTTCGCAAATCACACACGCACGCTGCCACCCTGCGGACCCTGCAACATCGGTTTCATCTGCCAGTGCACCGACTGCTGTGCGACGTGCCCACACAGTGGAACTCTACGCTCCACATGTTGGCCAGACTCTATGAGCAGCGTAGAGCTATAGTGGAATACCAACTCCAACTTGCGCGGCGCAGTGGGAGTCAGCCTCCTCAATTATTTACAGAAGAGTGGGCCTGGTTGGCAGCCATCTGCCAGGTCCTTGGAAAATTTGAGGAGTCTACCCAGATGGTGAGCGGCGATGCTGCAATCATTAGCGTCACCATTCTTCTGCTATGCATCTTAAGAAGTTCCCTGCAAAGCATAAAGGCAGATGCTTTGCGCTCGGAAACAGAGCCGGGGGAAGACAGTATGTCGCTGGATAGTCAGAGCACCCTCCTGTCTATATCTCAGCGCGTTCAGGAGGAGGAGGAGGAGCATGAGGAGGATGAGGAGGAGGGGGAAGAGACAGCTTGGCCCACTGCTGACGGTACCCATGCTGCTTGCCTGTCATCCTTTCAGCGTGTATGGCCTGAGGAGGAGGAGGATCCTGAAAGTGATCTTCCTAGTGAAGACAGCCATGTGTTGCGTACAGGTACCCTGGCACACATGGCTGACTTCATGTTAGGATGCCTTTCTCGTGACCCTCGCGTTGCATGCATTCTGCCCACTACGGATTACTGGGTGTACACACTGCTCGACCCACGGTCTAAGGAGAACCTTTCCACTCTCATACCCGAAGAGGGAAGGGGTTCGAGAGTGATGCTATACCACAGGACCCTGGTGGACAAACTGATGGTAAAATTCCCATCCGACAGCGCTAGTGGCAGAAGGCACAGTTCCGAGGGCCAGGTAGCAGGGGAGGCGCAGAGATCAGGCAGCATGTACAGCGCAGGCAGGGGAACATTCTCCAAGGCCTTTGCCAGCTTTATGGCTCCCGAGCAAGACTGTGTCACCGGTCCCCAGTCAAGGCTGAGTTGGCGGGAGCACTGTAAAAGGATGGTGAGGGAGTACGTAGCCGATTGCAGCACCGTCCTCGGTGACGCCTCTGCCCCCTACAACTACTGGGTGTTGAAGCTGGACACGTGGCCTGAACTCGCGCTGTATGCCCTGGAGGTGCTTGCTTGTCCTGCGGCTAGCGTCTTGTCAGAGAGTGTGTTTAGTGTGGCTGGGGGAATCATCACGGATAAGCGTACCCGCCTGTCAACCGACAGTGCCGACAGGCTTACACTCATCAAGATGAACAAAGCCTGGATTTCCCCAGACTTCTCTTCTCCACCAGGGGACAGCAGCGATACCTAAGCAATACGTAGCCTGCACCCGCGGATGGAAGCATCGTTCTCTCTCACCATCCAAAACGGGGAAATTTCTGCTTCATCAATCTGTGTATAATATTCCTCCTCCTCCTCCTCCTGCTCCTCCTCCTGAAACCTCACGTAATGACGCCGAACGGGCAATTTTTCTTAGGGCCACAAGGCTCACTCATATAATTTTTCTTAAAAATTTTTATACGTTTCAATGCTCTTAAAAGCGTTGAAACTTTAACTTGAACCAATTTTTCGTTAAACTGGGCTGCCTCCAGGCCTAGTTACCACTTAAGCCACATTAACCAAAGCGATTAATGGGTTTCACCTGCCCTCTTGGTTGGCCGTGGCCAATTTTTCTGATGTACATTAGTACTGCTGATACAGCAATTTTTGTGGGCCCTCGACTACAGTGTAATCAAATTAATTTTTAGCACACCTGCATTACAGCTGACGTTACATCCGCTGTGTTGGGCAATGCAATGGGATATTTTTATGTACCGCTGGTGGCTTCCTGGCACCCACCCATGCTGTGGGTCCACAGAGAATCATAAATGCATCTGTTTCCACTTCTAAAGAACCCCAGTCTGACTGGGGCATGCAGTGTGGGCCAAAGCCCACCTGCATTAAGCACGACATTACTACCTCAGCTGTGTTGGGCAATGCAATGGGATATTTTTATGTACCGCCGGTGGGTTCCAGGGAGCCACCCATGCTGTGGGTCCACAGGGACTTGTAAATGCATCTGTTTCCACTTCTAAAGAACCCCAGTCTGACTGGGGCATGCAGTGTGGGCCGAAGCCCACCTGCATTAAGTACGACATTACTACCTCAGCTGTGTTGGGCAATGCAATGGGATATTTTTATGTACCGCCGGTGGGTTCCAGGGAGCCACCCATGCTGTCGGTCCACAGGGACTTCACAATAGGGAGTTGTACCTGCCTGTGTCTATGAATTAAAAACCGCGGTCTGACTGGGGCATGCAGACACCTTGACAGAATGAATAGTGTGTGGCACATAGGTTCCCCATTGCTATGCCCACGTGTGCAGCTCCTGATGGCGGTGGCACAGGATTA
This sequence comes from Eleutherodactylus coqui, assembly GCF_035609145.1. NCBI lineage: Eukaryota > Metazoa > Chordata > Amphibia > Anura > Eleutherodactylidae > Eleutherodactylus > Eleutherodactylus coqui. The sequence goes on along the minus strand of NC_089839.1, from coordinate 130,412,415 downwards.
TATTTCTCATTGCTTCTGTACAGCATTGTGGGCTATCGCCCCGCCCCTTTTAAAGAGGGTCGCTGCCTAGCCGTGCCAACCCTCTGCAGTGTGTGCCTGCGGTTCCTCCTCATGGCAGACGCACTTATAAATAGACATGAGGGTGGTGTGGCATGAGGGCAGCTGAAGGCTGCGCAGGGACACTTTGGTGTGCGCTGTGTGTGTGGGGGGGGGGGGTTGGTCAGCATGTAACCCAGGAGAAGTGGCAGCGGAGTGTCATGCAGGCAGTGATTGTGCTTTGTTGGAGGTAGTGTGGTGCTTAGCTAAGGTATGCATTGCTAATGAGGGCTTTTCAGAAGTAAAAGTTGTTGGGAGGGGGGGGGGGGCCCACTCTTGCCGGTATTGTGGCTTAATAGTGGGACCTGTGAACTTGAGATGCAGCCCAACATGTAGCCCCTCGCCTGCCCTATCCGTTGCTGTGTCGTTCCCATCACTTTCTTGAATTGCCCAGATTTTCACACATGAAAACCTTAGCGAGCATCGGCGAAATACAAAAATGCTCAGGTCGCCCATTGACTTCAATGGGGTTCGTTACTCGAAACGAACCCTCGAGCATCGCGATAATTTCGTCCCGAGTAACGAGCACCCGAGCATTTTGGTGCTCGCTCATCTCTAATAACAACCAATCACAGCGAAGCTTTCATGTTACCTCAGCTTTATAATATATAACACCCAATCACAGCGCAGCTTATATGTTACCTCAGCAGTATAAAATATAACAACCAATCACAGTGCAGCTTTCATGTTACCTCAGCGGTATAATATATAACAACCAATCACAGCGCAGCTTTCATGTTACGTCAGCAGTAAGAGAAATAACAACCAATCACAGCGCAACTTTTATTCTGCCTCAGCAATATAAAAAATAGCAACGAATCACAGCGCAGCATTCTTTTTACCTCAGCGGTATAATATATAGCAACCAATCACAGCGCAGCTTTTATTTTACCTCAGCATTCTCAATATCCAGGAATTGTCTTGCGAAACGTTCGGCGGATGCATCATTTTGTAGTTGAACACGCATCCCGTTGCTCGTTATGCCTTTTGCTTTTGTGCTTGAGATGGAACTCAAACGATCTTTGTCTGGGGGGGGTATAACTGTCGACGATGCTTGCACGCACCCCACCTATCGTAGGATAGTTGTACTATACCAGTATTCTTCCCAGGAGTGTCCTCAACAACTTCCCATTAACTTTTCCTATTTATGACATAATCAATGTTCGTGCCAAATGTCAAGTTTCTATGAAACCGGAAAGTGAGACAATTACATTCCGTACGTAAAATTTGGACGCTCATTCTTTTGTGCATAGAATTGAATAATCGAGTTGGGACCCATTAACTTTTCCTATTTATGACATAATCAATGCTCGTGCCGAATTTCAAGTTTCTATGACATTGGGAAGCGAGAAAATTAGATTCCGTACGTAAAATTTGGACGCTAATTCTTTGGCGCTTAGAATTGAATAATCGAGTTGGGACCCATTAGCTTTTCCTATTTATGACATAATCAATGCTCATGCCAAATTTCATGTTTCTACAACATCGGGAAGTGAGAGAATTAGTGGCAATGATGGAAATCGAACGATCTACGTGGGGGGGTTGTAACTGAAGGCAGTGACAGGCAGGCCTAATATTGTATTTTTTTGGATGTTTTTGTGAACAACCACACTGCCTGTGATATAGTCTGTATTTCGATTTCCCTGTTGGAGGCTGACTTCGCATACGTAATGCACTGCAGAGGCAGGCAACAATTGTGCACAAGGCTGGGTATTAATTCAACAACTACTACCCATAGTAGAGACGCAGTAAACTGAAGGCAGTGACAGGCAGGCCTAATATTGTATTTTTTTGGATGTTTTTGTGAACAACCACACTGCCTGTGATATAGTCTGTATTTCGATTTCCCTGTTGGAGGCTGACTTCGCATACGTAATGCACTGCAGAGGCAGGCAACAATTATGCGCAAGGCTGGGTATTAATTCAACAACTACTACCCCTAGTAGAGACGCAGTAAACTGAAGGCAGTGACAGGCAGGCCTAATATTGTATTTTTTTGGAAGTTTTTGTGAACAACCACACTGCCTGTGATATAGTCTGTATTTCGATTTCCCTGTTGGAGGCTGACTTCGCGTACGTAACGCACTGCAGAGGCAGGCAACAATTATGCGCAAGACTGGGTATTAAATCAACAACTACTACCCGCAGCAGAGACGCAGTAAACAGAAGGCAGTGACAGGCAGGCCTAATATTGTATTTTTTTGGAAGTTTTTGTGAACAACCACACTGCCTGTGATATAGTCTGTATTTCGATTTCCCTGTTGGAGGCTGACTTCGCGTATGTAACGCACTGCAGAGGCAGGCAACAATTATGTGCAAGGCTGGGTAATAATTCAACAACTACTACCCCCTGCAGAGACGCAGTAAACTGAAGGCAGTGACAGGCAGGCCTAATATTGTATTTTTTTGGATGTTTTTGTGAACAACCACACTGCCTGTGATATAGTCTGTATTTCGATCTCCCTGTTGGAGGCTGACTTCGCGTACGTAACGCACTGCAGAGGCAGGCAACAATTATGCGCAAGGCTGGGTATTAATTCAACAACTACAACCCCCAGCAGAGACGCAGTAAACTGAAGGCAGTGACAGGCAGGCCTAATATTGTATTTTTTTGGAAGTTTTTGTGAACAACCACACTGCCTGTGATATAGTCTGTATTTCGATTTCCCTGTTGGAGGCTGACTTCGCGTACGTAACGCACTGCAGAGGCAGGCAACAATTATGCGCAAGACTGGGTATAAATTCAAGAATTACTACCCCCAGCAGAGACGCAGTAAACTGAAGGCGGTGACAGGCAGGCCTAATATTGTATTTTTTTGGAAGTTTTTGTGAACAACCACACTGCCTGTGATATAGTCTGTATTTCGATTTCCCTGTTGGAGTCTGACTTCGCGTACGTAACGCACTGCAGAGGCAGGCGACAATTATGTGCAAGGCTGGGTATTAATTCAACAACTACTGCCCCCAGCAGAGACGCAGTAAACTGAAGGCAGTGACAGGCAGGCCTAATATTGTATTTCTTTGGAAGTTTCTGTGAACAACCACACTGCCTGTGATATAGTCTGTATTTCGATTTCCCTGTTGGAGGCTGACTTCGCGTACGTAACGCACTGCAGAGGCAGGCAACAATTATGTGCAAGGCTGGGTATTAATTCAACAACTACTACCCCCAGCAGAGACGCAGTAAACTGAAGGCAGTGACAGGCAGGCCTAATATTGTATTTTTTTGGATGTTTTTGTGAACAACCACACTGCCTGTGATATAGTCTGTATTTCGATTTCCCTGTTGGAGGCTGACTTCGCGTACGTAATGCACTGCAGAGGCAGGCAACAATAATGCGCAAGGCTGGGTATTAATTCAACAACTACTACCCCCAGCAGAGACGCAGTAAACTGAAGGCAGTGACAGGCAGGCCTAATATTGTATTTTTTTGGAGGTTTTTGTGAACAACCACACTGCCTGTGATATAGTCTGTATTTCGATTTCCCTGTTGGAGGCTGACTTCGCGTACGTAATGCACTGCAGAGGCAGGCAACAACTATGCGCAAGGCTGGGTATTAATTCAACAACTACTGCCCCCAGCAGAGACGCAGTAAACTGAAGGCAGTGACAGGCAGGCCTCATATTGTATTGTTTTGGAAGTTTTTGTGAACAACCACACTGCCTGTGATATAGTCTGTATTTCGATTTCCCTGTTGAAGGCTGACTTCGCGTACGTAACGCACTGCAGAGGCAGGCAACAATTATGCGCAAGGCTGGGTATTAATTCAACAACTACTACCCCCAGCAGAGACGCAGTAAACTGAAGGCAGTGACAGGCAGGCCTAATATTGTATTTTTTTGGAAGTTTTTGTGAACAACCACACTGCCTGTGATATAGTCTGTATTTCGATTTCCCTGTTGGAGGCTGACTTCACGTACGTAACGCACTGCAGAGGAAGGCAACAATTATGCGCAAGGCTGGGTATTAATTCAACAACTACTACCCCCAGCAGAGAAGCAGTAAACTGAAGGCAGTGACAGGCAGGCCTAATATTGTATTTTTTTGGAAGTTTTTGTGAACAACCACACTGCCTGTGATATAGTCTGTATTTCGATTTCCCTGTTGGAGGCTGACTTCGCGTATGTAACGCACTGCAGAGGCAGGCAACAATTATGTGCAAGGCTGGGTAATAATTCAACAACTACTACCCCCTGCAGAGACGCAGTAAACTGAAGGCAGTGACAGGCAGGCCTAATATTGTATTTCTTTGGAAGTTTCTGTGAACAACCACACTGCCTGTGATATAGTCTGTATTTCGATTTCCCTGTTGGAGGCTGACTTCGCGTACGTAACGCACTGCAGAGGCAGGCAACAATGATGTGCAAGGCTGGGTATTAATTCAACAACTACTACCCCCAGCAGAGACGCAGTAAACTGAAGGCAGTGACAGGCAGGCCTAATATTGTATTTTTTTGGATGTTTTTGTGAGCAACCACACTGCCTGTGATATAGTCTGTATTTCGATTTCCCTGTTGGAGGCTGACTTCGCGTACGTAACGCACTGCAGAGGCAGGCAACAATTATGCGCAAGACTGGGTATTAAATCAACAACTACTACCCCCTGCAGAGACGCAGTAAACTGAAGGCAGTGACAGGCAGGCCTAATATTGTATTTTTTTGGAAGTTTTTGTGAACAACCACACTGCCTGTGATATAGTCTGTATTTCGATTTCCCTGTTGGAGGCTGACTTCACGTACGTAACGCACTGCAGAGGAAGGCAACAATTATGCGCAAGGCTGGGTATTAATTCAACAACTACTACCCCCAGCAGAGAAGCAGTAAACTGAAGGCAGTGACAGGCAGGCCTAATATTGTATTTTTTTGGAAGTTTTTGTGAACAACCACACTGCCTGTGATATAGTCTGTATTTCGATTTCCCTGTTGGAGGCTGACTTCGCGTATGTAACGCACTGCAGAGGCAGGCAACAATTATGTGCAAGGCTGGGTAATAATTCAACAACTACTACCCCCTGCAGAGACGCAGTAAACTGAAGGCAGTGACAGGCAGGCCTAATATTGTATTTCTTTGGAAGTTTCTGTGAACAACCACACTGCCTGTGATATAGTCTGTATTTCGATTTCCCTGTTGGAGGCTGACTTCGCGTACGTAACGCACTGCAGAGGCAGGCAACAATGATGTGCAAGGCTGGGTATTAATTCAACAACTACTACCCCCAGCAGAGACGCAGTAAACTGAAGGCAGTGACAGGCAGGCCTAATATTGTATTTTTTTGGATGTTTTTGTCAGCAACCACACTGCCTGTGATATAGTCTGTATTTCGATTTCCCTGTTGGAGGCTGACTTCGTGTACGTAACGCACTGCAGAGGCAGGCAACAATTATGCGCAAGACTGGGTATTAAATCAACAACTACTACCCCCTGCAGAGACGCAGTAAACTGAAGGCAGTGACAGGCAGGCCTAATATTGTATTTTTTTGGAAGTTTTTGTGAACAACCACACTGCCTGTGATATAGTCTGTATTTCGATTTCCCTGTTGGAGGCTGACTTCGCATATGTAACGCACTGCAGAGACAGGCAACAATTATGTGCAAGCCTGGGTAATAATTCAACAACTACTACCCCCTGCAGAGACGCAGTAAACTGAAGGCAGTGACAGGCAGGCCTAATATTGTATTTCTTTGGAAGTTTCTGTGAACAACCACACTGCCTGTGATATAGTCTGTATTCCCATTTCCCTGTTGGAGGCTGACTTCGCGTACGTAACGCACTGCAGAGGCAGGCAACAATTATGTGCAAGGCTGGGTATTAATTCAACAACTACTACCCCCAGCAGAGACGCAGTAAACTGAAGGCAGTGACAGGCAGGCCTAATATTGTATTTTTTTGGAAGTTTTTGTGAACAACCACACTGCCTGTGATATAGTCTGTATTTCGATTTCCCTGTTGGAGGCTGACTTCGCGTACGTAACGCACTGCAGAGGCAGGCAACAATTATGTGCAAGGCTGGGTATTAATTCAACAACTACTACCCCCAGCAGAGACGCAGTAAATTGAAGGCAGTTACAGGAAGGCCTAATATTGTATTTTTTTGGATGTTTTTGTGAACAACCACACTGCCTGTGATATAGTCTGTATTTCGATTTCCCTGTTGGAGGCTGATTCGCGTACGTAATGTACTGCAGAGGCAGGCAACAATTATGCGCAAGGCTGGGTATTAATTCAACAACTACTACCCGCAGCAGAGACGCAGTAAACAGAAGGCAGTGACAGGCAGGCCTAATATTGTATTTTTTTGGAAGTTTTTGTGAACAACCACACTGCCTGTGATATAGTCTGTATTTCGATTTCCCTGTTGGAGGCTGACTTCGCGTATGTAACGCACTGCAGAGGCAGGCAACAATTATGTGCAAGGCTGGGTAATAATTCAACAACTACTACCCCCAGCAGAGACGCAGTAAACTGAAGGCAGTGACAGGCAGGCCTAATATTGTATTTTTTTGGAGGTTTTTGTGAACAACCACACTGCCTGTGATATAGTCTGTATTTCGATTTCCCTGTTGGAGGCTGACTTCGCGTACGTAATGCACTGCAGAGGCAGGCAACAACTATGCGCAAGGCTGGGTATTAATTCAACAACTACTGCCCCCAGCAGAGACGCAGTAAACTGAAGGCAGTGACAGGCAGGCCTCATATTGTATTGTTTTGGAAGTTTTTGTGAACAACCACACTGCCTGTGATATAGTCTGTATTTCGATTTCCCTGTTGAAGGCTGACTTCGCGTACGTAACGCACTGCAGAGGCAGGCAACAATTATGCGCAAGGCTGGGTATTAATTCAACAACTACTACCCCCAGCAGAGACGCAGTAAACTGAAGGCAGTGACAGGCAGGCCTAATATTGTATTTTTTTGGAAGTTTTTGTGAACAACCACACTGCCTGTGATATAGTCTGTATTTCGATTTCCCTGTTGGAGGCTGACTTCACGTACGTAACGCACTGCAGAGGAAGGCAACAATTATGCGCAAGGCTGGGTATTAATTCAACAACTACTACCCCCAGCAGAGAAGCAGTAAACTGAAGGCAGTGACAGGCAGGCCTAATATTGTATTTTTTTGGAAGTTTTTGTGAACAACCACACTGCCTGTGATATAGTCTGTATTTCGATTTCCCTGTTGGAGGCTGACTTCGCGTATGTAACGCACTGCAGAGGCAGGCAACAATTATGTGCAAGGCTGGGTAATAATTCAACAACTACTACCCCCTGCAGAGACGCAGTAAACTGAAGGCAGTGACAGGCAGGCCTAATATTGTATTTCTTTGGAAGTTTCTGTGAACAACCACACTGCCTGTGATATAGTCTGTATTTCGATTTCCCTGTTGGAGGCTGACTTCGCGTACGTAACGCACTGCAGAGGCAGGCAACAATGATGTGCAAGGCTGGGTATTAATTCAACAACTACTACCCCCAGCAGAGACGCAGTAAACTGAAGGCAGTGACAGGCAGGCCTAATATTGTATTTTTTTGGATGTTTTTGTGAGCAACCACACTGCCTGTGATATAGTCTGTATTTCGATTTCCCTGTTGGAGGCTGACTTCGCGTACGTAACGCACTGCAGAGGCAGGCAACAATTATGCGCAAGACTGGGTATTAAATCAACAACTACTACCCCCTGCAGAGACGCAGTAAACTGAAGGCAGTGACAGGCAGGCCTAATATTGTATTTTTTTGGAAGTTTTTGTGAACAACCACACTGCCTGTGATATAGTCTGTATTTCGATTTCCCTGTTGGAGGCTGACTTCACGTACGTAACGCACTGCAGAGGAAGGCAACAATTATGCGCAAGGCTGGGTATTAATTCAACAACTACTACCCCCAGCAGAGAAGCAGTAAACTGAAGGCAGTGACAGGCAGGCCTAATATTGTATTTTTTTGGAAGTTTTTGTGAACAACCACACTGCCTGTGATATAGTCTGTATTTCGATTTCCCTGTTGGAGGCTGACTTCGCGTATGTAACGCACTGCAGAGGCAGGCAACAATTATGTGCAAGGCTGGGTAATAATTCAACAACTACTACCCCCTGCAGAGACGCAGTAAACTGAAGGCAGTGACAGGCAGGCCTAATATTGTATTTCTTTGGAAGTTTCTGTGAACAACCACACTGCCTGTGATATAGTCTGTATTTCGATTTCCCTGTTGGAGGCTGACTTCGCGTACGTAACGCACTGCAGAGGCAGGCAACAATGATGTGCAAGGCTGGGTATTAATTCAACAACTACTACCCCCAGCAGAGACGCAGTAAACTGAAGGCAGTGACAGGCAGGCCTAATATTGTATTTTTTTGGAAGTTTTTGTCAGCAACCACACTGCCTGTGATATAGTCTGTATTTCGATTTCCCTGTTGGAGGCTGACTTCGTGTACGTAACGCACTGCAGAGGCAGGCAACAATTATGCGCAAGACTGGGTATTAAATCAACAACTACTACCCCCTGCAGAGACGCAGTAAACTGAAGGCAGTGACAGGCAGGCCTAATATTGTATTTTTTTGGAAGTTTTTGTGAACAACCACACTGCCTGTGATATAGTCTGTATTTCGATTTCCCTGTTGGAGGCTGACTTCGCATATGTAACGCACTGCAGAGACAGGCAACAATTATGTGCAAGCCTGGGTAATAATTCAACAACTACTACCCCCTGCAGAGACGCAGTAAACTGAAGGCAGTGACAGGCAGGCCTAATATTGTATTTCTTTGGAAGTTTCTGTGAACAACCACACTGCCTGTGATATAGTCTGTATTCCCATTTCCCTGTTGGAGGCTGACTTCGCGTACGTAACGCACTGCAGAGGCAGGCAACAATTATGTGCAAGGCTGGGTATTAATTCAACAACTACTACCCCCAGCAGAGACGCAGTAAACTGAAGGCAGTGACAGGCAGGCCTAATATTGTATTTTTTTGGAAGTTTTTGTGAACAACCACACTGCCTGTGATATAGTCTGTATTTCGATTTCCCTGTTGGAGGCTGACTTCGCTTACGTAACGCACTGCAGAGGCAGGCAACAATTATGTGCAAGGCTGGGTATTAATTCAACAACTACTACCCCCAGCAGAGACGCAGTAAATTGAAGGCAGTTACAGGAAGGCCTAATATTGTATTTTTTTGGATGTTTTTGTGAACAACCACACTGCCTGTGATATAGTCTGTATTTCGATTTCCCTGTTGGAGGCTGATTCGCGTACGTAATGTACTGCAGAGGCAGGCAACAATTATGCGCAAGGCTGGGTATTAATTCAACAACTACTACCCGCAGCAGAGACGCAGTAAACAGAAGGCAGTGACAGGCAGGCCTAATATTGTATTTTTTTGGAAGTTTTTGTGAACAACCACACTGCCTGTGATATAGTCTGTATTTCGATTTCCCTGTTGGAGGCTGACTTCGCGTATGTAACGCACTGCAGAGGCAGGCAACAATTATGTGCAAGGCTGGGTAATAATTCAACAACTACTACCCCCTGCAGAGACGCAGTAAACTGAAGGCAGTGACAGGCAGGCCTAATATTGTATTTCTTTGGAAGTTTCTGTGAACAACCACACTGCCTGTGATATAGTCTGTATTCCCATTTCCCTGTTGGAGGCTGACTTCGCGTACGTAACGCACTGCAGAGGCAGGCAACAATTATGTGCAAGGCTGGGTATTAATTCAACAACTACTACCCCCAGCAGAGACGCAGTAAACTGAAGGCAGTGACAGGAAGGCCTAATATTGTATTTTTTTGGATGTTTTTGTGAACAACCACACTGCCTGTGATATAGTCTGTATTTCGATTTCCCTGTTGGAGGCTGATTCGCGTACGTAATGTACTGCAGAGGCAGGCAACAATTATGCGCAAGGCTGGGTATTAATTCAACAACTACTACCCGCAGCAGAGACGCAGTAAACAGAAGGCAGTGACAGGCAGGCCTAATATTGTATTTTTTTGGAAGTTTTTGTGAACAACCACACTGCCTGTGATATAGTCTGTATTTCGATTTCCCTGTTGGAGGCTGATTCGCGTACGTAATGTACTGCAGAGGCAGGCAACAATTATGCGCAAGGCTGGGTATTAATTCAACAACTACTACCCCCAGCAGAGACGCAGTGAACTGAAGGCAGTGACAGGCAGGCCTAATATTGTATTTTTTTGGAAGTTTTTGTGAACAACCACACTGCCTGTGATATAGTCTGTATTTCGATTTCCCTGTTGGAGGCTGACTTCGCGTATGTAACGCACTGCAGAGGCAGGCAACAATTATGTGCAAGGCTGGGTAATAATTCAACAACTACTACCCCCTGCAGAGACGCAGTAAACTGAAGGCAGTGACAGGCAGGCCTAATATTGTATTCCTTTGGAAGTTTCTGTGAACAACCCCACTGCCTGTGATATAGTCTGTATTTCGATTTCCCTGTTGGAGGCTGACTTCGCGTACGTAACGCACTGCAGAGGCAGGCAATAATTATGTGCAAGGCTGGGTATTAATTCAACAACTACTACCCCCAGCAGAGACGCAGTAAACTGAAGGCAGTGACAGGCAGGCCTAATATTGTATTTTTTTGGAAGTTTTTGTGAACAACCACACTGCCTGTGATATAGTCTGTATTTCGATTTCCCTGTTGGAGGCTGACTTCGTGTACGTAACGCACTGCAGAGGCAGGCAACAATTATGTGCAAGGCTGGGTATTAATTCAACAACTACTACCCCCAGCAGAGACGCAGTAAACTGAAGGCAGTGACAGGCAGGCCTAATATTGTATTTTTTTGGATGTTTTTGTGAACAACCACACTGCCTGTGATATAGTCTGTATTTCGATTTCCCTGTTGGAGGCTGACTTCGCGTACGTAACGCACTGCAAAGGCAGGCAACAATTATGCGCAGGGCTGGGTATTAAATCAACAACTACTACCCCCAGCAGAGACGCAGTAAACTGAAGGCGGTGACAGGCAGGCCTAATATTGTATTTTTTTGGAAGTTTTTGTGAACAACCACACTGCCTGTGATATAGTCTGTATTTCGATTTCCCTGTTGGAGGCTGACTTCGCGTAAGTAACGCACTGCAGAGGCAGGCGACAATTATGTGCAAGGCTGGGTATTAATTCAACAACTACTACCCCCAGCAGAGACGCAGTAAACTGAAGGCAGTGACAGGCAGGCCTAATATTGTATTTTTTTGGAAGTTTTTGTGAACAACCACACTGCCTGTGATATAGTCTGTATTTCGATTTCCCTGTTGGAGGCTGACTTCGTGTACGTAACGCACTGCAGAGGCAGGCAACAATTATGTGCAAGGCTGGGTATTAATTCAACAACTACTACCCCCAGCAGAGACGCAGTAAACTGAAGGCAGTGACAGGCAGGCCTAATATTGTATTTTTTTGGATGTTTTTGTCAACAACCACACTGCCTGTGATATAGTCTGTATTTCGATTTCCCTGTTGGAGGCTGACTTCGCGTACGTAACGCACTGCAAAGGCAGGCAACAATTATGCGCAAGGCTGGGTATTAAATCAACAACTACTACCCCCAGCAGAGACGCAGTAAACTGAAGGCAGTGACAGGCAGGCCTAATATTGCATTTTTTTGGAAGTTTTTGTGAACAACCACACTGCCTGTGATATAGTCTGTATTTCGATTTCCCTGTTGGAGGCTGACTTCGCGTACGTAACGCACTGCAGAGGCAGGCGACAATTATGTGCAAGGCTGGGTATTAATTCAACAACTACTACCCCCAGCAGAGACGCAGTAAACTGAAGGCAGTGACAGGCAGGCCTAATATTGTATTTTTTTGGATGTTTTTGTGAACAACCACACTGCCTGTGATATAGTCTGTATTTCGATCTCCCTGTTGGAGGCTGACTTCGCGTACGTAATGTACTGCAGAGGCAGGCAACAATTATGCGCAAGGCTGGGTATTAATTCAACAACTACTACCCCCAGCAGAGACGCAGTAAACTGAAGGCGGTGACAGGCAGGCCTAATATTGTAATTTTTTGGAAGTTTTTGTGAACAACCACACTGCCTGTGATATAGTCTGTATTTCGATTTCCCTGTTGGAGGCTGACTTCGCGTACGTAACGCACTGCAGAGGCAGGCAACAATTATGTGCAAGGCTGGGTATTAATTCAACAACTACTACCCCCAGCAGAGACGCAGTAAACTGAAGGCAGTGACAGGCAGGCCTAATATTGTATTGTTTTGGAAGTTTTTGTGAACAACCACACTGCCTGTGATATAGTCTGTATTTTGATTTCCCTGTTGGAGGCTGACTTCGCGTACGTAACGCACTGCAGAGGCAGGCAACAATTATGCGCAAGGCTGGGTATTAATTCAACAACTACAACCCCCAGCAGAGACGCAGTAAACTGAAGGCAGTGACAGGCAGGCCTAATATTGTATTTTTTTGGAAGTTTTTGTGAACAACCACACTGCCTGTGATATAGTCTGTATTTCGATTTCCCTGTTGGAGGCTGACTTCGCGTACGTAACGCACTGCAGAGGCAGGCAACAATTATGCGCAAGACTGGGTATAAATTCAAGAATTACTACCCCCAGCAGAGACGCAGTAAACTGAAGGCGGTGACAGGCAGGCCTAATATTGTATTTTTTTGGAAGTTTTTGTGAACAACCACACTGCCTGTGATATAGTCTGTATTTCGATTTCCCTGTTGGAGTCTGACTTCGCGTACGTAACGCACTGCAGAGGCAGGCGACAATTATGTGCAAGGCTGGGTATTAATTCAACAACTACTGCCCCCAGCAGAGACGCAGTAAACTGAAGGCAGTGACAGGCAGGCCTAATATTGTATTTCTTTGGAAGTTTCTGTGAACAACCACACTGCCTGTGATATAGTCTGTATTTCGATTTCCCTGTTGGAGGCTGACTTCGCGTACGTAACGCACTGCAGAGGCAGGCAACAATTATGTGCAAGGCTGGGTATTAATTCAACAACTACTACCCCCAGCAGAGACGCAGTAAACTGAAGGCAGTGACAGGCAGGCCTAATATTGTATTTTTTTGGATGTTTTTGTGAACAACCACACTGCCTGTGATATAGTCTGTATTTCGATTTCCCTGTTGGAGGCTGACTTCGCGTACGTAATGTACTGCAGAGGCAGGCAACAATAATGCGCAAGGCTGGGTATTAATTCAACAACTACTACCCCCAGCAGAGACGCAGTAAACTGAAGGCAGTGACAGGCAGGCCTAATATTGTATTTTTTTGGAGGTTTTTGTGAACAACCACACTGCCTGTGATATAGTCTGTATTTCGATTTCCCTGTTGGAGGCTGACTTCGCGTACGTAATGCACTGCAGAGGCAGGCAACAACTATGCGCAAGGCTGGGTATTAATTCAACAACTACTACCCCCAGCAGAGACGCAGTAAACTGAAGGCAGTGACAGGCAGGCCTAATATTGTATTTTTTTGGAAGTTTTTGTGAACAACCACACTGCCTGTGATATAGTCTGTATTTCGATTTCCCTGTTGGAGGCTGACTTCGCGTACGTAACGCACTGCAGAGGCAGGCAACAATTATGCGCAAGACTGGGTATAAATTCAACAACTACTACCCCCAGCAGAGACGCAGTAAACTGAAGGCGGTGACAGGCAGGCCTAATATTGTATTTTTTTGGAAGTTTTTGTGAACAACCACACTGCCTGTGATATAGTCTGTATTTCGATTTCCCTGTTGGAGGCTGACTACGCGTACGTAACGCACTGCAGAGGCAGGCGACAATTATGTGCAAGGCTGGGTATTAATTCAACAACTACTGCCCCCAGCAGAGACGCAGTAAACTGAAGGCAGTGACAGGCAGGCCTCATATTGTATTGTTTTGGAAGTTTTTGTGAACAACCACACTGCCTGTGATATAGTCTGTATTTCGATTTCCCTGTTGGAGGCTGACTTCGCGTACGTAACGCACTGCAAAGGCAGGCAACAATTATGCGCAGGGCTGGGTATTAAATCAACAACTACTACCCCCAGCAGAGACGCAGTAAACTGAAGGCAGTGACAGGCAGGCCTAATATTGTATTTTTTTGGAAGTTTTTGTGAACAACCACACTGCCTGTGATATAGTCTGTATTTCGATTTCCCTGTTGGAGGCTGACTTCGCGTACGTAACGCACTGCAGAGGCAGGCGACAATTATGTGCAAGGCTGGGTATTAATTCAACAACTACTACCCCCAGCAGAGACGCAGTAAACTGAAGGCAGTGACAGGCAGGCCTAATATTGTATTTTTTTGGAAGTTTTTGTGTACAACCACACTGCCTGTGATATAGTCTGTATTTCGATTTCCCTGTTGGAGGCTGACTTCGTGTACGTAACGCACTGCAGAGGCAGGCAACAATTATGTGCAAGGCTGGGTATTAATTCAACAACTACTACCCCCAGCAGAGACGCAGTAAACTGAAGGCAGTGACAGGCAGGCCTAATATTGTATTTTTTTGGATGTTTTTGTGAACAACCACACTGCCTGTGATATAGTCTGTATTTCGATTTCCCTGTTGGAGGCTGACTTCGCGTACGTAACGCACTGCAAAGGCAGGCAACAATTATGCGCAAGGCTGGGTATTAAATCAACAACTACTACCCCCAGCAGAGACGCAGTAAACTGAAGGCAGTGACAGGCAGGCCTAATATTGTATTTTTTTGGAAGTTTTTGTGAACAACCACACTGCCTGTGATATAGTCTGTATTTCGATTTCCCTGTTGGAGGCTGACTTCGCGTACGTAACGCACTGCAGAGGCAGGCGACAATTATGTGCAAGGCTGGGTATTAATTCAACAACTACTACCCCCAGCAGAGACGCAGTAAACTGAAGGCAGTGACAGGCAGGCCTAATATTGTATTTTTTTGGATGTTTTTGTGAACAACCACACTGCCTGTGATATAGTCTGTATTTCGATCTCCCTGTTGGAGGCTGACTTCGCGTACTTAATGTACTGCAGAGGCAGGCAACAATTATGCGCAAGGCTGGGTATTAATTCAACAACTACTACCCCCAGCAGAGACGCAGTAAACTGAAGGCGGTGACAGGCAGGCCTAATATTGTAATTTTTTGGAAGTTTTTGTGAACAACCACACTGCCTGTGATATAGTCTGTATTTCGATTTCCCTGTTGGAGGCTGACTTCGCGTACGTAACGCACTGCAGAGGCAGGCAACAATTATGTGCAAGGCTGGGTATTAATTCAACAACTACTACCCCCAGCAGAGACGCAGTAAACTGAAGGCAGTGACAGGCAGGCCTAATATTGTATTGTTTTGGAAGTTTTTGTGAACAACCACACTGCCTGTGATATAGTCTGTATTTTGATTTCCCTGTTGGAGGCTGACTTCGCGTACGTAACGCACTGCAGAGGCAGGCAACAATTATGCGCAAGGCTGGGTATTAATTCAACAACTACAACCCCCAGCAGAGACGCAGTAAACTGAAGGCAGTGACAGGCAGGCCTAATATTGTATTTTTTTGGAAGTTTTTGTGAACAACCACACTGCCTGTGATATAGTCTGTATTTCGATTTCCCTGTTGGAGGCTGACTTCGCGTACGTAACGCACTGCAGAGGCAGGCAACAATTATGCGCAAGACTGGGTATAAATTCAAGAATTACTACCCCCAGCAGAGACGCAGTAAACTGAAGGCGGTGACAGGCAGGCCTAATATTGTATTTTTTTGGAAGTTTTTGTGAACAACCACACTGCCTGTGATATAGTCTGTATTTCGATTTCCCTGTTGGAGTCTGACTTCGCGTACGTAACGCACTGCAGAGGCAGGCGACAATTATGTGCAAGGCTGGGTATTAATTCAACAACTACTGCCCCCAGCAGAGACGCAGTAAACTGAAGGCAGTGACAGGCAGGCCTAATATTGTCTTTCTTTGGAAGTTTCTGTGAACAACCACACTGCCTGTGATATAGTCTGTATTTCGATTTCCCTGTTGGAGGCTGACTTCGCGTACGTAACGCACTGCAGAGGCAGGCAACAATTATGTGCAAGGCTGGGTATTAATTCAACAACTACTACCCCCAGCAGAGACGCAGTAAACTGAAGGCAGTGACAGGCAGGCCTAATATTGTATTTTTTTGGATGTTTTTGTGAACAACCACACTGCCTGTGATATAGTCTGTATTTCGATTTCCCTGTTGGAGGCTGACTTCGCGTACGTAATGTACTGCAGAGGCAGGCAACAATAATGCGCAAGGCTGGGTATTAATTCAACAACTACTACCCCCAGCAGAGACGCAGTAAACTGAAGGCAGTGACAGGCAGGCCTAATATTGTATTTTTTTGGAGGTTTTTGTGAACAACCACACTGCCTGTGATATAGTCTGTATTTCGATTTCCCTGTTGGAGGCTGACTTCGCGTACGTAATGCACTGCAGAGGCAGGCAACAACTATGCGCAAGGCTGGGTATTAATTCAACAACTACTACCCCCAGCAGAGACGCAGTAAACTGAAGGCAGTGACAGGCAGGCCTAATATTGTATTTTTTTGGAAGTTTTTGTGAACAACCACACTGCCTGTGATATAGTCTGTATTTCGATTTCCCTGTTGGAGGCTGACTTCGCGTACGTAACGCACTGCAGAGGCAGGCAACAATTTTGCGCAAGACTGGGTATAAATTCAACAACTACTACCCCCAGCAGAGACGCAGTAAACTGAAGGCGGTGACAGGCAGGCCTAATATTGTATTTTTTTGGAAGTTTTTGTGAACAACCACACTGCCTGTGATATAGTCTGTATTTCGATTTCCCTGTTGGAGGCTGACTTCGCGTACGTAACGCACTGCAGAGGCAGGCGACAATTATGTGCAAGGCTGGGTATTAATTCAACAACTACTGCCCCCAGCAGAGACGCAGTAAACTGAAGGCAGTGACAGGCAGGCCTCATATTGTATTGTTTTGGAAGTTTTTGTGAACAACCACACTGCCTGTGATATAGTCTGTATTTCGATTTCCCTGTTGGAGGCTGACTTCGCGTACGTAACGCACTGCAGAGGCAGGCAACAATTATGCGCAAGGCTGGGTATTAATTCAATAACTACTACCCCCAGCAGAGACGCAGTAAACTGAAGGCAGTGACAGGCAGGCCTAATATTGTATTTTTTTGGAAGTTTTTGTGAACAACCACACTGCCTGTGATATAGTCTGTATTTCGATTTCCCTGTTGGAGGCTGACTTCACGTACGTAACGCACTGCAGAGGCAGGCAACAATTATGCGCAAGGCTGGGTATTAATTCAACAACTACTACCCCCAGCAGAGAAGCAATAAACTGAAGGCAGTGACAGGCAGGCCTAATATTGTATTTTTTTGGAAGTTTTTGTGAACAACCACACTGCCTGTGATATAGTCTGTATTTCGATTTCCCTGTTGGAGGCTGACTTCGCGTATGTAACGCACTGCAGAGGCAGGCAACAATTATGTGCAAGGCTGGGTAATAATTCAACAACTACTACCCCCTGCAGAGACGCAGTAAACTGAAGGCAGTGACAGGCAGGCCTAATATTGTATTTCTTTGGAAGTTTCTGTGAACAACCACACTGCCTGTGATATAGTCTGTATTTCGATTTCCCTGTTGGAGGCTGACTTCGCGTACGTAACGCACTGCAGAGGCAGGCAACAATTATGCGCAAGACTGGGTATAAATTCAAGAATTACTACCCCCAGCAGAGACGCAGTAAACTGAAGGCGGTGACAGGCAGGCCTAATATTGTATTTTTTTGGAAGTTTTTGTGAACAACCACACTGCCTGTGATATAGTCTGTATTTCGATTTCCCTGTTGGAGTCTGACTTCGCGTACGTAACGCACTGCAGAGGCAGGCGACAATTATGTGCAAGGCTGGGTATTAATTCAACAACTACTGCCCCCAGCAGAGACGCAGTAAACTGAAGGCAGTGACAGGCAGGCCTAATATTGTCTTTCTTTGGAAGTTTCTGTGAACAACCACACTGCCTGTGATATAGTCTGTATTTCGATTTCCCTGTTGGAGGCTGACTTCGCGTACGTAACGCACTGCAGAGGCAGGCAACAATTATGTGCAAGGCTGGGTATTAATTCAACAACTACTACCCCCAGCAGAGACGCAGTAAACTGAAGGCAGTGACAGGCAGGCCTAATATTGTATTTTTTTGGATGTTTTTGTGAACAACCACACTGCCTGTGATATAGTCTGTATTTCGATTTCCCTGTTGGAGGCTGACTTCGCGTACGTAATGTACTGCAGAGGCAGGCAACAATAATGCGCAAGGCTGGGTATTAATTCAACAACTACTACCCCCAGCAGAGACGCAGTAAACTGAAGGCAGTGACAGGCAGGCCTAATATTGTATTTTTTTGGAGGTTTTTGTGAACAACCACACTGCCTGTGATATAGTCTGTATTTCGATTTCCCTGTTGGAGGCTGACTTCGCGTACGTAATGCACTGCAGAGGCAGGCAACAACTATGCGCAAGGCTGGGTATTAATTCAACAACTACTACCCCCAGCAGAGACGCAGTAAACTGAAGGCAGTGACAGGCAGGCCTAATATTGTATTTTTTTGGAAGTTTTTGTGAACAACCACACTGCCTGTGATATAGTCTGTATTTCGATTTCCCTGTTGGAGGCTGACTTCGCGTACGTAACGCACTGCAGAGGCAGGCAACAATTTTGCGCAAGACTGGGTATAAATTCAACAACTACTACCCCCAGCAGAGACGCAGTAAACTGAAGGCGGTGACAGGCAGGCCTAATATTGTATTTTTTTGGAAGTTTTTGTGAACAACCACACTGCCTGTGATATAGTCTGTATTTCGATTTCCCTGTTGGAGGCTGACTTCGCGTACGTAACGCACTGCAGAGGCAGGCGACAATTATGTGCAAGGCTGGGTATTAATTCAACAACTACTGCCCCCAGCAGAGACGCAGTAAACTGAAGGCAGTGACAGGCAGGCCTCATATTGTATTGTTTTGGAAGTTTTTGTGAACAACCACACTGCCTGTGATATAGTCTGTATTTCGATTTCCCTGTTGGAGGCTGACTTCGCGTACGTAACGCACTGCAGAGGCAGGCAACAATTATGCGCAAGGCTGGGTATTAATTCAATAACTACTACCCCCAGCAGAGACGCAGTAAACTGAAGGCAGTGACAGGCAGGCCTAATATTGTATTTTTTTGGAAGTTTTTGTGAACAACCACACTGCCTGTGATATAGTCTGTATTTCGATTTCCCTGTTGGAGGCTGACTTCACGTACGTAACGCACTGCAGAGGCAGGCAACAATTATGCGCAAGGCTGGGTATTAATTCAACAACTACTACCCCCAGCAGAGAAGCAATAAACTGAAGGCAGTGACAGGCAGGCCTAATATTGTATTTTTTTGGAAGTTTTTGTGAACAACCACACTGCCTGTGATATAGTCTGTATTTCGATTTCCCTGTTGGAGGCTGACTTCGCGTATGTAACGCACTGCAGAGGCAGGCAACAATTATGTGCAAGGCTGGGTAATAATTCAACAACTACTACCCCCTGCAGAGACGCAGTAAACTGAAGGCAGTGACAGGCAGGCCTAATATTGTATTTCTTTGGAAGTTTCTGTGAACAACCACACTGCCTGTGATATAGTCTGTATTTCGATTTCCCTGTTGGAGGCTGACTTCGCGTACGTAACGCACTGCAGAGGCAGGCAACAATTATGTGCAAGGCTGGGTATTAATTCAACAACTACTACCCCCAGCAGAGACGCAGTAAACTGAAGGCAGTGACAGGCAGGCCTGATATTGTATTTTTTTGGATGTTTTTGTGAGCAACCACACTGCCTGTGATATAGTCTGTATTTCGATTTCCCTGTTGGAGGCTGACTTCGCGTACGTAACGCACTGCAGAGGCAGGCAACAATTATGCGCAAGACTGGGTATTAAATCAACAACTACTACCCCCAGCAGAGACGCAGTAAACTGAAGGCAGTGACAGGCAGGCCTAATATTGTATTTTTTTGGAAGTTTTTGTGAACAACCACACTGCCTGTGATATAGTCTGTATTTCGATTTCCCTGTTGGAGGCTGACTTCGCGTATGTAACGCACTGCAGAGACAGGCAACAATTATGTGCAAGGCTGGGTAATAATTCAACAACTACTACCCCCTGCAGAGACGCAGTAAACTGAAGGCAGTGACAGGCAGGCCTAATATTGTATTTCTTTGGAAGTTTATGTGAACAACCACACTGCCTGTGATATAGTCTGTATTCCCATTTCCCTGTTGGAGGCTGACTTCGCGTACGTAACGCACTGCAGAGGCAGGCAACAATTATGTGCAAGGCTGGGTATTAATTCAACAACTACTACCCCCAGCAGAGACGCAGTAAACTGAAGGCAGTGACAGGCAGGCCTAATATTGTATTTTTTTGGAAGTTTTTGTGAACAACCACACTGCCTGTGATATAGTCTGTATTTCGATTTCCCTGTTGGAGGCTGACTTCGCGTACGTAACGCACTGCAGAGGCAGGCAACAATTATGTGCAAGGCTGGGTATTAATTCAACAACTACTACCCCCAGCAGAGACGCAGTAAATTGAAGGCAGTTACAGGAAGGCCTAATATTGTATTTTTTTGGATGTTTTTGTGAACAACCACACTGCCTGTGATATAGTCTGTATTTCGATTTCCCTGTTGGAGGCTGATTCGCGTACGTAATGTACTGCAGAGGCAGGCAACAATTATGCGCAAGGCTGGGTATTAATTCAACAACTACTACCCGCAGCAGAGACGCAGTAAACAGAAGGCAGTGACAGGCAGGCCTAATATTGTATTTTTTTGGAAGTTTTTGTGAACAACCACACTGCCTGTGATATAGTCTGTATTTCGATTTCCCTGTTGGAGGCTGACTTCGCGTATGTAACGCACTGCAGAGGCAGGCAACAATTATGTGCAAGGCTGGGTAATAATTCAACAACTACTACCCACTGCAGAGACGCAGTAAACTGAAGGCAGTGACAGGCAGGCCTAATATTGTATTTCTTTGGAAGTTTCTGTGAACAACCACACTGCCTGTGATATAGTCTGTATTCCCATTTCCCTGTTGGAGGCTGACTTCGCGTACGTAACGCACTGCAGAGGCAGGCAACAATTATGTGCAAGGCTGGGTATTAATTCAACAACTACTACCCCCAGCAGAGACGCAGTAAACTGAAGGCAGTGACAGGCAGGCCTAATATTGTATTTTTTTGGAAGTTTTTGTGAACAACCACACTGCCTGTGATATAGTCTGTATTTCGATTTCCCTGTTGGAGGCTGACTTCGCGTACGTAACGCACTGCAGAGGCAGGCAACAATTATGCGCAAGACTGGGTATTAAATCAACAACTACTACCCCCAGCAGAGACGCAGTAAACTGAAGGCAGTGACAGGCAGGCCTAATATTGTATTTTTTTGGAAGTTTTTGTGAACAACCACACTGCCTGTGATATAGTCTGTATTTCGATTTCCCTGTTGGAGGCTGACTTCGCGTATGTAACGCACTGCAGAGGCAGGCAACAATTATGTGCAAGGCTGGGTAATAATTCAACAACTACTACCCCCTGCAGAGACGCAGTAAACTGAAGGCAGTGACAGGCAGGCCTAATATTGTATTTCTTTGGAAGTTTCTGTGAACAACCACACTGCCTGTGATATAGTCTGTATTCCCATTTCCCTGTTGGAGGCTGACTTCGCGTACGTAACGCACTGCAGAGGCAGGCAACAATTATGTGCAAGGCTGGGTAATAATTCAACAACTACTACCCCCTGCAGAGACGCAGTAAACTGAAGGCAGTGACAGGCAGGCCTAATATTGTATTTCTTTGGAAGTTTCTGTGAACAACCACACTGCCTGTGATATAGTCTGTATTTCGATTTCCCTGTTGGAGGCTGACTTCGCGTACGTAACGCACTGCAGAGGCAGGCAACAATTATGTGCAAGGCTGGGTATTAATTCAACAACTACTACCCCCAGCAGAGACGCAGTAAACTGAAGGCAGTGACAGGCAGGCCTGATATTGTATTTTTTTGGATGTTTTTGTGAGCAACCACACTGCCTGTGATATAGTCTGTATTTCGATTTCCCTGTTGGAGGCTGACTTCGCGTACGTAATGCACTGCAGAGGCAGGCAACAACTATGCGCAAGGCTGGGTATTAATTCAACAACTACTACCCCCAGCAGAGACGCAGTAAACTGAAGGCAGTGACAGGCAGGCCTAATATTGTATTTTTTTGGAAGTTTTTGTGAACAACCACACTGCCTGTGATATAGTCTGTATTTCGATTTCCCTGTTGGAGGCTGACTTCGCGTACGTAACGCACTGCAGAGGCAGGCAACAATTTTGCGCAAGACTGGGTATAAATTCAACAACTACTACCCCCAGCAGAGACGCAGTAAACTGAAGGCGGTGACAGGCAGGCCTAATATTGTATTTTTTTGGAAGTTTTTGTGAACAACCACACTGCCTGTGATATAGTCTGTATTTCGATTTCCCTGTTGGAGGCTGACTTCGCGTACGTAACGCACTGCAGAGGCAGGCGACAATTATGTGCAAGGCTGGGTATTAATTCAACAACTACTGCCCCCAGCAGAGACGCAGTAAACTGAAGGCAGTGACAGGCAGGCCTCATATTGTATTGTTTTGGAAGTTTTTGTGAACAACCACACTGCCTGTGATATAGTCTGTATTTCGATTTCCCTGTTGGAGGCTGACTTCGCGTACGTAACGCACTGCAGAGGCAGGCAACAATTATGCGCAAGGCTGGGTATTAATTCAATAACTACTACCCCCAGCAGAGACGCAGTAAACTGAAGGCAGTGACAGGCAGGCCTAATATTGTATTTTTTTGGAAGTTTTTGTGAACAACCACACTGCCTGTGATATAGTCTGTATTTCGATTTCCCTGTTGGAGGCTGACTTCACGTACGTAACGCACTGCAGAGGCAGGCAACAATTATGCGCAAGGCTGGGTATTAATTCAACAACTACTACCCCCAGCAGAGAAGCAATAAACTGAAGGCAGTGACAGGCAGGCCTAATATTGTATTTTTTTGGAAGTTTTTGTGAACAACCACACTGCCTGTGATATAGTCTGTATTTCGATTTCCCTGTTGGAGGCTGACTTCGCGTATGTAACGCACTGCAGAGGCAGGCAACAATTATGTGCAAGGCTGGGTAATAATTCAACAACTACTACCCCCTGCAGAGACGCAGTAAACTGAAGGCAGTGACAGGCAGGCCTAATATTGTATTTCTTTGGAAGTTTCTGTGAACAACCACACTGCCTGTGATATAGTCTGTATTTCGATTTCCCTGTTGGAGGCTGACTTCGCGTACGTAACGCACTGCAGAGGCAGGCAACAATTATGTGCAAGGCTGGGTATTAATTCAACAACTACTACCCCCAGCAGAGACGCAGTAAACTGAAGGCAGTGACAGGCAGGCCTGATATTGTATTTTTTTGGATGTTTTTGTGAGCAACCACACTGCCTGTGATATAGTCTGTATTTCGATTTCCCTGTTGGAGGCTGACTTCGCGTACGTAACGCACTGCAGAGGCAGGCAACAATTATGCGCAAGACTGGGTATTAAATCAACAACTACTACCCCCAGCAGAGACGCAGTAAACTGAAGGCAGTGACAGGCAGGCCTAATATTGTATTTTTTTGGAAGTTTTTGTGAACAACCACACTGCCTGTGATATAGTCTGTATTTCGATTTCCCTGTTGGAGGCTGACTTCGCGTATGTAACGCACTGCAGAGACAGGCAACAATTATGTGCAAGGCTGGGTAATAATTCAACAACTACTACCCCCTGCAGAGACGCAGTAAACTGAAGGCAGTGACAGGCAGGCCTAATATTGTATTTCTTTGGAAGTTTATGTGAACAACCACACTGCCTGTGATATAGTCTGTATTCCCATTTCCCTGTTGGAGGCTGACTTCGCGTACGTAACGCACTGCAGAGGCAGGCAACAATTATGTGCAAGGCTGGGTATTAATTCAACAACTACTACCCCCAGCAGAGACGCAGTAAACTGAAGGCAGTGACAGGCAGGCCTAATATTGTATTTTTTTGGAAGTTTTTGTGAACAACCACACTGCCTGTGATATAGTCTGTATTTCGATTTCCCTGTTGGAGGCTGACTTCGCGTACGTAACGCACTGCAGAGGCAGGCAACAATTATGTGCAAGGCTGGGTATTAATTCAACAACTACTACCCCCAGCAGAGACGCAGTAAATTGAAGGCAGTTACAGGAAGGCCTAATATTGTATTTTTTTGGATGTTTTTGTGAACAACCACACTGCCTGTGATATAGTCTGTATTTCGATTTCCCTGTTGGAGGCTGATTCGCGT
The DNA here is from genome assembly GCF_035609145.1 of Eleutherodactylus coqui. Classification (NCBI taxonomy): domain Eukaryota; kingdom Metazoa; phylum Chordata; class Amphibia; order Anura; family Eleutherodactylidae; genus Eleutherodactylus; species Eleutherodactylus coqui. Next base: position 130,387,905 of record NC_089839.1, on the reverse strand, counting down.
ACGTAATGTACTGCAGAGGCAGGCAACAATTATGCGCAAGGCTGGGTATTAATTCAACAACTACTACCCGCAGCAGAGACGCAGTAAACAGAAGGCAGTGACAGGCAGGCCTAATATTGTATTTTTTTGGAAGTTTTTGTGAACAACCACACTGCCTGTGATATAGTCTGTATTTCGATTTCCCTGTTGGAGGCTGACTTCGCGTATGTAACGCACTGCAGAGGCAGGCAACAATTATGTGCAAGGCTGGGTAATAATTCAACAACTACTACCCACTGCAGAGACGCAGTAAACTGAAGGCAGTGACAGGCAGGCCTAATATTGTATTTCTTTGGAAGTTTCTGTGAACAACCACACTGCCTGTGATATAGTCTGTATTCCCATTTCCCTGTTGGAGGCTGACTTCGCGTACGTAACGCACTGCAGAGGCAGGCAACAATTATGTGCAAGGCTGGGTATTAATTCAACAACTACTACCCCCAGCAGAGACGCAGTAAACTGAAGGCAGTGACAGGCAGGCCTAATATTGTATTTTTTTGGAAGTTTTTGTGAACAACCACACTGCCTGTGATATAGTCTGTATTTCGATTTCCCTGTTGGAGGCTGACTTCGCGTACGTAACGCACTGCAGAGGCAGGCAACAATTATGCGCAAGACTGGGTATTAAATCAACAACTACTACCCCCAGCAGAGACGCAGTAAACTGAAGGCAGTGACAGGCAGGCCTAATATTGTATTTTTTTGGAAGTTTTTGTGAACAACCACACTGCCTGTGATATAGTCTGTATTTCGATTTCCCTGTTGGAGGCTGACTTCGCGTATGTAACGCACTGCAGAGGCAGGCAACAATTATGTGCAAGGCTGGGTAATAATTCAACAACTACTACCCCCTGCAGAGACGCAGTAAACTGAAGGCAGTGACAGGCAGGCCTAATATTGTATTTCTTTGGAAGTTTCTGTGAACAACCACACTGCCTGTGATATAGTCTGTATTCCCATTTCCCTGTTGGAGGCTGACTTCGCGTACGTAACGCACTGCAGAGGCAGGCAACAATTATGTGCAAGGCTGGGTAATAATTCAACAACTACTACCCCCTGCAGAGACGCAGTAAACTGAAGGCAGTGACAGGCAGGCCTAATATTGTATTTCTTTGGAAGTTTCTGTGAACAACCACACTGCCTGTGATATAGTCTGTATTTCGATTTCCCTGTTGGAGGCTGACTTCGCGTACGTAACGCACTGCAGAGGCAGGCAACAATTATGTGCAAGGCTGGGTATTAATTCAACAACTACTACCCCCAGCAGAGACGCAGTAAACTGAAGGCAGTGACAGGCAGGCCTGATATTGTATTTTTTTGGATGTTTTTGTGAGCAACCACACTGCCTGTGATATAGTCTGTATTTCGATTTCCCTGTTGGAGGCTGACTTCGCGTACGTAACGCACTGCAGAGGCAGGCAACAATTATGCGCAAGACTGGGTATTAAATCAACAACTACTACCCCCAGCAGAGACGCAGTAAACTGAAGGCAGTGACAGGCAGGCCTAATATTGTATTTTTTTGGAAGTTTTTGTGAACAACCACACTGCCTGTGATATAGTCTGTATTTCGATTTCCCTGTTGGAGGCTGACTTCGCGTATGTAACGCACTGCAGAGACAGGCAACAATTATGTGCAAGGCTGGGTAATAATTCAACAACTACTACCCCCTGCAGAGACGCAGTAAACTGAAGGCAGTGACAGGCAGGCCTAATATTGTATTTCTTTGGAAGTTTCTGTGAACAACCACACTGCCTGTGATATAGTCTGTATTCCCATTTCCCTGTTGGAGGCTGACTTCGCGTACGTAACGCACTGCAGAGGCAGGCAACAATTATGTGCAAGGCTGGGTATTAATTCAACAACTACTACCCCCAGCAGAGACGCAGTAAACTGAAGGCAGTGACAGGCAGGCCTAATATTGTATTTTTTTGGAAGTTTTTGTGAACAACCACACTGCCTGTGATATAGTCTGTATTTCATTTTCCCTGTTGGAGGCTGACTTCGCGTACGTAACGCACTGCAGAGGCAGGCAACAATTATGTGCAAGGCTGGGTATTAATTCAACAACTACTACCCCCAGCAGAGACGCAGTAAATTGAAGGCAGTTACAGGAAGGCCTAATATTGTATTTTTTTGGATGTTTTTGTGAACAACCACACTGCCTGTGATATAGTCTGTATTTCGATTTCCCTGTTGGAGGCTGATTCGCGTACGTAATGTACTGCAGAGGCAGGCAACAATTATGCGCAAGGCTGGGTATTAATTCAACAACTACTACCCGCAGCAGAGACGCAGTAAACAGAAGGCAGTGACAGGCAGGCCTAATATTGTATTTTTTTGGAAGTTTTTGTGAACAACCACACTGCCTGTGATATAGTCTGTATTTCGATTTCCCTGTTGGAGGCTGACTTCGCGTATGTAACGCACTGCAGAGGCAGGCAACAATTATGTGCAAGGCTGGGTAATAATTCAACAACTACTACCCACTGCAGAGACGCAGTAAACTGAAGGCAGTGACAGGCAGGCCTAATATTGTATTTCTTTGGAAGTTTCTGTGAACAACCACACTGCCTGTGATATAGTCTGTATTCCCATTTCCCTGTTGGAGGCTGACTTCGCGTACGTAACGCACTGCAGAGGCAGGCAACAATTATGTGCAAGGCTGGGTATTAATTCAACAACTACTACCCCCAGCAGAGACGCAGTAAACTGAAGGCAGTGACAGGCAGGCCTAATATTGTATTTTTTTGGAAGTTTTTGTGAACAACCACACTGCCTGTGATATAGTCTGTATTTCGATTTCCCTGTTGGAGGCTGACTTCGCGTACGTAACGCACTGCAGAGGCAGGCAACAATTATGCGCAAGACTGGGTATTAAATCAACAACTACTACCCCCAGCAGAGACGCAGTAAACTGAAGGCAGTGACAGGCAGGCCTAATATTGTATTTTTTTGGAAGTTTTTGTGAACAACCACACTGCCTGTGATATAGTCTGTATTTCGATTTCCCTGTTGGAGGCTGACTTCGCGTATGTAACGCACTGCAGAGGCAGGCAACAATTATGTGCAAGGCTGGGTAATAATTCAACAACTACTACCCCCTGCAGAGACGCAGTAAACTGAAGGCAGTGACAGGCAGGCCTAATATTGTATTTCTTTGGAAGTTTCTGTGAACAACCACACTGCCTGTGATATAGTCTGTATTCCCATTTCCCTGTTGGAGGCTGACTTCGCGTACGTAACGCACTGCAGAGGCAGGCAACAATTATGTGCAAGGCTGGGTATTAATTCAACAACTACTACCCCCAGCAGAGACGCAGTAAACTGAAGGCAGTGACAGGAAGGCCTAATATTGTATTTTTTTGGATGTTTTTGTGAACAACCACACTGCCTGTGATATAGTCTGTATTTCGATTTCCCTGTTGGAGGCTGATTCGCGTACGTAATGTACTGCAGAGGCAGGCAACAATTATGCGCAAGGCTGGGTATTAATTCAACAACTACTACCCGCAGCAGAGACGCAGTAAACAGAAGGCAGTGACAGGCAGGCCTAATATTGTATTTTTTTGGAAGTTTTTGTGAACAACCACACTGCCTGTGATATAGTCTGTATTTCGATTTCCCTGTTGGAGGCTGATTCGCGTACGTAATGTACTGCAGAGGCAGGCAACAATTATGCGCAAGGCTGGGTATTAATTCAACAACTACTACCCCCAGCAGAGACGCAGTGAACTGAAGGCAGTGACAGGCAGGCCTAATATTGTATTTTTTTGGAAGTTTTTGTGAACAACCACACTGCCTGTGATATAGTCTGTATTTCGATTTCCCTGTTGGAGGCTGACTTCGCGTATGTAACGCACTGCAGAGGCAGGCAACAATTATGTGCAAGGCTGGGTAATAATTCAACAACTACTACCCCCTGCAGAGACGCAGTAAACTGAAGGCAGTGACAGGCAGGCCTAATATTGTATTCCTTTGGAAGTTTCTGTGAACAACCCCACTGCCTGTGATATAGTCTGTATTTCGATTTCCCTGTTGGAGGCTGACTTCGCGTACGTAACGCACTGCAGAGGCAGGCAATAATTATGTGCAAGGCTGGGTATTAATTCAACAACTACTACCCCCAGCAGAGACGCAGTAAACTGAAGGCAGTGACAGGCAGGCCTAATATTGTATTTTTTTGGAAGTTTTTGTGAACAACCACACTGCCTGTGATATAGTCTGTATTTCGATTTCCCTGTTGGAGGCTGACTTCGTGTACGTAACGCACTGCAGAGGCAGGCAACAATTATGTGCAAGGCTGGGTATTAATTCAACAACTACTACCCCCAGCAGAGACGCAGTAAACTGAAGGCAGTGACAGGCAGGCCTAATATTGTATTTTTTTGGATGTTTTTGTGAACAACCACACTGCCTGTGATATAGTCTGTATTTCGATTTCCCTGTTGGAGGCTGACTTCGCGTACGTAACGCACTGCAAAGGCAGGCAACAATTATGCGCAAGGCTGGGTATTAAATCAACAACTACTACCCCCAGCAGAGACGCAGTAAACTGAAGGCAGTGACAGGCAGGCCTAATATTGTATTTTTTTGGAAGTTTTTGTGAACAACCACACTGCCTGTGATATAGTCTGTATTTCGATTTCCCTGTTGGAGGCTGACTTCGCGTACGTAACGCACTGCAGAGGCAGGCGACAATTATGTGCAAGGCTGGGTATTAATTCAACAACTACTGCCCCCAGCAGAGACGCAGTAAACTGAAGGCAGTGACAGGCAGGCCTAATATTGTATTGTTTTGGAAGTTTTTGTGAACAACCACACTGCCTGTGATATAGTCTGTATTTCGATTTCCCTGTTGGAGGCTGACTTCGCGTACGTAACGCACTGCAGAGGCAGGCAACAATTATGTGCAAGGCTGGGTCTTAATTCAACAACTACTAGCCCCAGCAGAGACGCAGTAAACTGAAGGCAGTGACAGGCAGGCCTAATATTGTATTTTTTTGGATGTTTTTGTGAACAACCACACTGCCTGTGATATAGTCTGTATTTCGATTTCCCTGTTGGAGGCTGACTTCGCGTACGTAACGCACTGCAGAGGCAGGCAACAATTATGCGCAAGACTGGGTATTAAATCAACAACTACTACCCGCAGCAGAGACGCAGTAAACAGAAGGCAGTGACAGGCAGGCCTAATATTGTATTTTTTTGGAAGTTTTTGTGAACAACCACACTGCCTGTGATATAGTCTGTATTTCGATTTCCCTGTTGGAGGCTGACTTCGCGCATGTAACGCACTGCAGAGGCAGGCAACAATTATGTGCAAGGCTGGGTAATAATTCAACAACTACTACCCACTGCAGAGACGCAGTAAACTGAAGGCAGTGACAGGCAGGCCTAATATTGTATTTCTTTGGAAGTTTCTGTGAACAACCACACTGCCTGTGATATAGTCTGTATTCCCATTTCCCTGTTGGAGGCTGACTTCGCGTACGTAACGCACTGCAGAGGCAGGCAACAATTATGCGCAAGGCTGGGTATTAATTCAACAACTACTACCCCCAGCAGAGACGCAGTAAACTGAAGGCAGTGACAGGCAGGCCTAATATTGTATTTTTTTGGAAGTTTTTGTGAACAACCACACTGCCTGTGATATAGTCTGTATTTCGATTTCCCTGTTGGAGGCTGACTTCGTGTACGTAACGCACTGCAGAGGCAGGCAACAATTATGTGCAAGGCTGGGTATTAATTCAACAACTACTACCCCCAGCAGAGACGCAGTAAACTGAAGGCAGTGACAGGCAGGCCTAATATTGTATTTTTTTGGAAGTTTTTGTGAACAACCACACTGCCTGTGATATAGTCTGTATTTCGATTTCCCTGTTGGAGGCTGACTTCGCGTACGTAACGCACTGCAAAGGCAGGCAACAATTATGCGCAAGACTGGGTATTAAATCAACAACTACTACCCCCAGCAGAGACGCAGTAAACTGAAAGCAGTGACAGGCAGGCCTAATATTGTATTTTTTTGGAAGTTTTTGTGAACAACCACACTGCCTGTGATATAGTCTGTATTTCGATTTCCCTGTTGGAGGCTGACTTCGCGTACGTAACGCACTGCAGAGGCAGGCGACAATTATGTGCAAGGCTGGGTATTAATTCAACAACTACTGCCCCCAGCAGAGACGCAGTAAACTGAAGGCAGTGACAGGCAGGCCTAATATTGTATTGTTTTGGAAGTTTTTGTGAACAACCACACTGCCTGTGATATAGTCTGTATTTCGATTTCCCTGTTGGAGGCTGACTTCGCGTACATAACGCACTGCAGAGGCAGGCAACAATTATGTGCAAGGCTGGGTCTTAATTCAACAACTACTAGCCCCAGCAGAGACGCAGTAAACTGAAGGCAGTGACAGGCAGGCCTAATATTGTATTTTTTTGGATGTTTTTGTGAACAACCACACTGCCTGTGATATAGTCTGTATTTCGATTTCCCTGTTGGAGGCTGACTTCGCGTATGTAACGCACTGCAGAGGCAGGCAACAATTATGTGCAAGGCTGGGTAATAATTCAACAACTACTACCCACTGCAGAGACGCAGTAAACTGAAGGCAGTGACAGGCAGGCCTAATATTGTATTTCTTTGGAAGTTTCTGTGAACAACCACACTGCCTGTGATATAGTCTGTATTCCCATTTCCCTGTTGGAGGCTGACTTCGCGTACGTAACGCACTGCAGAGGCAGGCAACAATTATGCGCAAGACTGGGTATTAAATCAACAACTACTACCCCCAGCAGAGACGCAGTAAACTGAAGGCAGTGACAGGCAGGCCTAATATTGTATTTTTTTGGAAGTTTTTGTGAACAACCACACTGCCTGTGATATAGTCTGTATTTCGATTTCCCTGTTGGAGGCTGACTTCGCGTATGTAACGCACTGCAGAGGCAGGCAACAATTATGTGCAAGGCTGGGTAATAATTCAACAACTACTACCCCCTGCAGAGACGCAGTAAACTGAAGGCAGTGACAGGCAGGCCTAATATTGTATTTCTTTGGAAGTTTTTGTGAACAACCACACTGCCTGTGATATAGTCTGTATTTCGATTTCCCTGTTGGAGGCTGACTTCGCGTACGTAACGCACTGCAGAGGCAGGCAACAATTATGTGCAAGGCTGGGTATTAATTCAACAACTACTACCCCCAGCAGAGACGCAGTAAATTGAAGGCAGTTACAGGAAGGCCTAATATTGTATTTTTTTGGATGTTTTTGTGAACAACCACACTGCCTGTGATATAGTCTGTATTTCGATTTCCCTGTTGGAGGCTGATTCGCGTACGTAATGTACTGCAGAGGCAGGCAACAATTATGCGCAAGGCTGGGTATTAATTCAACAACTACTACCCCCAGCAGAGACGCAGTGAACTGAAGGCAGTGACAGGCAGGCCTAATATTGTATTTTTTTGGAAGTTTTTGTGAACAACCACACTGCCTGTGATATAGTCTGTATTTCGATTTCCCTGTTGGAGGCTGATTCGCGTACGTAATGTACTGCAGAGGCAGGCAACAATTATGCGCAAGACTGGGTATAAATTCAACAACTACTACCCCCAGCAGAGACGCAGTAAACTGAAGGCGGTGACAGGCAGGCCTAATATTGTATTTTTTTGGAAGTTTTTGTGAACAACCACACTGCCTGTGATATAGTCTGTATTTCGATTTCCCTGTTGGAGGCTGACTTCGCGTACGTAACGCACTGCAGAGGCAGGCGACAATTATGTGCAAGGCTGGGTATTAATTCAACAACTACTGCCCCCAGCAGAGACGCAGTAAACTGAAGGCAGTGACAGGCAGGCCTCATATTGTATTGTTTTGGAAGTTTTTGTGAACAACCACACTGCCTGTGATATAGTCTGTATTTCGATTTCCCTGTTGGAGGCTGACTTCGCGTACGTAACGCACTGCAGAGGCAGGCAACAATTATGCGCAAGGCTGGGTATTAATTCAACAACTACTACCCCCAGCAGAGACGCAGTAAACTGAAGGCAGTGACAGGCAGGCCTAATATTGTATTTTTTTGGAAGTTTTTGTGAACAACCACACTGCCTGTGATATAGTCTGTATTTCGATTTCCCTGTTGGAGGCTGACTTCACGTACGTAACGCACTGCAGAGGCAGGCAACAATTATGCGCAAGGCTGGGTATTAATTCAACAACTACTACCCCCAGCAGAGAAGCAATAAACTGAAGGCAGTGACAGGCAGGCCTAATGTATTTTTTTGGAAGTTTTTGTGAACAACCACACTGCCTGTGATATAGTCTGTATTTCGATTTCCCTGTTGGAGGCTGACTTCGCGTATGTAACGCACTGCAGAGGCAGGCAACAATTATGTGCAAGGCTGGGTAATAATTCAACAACTACTACCCCCTGCAGAGACGCAGTAAACTGAAGGCAGTGACAGGCAGGCCTAATATTGTATTTCTTTGGAAGTTTCTGTGAACAACCACACTGCCTGTGATATAGTCTGTATTTCGATTTCCCTGTTGGAGGCTGACTTCGCGTACGTAACGCACTGCAGAGGCAGGCAACAATTATGTGCAAGGCTGGGTATTAATTCAACAACTACTACCCCCAGCAGAGACGCAGTAAACTGAAGGCAGTGACAGGCAGGCCTGATATTGTATTTTTTTGGATGTTTTTGTGAGCAACCACACTGCCTGTGATATAGTCTGTATTTCGATTTCCCTGTTGGAGGCTGACTTCGCGTACGTAACGCACTGCAGAGGCAGGCAACAATTATGCGCAAGACTGGGTATTAAATCAACAACTACTACCCCCAGCAGAGACGCAGTAAACTGAAGGCAGTGACAGGCAGGCCTAATATTGTATTTTTTTGGAAGTTTTTGTGAACAACCACACTGCCTGTGATATAGTCTGTATTTCGATTTCCCTGTTGGAGGCTGACTTCGCGTATGTAACGCACTGCAGAGACAGGCAACAATTATGTGCAAGGCTGGGTAATAATTCAACAACTACTACCCCCTGCAGAGACGCAGTAAACTGAAGGCAGTGACAGGCAGGCCTAATATTGTATTTCTTTGGAAGTTTCTGTGAACAACCACACTGCCTGTGATATAGTCTGTATTCCCATTTCCCTGTTGGAGGCTGACTTCGCGTACGTAACGCACTGCAGAGGCAGGCAACAATTATGTGCAAGGCTGGGTATTAATTCAACAACTACTACCCCCAGCAGAGACGCAGTAAACTGAAGGCAGTGACAGGCAGGCCTAATATTGTATTTTTTTGGAAGTTTTTGTGAACAACCACACTGCCTGTGATATAGTCTGTATTTCGATTTCCCTGTTGGAGGCTGACTTCGCGTACGTAACGCACTGCAGAGGCAGGCAACAATTATGTGCAAGGCTGGGTATTAATTCAACAACTACTACCCCCAGCAGAGACGCAGTAAATTGAAGGCAGTTACAGGAAGGCCTAATATTGTATTTTTTTGGATGTTTTTGTGAACAACCACACTGCCTGTGATATAGTCTGTATTTCGATTTCCCTGTTGGAGGCTGATTCGCGTACGTAATGTACTGCAGAGGCAGGCAACAATTATGCGCAAGGCTGGGTATTAATTCAACAACTACTACCCGCAGCAGAGACGCAGTAAACAGAAGGCAGTGACAGGCAGGCCTAATATTGTATTTTTTTGGAAGTTTTTGTGAACAACCACACTGCCTGTGATATAGTCTGTATTTCGATTTCCCTGTTGGAGGCTGACTTCGCGTATGTAACGCACTGCAGAGGCAGGCAACAATTATGTGCAAGGCTGGGTAATAATTCAACAACTACTACCCACTGCAGAGACGCAGTAAACTGAAGGCAGTGACAGGCAGGCCTAATATTGTATTTCTTTGGAAGTTTCTGTGAACAACCACACTGCCTGTGATATAGTCTGTATTCCCATTTCCCTGTTGGAGGCTGACTTCGCGTACGTAACGCACTGCAGAGGCAGGCAACAATTATGTGCAAGGCTGGGTATTAATTCAACAACTACTACCCCCAGCAGAGACGCAGTAAACTGAAGGCAGTGACAGGCAGGCCTAATATTGTATTTTTTTGGAAGTTTTTGTGAACAACCACACTGCCTGTGATATAGTCTGTATTTCGATTTCCCTGTTGGAGGCTGACTTCGCGTACGTAACGCACTGCAGAGGCAGGCAACAATTATGCGCAAGACTGGGTATTAAATCAACAACTACTACCCCCAGCAGAGACGCAGTAAACTGAAGGCAGTGACAGGCAGGCCTAATATTGTATTTTTTTGGAAGTTTTTGTGAACAACCACACTGCCTGTGATATAGTCTGTATTTCGATTTCCCTGTTGGAGGCTGACTTCGCGTATGTAACGCACTGCAGAGGCAGGCAACAATTATGTGCAAGGCTGGGTAATAATTCAACAACTACTACCCCCTGCAGAGACGCAGTAAACTGAAGGCAGTGACAGGCAGGCCTAATATTGTATTTCTTTGGAAGTTTCTGTGAACAACCACACTGCCTGTGATATAGTCTGTATTCCCATTTCCCTGTTGGAGGCTGACTTCGCGTACGTAACGCACTGCAGAGGCAGGCAACAATTATGTGCAAGGCTGGGTATTAATTCAACAACTACTACCCCCAGCAGAGACGCAGTAAACTGAAGGCAGTGACAGGAAGGCCTAATATTGTATTTTTTTGGATGTTTTTGTGAACAACCACACTGCCTGTGATATAGTCTGTATTTCGATTTCCCTGTTGGAGGCTGATTCGCGTACGTAATGTACTGCAGAGGCAGGCAACAATTATGCGCAAGGCTGGGTATTAATTCAACAACTACTACCCGCAGCAGAGACGCAGTAAACAGAAGGCAGTGACAGGCAGGCCTAATATTGTATTTTTTTGGAAGTTTTTGTGAACAACCACACTGCCTGTGATATAGTCTGTATTTCGATTTCCCTGTTGGAGGCTGATTCGCGTACGTAATGTACTGCAGAGGCAGGCAACAATTATGCGCAAGGCTGGGTATTAATTCAACAACTACTACCCCCAGCAGAGACGCAGTGAACTGAAGGCAGTGACAGGCAGGCCTAATATTGTATTTTTTTGGAAGTTTTTGTGAACAACCACACTGCCTGTGATATAGTCTGTATTTCGATTTCCCTGTTGGAGGCTGACTTCGCGTATGTAACGCACTGCAGAGGCAGGCAACAATTATGTGCAAGGCTGGGTAATAATTCAACAACTACTACCCCCTGCAGAGACGCAGTAAACTGAAGGCAGTGACAGGCAGGCCTAATATTGTATTCCTTTGGAAGTTTCTGTGAACAACCCCACTGCCTGTGATATAGTCTGTATTTCGATTTCCCTGTTGGAGGCTGACTTCGCGTACGTAACGCACTGCAGAGGCAGGCAATAATTATGTGCAAGGCTGGGTATTAATTCAACAACTACTACCCCCAGCAGAGACGCAGTAAACTGAAGGCAGTGACAGGCAGGCCTAATATTGTATTTTTTTGGAAGTTTTTGTGAACAACCACACTGCCTGTGATATAGTCTGTATTTCGATTTCCCTGTTGGAGGCTGACTTCGTGTACGTAACGCACTGCAGAGGCAGGCAACAATTATGTGCAAGGCTGGGTATTAATTCAACAACTACTACCCCCAGCAGAGACGCAGTAAACTGAAGGCAGTGACAGGCAGGCCTAATATTGTATTTTTTTGGATGTTTTTGTGAACAACCACACTGCCTGTGATATAGTCTGTATTTCGATTTCCCTGTTGGAGGCTGACTTCGCGTACGTAACGCACTGCAAAGGCAGGCAACAATTATGCGCAAGGCTGGGTATTAAATCAACAACTACTACCCCCAGCAGAGACGCAGTAAACTGAAGGCAGTGACAGGCAGGCCTAATATTGTATTTTTTTGGAAGTTTTTGTGAACAACCACACTGCCTGTGATATAGTCTGTATTTCGATTTCCCTGTTGGAGGCTGACTTCGCGTACGTAACGCACTGCAGAGGCAGGCGACAATTATGTGCAAGGCTGGGTATTAATTCAACAACTACTGCCCCCAGCAGAGACGCAGTAAACTGAAGGCAGTGACAGGCAGGCCTAATATTGTATTGTTTTGGAAGTTTTTGTGAACAACCACACTGCCTGTGATATAGTCTGTATTTCGATTTCCCTGTTGGAGGCTGACTTCGCGTACGTAACGCACTGCAGAGGCAGGCAACAATTATGTGCAAGGCTGGGTCTTAATTCAACAACTACTAGCCCCAGCAGAGACGCAGTAAACTGAAGGCAGTGACAGGCAGGCCTAATATTGTATTTTTTTGGATGTTTTTGTGAACAACCACACTGCCTGTGATATAGTCTGTATTTCGATTTCCCTGTTGGAGGCTGACTTCGCGTACGTAACGCACTGCAGAGGCAGGCAACAATTATGCGCAAGACTGGGTATTAAATCAACAACTACTACCCGCAGCAGAGACGCAGTAAACAGAAGGCAGTGACAGGCAGGCCTAATATTGTATTTTTTTGGAAGTTTTTGTGAACAACCACACTGCCTGTGATATAGTCTGTATTTCGATTTCCCTGTTGGAGGCTGACTTCGCGCATGTAACGCACTGCAGAGGCAGGCAACAATTATGTGCAAGGCTGGGTAATAATTCAACAACTACTACCCACTGCAGAGACGCAGTAAACTGAAGGCAGTGACAGGCAGGCCTAATATTGTATTTCTTTGGAAGTTTCTGTGAACAACCACACTGCCTGTGATATAGTCTGTATTCCCATTTCCCTGTTGGAGGCTGACTTCGCGTACGTAACGCACTGCAGAGGCAGGCAATAATTATGCGCAAGGCTGGGTATTAATTCAACAACTACTACCCCCAGCAGAGACGCAGTAAACTGAAGGCAGTGACAGGCAGGCCTAATATTGTATTTTTTTGGAAGTTTTTGAGAACAACCACACTGCCTGTGATATAGTCTGTATTTCGATTTCCCTGTTGGAGGCTGACTTCGTGTACGTAACGCACTGCAGAGGCAGGCAACAATTATGTGCAAGGCTGGGTATTAATTCAACAACTACTACCCCCAGCAGAGACGCAGTAAACTGAAGGCAGTGACAGGCAGGCCTAATATTGTATTTTTTTGGAAGTTTTTGTGAACAACCACACTGCCTGTGATATAGTCTGTATTTCTATTTCCCTGTTGGAGGCTGACTTCGCGTACGTAACGCACTGCAAAGGCAGGCAACAATTATGCGCAAGACTGGGTATTAAATCAACAACTACTACCCCCAGCAGAGACGCAGTAAACTGAAAGCAGTGACAGGCAGGCCTAATATTGTATTTTTTTGGAAGTTTTTGTGAACAACCACACTGCCTGTGATATAGTCTGTATTTCGATTTCCCTGTTGGAGGCTGACTTCGCGTACGTAACGCACTGCAGAGGCAGGCGACAATTATGTGCAAGGCAGGGTATTAATTCAACAACTACTGCCCCCAGCAGAGACGCAGTAAACTGAAGGCAGTGACAGGCAGGCCTAATATTGTATTGTTTTGGAAGTTTTTGTGAACAACCACACTGCCTGTGATATAGTCTGTATTTCGATTTCCCTGTTGGAGGCTGACTTCGCGTACATAACGCACTGCAGAGGCAGGCAACAATTATGTGCAAGGCTGGGTCTTAATTCAACAACTACTAGCCCCAGCAGAGACGCAGTAAACTGAAGGCAGTGACAGGCAGGCCTAATATTGTATTTTTTTGGATGTTTTTGTGAACAACCACACTGCCTGTGATATAGTCTGTATTTCGATTTCCCTGTTGGAGGCTGACTTCGCGTATGTAACGCACTGCAGAGGCAGGCAACAATTATGTGCAAGGCTGGGTAATAATTCAACAACTACTACCCACTGCAGAGACGCAGTAAACTGAAGGCAGTGACAGGCAGGCCTAATATTGTATTTCTTTGGAAATTTCTGTGAACAACCACACTGCCTGTGATATAGTCTGTATTCCCATTTCCCTGTTGGAGGCTGACTTCGCGTACGTAACGCACTGCAGAGGCAGGCAACAATTATGTGCAAGGCTGGGTATTAATTCAACAACTACTACCCCCAGCAGAGACGCAGTAAACTGAAGGCAGTGACAGGCAGGCCTAATATTGTATTTTTTTGGAAGTTTTTGTGAACAACCACACTGCCTGTGATATAGTCTGTATTTCGATTTCCCTGTTGGAGGCTGACTTCGCGTACGTAACGCACTGCAGAGGCAGGCAACAATTATGCGCAAGACTGGGTATTAAATCAACAACTACTACCCCCAGCAGAGACGCAGTAAACTGAAGGCAGTGACAGGCAGGCCTAATATTGTATTTTTTTGGAAGTTTTTGTGAACAACCACACTGCCTGTGATATAGTCTGTATTTCGATTTCCCTGTTGGAGGCTGACTTCGCGTATGTAACGCACTGCAGAGGCAGGCAACAATTATGTGCAAGGCTGGGTAATAATTCAACAACTACTACCCCCTGCAGAGACGCAGTAAACTGAAGGCAGTGACAGGCAGGCCTAATATTGTTTTTCTTTGGAAGTTTTTGTGAACAACCACACTGCCTGTGATATAGTCTGTATTTCGATTTCCCTGTTGGAGGCTGACTTCGCGTACGTAACGCACTGCAGAGGCAGGCAACAATTATGTGCAAGGCTGGGTATTAATTCAACAACTACTACCCCCAGCAGAGACGCAGTAAATTGAAGGCAGTTACAGGAAGGCCTAATATTGTATTTTTTTGGATGTTTTTGTGAACAACCACACTGCCTGTGATATAGTCTGTATTTCGATTTCCCTGTTGGAGGCTGATTCGCGTACGTAATGTACTGCAGAGGCAGGCAACAATTATGCGCAAGGCTGGGTATTAATTCAACAACTACTACCCCCAGCAGAGACGCAGTGAACTGAAGGCAGTGACAGGCAGGCCTAATATTGTATTTTTTTGGAAGTTTTTGTGAACAACCACACTGCCTGTGATATAGTCTGTATTTCGATTTCCCTGTTGGAGGCTGATTCGCGTACGTAATGTACTGCAGAGGCAGGCAACAATTATGCGCAAGGCTGGGTATTAATTCAACAACTACTACCCGCAGCAGAGACGCAGTAAACAGAAGGCAGTGACAGGCAGGCCTAATATTGTATTTTTTTGGAAGTTTTTGTGAACAACCACACTGCCTGTGATATAGTCTGTATTTCGATTTCCCTGTTGGAGGCTGATTCGCGTACGTAATGTACTGCAGAGGCAGGCAACAATTATGCGCAAGGCTGGGTATTAATTCAACAACTACTACCCCCAGCAGAGACGCAGTGAACTGAAGGCAGTGACAGGCAGGCCTAATATTGTATTTTTTTGGAAGTTTTTGTGAACAACCACACTGCCTGTAATATAGTCTGTATTTCGATTTCCCTGTTGGAGGCTGACTTCGCGTATGTAAAGCACTGCAGAGCAGGTAACAATTATGCGCAAGGCTGGGTATTAATTCAACAACTACTACCCCCAGCAGAGACGCAGTAAACTGAAGGCAGTGACAGGCAGGCCTAATACTGTATTTTTTTGGAAGTTTTTGTGAACAACCACACTGCCTGTGATATAGTCTGTATTTCGATTTTCCTGTTGGAGGCTGACTTCGCGTACGTAACGCACTGCAGAGGCAGGCAACAATTATGCGCAAGACTGGGTATTAATTCAACAACTACTACCTCCAGCAGAGACGCAGTAAACTGAAGGCAGTGACAGGCAGGCCTAATATTGTATTTTTTTGGAAGTTTTTGTGAACAACCACACTGCCTGTAATATAGTCTGTATTTCGATTTCCCTGTTGGAGGCTGACTTCACGTACGTAACGCACTGCAGAGGCAGGCAACAATTATGCGCAAGGCTGGGTATTAATTCAACAACTACTACCCCCAGCAGAGACGCAGTAAACTGAAGGCAGTGACAGGCAGGCCTAATATTGTATTTTTTTGGAAGTTTTTGTGAACAACCACACTGCCTGTAATATAGTCTGTATTTCGATTTCCCTGTTGGAGGTTGACTTCGCGTACGTAAAGCACGGCAGAGCAGGTCACAATTATGCGCAAGGCTGGGTATTAATTCAACAACTACTACCCCCAGCAGAGACGCAGTAAACTGAAGGCAGTGACAGGCAGGCCTAATACTGTATTTTTTGGAAGTTTTTGTGAACAACCACACTGACTGTGATATAGTCTGTATTTCGATTTTCCTGTTGGAGGCTGACTTCGCGTACGTAAAGCACTGCAGAGCAGGTAACAATTATGCGCAAGGCTGGGTATTAATTCAACAACTACTACCCCCAGCAGAGACGCAGTAAACTGAAGGCAGTGACAGGCAGGCCTAATACTGTATTTTTTTGGAAGTTTTTGTGAACAACCACACTGCCTGTGATATAGTCTGTATTTTGATTTCCCTGTTGGAGGCTGACTTCGCGTACTTAACGCACTGCAGAGGCAGGCAACAATTATGCGCAAGGCTGGGTATTAATTCAACAACTACTACCCCCAGCAGAGACGCAGTAAACTGAAGGCAGTGACAGGCAGGCCTAATATTGTATTTTTTTGGAAGTTTTTGTGAACAACCACACTGCCTGTGATATTGTCTGTATTTCGATTTCCCTGTTGGAGGCTGACTTCGCGTACGTAACGCACTGCAGAGGCAGGCAACAATTATGCGCAAGACTGGGTATTAATTCAACAACTACTACCCCCAGCAGAGACGCAGTAAACTGAAGGCAGTGACAGGCAGGCCTAATATTGTATTTTTTTGGAAGTTTTTGTGAACAACCACACTGCCTGTGATATAGTCTGTATTTCGATTTCCCTGCTGGAGGCTGACTTCGCGTACGTAACGCACTGCAGAGGCAGGCAACAATTATGCGCAAGGCTGGGTATTAATTCAACAACTACTACCCCCAGTAGAGACGCAGTAAACTGAAGGCAGTGACAGGCAGGCCTAATATTGTATTTTTTTGGAAGTTTTTGTGAAAAACCACACTGCCTGTAATATAGTCTGTATTTCGATTTCCCTGTTGGAGGCTGACTTCGCGTACGTAAAGCACTGCAGAGCAGGTAACAATTATGCGCAAGGCTGGGTATTAATTCAACAACTACTACCCCCAGCAGAGACGCAGTAAACTGAAGGCAGTGACAGGCAGGCCTAATACTGTATTTTTTTGGAAGTTTTTGTGAACAACCACACTGCCTGTGATATAGTCTGTATTTCGATTTCCCTGCTGGAGGCTGACTTCGCGTACGTAACGCACTGCAGAGGCAGGCAACAATTATGCGCAAGGCTGGGTATTAATTCAACAACTACTACCCCCAGTAGAGACGCAGTAAACTGAAGGCAGTGACAGGCAGGCCTAATATTGTATTTTTTTGGAAGTTTTTGTGAAAAACCACACTGCCTGTAATATAGTCTGTATTTCGATTTCCCTGTTGGAGGCTGACTTCGCGTACGTAAAGCACTGCAGAGCAGGTAACAATTATGCGCAAGGCTGGGTATTAATTCAACAACTACTACCCCCAGCAGAGACGCAGTAAACTGAAGGCAGTGACAGGCAGGCCTAATACTGTATTTTTTTGGAAGTTTTTGTGAACAACCACACTGCCTGTGATATAGTCTGTATTTCGTTTTTCCTGTTGGAGGCTGACTTCGCGTACGTAACGCACTGCAGAGGCAGGCAACAATTATGCGCAAGACTGGGTATTAATTCAACAACTACTACCCCCAGCAGAGACGCAGTAAACTGATGGCAGTGACAGGCAGGCCTAATATTGTATTTTTTTGGAAGTTTTTGTGAACAACCACACTGCCTGTGATATAGTCTGTATTTCGATTTCCCTGCTGGAGGCTGACTTCGCGTACGTAACGCACTGCAGAGGCAGGCAACAATTATGCGCAAGGCTGGGTATTAATTCAACAACTACTACCCCCAGTAGAGACGCAGTAAACTGAAGGCAGTGACAGGCAGGCCTAATATTGTATTTTTTTGGAAGTTTTTGTGAAAAACCACACTGCCTGTAATATAGTCTGTATTTCGATTTCCCTGTTGGAGGCTGACTTCGCGTACGTAAAGCACTGCAGAGCAGGTAACAATTATGCGCAAGGCTGGGTATTAATTCAACAACTACTACCCCCAGCAGAGACGCAGTAAACTGAAGGCAGTGACAGGCAGGCCTAATACTGTATTTTTTTGGAAGTTTTTGTGAACAACCACACTGCCTGTGATATAGTCTGTATTTCGATTTTCCTGTTGGAGGCTGACTTCGCGTACGTAACGCACTGCAGAGGCAGGCAACAATTATGCGCAAGGCTGGGTATTAATTCAACAACTACTACCCCCAGAAGAGACGCAGTAAACTGAAGGCAGTGACAGGCAGGCCTAATATTGTATTTTTTTGGAAGTTTTTGTGAACAACCACACTGCCTGTAATATAGTCTGTATTTCGATTTCCCTGCTGGAGGCTGACTTCGCGTACGTAACGCACTGCAGAGGCAGGCAACAATTATGCGCAAGGCTGGGTATTAATTCAACAACTACTACCCCCAGTAGAGACGCAGTAAACTGAAGGCAGTGACAGGCAGGCCTAATATTGTATTTTTTTGGAAGTTCTTGTGAAAAACCACACTGCCTGTAATATAGTCTGTATTTCGATTTCCCTGTTGGAGGCTGACTTCGCGTACGTAAAGCACTGCAGAGCAGGTAACAATTATGCGCAAGGCTGGGTATTAATTCAACAACTACTACCCCCAGCAGAGACGCAGTAAACTGAAGGCAGTGACAGGCAGGCCTAATACTGTATTTTTTTGGAAGTTTTTGTGAACAACCACACTGCCTGTGATATAGTCTGTATTTCGATTTCCCTGCTGGAGGCTGATTTCGCGTACGTAACGCACTGCAGAGGCAGGCAACAATTATGCGCAAGGCTGGGTATTAATTCAACAACTACTACCCCCAGTAGAGACGCAGTAAACTGAAGGCAGTGACAGGCAGGCCTAATATTGTATTTTTTTGGAAGTTTTTGTGAAAAACCACACTGCCTGTAATATAGTCTGTATTTCGATTTCCCTGTTGGAGGCTGACTTCGCGTACGTAAAGCACTGCAGAGCAGGTAACAATTATGCGCAAGGCTGGGTATTAATTCAACAACTACTACCCCCAGCAGAGACGCAGTAAACTGAAGGCAGTGACAGGCAGGCCTAATACTGTATTTTTTTGGAAGTTTTTGTGAACAACCACACTGCCTGTGATATAGTCTGTATTTCGATTTTCCTGTTGGAGGCTGACTTCGCGTACGTAACGCACTGCAGAGGCAGGCAACAATTATGCGCAAGACTGGGTATTAATTCAACAACTACTA